>NC_133327.1:647263059-647993491 GCF_042186555.1 Aquarana catesbeiana
AGGGGTGACTATAGCTGGTGGAAGGGAGTGACCCCCAACCCTAGTGATGCCAATGCAGCTATGGGCTCTTCTTTCCCCCCTCCCTCTCCCTCTCTCACGCGCGCTTGCCAGCACAGCTGCCCACTATGTATCTTTTCCCGCCTTCATATCAGCAAGGGAAGAAATAGAATAGAAAAAGGAGCAGAGAAGAGGATTGTGGGACATATAGTCCCGAGGACTGGCAGCCCCACTGTGACACAGAAACTGCAGCCCACACAGCATGCTCAGCTGAATGGGAAAGAGAGAGAGAGACAGGAGCCCGGGAAAGCTTTCAGGGAGGTGCACCCAGGACTCCAGAGGGAGAGGACAGTGCTGAGAGAACACCATCAGAGAGAGAACCCCGCTGCCTTGCGCCACCAGAGGGAAAGCCACACAGCCTAGCGCCATCCCTGGCAGAGAAAGGAATGGAGTCATTGCAGGAATACAGATCTGGGCGCTACCCAGCGGAATCACCACGGGCAATTCAGCATGAGCTAACTCCTGATCAGAGGAACTGTTGCTGTATCGGTGGGTTAGGTGAGGGCCTATCGGCCATTATCTACTAACGTACATAGAAACTGCAGTCTCTGACCATCTCCTGTACTATGTCTGCAGTCTCTGACTATCTCCTGTACTATGTCTGCAGTCTCTGACCATCTCCTGTACTATGTCTGCAGTCTCTGACCATCTCCTGTACTATGTCTGCAGTCTCTGACCATCTCCTCTATTATATCTGCAGTCTCTGACTATCTCCTGTACTATGTCTGCAGTCTCTGACCATCTCCTGTACTATGTCTGCAGTCTCTGACCATCTCCTGTACTATGTCTGCAGTCTCTGACCATCTCCTGTATTATATCTGCAGTCTCTGACCATCTCCTGTAGTATGTCTGCAGTCTCTGATCATCTTCTGTAGTATGTCTGCAGTCTCTGACCATCTCCTGTAGTATGTCTGTAGTGTCTGACCGTCTCCTGTAGTATGTCTGCAGTCTCTAACCATCTCCTGTAGTATGTCTGCAGTCTCTGATCGTCTCCTGTAGTATGTCTGCAGTCTCTGACCATCTCTTGTATTATGTCTGCAGTCTCTGACCATCTCCTGTAGTATGTCTGCAGTCTCTGATCGTCTCCTGTACTATGTCTGCGGTCTCTGACCATCTCTTGTATTATGTCTGCAGTCTCTGACCATCTCCTGTAGTATGTCTGCAGTCTCTGATCGTCTCCTGTACTATGTCTGCGGTCTCTGACCATCTCTTGTATTATGTCTGCAGTCTCTGACCATCTCTTTTATTATGTCTGCAGTCTCTGACCATCTCCTGGACCATGTCTGCAGTCTCTGACCGTCTCCTGTACTATGTCTGCAGTCTCTGACCATCTCCTGTACTTTGTCTGGGGGCTCTTTCTAACAGACTCTCTAACAGAAGCCACCTCTATGTGCATCAGAGAGACCCCCTCCAGGTCTCATTAGTGTACACCAGGGGTCTTCAAACTGCGGCCCTCCAGGTGTTCAGGAACTACAATTCCCATCATGCCTAGTCATGTCTGTGAATGTCAGAGTTTTACAATGCCTCATGGGATGTGTAGTTCTGCAACAGCTGGAGGGCCATAGTTTGAGGATCCCTGGTGTACACTCTTCCTGTATTTTTTTTATTGTTAAATGATCATGGGAGGATCATAGGGTAACAAAGACTTCTTAGGGGAGCATCTCTGTGTTTGAGTCGTTGCCATAGAAACATTTGTAAAGGGAAGGAGTTGGTAAGATGACCACGCCCATGTGGGGGTGTCAGAAATATTTCTGCACCCAGGTGCCGGTGTCCCTAGGATCGGCCCTGGTTTTGATAGCATTGGATACCTCATCGATCGATACAGGGTCTTCTAATTATTCAAATTGTGTTGTAGACAATGAGGGAAGGGAAATGTGAGAAAAAAAAACTCATCCGCTTTGGATGTATCCAGCTCATTGTTAGATGAATATAAAGTAGTTAAATGTGACTGGAATTTTTTAAGTATTTTATTAGGGTTATTGGAATATACATCCCTGGATAGTTTAAGACTTATAGGTTTAGAGGGAGTGTTGCAAGATTTAAGCGTACGGGCCAGTAGAGTTTCCGGTTTATTCGCTTTCAAGTAAAAGTTATGATGTGATTGTTTAAAAATTTTATCTGCTGACTCTGTGAGAAACAGATCAAATTCAACCTTGGCCTTATCTAATTTCAATTTTAGTGAAGGGGAAGGATTTGATTGGAAAGCGTTCTTGGTTAAAAAGAGCAGCTTGTCTCAAACAGGGCTGGTGCAAGGATTTTTGACCCCAGGCGAAACTTCATTTTTTCGCTCCCCCCCGGCTTCACCCCTGACCCCCCCTCTTTTCCCTGCCCATGTATACCCCACCTTTTTAATGAAACGCCCATCAAATGCAGCTCACCAGCGCTCATCAAATGCACCCTCACCAGCGCCTACCAAATGCAGCCTCACCAGCGCCCATTAAATGTAGCCCCACCAGAGCCCATCAAATGCAGCCTACCAGTGCTCATCAATGAATGTTTCCTCATTCAGGACACAGACACAGTCCTTCGCCGCCGCTGCGCCTTTGACACTATGTGCGAACGGAGCAGCGGCTACCTGCTGATGCTGAGACTTAGTTGCTTGCTGTAAAGAGAAGAGAGTAGGAACACCAGTGGCACCCTAGGCAGCTGCCTAGTTTGCCTAGTGGTAGCACCGGCCCTGGTCTCAAACATATACCACGGAGAACTTGTTTGTGGGCTTCCCATAGAGTGAGTGGAGAAATGATGGGGGTAGAATTGTCTTCAAGGTATTGTTTTAGTGCACGTTCAATATTAAGTTTATGCATCTGATTTTTGAGCAAAGAGTCCCAAGCAAAGAAGCCAAGCAGGATCACATGCTTTTGGGATAGTAGAGGCTATAACAGTATAAATCGCACTATGATCAGACCATAGGATGGGTAAAATTTTGGATGCCGAAATTTCAGGCACCATACCTGTAGTTAAAAATATATGGTCAATCCGAGAGAATGAACGGTGGGGATATGAGTAATGAGTATATTCTCTTTTAGTTGGATTCAATTCACGCCAAGAGTCAACTAAATGGAATTTTGCAATAAGTTGCGAAAAAGAATGTCAAATGGGATTGTTTGATTGAGGTATAGGTAAATTATCTAAAAAGAGAAAGAGAGTGAGATTAGAATCACCACATATAAGTAACGTACCTATTTTGTGTGATTCATTTACCTGTAAAATGAGAGAAAGGAAAGAAATAGGACTTTTATTAGGGGCATAATATGATACCACTGTTATTGCAGTGTTGAGCAAATGTCCCGTAAGAATTAAGTACTGACCTTCAGGGTTTTTAATCTCTTTCAATAATGTAAATGGGATATTGCGTTTGTGTGGGATGTTGAGATCCTGAACATTCAGAGATAATATGTTTAACGGAGCCATGGGGTTAAGGCAAGGCATGTGAGTAAAATTTCGTATGAGTATGTTAGCCTCCAGAGGGGGAGAAATAAGGAAGGATGAAAAAGGAAATGGTAGAAGATCCAAAAATAAAATGTAAATTTTATTTGACTTCGATATTATATAAAACATTGAAGATCTCGTAACATATCCGTTTGGGGAAGAAAAAAATCTTCCTCCAAGGGTGCATTAGCCACTGTCAGATGTCCACAATAGCAATGAACAAACTGAGAGTAGCAAAGAGGGAGCGCAGGGAACATCCCTGAAGGGAAAGCAAAGCCTACTATTAACAGAATATCACAAATGTATATGAAACAAGAACATGTTTGCCCAAGCAAGAACTGAGGGTCAAAGTGGATCCAAGGTAACCATAAGGCCATCTATATGGAAATCTGGAATAGACATATAGCTATAATATTCTATGATAAAGATTTTGAGATAATCTAAGTATCTCATTAAGGCAGAAAATGATTATAAAATAAATATAATAAAAAATAACAGAACTGAATAAGTGCCTTATTAATTATGAGATAAAGAAAAAATAAATAATGAAAACAGGTATTCATGAAAATGGATAAGACATCTCATTATCATAATATTATTACCAGATTTCCTAAGTAAGAAAAAAAAATAAAGTTAAGGCTAAAAGTAAAATGAACAGTAATGCCTCATACACACTATCGTATTGTTGGCCAACAAAACCGTGGACTTTTGTCCGAAGGGCATTGGCCCAAACTTGTCTTGCATACAAACGGCAAGAAATTGTCGACCAACAAACACGAACGTACTTGCCTACTACCTGGTTTTTCAGCTCTTTAGCGCCACCCTTTGGGCTCCTTCTGCTAATTTCATGTTAGTAGAAGTTCGGTGAATGTTGATTCACTCTTTTCATTTTGTGCTTTTCAGTTTGTGCTTTTCAGTTCGTTTCTGAGCGGCCGTTCATCAATCAGCCATGTTGTGGAATCGGAGGAGATAACGTGTTATTTATTATTGGCCTTGGAGTTATTGCTTTGACATTATTTTCTTGGTTGAATAATGATTTGATTTGGTATATTTTCTATATTTTTGGATGCATAGAATGCACTTTTTGGTTAAGTTTCTATTGGCAGATAACATGTCTAATTGTATTTGTTTTCTTTTTTAATGTAAAATTGACAAGGGACACCAACATAGTATCTTTGTATCTTTGATCTTAAAAACTATGGGATAATAGTGTTGTGGTAACTTGCGCTAAAAAAAAAAAAAAAAAAAAAAAAAAAAAAGCATAATAATATTATTCTTGATATCACTAGAAAAAAGAAAGCCTTTGAAAATTTGTTTGCAACTCCATCAGTATCACCAGCAAAGCATCTTCATTATTATCCCTTTAAAAAAGAAGAGAATGTGCGCTACATTTTGACATTTCATAATCTGCCACGTCACGAGTGTTAATTCTCCATTACAAACTCTAGTTTACAAGACCGATGGCTTCTGGCTCGTCCTTGCTTCCGAGCATGCGTTTGGACTTTTGTCCGATGGACATGTGTACACACGCTCAGAAAATCCGACAACAGACATTTGTCCGTGGAAAATTTTAAAACATGCTATCCAACATTTGTCCACAGAAAATCCGACAGCAGTTGTCCGCTGGAGCATACACACGGTTGGATTTTTCGCCAACAGTCTGTCATCGAACATTTCCCGTCGGAAAGTCCGATCGTGTGTACGCGGCTTAAGAGTTGGCGGACTCATCCAGCAAATAAAGAGAAAATTTTAACATAAAGTATACTTCAGTCCATGGAATAATCGGGAACAGGGTCAGGGGATCGAAAGCAGCTTCTTTTGTGTGAATTCTGATGCTCAATTCTACCTGGTAGTGCAGATGATTTGTCTGAAGAAGATGATGTCGATCTTCGGCGTGTGGTTTCAAGATTTTGTGTTGGACTCAGCAGATGCCTGTCTTGGAGAGTTGTTTGGAGGTCAGTAGCTGAACGACATATAAATTTGGAGCCTTGGAACGTGAAACGCATCGAGAAAGGAAAACCCCATTGATATGTAATTTGATTGCGTTGCAATACTTGCAGTAGGGGTTTTAAAGCCCTTCTTTTGTTGATTGTAAGTTGGGACAAGTCTGCAAAAAGTTGGTAGTTATGTCCTTGGAAGGGTAGAGATTCTTAATTTCTAGCTGCAGATAGTAGTTGTTCTTTTGTTCTGTAGAAATGAAACTTCGCAATGATATCACGAGATGGACCATCTGATTTTTTGGGTGTTAGGGCTCTATGAATCCAGGTCCATTTCCAGACGCTCCACAGGAATATCTGGTTGTAATTCCTGAAAGAGTGCTGCTATTGTTGCTTGTAGGTCAATTACAGTTTCAGGAATACCTCTAATACGCAGATTGGAACGTCTAGCACGGTTTTCATAGTCTTCCAGTCTTGTCTGTAATATTTCATTTTCTTCCTTGAGATTTTCAACCTCTGTAGAGCAATGCACGGTATCATTTTCCACGTCATCTACTCTGGTCTCAAGAGTTGACAAGCATTGACCTAGCTCTCTAATCTCCTTGGTGAGGCTGGTGGTAATATGGTCTGATGTGTGTTTCAATGTCTTTTGAAGAATTTTTTCTATTTGTTTCAATAAAGCTGGTGAAGCTATTTCATCCTGAGATGTGTCATCCAGATATTCACAGTCTAAAGCCGAATTAATTGACAAAGCCTGTGAGGAAGTATGTGCCTTTAAATGTTTAACAGCGTTGCTAGGATTTCATGAGGCAAGCAGCGCCATTTTAGATGAGTTGTGAGGCGGTGCTGATTTATTAGGTTTAGGCTTCATAGTTAGGCTAGGACCGCCGGGAATGAGACCCCCGAGATAAGGAATGCTGTGGGCACAGGTAAATATAGTTTAACACCCGCCATTATATGGCTTTACCATCCTCCAGAAAGCGGAGCTTCAGGCAGGCATGTCTGCTCCACTTGGCACCATGCATGCCCCCCTCTGGAGCAGATTTTCCTTTATTTTCTATACAGGGGGCAATCTTTTACCAGACAGAAAGTAAGGGAAAATCTTCCCCACTCTATCTAAAAAAAAAAAAAAAAAAAAAAAATTTCTCTCTCCCCTCCTCTCATGTCTTAAAGTAGATCTAGTGCTTACCCCTGAAGGAGCCGCTGATGTATAGGTTCCCTGATTCTGAATGACAACAAACTTCTGGTAATGCCATGCCAAGGCTGAAAAAGGAGGATTTATTTGGGCTACACTCCCAACAAAGCAACAATAAGAGCAATAAACAGTTACATGGTAAAAAGTTTTTTAGATTACAACAAAACAATGAGAAGAGCAAACCCCACCTAAATGTTGGAGAGCTCAGGTATATTCGTATCCTACAGTAAGGGGCATTAGTCCCCAAACTAAATCCTGAGTTGGGGTGGCATTGTCCTTTCAAGAAGTGGGTAAGGAGGTTGTGGCCAGTGGCCTCTCACATGGGCGTAGCATAAGGGGTTGCAGGGGTCACAATCGCAACCCTGCCCCTAGCTCCAGGGGGCCCCTGCAGCCTCCCTGTCATATTATCATATCCTCCACAAAATCCAGCTCCGATCTGCCCTAGGGCCCCACAGCCACGCTCCAGTACTGGGCTACTACTTTGCCTTCCACAGTCCACACCCCTCTGTTCTCATTGGCTGGGGAGAAGCTGTGAGCCATTTCCTGAATGGAGAGGAGCACGAGGTGAGAACAGCCCAGGATGGGGAAGTGTCTGTGCTGTGTGCTGGCAACATGGAATGGAGGTGACCTTCCCCCAACACCTGCCAACACTGACAGAGACACCTTCAGAAATTGCTGAAACAAATCCCTTAACACCTCCTCGGGGTGCCCCTGAAGGGCTACAGGCTCCAGATTTTGTGTCACATGGCTTTGCCCTCCCAGATTTAAGTCCCCCCCTTCAAAAAAAAACCCTGACCACCCCCTCCTTCCTGGATGATATGCCCGGCTGCTGAGCTCCTTTTCCATTACAGCACTCTATACTTCTTCTCCTCTGCAGGGCTGAACTCACATACCTTTTCAACACAGCCAGTTAGCCATGTTCTGCACAGGGTGTACATAAAAGCCAGATACACCCTGTGAAGACTGACAGACTGTGTGTAAATGAATGTGATTTCAGCCCTGTGTAGTGTGTGTGGGGGGGGGGGGAGAGTACTGTATACAGTGCTGGGATGGGAAAGGAGCTCTGCCAAGTGACCTGCCAGGGGGCCCTGACCTCTGATTCTCCAGTGGTAATCCCTGTCCTCTGATGTAAATAGGGACTCTGCAGACTCAAAACTCTTAAACCACTTTGAGTATCTTGGCGTGCGGTGAATGTATCTGCACACACATTGGAAGTAGGGGGGGGGCCCAGGTCAACTTTTGCTTCTGGGCCCACAAGCTTCAAGCTACGCCTCTGGCCTCTCACCACTATGCAGTCTGTTATGAAGCCTTCTCTTTCTCTCTGAGGACCAGAACATGTGGCATTGTTGGGGACTCTGGACTTAGGAGCGGCAATCTCTTACAAAACCAGTGGTGTCTCTTTCCTCCAGCACACTGGATCTCTACGACGGTCGGCAGTTTTACCCTGACACTGCAGTGAACTCTCATAACAAGAAGCATCCCTGATTCAGCAGCACACTGCAACAGTCACCCCTCACTTCCCATATGAAACTGCCCCTAGCCAGTGCTTCTCCTTCCTTTTCCTCTTTTCTCCAGTACACTATCCTCCTGGGACATATGGTCCCAAACAGTTCTCCACTTAATAGAGATTGTCTCCTGAGGACTACATGCCCCACAGTTCCAAGAGGTTCCGATCAGTCTTTCCTCTCTTCACAGGTAAGCTCTTCCTCTCCTGGGCAGTGGGCTGGTTGTCCACCGCCCATAGCAGTGGCTACAAATGCAGCACTGTCAAAGTGCCTGTGTCTGGCTCTCCTACTCCCCCCTCTCGCCCTTGCATGCCCGCATATCCATTTACTGGTGGCCGTGAAGGGAAAAGAGCGTCAGTGCTAGTGACTCTGGGCCAGCAACAGCCTGGGCGGCTGTGGGCAGGGAGCGCTACAGACTGGGCTACATATAAATAAGCCATAATAATTTTTTTATTTGCCACCTTTAGATCTGTTTAATATAAGATTGAAAGCATTTTGTTATATCTGTGCAATGAGTCCAAAAATACCTGTTGATTGTTCCAGAAACCTAGTTAGCTTGTAATTGTGTATGTGTCGCTGCCCGTGCTGCTCTGAAATCTCAGGCTGTTATTAGTCCTACCCAGTTCACCTTTGCAGACTACAAAACAGCTCCCTCTATGTTTATAGAGATGAGGCGAGGTGCATTTGTTCTGCAGTCCTGATACACTCTCTCTTGGGTGATAACTCTGCTCCTCTATAGAGTAAGACAGCATTCACACCTGAGCATAGTGTCTTTGTGCGTTTTTCTGGCTTTTTTGTGTGTTTTTATGCACGATTTTGGTGAGTTTTTACGCACGACTTGTGCGTTTTTAAACACCACTTTTGAGCTTTGGTGTTTTTTTATTAGCCAATAGAAAAAAAAATCTGTTGCATCATTTGTTGCTAGGTATTTCAGCTTTTCCATCAGCTTTTATTTCTTTTTTATTATTATTATTTATAGATTTTCGTTAGGGTAAGGGGTTAGAAGTTAAGGTTAGGTTAGGGTTAGGATTAGGAGTTGGGGTTAGGGTTAGGATTAGGGGTTATGATTATTTATTTATTATTTATACATTATTTTGGTTAGGGTGTTGTTACTATTACTACTACTACTACTACTACTACTACTACTACTACTAATAATAATACATGAATAAATAAATGTAAAATAAATACACAAATAAGTAAAAATCATCATAAATAAATAATAAATAAATTGAATAAATAAATACTTAGTAATAGTAAATAGTTAACCCCTAACCCAGAAAAAAATAAAATAATAATAATAAAAAATAATTAAATACCCCAATCCTAACCCAAAATAAATTACAACATTATTATTATTATTATATAGTAATTTTTTTGCTCAGGTTTGGGTGTTTATTATTATAGTATTATTAATAATAATATATTTTTTTTTTTTTTTTTTTTAAGGTTAGGGGTTAATTATTATTCATTTATGTATTTATTACATATTATTAATTTATTTTAGTTATTCATGATGATTTTTAGTTATTTGTGTATTTATTTACATTTTTTTATTCATATATTATTACTATTTAATTTTTTTAAATGTTTTCATTTGAGCTGAAAATCGTACAAAAATGTACAACAAAATGCACGAATGCACACAAAACCGCGCACATGGCAGGTTTATCGGTTATTTCTATGGGAATAAAAAAAAGGGCCAAAAACGCTCACATTTGCCTCATTCTAGCTACTAAAAAAGCTCTAGACTTTTTTTGAGCTTCAGGTGTCATGGAGAGGAGATGTGAACCGACTCGATAGAGAATAATTGATTTTTTCTCCTCATTTCGAGTTTCAAGCCACAAAACGCTGAGGTGTGCATGGGGCCTAAGTGAGCATTGTCCCCTTGGAATAAAATGTGTTACTGGCAGGACTAACAGGTAAAGAAAAAACAAAAAACGATGCAGGCAGCACATCTATACTGGTAAGATACACTTTAACCACTTGCCGACTAGCTGCCATTGTTATACAGTAGCAGGTCGGCTCCTTCCTGCGAATCACTGTAGCTGAACGTCGGCTCCATTAAGAGCCATATCAGGCGCGCATATGTGCTCACTGCACGGTGGGGGACCCGATGCACGTGGCTGGGGGCCGTGATGTCCGCCGGCCACCCCGCGATTGCAGGAAAGAGAGCCAGGACAGGGATCTGTCAATGAAAACAGACAGATCCCTGATTTGTCAGGAGAGGAGAGAGAGATCTGCTGTTCCTAGTGATTAGGAAGAGCGATCTCTCTCCTCTTCCAGCCAGTCCCATCCCCCCACAGTTAGAAACACTTCCCAGGGAACACATTTAACCCCTTGATTGCCCCCTAGTGTTACCCCTTCTCTGCCAGTGACATTTACACAGTAATCAGTACATTTTTATAACACTGATCGCTGTATAAATGTCACTGGTCCCAAAAAAGTGTCAAAAGTGTCCGATCTGTCCGCTGCAATGTCGCAGTCCGGCTAAAAATCGCAGATGGCCACCGTTACTAGTAAAAAAAAACGGACAGTACGTCTGGCCCTACGGTCCTGGACGGTGGAGCTTCAGGACTGCCCTATCAGGGTTCAGTCCGACAATGTCACTGCAGTGGCCTATATAAACCACCAAGGTGGTACCAGGAGTCGTTAAGCTCTGAAGGAGGTGAACCACATAATAGCCTGGGCAGAGGGACATGTGCCGATTGTATTGGCAGCCCATATCCCGGGAGTAGAGAACTGGAGGGCAGATTATCTCAGCCGCCAGCAGATCTGCCTGGGGGAATGGTCCCTACACCCAGGGGTGTTCCAGGAAATTTGCAAGTGTTGGGGATGGCCAGAGGTCGACCTATTGGCATCCAGGTTCAACAACAAGCTACAGCAATTTGTGTCCTGAACAAGGGATCCTCTGGCAATCAGAGCAGACTCTCTGATAGTTCCATGGAAACAGTACTCCCTGGTTTAGGCTTTCCCTTCGATCCTTCTCCTTCCACATATGTTGCGCAGGATTCGGAAAGAGGGGTTTCCAGTCATTCTGGTGGCACTAGCCTGGCCCAGAAGGCCCTGGTTCCCGGAGATTGTGAGACTGACAATAGATGGGCCATGGACGCTTCCACGGCGCCCCGATCTAGTGTCTCAAGGTCCTATATTCCATCCCAGTTTACAGTCTCTAAATTTGACGGCATGGCTATTGAAGCCAGGGTGTTAAAGGTCCGTGGCATCTCGGGATGAGGGACACCTGTTAACAAACGTATGTAGACATAGGACAGGCCCCCTGCCACACCCCTTAAAGGAGAATTAACCAAAAAAAAATAAAGGTTAATTAAACCCACAAGAGCTTTTTTTACCACTACTATTTCTTTATATTGGCTTTTAAAGTTAGTTTACAAATGCAGCAATTTAGAAATTGGATGAAAGGTTTAGCACTGGGAAACACTTTTTGAAAGATAAAAAGTGCATTTTATTTACAACTATATGGATCAGACCAAAATGAGGGACAAATGAGGAGGAAAGAGGGACAGAGGGACATTGCTGGAAATCAGGGACGGTCCCTCGAAATCAGGGACCGTTGGGAGTTATGAGGGGAAAATCTTCCAGTCTGTAAGTGGTTAAATGTCTCCAGTCTTTAAATGTCTGGGTCTATGATGAAATATCAGCACAAAGATAATGCAGAATCCAGTGCAAGGTAAACAGACACAGGAAACCTGAATATTACATTAGGCACATTCTGCAGCTTTTTATGAAAGCCAGTTAGCAGTTAATTAAAACGCAGCAGAACACATTCTGTAAAACTGCTTATTGGATTGAATAAGGAGTCGTGTCCCTCTTGCAGTTTGCTGTTCTTCATTAATAACTACATTTCAAGTTAAATTTTAAGTGTCTGTTTTTGCAAGACAGACCAGGAATGGCCTAATCGAATGAGGCTGGGTGAGTAATAAAAGCCAGCCGAGGATATTGGAAGAAATGATATGTCTTATCAATTCTGGTCATAATGAATATCTCCGTTCTCGGTGGGCTCCGGCGCACTCCAATCCCAACAACTTCTCATTTCTCTCGTTTTTTTTTTTTTTTTTTAGCAGAATAGTTTTTTTTTTCAGGCAGGCAGAACCCCAATAACAGTTTACATTTGAGGCATATAACACTGTTAGTACATAACAAGAGGAGAAAAAAAACTGTTTAGAACTAAAGCTGGCCATATGCTATCAGCCCTCATTCACATTGGACAGGCCAAAGCAAGTCGCACCCTATTGCTGGCAATCGCACTGTTGAAATCGGTGTGACAGTGGCTTTGCGGTGCCGCATCCATTTAGAAATAGTAGTTGTACTACTTTTGGCGATTTCGGGTGCAACGTGCATAGAGATCTGTGCATGAAGACTTGCAGTTTTGAAATCGTGCAATTTCAGATGAAGTCGCACGATTTCAAAGCCGTAATGTGAACGAGGGCTTAGGCTGCTTTCCCCCTCGCAGCCGGAGGCGGTAAAAACAGGCAATTGGTTTCCATTTTAACTGCTTCCAGCCCGCCCACCTACAAGCATACATGGTGACACTCTGATGGATATACATTGTTGCGGTGTGGCAATGTAACAGTTTGAGACTGTGGATCAATTCACACTGGTGCGATGATTCGTATTGCATTGCTCTGCAAATCACATGCGATGTCTGTGCAATGCAAATTCAGCTATACAAGCTGTATGGCTGAATTCGCATCACATTCAGACCAAACTCGTGCAGGATCCTTTTTTTTGTCCGCACCGGAATCTGTGATCTGCAAACCGATCTGGGGGTGTCATTTATTCGCTTGCCGACCAGTGCACGACAATATACGTCGGCACAATGGCACGGCTGTGCAAATGGGCATACAGGTACATCCCCTTTAAGAAGCGGCATTGTGGGCACGCTCGATGTCTGCCGGTGTCCCGCGATCGTGTCACGGAGCGGCAGAACAGGGAGATGCCTATGTAAACAAGGCATTTCCCCATTCTGCCTAGTGACATGACAGAGATCACTGCTCTCTGTCATCGGGAGCACTGATCGCTGTCATGTCAGTAGTAGCCCATCCCCCCCACAGTTAGAATCACTCCCTAGGACACACTTAACCCCTTGATCGCCCCCTAGTGTTTAACCCCTTCCTTGCCAGTGTCATTTACACAGTGATCAGTGCATTTTCATAGCTCCCAACTGTCCCTGATTTCGAGGGGCTGTCCCTGATTTGGAGCGATGTCCCTCTGTCCCTCTTTCCCCCTCATTTGTCCCTCATTTTGGTCTGACCTATATAGTTGTATATAAAATGCACTTTTTATCTTTCAAAAAGTGTTTCCCAGTGCTAAACCTTTCATCTAAATTGTCGCATTTGTAAATTTTAAAAGCTCGTATAAAGAAATAAAAGTGGTTAAAAAAAAGCCCTTGTGGATGTAATGTTTTTTTTTAAGGTTAATTCTCCTTTAAGGGGGTGTGGCAGGGGGCGTGTCCTATGCTTACATACATTTGCTAGTAGGTGTCCCTCATTCCCATCTCAAAATATTGGGAGGTATGCATTTTTATAGCACCGATCGCTGTATAAATGGCAATGGTCCCAAAATAGTGTCAAAAGTGTCCGATATGTCCGCCATTATGTCTCAGTCATGATAAATGGCAGATCGCCGCCATTACTAATAAAAAAAAATTATTATAATAAAAATGTCATAAATCTATCCCCTATTTTGTAGACACTATAACTTTTTGCGCAAACCAATCAATATACGCTTATTGCAATTTTTTTTACCAAAAAAATACGAATACATATCGGCCTAAACTGAGGAAAAAATTATTTTTTTTATATATTTTTTGGGGATATTTATTATAGCAAAAAGTAAAAAATATTGCTTTTTTTTTCAAAGTTGTTGCTATTTTTTTGTTTATAGCGCAAAAAATAAAAACTGCAGAGGTGATCAAATACCACCAAAAGAAAGCTCTATTTGTGAGAAAAAAAGGACGTCGATTTTGTTTGGGTGCAACGTCGCACGACCGCGCAATTGTCAGTTAAAGCGACGCAGTGCCGTATCACATGAAAGTGCTCTGGTCAGGAAGGGGGTAAATTCTTCCTGGGCTGAAGTGGTTAACTTTTTATTGACACCCGCAGAGGTTCGCAGAGGGCAGTGTGAACTGCCTGCGAGTCAGGTGCTATGCGGGAACCGGCACTGGATTCACAGGGTTTCCCGCATCGCACCAATGTGAACCGAGCCTGTCTGCAAAACTCTCCCATGTAGCTGAATGTGAATAACAAGCCAAACAATTCCCACAATGCAAAAATGCCATTCGGTTAAAAAAATAAATAAAAAACAGTAATCAGGGGGTGGCAATATTGCCCCCTGAAACACCTACAAACTTCTTTAAATTATCCTCTGTAATGCCCCGCACACACGATCGGAGATTCGGCCAGCAAAAGACTGATGAGAGCTTTTGGTCAGAAAATGCAACCGTGTGTATGTTCCACTGGACTTTTGCTGGCGGAATTCCAGCCAGCAAAAGATTGAGAGCATGTTTTCAATTTTTCAGTCGGAAAAAGTTCCGATTGGAAATTCTGATCGTGTGTAGCAATTCCTACGCATGCTCGGAAACAATTCGACGCATGCTCGGAAGCATTAAACTTCATTTTCTCGGCTCGCCGTAGTGTTGTACGTCACCGCGTTCTTGACGGTCGAAAGTTCAGCGAACTTTCATGTGACTGTGTGTATGCAAGCCAAGCTTGAGTGGAATTCCGTCGGAAAACCAACCAAGATTTTTCTGGCGGAAATTCCGCTCGTGTATACGCGGCATAAAGCTCGGTTCACACTCTTGCGATGCGGGAAACCCTGCAAATCCAGTGCGGGTTCCCACATCGCATGTCTCTATCAGGCAGTTCACACTGCCCTCTGCAAACCGCTGCGGGTGTCAATAAAAAGTTAATGACACCCCCAGATCGGTTCGCAGAGCGGACTGTGAATTCGGACAAGAATCGTGTTCACACCCATGCGATCCGATTCTGGTGCAGACAAGAAATAGGGTTCTGCAGGAGTTTGGTCCAAATGCAATGCGAATTCAGCCATACAGTTTGTATGGCTGAATTTGCATCGCACAGACATCGCATGTGATCTGCACAGCAATGCGGTGCGAATCACATGCAATGTTTGGCATCGCACCAGTGCAAAGAAATCCACAGTGGATTGCATTTCAGGGGGATGTGTAAAAGAAGCCTTCATTTCTTTCATTCACAGATTTATCCATCCGCACAAACAAAGTGGATGGAGGGATTCTCTCAATGCCCCACTGGGACGCTGATCCGCAGCTGTCAGTAAACACGGATCAGTGGCTGCAGCTGCTAATCATGAAAACTTTTCTAGCATGTCCCTTCAACATACGTGGATCAATCAATCATCTTCTATTGAGCAGCAATGGCCACACACTGATCAAAATGTGTCCAGTCCCTGCTGAACCGGGCCAGATTTCGATCAGTGTATGGCCAGCTGTATACTAAGCTTCATCAACAGTCATAAAAATTCTGTATGATGTCCAATCTGCTTTGAGGTTAGGTTTTATAAGAGTTAAACTGGCTGCATACCAAATGATCCCTAGAGTATGTTATAAATAATTCCATTACCTCTCACCTATGCAAACCATGTGCGTCTTATATACGCAGAGATGGGACAAATGTGGAAAAAAATTATTTTCGGTTTTGTGCACACTGAGTCACATACATTGAGTCAGGAAAGTGTATAAAATTCATCTGTGTTTTTTTATTACAGTTAACTGCTATGCCATCCTGCTTAGGTACTGCATTGGAAATTCTGTATATGCAGGGTACAGAAGAAAATGATGGCCCTGAGTTTACCTGTCCATGAAAAATCCTTCCATCCATCCTTTTACATAGTAAGCGTGGTTTAAAAAAGACACAAGTCCATCAAGTCCAACCTATGTGTGTGACATTTTGCATTGCCAAAGCATTTGAGGTGTTATTATGGGTTGGATGGGGGTGTAGGGAACAATTCCTAGGACATTATTAAAGGTAAAGGATAATATAAAGGTAATTGGAGGTCATGTATTGTTACCAGGTTTAAGGATAATATAAAGAAGGATAGGGGGTGAGTCCAGGGACATTATTTAGGTAGGGGATAAAATGAAGGGGGTAGGAACTGAGTCGAAGGGATTTAAGTTGATAATTTCTCATGTCCATTTTCAGTCTAAAGCAGGGGGCTCCAAACTTTCTAAACAGTCTGACTCTGGGAAGAAGAGTTGAATGTGTCCATCATTGTTGGTATTAGAGGTGGGAATGGTGCCTGATTGGTGTCAGTGGGAGGAATAGTGCCCCATCATTGGTGTCAGTAGGAGGAATAGTGCCCCCTCATTGGTGTCAGTGGGAGGAATAGTGCCCCATTATTGGTGTCAGTGGGAGGAATAGTGCCCCATCATTGGTGTCAGTGAAAGGAATAGTGCCCCATTGTTTACATCAGTGGCAGGAATAGTTTGTTGGTGTCAGAGGAAGGAATAGTGCCCTATTATTAATGTCAGTGGGAGGAATAGTGCTCCATTGTTGGTGTCAGAGGAAGGAATAGTGCCCTGTTATTAATGTCAGTGGAAGGAATAGTGTCTCGTATCAGTGAGAGGAATAGTGCCCCAAAGGGCCAAGTAAAGGCTAGCAAATGACCATATTCAGCCCGTGGGCTGCAGCTTAACCACTTTAGTCCATGAAGGATTTACCCACTTCATGACCAGGCCATTTTTTGTGATAAGGCATTGCGTCGCTTTAACTGACAATTGTCCGGTTGTGCAACACTGCACCCAAACAAAGTTGAGGTCCTGTTTTTCCCCACAAATAGAGCTTTCTTTTGATGGTATTTGATCACCTCTGCGGTTTTTATTTTTTGTGCTATAAACAAAAAATAGCGACAATTTTGAAAAAAAAAGTATATTTTTTTTACTTTTTGCTATAATAAATATCCAAAAAATAAATTAAAAAAAACAAATTTCTTCATCAGTTTAGGCCAATATGTATTCTTCTACATATTTTTGGTAAAAAAATCACAATAATTGTATATTGTTTGGTTTGCGCAAAAGTTATATCTACAAAATAGGGGATATATTTATGGCATGTTTATTATTATTTTATTTTTTTACTAGTAATAGCGACGATCAGCGATTTTTAGCAGGACTGCAACATTGCCGCGGACAGATCGGACACTTTTGACAATTTTTTGGGACCAGTGACATTTATACAGCGATCAGAGCTAAAAATAGCCACTGATTGCTATATACATGTCACTGGCAAGGGGTTAAGTGTTCCCTAGGGAGGTGTTTCTAACTGGGGGGGAGTGGACTGCCTAGGAGTAGAGAGAGATCGATGTTCCTGATCGCTAGGAACAGACGATCTCTCTCTACTTCCCTGACAGAACGGGGATCTGTCTGTTTACATTGACAGATCCCTGTTCTGGCTCTCTGAGGAACGATTGCGGGTCTTCGGCGGAGATGGTGGCCGCCGGCTACGTGCATCGACTCCCGCGTCGCGCTGTGGGCATGTGTGTGACGCAATTCACACAGGGGAACCAACCTGCTGCAGTATAACAATGGTGGCTAGTCGGCAAGGTGTTAAAGACCACTGCTCTAGTCTAATGCCCTGTACACACGATAGGATTTTCCAATGGAAAATGTGTGAAAGGACCCTGTTGTCGGAAATTCGACCGTGTGTAGGCTCCATCACACATTTTCCATAGGAATTTCTGACACACAAAGTTTGAGAGCTTGCTATAAAATTTTCCGACAACAAAATCCGTTGTCGGAAATTCCGATCGTGTGTACACAAATCCGACGCATAAAGTGTCACGCATGCTCAGAATAAATTAAGAGACGAAAGTTGTTGGCTACTGCCCCATTTATAGTCCCGACGTACGTGTTTTATGCCACCGCGTTCAGAACGATCGGATTTCCAGACAACTTTGTGTGACCGTGTGTATGCAAGACAAGTTTGAGCCAACATCCGTTGGAAAAAAATCCATGGATTTTGTTTTTGGAATGTCTGATCAATGTCCGACCGTGTGTACAGGGCATAAGGTATACTTTAGCATATTGTGCAGCTATTTTCCGTGTTGGTTTTCTTTATTAAGGATAAGTGTGTGTTTCGGCCAAATTCTGAAGTCTGCTGTCATTCTTGGGACAAAGTGCTGTGGGTGTGGAAATCCCTTCCCTGCAGCTGAAGTACACAAGAGAGCGGGGATACTCGTCATATCATTGATCTGTGGCAATATTAAGACAATGTCACTGACCTAATCTGGCCACACATAGGTCAATGATGGTCAATGATTAGATCAGTGATATCACAAGCATCCTGCCCTCTTGTGTATGTGTGCTTGTATGCTTGTGACATCATTTACCTAATGTAGGCACATGGCCATAATAGGTAAATAGTGTCACAAGAACCCCACCCCTGCGTATGTCAGCTGCAGAGCGGGAATTGGCCTTTCCCCTTGTTGGAAACAAACACATCTCATCCCTACTCTTCTCCCAGTAGAACGTGGAGTTTCCTCTTCTCTCCTACAGCAGTGAAGTCCAGGATTAAAGCAGAGAGACTATGTGGGCCTTATCCTCCAGAACCCCCTGGTCACACTGCTTTCATAGTCTATACTCTTCTGTAGGTCTGTCTGTGCCACCCTGGTTGATTTCCAGTCTGTGGGCACTTAATCTGTATTGGCTCAAAGTATGTCTGTTCTTGGGGTTTTGTAGCATCTCCAAGTATCGGGTTCGTTTTTTGGTCTTTCTGCAGTGAAGAGTAAGTATTCAGATTCTGAAAGTTGGATTTTCATGTCCATTCTCAGGCACATTTTTGTCAGGCCATATTGCGGGGAATTTTGGATGGACAAGGTGCTGATAAGTGGTTGCTTTCTTTCTCCCTCTCTCTCTCTTAACTAATCTCATTCTCTCTCTATGCCTCTCAGTCTCTTCCTCTCTCAGAGGGGTAATTTACTAAAGGAGTAAGGCGCATTCACTTAAGTGAATTTTCATTTTACTTAGTAAATTAGATGAAACAAAGCAAGAATTCACTCTGCAAAGAATACACAATGATATGCAAGAAAAAAACTAGAGCAATCTAAAAGCCCATAATTTAATCAATGCATAGCACAGTAATGCTTTCTTAAAACAGACGCTGTTCACATGTCTCTGAAGCCAGGTACACATGGGCCGCATTTCAAGAGACAAAGGCCAGTTCCAATAAAAAAACCTCCGACATTCAACCCGTGTGTATGTCGGTCTGTCTGACAGAAGCTGGCCATTCAGCTGGCTTCTGTTGGACGTGCATGCTGGAAAACCAGCAGCTGACTGACTCCCGATCAGCGGTCCCAGCCAATGGCAGAGAGCGCTGATTGGAGTGTTCTGGCAGGGGGCCACCCCCCTGTCCGAACGCAACAGCTCAGTGGAGGAGATCGCTGAACCAACCTTGCATGGTTAGTATAGTGGTTCCGATCGGAGCTGACAGTTTTTTTTCATTCACCCATGGGGTTGAACGAAAAAAAAAATGAATAGTGTGTACCCGGCTTTAGGCCGGCCATACGCGGTGAGAATTTCTTTCCTGCATGGGTTGCAGGAAAGAAATTTGCACGATCACCCCCATCAACACAGGCAGTACTGACAGGGGAATCAGCTAGGGGAGGTTAAGGGAAGTCATCTCAGCTGGGAGAAGACAGTGATTATTGCTAGCGGCTATAGCAGCCGCTTGCTATATTAGGAAGCGAATCAGGCAGGCTGGTTGTAGGCAAGTTGATGGATCAATCAACTTGGTACCTTCAGCCTGCCCATTAACGATTCGAATCTCGGCCGGTTCCTGCTGATTCGAACTGATTATTCCTTTATGGCCCATTAGCTAGATGCATATTCAGAACCACTGGTGGATAGTAAAAATATAGCCTAATAAAAGGTTTTTCCAAACTGCATACAGCTGTTTAAGGCTGGGCTCACTCCGCAGCACACTCCGGCTCACAGCAGGAGTCCGGTGCATCTCCATTCACTGTTTCAGGTCCGATTTCAGCCCGAATTTTGAGCTGAATTCTGACCTGAAATGGACCAAAAGACGCACAGGGCTCCTGTGCGATTTGAACTGGAGCCGCCGTGGAGATGTGTGAACCGGCTCCATAGAGAGCCGGTCACAATTTCCTGCTATGCGAATTTGATGTGGGGAAACCCGCATCCAATTCGCAATAGTGTGAACCCAGCCTCAGGCTACTTGGCCATCATCAGTGAAGTGTATGGAAAGCATGGCTTCTATGGAGTAGGGCTTGGGACCCACAGAATATTATAGCAATATAGGTTATAGTGAGATGGGACTTAGCCTGGGTTCACACATGTGCGGTGCGAATTGAAGCTCAGGTTTCACTGGGGAGATAAAAATCTCCTGTTCAAAGGCTCATCTGCGTTTTAGCTCAGGATCAGTGAGCAGGGAGAGGGGGAGGGTGGGGGACGGGGAGGGGGGGAGAGGGAGAGGTGTAGTGAGGAGAAGGAGAAAATCCATGTTCAGAACGCAATGCATCTGTGAATCAGATGCGTTCCCATAGAAGATAAGGGGCTCGTAATTCGCACCGCAATGCCCAGAAAACGCACACGTTTTTTGTGCAATGCGCAGTGCGAATGCAACGCACATATGTGAACCAGATGCATTCATATGAATGTATTTTAAAATGTCCTGCGAATTAGATGCGGTGTAAGCCGCATCTAATTCGCATAGGTGTGAACGGGGGCTAAAACAATAAAAAAAACCTCCAACCAAATCGGTGCATAGCACAGTAAAGCCTACTAAAAACAAAATGAACCATATTTCATTCCATCACATATCCCAAAATTAAGAGGATTATTCCTCGTTTCAGGAGAGGGCATGGCTGGCTGCACCGATGATGGCAAAACAGCCTGACACAGCTGTATGCAGTATGGAATAAATGTCTCCATAATATCAGGCTATATTTGCACTATACACCAACAGTTCTAAATGTGCATCTGGGGCAAAAGGATGTAAGGCGTTGATTTACATGACTCTCCCCACTGTCCTGAAATAAGGAATAATTCTTTTATTTTAGGGATATGTGATAGAATTAGGCTTTCTGTTTTAAAACGGCTTTACTGTGCATTTCCCATCATTGCAATACACTGTTTCATTCATATTTATTTGGTAGATCTCAAAGAACTGCACCTTGAGTAAATGCCTTCACTTAGACTCAATTAATTGAGACTGGGAACGATTTCATTGACTTATGTTGGAGCTTATCTTGTGTGTTTTCTCAGCGTAATTCCTTGACTTCAGAGAGAAGAGGATTCCTTTGATGATAACACAAAAGCGATTTCTAAAATGAGCTCCTTCTTATTTATTGTTCATTTTGTGGCATAAGTCAATTTAATTACAGATGAAAATTATTTTTATCATTGGCCCAATGTTGATACAGCATGGCCTTCGTCTAAAACTGTTTTTTTTTTTTTTTCAAGTTTACTGAAGAGATTATTATTGAACTGCATGAATTTAATAGTGTCTTATATAACCTTTGACATGGGAACATACTGCAAGACCTGATGGTTTCCTGGGTGCATTATAACATTTGGGCAGCCATCCAAGCTATGAATGCATGTGATAGAAGCCTATGTCATGTGTATTGATAATCATAGTTATCAATACACATGACATAAGCTTCTATCACATGCATCTATAGTGATGCCTCTGCATGGGGAGGCTTCCCATGAATCCGCTGCAATCTTAGGCCAACAGAACCCTTCCCAAGCTCATGAGTAGGATGCAAAGGTTGTTCCCTTAAAGGGGAGATTATTGGTAAGAGGTTTGCATGCATATTAATAATCATGTGTCATTCATATTTCATGTTCTTTTCTTTTCTCTTTTTTATTCAGATTTGTAAATTGTATTCCTAGAGTTTATTGGTGGATTATACAGTAAATTAGCATCTTTAATAAACAGCTACTGAGATAAAATGAACTGCAGGATAAGGCAACCAGGCAGTGTCTGTGAAGGTGACTAACTACTACTAAACACCTAGACTCAGTCCGTCTGTGATGAAAATAGAGACACAATCCAGCTGTCTAAACTTATTAAAGTTCTATGTATAAGGGCAAAGCATGAGCATATGCTGGAAGTGAGTAGTACAACATGGCCAATTGTTGGGTCCCTCCAGAACAGACTCTGTGGGTCGGCTGTTAATGCACATATAAGATAATTACCATGAATAATGATCTTCACGCATCTGTAATGGTACCCTTTATACCGGGCATCACTAAATGGCGGACCGCGGTTCGGATCCAGGCCGAGTTGCTGTCCTATCCGGACCGCCGCAGTATCGCCATTTAGGAGCTAAATTTTCTCCCAAGCTTCGGATGCTGTGAAGAGAGGCAGGCTATACAGTTCTGAATGGTGGGAGGGAGTGGGAGCTGCAGTGGTTAACTTTTCAACAGGACATTGCTGTGGGGGCAGTAATGTGAAGGGGGGACAGAGGACACCGTTGTGGGGGCATTAATGTGAAGAGGGGACAGAGGACAGGGCTGTGGGGGAGGGGGGTGATGTGAAGTGGTGGACAGAGGACAACACCATGGAGGGTTAATGTGAGGTGGGGGGGGAGAAGACATCACTGTGAGGGGAGTAATGTGAAGGGGTGGACAGTGGACACCGCTGTGGGGGCAGTAATGTGAAGGGGGGACAGAGAAGACCGCTGTGGGGGCAGTAATGTGAAGGGGGGGTGACATGAAGGGGGGCTGAGGACACTGAAGCGAATAGAGGGGGGTGACATGAAGGGGAGAACAGAGCACACTGCTGTGGGGGCAGTAATGTGAAGGGGGGACGGAGGACAGGGCTGTGGGGGGGGGGTAATGTGAAGTGGTGGACAGAGGACAGCACGATGGAGGGTTAATGTGAAGGGGGGGGGCAGAAGAAATCACACTTGGGGGGAATGTGAAGGGGTGGACAGTGGACACTGCTATGGGGGCAGTAATGTGAAGGGGGATAGAGGAGACTGCTGAGGGGGCAGTAATGTGAAAGGGGGTGACATGAAGGGGGGCTGAGGACTCTGCTGTGAATGGGGGGGTGACATGAAGGGGGTGACAGAGGACACCTCTGTGGGGGCAGTAATGTGAAGGGGGGTCAGAAGACACCGCTGTGGGGGGGGTGACATGAAGGGGGGCTGAAGACACTGCTGTGAATGGAGGGGAGGTGACATTAAGGGAGCGGAGGACACCGCTGTAGGGGCAGTAAAGTGAAGGGGGGACAGAAGACACTGCTGTGGGGGGATGACATGAAGGTGGGCTGAGGAAACTGCTGTGAAGGGGAAACCTTGATGTGAAGGGGGATTTGTGATATGCTGGGGAGGGGGAGACAGAGGATCTGATAAAAGAATGGGATTGTGATTTAAGAGAAGGGGGCTGTGATGCGAAGGATCTGCGTAATCTATCAAGGTATACCCAGTAAGCAAATAGCGCTTTCCTCGTGTTCAATAATAATTACCAATTTATTTCAGGAAGCTTTTCCTCTTTACTCTATGGTATGGCGAGGAAGGGAATAAGCTTTCCCGAAGTCCGTTCTAGGTATCTGATTCCAGTGAATGTCAATGAAGGAAGAGGAAGACCATTAGAGAAAGTGATGGGTGGCTGACAGAGGGAGTGTGAGCTGCAGTGCTGGTGTGCACCCTATAAACCGGACACTTAGTTTTATCTCCATTGTATTTCAGTGCTGGTAGTTGCAGTGGTGGTTATGCAATGCTTTCCTTTTTAAGGCTACCTCACAAGGATTGAGATATGTAAGTGCATGACTTTTAACCCTTCCCATTAAAGCTTTACATACTACACAATGCCAGTGTAGTCATCACACAAACATGCAATTCAGACCTCAGCAACTGGGTCCGGATCCAGACCGCGGTCCGCCATTTAGTGATGCTCACTCTAAATGAACTGATTACACCTAATGGCTTAAATATACAGCTGAAGTTCTAAGACTTGGGTCTAATCTGCCGCTCCTCTGTAAAGGGATTTGAATGTGCTTTACAGGCAGTGAAAACTTGGTTCATCTGCAAGTATTTACCACCCCCAATTACACCCCCAGCCCCTAATTAGATCCTATCCTTTAGCAAAAAACAATATCAGTTGTAAACTGAAGCTTTCATGCTGTTAATCCATTCGAAAATCTGGGAACATTTCTACTGATAGTGTTGATTAGGAGATACGAGGGAAGACGCTACTGGTTGCTGGGGCCTGAGATATGAACAATATGTATCATAGGACCACAGGTTGACCAATAGTGTCATTGAGCCTTTTGTCACCACCAGTCAGAAGCCAGTAATATTGTAGGGAGGAAAAATCTGTGTGATAAAGTTTATAAATTGATTTTTACATGGAAAATGCCACAACATTTGGTAATGCTTGGCTGACCCAAGCAACAAAAAATGCATTAAAAAATTATATATTATTGTAAATAGAGCAAAAATGCACAATATAAAATGACTGCATGCATCATGCTTTCATGAATTGACCTCAACAACCACCAGATTTAAATGCAGCATTTTCATGTTTGCCTGGAGCCACAAAATTACTTTGTAAGTTAGGGTGGCATTTCATTATTTTCCCCAGTTGTATCACATCTGACACAAAGACGTGTATAGTATGGAAATGCTGATATTCATGCTGTCTATCAGACAGATGTTATTTTTAGATCTGAGTATTTATGGGTGAGGCAGCTGGACAGAATGGGGAAGTGGAATGTCCAATCAGTCAAATTAATGAATTGTGATTGGATTCCCCAAAGACATCGATGAACAACTTGTCTATCTGCCAGCTTCAGCCTTAACCCATTGTTTGCAAGAATGCCAAACGAGAAACAGAGTGAAGTGGGTCAATGGACACTAACCAAAATAAAATTCCAAATAGAATATTATTAAAAACATAAAACCACAATAAAATCATGGGGGGGGGCACTACAGGGAGATCGAGTCACTTGAGAAGGGTTGACTAGGTTATGTCAGTCCTGTGCATTTCTCAAAGTGTGCATAAAAGAACAACTAGAAACACAAGGCACAGAGTATCCATTCCATCTAAAGGCCCATACACACGATAGGACTTTGTACAAACTTTCCCGTGGATTTTTGTACAAAGGGCATCGGCCATAAACTAATTAAGCATACACACAGCAGGACTTTTTCAGCCAACTTTCACCAAATCAGGTGGTTTTTCAGCCCTTTGGTCAACTTCTGTATTGTTGTCTTATCTTTTGCATTGGTTCTGAGCATGCGTGTTTGTACTTTGGACTAAAATCCTATGGACTTGTGTACACACGATAGGATTTTGCACCATAGGACTTTTGTTGCCGGAAAGTTTGTCTGTTTGCACAGCCAACATTTGTCCAATGAAAACCTGAAAAGTTTGTCCGATGGAGTGTACACACGGTAGGATGTTGCCTTAAAACAGCTAATTTGCATGTTTGTTGTCAAAAAGTCCTATCGTGTGTATGGGCCTTAAGAAGGTGTAGCACAATCAGAGTGTACTTCAACAGCCTTGCACTTTATCACACACAAAGTGACTGCAATCAACGAGCCCTTAACAGGGGCCTCTGACTGTTGGAGGAATCACATAACGATTAGGAATTCTCATAGTACTGTACATAGACTAAAAATTGTTAAAGGCAGTTGAATGTGAATGGCTAGCCTAAAAGGGCTGTGGGTCTAAGGTGGGCAAACTAATTGTGGGTTGGCAAGGACGTCATACTCACCGTAAGCTACAAGCAACCAACTGGTATATCGCAAAAAATCTGCGCTAACCCCAAAATTGCTATCTTATTTAAAACGTGATGAGGGTTCAAAAGTGAACAGCAGAATATTTCCACACAATTCTGCACATATAAAGTGAAATTATTTTCTTTAGATTACAAAAAACTATATAAATAAACAAACAATAAACTATCCAGTGAGTGAAATGAGACAAATGACAAAAAGTGCTGCAACCTTAAAAAAAACGGAATTTTCAGTTTTAGCAATATGGTAACTATATTCAGGTGCGCTACTAATGTCACAAACAAACACGGACTGAGGGAACTCCCTCAGCCTGGATGTGTATGTGAATTATACCTTAGAGCAACAATAGTAAATAACAAAAAAATTGTAACAACACAAATGTTGGGTATTGCACCTTCCAGTGAGGTAATATGTGAATGATTACAATGTAGCAAAAAAGTCCACTGAAGGAATAGATAGTTGAAGGAAGACAACGAAAGTCCTGCAACATAAATATATGTGTATGCTTCCTGGGTAAATTAATCCTTTCTCTGTGAACCAGACTCTTGTGATAGAATGAGAAAAGGTGGCCGCTTACCAGAT
The DNA here is from genome assembly GCF_042186555.1 of Aquarana catesbeiana. Classification (NCBI taxonomy): domain Eukaryota; kingdom Metazoa; phylum Chordata; class Amphibia; order Anura; family Ranidae; genus Aquarana; species Aquarana catesbeiana. The sequence continues at coordinate 647,289,528 of NC_133327.1, forward strand.
CCGTGGGACCCCTATCACGGGGGTCTTATGGGCTCATAGAGTATCCAGGAACAGTTGATAAGATCCTCTTACTCAGTCATCCATCCGCCCGGGATCCTCCACTGGCATCAAGGTAGCGGTGTAAAGAAATCCCATACACTGGAGCAGCTGATCAGATGGAACAGCTGATCGGATCCCACAGACTCACTCCATCACAGGCGCTGTTTAGTTCTATGCAGCCGGACTGTCTTCAATAGTGACTTTCGCCGTATGTGAATTATAATAACAGGAGAAACTCCATAGTGTAATAGGTAAAAACTTCTTTAATAAAACAAAGATATGGCCGGCATCCAAAATGTTAGCAGAAAATCAAAAAATATGGAAAGTTTTAGCGACACTGCTGCATTCAGGCTAGTCAGCTGCTTTGTGGTGACATCAGGTTTCTTGGCTCCCCCTAACAAACCGTATTTATCGGCGTATAACACGCACTTTTTTCCCCTTAAAATCAGGGGAAAATCGTGGGTGAGTGTTATATGCCGATCCCCGCTAATTGTGATCTATCGGCGGCGATCGACGCCGACATTCACATAGCGTGTCGTTTTAAATATGGTGCCGCGGAGTTCGGAGGGACTCGGCGGAGCTGAACGAGCGCCGCCGAAATCACAGTGACTGCTCGGAGCCGAGATACACATAGTCGAGTGTATTCAGCTCTTTCCGGCGCCGCTCACAGTCACGCCCAGTCCCGCCATTGGACCTGTGTTATGTCCATCATAGGGCAGGACTGTGAGCGGCGCCGGAAAGAGCCAAATACACTCGACTATGTGTATCTCGGCGGCGTTCGTTCAGCTCCGCCGAGTCCCTCTGAACTCTGCGGCGCCATATTTAAAACTACATGCAGCTACGTGTATGTCGGCGGCGGCAAGCATGGACACTGGGGGCAAGGCTGCACTGACCACTGGGGGCAAGGCTGCACTGACCACTGGGGGCAAGGCTGCACTGACCACTGGGGGCAAGGCTGCACTGACCACTGGGGGTACGGCTGCACTGACCACTGGGGCAAAGCTGCACTGACAAGGCTGCACTGACAAGGCTGCACTGGGGCAAAGCTGCACTGATAAGGCTGCACTGACAAGGCTGCACTGGGGCAAAGCTGCACTGACAAGACTGCACTGGGGCAAAGCTGCACTGACAAGGCTGCAATGGACACTGGGTCAAGGCTGCACTGACACTGAAAAGGCTGCAATGACACTAACAAGGCTGCAGATGAACACTGATGAGGCTGCATTGATGGGCAATTTAATGTAAGTTTTTTTTCCTTAAACTTCCCTGACACTGATTACCTTCCTTGACACTGATTAATTTGTGCAAGTTCAGCAAAAAATTGCATTTGATACAGCCTGAGTAGAAAAGCCTGTTCCCTGCCAGCATGCTGCAGAGAAAGAACCCTTGCTCTCTTTGTGAAAGCTGTAGTCACCAGTTGGGTACTAACATTTATAGGTAAAGCTGATCCAGGGAAAATCCGATTGCCTCTCGGGGGGGATTAGGAAGGAATTGTTTCCCCTGCTGTAGCAAATTGGAGCATGCTTTGCTGAGGTTTTTTGCCTTCCTCTGGATCAACTGTGGGTGAAGGATTGTGTATATGGAATTGTATTTTTTATTTTTTTTTGGTTGAGCTAGATGGACTTGTGTCTTTTTTTCAACCTGACTAACTATGTAACTATGTAGTCTCTCTGCAGAAACCCGGCACTCACCCTGCTGAGTCAGAACCAGAGCTCTCAAATTAGTAGGTAGCATGAGCTTTGCTGATCGTAGAACTACAGAGCATTGCTGTATAGGAGAAACCCCTGCTCTTTTTGTAAAAGCAGTGGTCTCTCTGTGGAAGTCTGACACACTATTTGCTGAGTCAGGGCTAGAGTTCCCCAATCAGCAGGTAGCTTGGCCTATGTTGATTGCAGGGCTATAGGTCTGACTTACGAGGAAGTAAACGTTTGATTAGGAAACAATTATCTCTCTATGGTAGCTCTGACATTTCCTACCTGTTGCAGACCGTTGCTTCCCCCCTGCCAACATAGACATAGTCAATGTTTCCCTAGCCATAGGGGAGCATTAGCCATATTTGTGGAGACCAGGAGTCTGGAAGGGGCCTTGATTTCCTTCTTCAGCAGCCAGATTGTGACTCGCCTTGAGCACAAGAAAGGGCAGGATTTCCATTGGCTGCAGCTTGGACGTGGTCCATCCCCAAATCAGAAGAAAACTGTGTGCAGAAGCTGGGTGAGGAACACTGTTCAGAAGGCTACATGAGAGACAGTCTGATCTGCTGAGGGTGTCCACTGTGAGTAGACTGCAGAGAAGGGTGAGGCTGCACTACAAGCCAGGAGGAACACTTGGACTGGGTTTAAACATGAGTTGTCACAGGACCTGTAAACAGGAAGTCTACTGTTTTGATGAGAGGAGACCCCAAATAAGGGAGGTAGAGTGAGCAGCTCTGTGCTCAGAGACTGACCCGCATGAGGCCCAAAGAGGGGAAGGTTGGAGAAGTAGATCCAAGGCCTAGAGGGCTTTCTCTTTCTTTTACATGACCTTGCCCAGGAGCAGTGACTCGTCTTCAAGTTGGATTCATCCTGGATGCCAGAGTGAAGAATGGAATATTGGCCATCCTAGTGTGTACATTTGGATGTTGTAGCTGATGTTACTTTCCTCAGTGGGATTTTGTCATTGGGGACTCTGATATTCCTTTCCCAGTGGATAACAAATCTCCTTGGCTTGAGAGTGAGAGCTACTATTAAATTTAAAGGCTCCAATGCCTGTGAACCTGATAGACCATTGGTCGGTGGTGTAGGAAGAGTTGTTTTTAAGTTCAGTCAGGTTGCTTACTCAGTTATGGTACTTATTATCAAAATGACACCTTGCCATTCTGTGTGTATATTTGTGCACTACTTCTCACACATTATTGAATTTTTTATAATTGTTGCCTGTTTACCATAGGCATTTCATATCTTTGCAAAGCTTTATTGCCCAATAAAGTTTGTGTAATCCTCAGGTGTGTCAGTGTGATTGGGTACTGTCTGGTTCATTATCCTCCAATCAGTGGCTCTTTAAGGGGTAGTGCTACATAGGTATAAGGTTTGTTTGCTAAAGGTCACTGCTAAGGCCATTAATCCAAGAGTTCACTCTTCCAACAGATAGAGAAACTCTTCTAAGACACAACCAGAATAATCTAACCTAATAAAGTGACCGAAGTATAACTTTGTGAGCATTTAGATAGAGAGTTCTCTGAATGGAAGATACAACTGGAATCCTTAGTCCATGAGTACATCTCCATCAAAAGAGGAATCTTTTCTAAGAGCATTAGTTACATCATCTGAGGGTATTATCCTGTTTCCCCGAAAATAAGACCTAGCGTGATTGTCGGTGATGGCTGCATCACCGACAATCACGCTAGGTCTTATTTTCGGTGAAACAGGGTAGAACATAAATAAAAAGGCTTGCTGATGTAATGGCGCCAACATCCTAAGGGCACCACCATTCTGTGACTCACGTCAACAGCATTTTAAAGCGGAGTTTCAACCACATATATCAATTTTTTTTAAAAATTAATCTGTTACAATCATAGCATGCTAATTTTGCATTCATTAGGCTGGTAAATTGCGCAGCGTTTGTTCCTATCTTATTAAAAAACTAACCTTATATTCCTCCTGCTTGGGCATTCCCATCTTGCTTGTGGGCAAGCAAAGCCCACAAGGATAAACTTCTAGGTTTACGGTGCTGCTGAATAACCAGCATGCACCACCCGTTCTAGCGCATTGCGTAGTAAGCACACATCGCATAGATGGGAGCCCTCAGCCCTGCACACTGACTCCTGGGAGGGAATGACACACATCTCTGAGCAGCCGGAGCGAGCACAGGCGCCAAGGGAAATGACGTAAATCACTGCGGAGCTGAAGAGGCAGAATACAAGAGACCCCATAGCAACAGTAAAGAAGGGGTGAGTAAAAAAATGTCCAATTGTTGTTGCGGAAGGATTATGATGTTTATTTCTGTAAAATAAATTGTATGGGTGGAACTCCACTTTAAATCAGGATTGCCACAACAAAGATATAAACACTGTGCAAACAGTAACTTTTTAAAGGTGTTCGTTATTACAATTCCATGTGTTTCGAGGTAGAGCACCACTTTTGCTTTAGACATAAAACAATAATATGCAGCAAGAAAAGTACAAAAACATAGCAAAGCTACTTCAGCACACTTTTTGTCTTTTTGTAGTGGTAATCCTGATTTAAAACGCTGTTGCCATGGTTTGCAAGTAAGGCGTCAGAGCAGATCTTGCCTTATTTGGTTTTCATTCTTATACTGGCTGAGAGCCTCAAGTAAAGAGTAGAAAAGCTACCCAGGTGTAGGCCAGATTGTCTAGTGTATTCGCTAAATTGTGTTCATTTATTACCAATATTCCCCACATGTGCATACATATTTCCCAAACAAATGCTTCATGCTAGAAAATAATAAAAAGGATGGCTGAAGCAACTTGTCTTGTACAAGATTTATCATTTGTCTTTATTGTTAAAACCTTGCTAAAATACATAGAACATTTTTGACACTCTTCCCTGTGCTCCGTGCAATGGCAGAGCAACACTTTTTTAGATCAATGTCCAGTTGCTACAGCTCAGCAGGAAAGATAACACAAGCTGAACTTAAGGTAAGCAGCTACAGTTCCTCGAAAAAGTATTCACCTTTTCCACATTATGTCATGTTACAACCAAAAACGTGAATGTATTATATTTGGATTTTATGTGATAGACCAACACAAAGTGGCACATAATTAAGAAGTGGAAGTAAAATCATAAATGGTTTTCACATTTTTTTTACAAATAAATATCTGAAAAGTGTGGCATGCATGTGTATTCAGCTCCTTTACTCTGATACCCCTAACTAAAATCTAGTGGAAGCAATTGCCTTCAGAAGTCACCTAATTAGTAGAGTCCACCTTGTGTGTAATTTAATCTCAGTATAAATACAGCTGTTCTGTAAAGCTCTCAGAGGTTTGTTAGAGAACCTTAGTAAACAAACCACATTATGAAGGCCAAGGAACACACTAGACAGGTCAGAGATACAGTTGTGGAGAAGCAGGGTTAGGTTATAAAAAAAAAATACCCCAAGCTTTAAACATCTCACAGAGCACTGTTCAATACATCATCCGAAAAAATGGAAAGAGTATGGCATAAATGCAAACCTACCAAGAAATGGCCGTCCACCTAAACTGACAGGCTGGGCAAGGAGAGCATTAATCAGAGAAGTAGCCAAAAGGCCCATGGTAATTCTGGAGGAGTTGCAGAGATCCACAGCTCAGGTGAGATAATCTGTCCACAGGACAACTATTAGTCATGCACTCCACAAATCTGGCCTTTATGGAAAAGTGGCAAGAAGAAAGACATTGTTGAAAGAAAGCCATAAGAAGTCCCGTTTGCAGTTTGTGAGAAGTCATGTGGGGGACACAGCAAACATGTGGAAGAAGTTGTTCTGGTCAGATGAGACCAAAACTGAACTTTTTGGTCTAAAAGCAAAACGTTATGTGAGGTGGAAAACTAACACTGCACATGACCCTGAACACACCATCCCCACCGTGAAACATGGTGGTGGCAGAATTATGTTGTGGGACTGTTTTTCCTGAGCAGAGACAGGGAAGCTGGTCAGAGTTAATGGGAACATGGATGGAGCCAAATCCAGGGCAATCTTAGAAGAAAACCTGCTAAGAGTCTGCAAAAGAGATGCAGAGGTGTTTAGGCCCAGTCAAAGTCCAGACCTAAATCCAATTGAGAATCTGTGGCAAGACTTGAAAATTGCTGTTCACAGACGCTCTCGATCCAATCTGACAGAACATGAGCTATTTTGCAAAGAAGAATGGTCAAAAATGTCACTCTCTAGATGTGCAAAGCTGGTAGAGAAATCCCCAAAAAGACTTGCAGCTGTAATTGCCGTGAAAGGTGGTTCTACAAAGTATTGACTCGGGGGGGGGGGGTGTCTGAAAACAAATGCACACCACACTTCTCACATACTTATTTGTAAAAACACTTATCATTTTCCTACGACTTCACATTTATGTGCCACTTTGTGTTGGTCTATCATATAAAATCCCAATAAAATACATTTAGGTTTTTGGTTGTAACATGACAAAATGTGGAAAATTTCAAGGGGTATGAATACTTTTCAAGGCACTGTAGATAGAAAGTTTAAACACATATAAGGCTCCATGCACACTAGCTTAGAAAAACACTCCTAGCAGCAGCTTTTGAGCATTTTTTTCTGCTTCTAGAAGCAAATAGTGTTATCCTTTGAGTCCATGGACACTATATTAGTTTAGAGGCATTTTTTTAAGCTTCAGCTTCTAGGAGAAGAATAAAAATGCTTTTTTTTTGCATTTATGGGAGCGATTTGCCAGCAGAACAAAAGCTGACAGCTCCTAGAAGCTCCTAAAGACTGCTAAGCACTGGTTTCCAGCTTTGCTTTTTCTTAGTGGGTGGCCCGCCGGCATCCTTAACAACCAGTTTATACCTGGTTATTAAGGTTTATCTGCCACTAAATATAATGGCAGGTCAGATAGACAGTAGGGGATCAAACTTCACCATCAAGATAGGACACACTTCACATCAAGACACTTCATAACTGACACACTTGAAGATCACAATCTCATAATCTGAAGGGAGACACACTTCACTGAAGCCAGGGCACACAACTTTAACCAAGCTAGAAGCCATTTTGGCAAGACACACTCCACCCATTAATCAGCAGCCATCTTTTTAGAGTCTTGCCAGTAACCATTTTAAATCCTACACCTGCTTGTGGAAGGGTAACTATGGTTTCTATATCTCTTATTGATTTTTCTGTTTCAATTATTTTATGCTAGCTGATTTGCTACCCCATTAGATATCCTAACACCCCAAAATTTGGTAATTTTAATTTGCCGTATTGGCATAAGTTTAGACAAACTTCACCCAGTAATACCCTTGATCTTATATTCTCCCATCTCTGCACTCCTGGCAACCTCACCAACACACCCTTTCCTCTCTCTGATCACAACCTCATCAGTTTCACAGTATTTTTTTTCCACCTATCCCTCCAAGCAGCAAACGATTACTTGTAGAAACCTTTGCCACTTTAACCCTTCTCTTCTCTATTTTGCCCTGTCCCGGCCACCTCTGTCTACAGCAGTTCACGCTCATCCTCACTGGACGCACTTGCTCCTCTAACTACACACAGAATCAGGCCCTGACCGTTACAACCTTGGCAAACTGACAACACCATAAATCTCAAGAGACATTGCTGTGTTTTTAATAGACTATGTCGTAATACCAAATCTCTGCAGGACCCTATATAAATCTGCCCTCCTAAAATATAACCGAGGTGGTGAAGGGGTTGCACACCAAAGGTTTTAATAAGGAAACATGGAATACATTAGAAATACGCATGTTGGAAGGAAGGTCTAATGCGTAGGCCACTGAGTTGATCCTACGGAGAATAGGTAAAGGCCCAATATACCGCGGTGCTAGTTTCAGTGAGGGAACATGGAGTCGGAGGTTATGAGATAACAGCCAGACCCTCTCCCCAACTTGATAGGAAGGCGCAGGTAGGTGTCGGTGGTCAGCATGGAGTCTGTACCTATCACTGGCATGTCGCAAGGACTCATGGAGCTGCACCCAAGTGGAACGGAGTTTACTGGTATGCTTCTCTAATGCAGGAATTCCTTGAGGAACAAATGTGTCAGGCAACATGGATGGCTGCAATCCATAATTTGCAATCACAATCAGGAATCTGAACTGATGGCACTATTGTGAGCAAACTCTGCCCAAGGTAAGAGGTCTGACCAGTTGTTTTGGTGGTCAGAAATGTAGCAATGTAGAAACTGCTCCAAGGCTTGGTTGGCTCATTCTGTGGCCCCATTGGACTGCGGGTGATACACTGAGGAGAAGAAAAGCTGAATTCCCAACTCTGCACAAAAGGCTCGCCAAAACCTGAACACAAACTGGCTACCCCTGTCCGAGATGATAACCTTGGGTAGCCCATGTAGCCGAAAGATTTCCTGAGCGAAAATTGATGCCAGTTCTTTGGAGATTCTTGGGGACTAGATCTGAGCAGTAAGAATTCTGTCACCCAAAGGTGAAGTGAGACTAGTGCGAATAGTGGCTAGAATGCGATCGGGCGGTATCACAGGAGTAGGAACCGATTCCATCTTGGAGGAGGAGGAAAACTGTTGTGACAATGCATCAGCCCTTACATTCTTAGTACAGGGTAAGAATGAGATTGTGTAATTGACACTTGACAGAAAAAAAAGGCCAACTTGCCCGTCTGGGAAATAAACGTTTTGCTTATCAGTCAAAATGAGGACCAGTACAGCGGTACCTTTGAGGAGATTCCTCCATTCCTTAAGCATTAAAATGATAGCTAACAATTCTCTGTCCCCAATCTCGTAATTGCACTCTGCAGGAGACAATTTCTTAGAAAGTAACCACAAGGATGCATAGCGCTCTTGGAGGTAGGACATTAAGACAAAAGGGCACCTACCCCAGTCTCAGACGCATCAACCTCAAGAATGAAGGGTAACATAGGATCAGGATGTGCCAGCACAGGAGCTGAAACAAAGGCAGCCTTGAGAGACTCCAAGGCTTTAATGGAATCCAGAGACCCATTCTGTGGGTTACCGTCCTTCCTGGTCATATCATTCAGGGGTTTGACCAGAAAAGAGAAATTACGCATACATTTCCGATAATAATTGGCAAAGCCAAGAAAGCGGTAGTAGACCTATGGGTCGAGGCCACTGTAGAACTGCAGATAGTTTCTCTGGGTCCATCGAAAAACCGGCAGTAGAAATGACACACTGTAACCCAGAAATGTAACATGTCCATGATGGAACTTGCGCTTTTCCAACTTACAATACAGGTTATTATTTCTCAACCTCTGTAGCACACGGGAGACGATGTGTAGTGGCTCTCTAGGGATTTTGAATGTATGAGGATATCATCGAGATAAACCACCACACATTGCTGCAACCTATCTTGGAAGACATCGTTGATGAATTCCTGAAAAGCTGCAGGAGTGTTGCCGAGACCTAACGGCATTACGATTAGAAGCTATTATAATCCTCACAAGATTGTATGCCCCTTTCAAATCGAGCTTAGTGAAAACCGTTGCTCCCTTGAGGTGGTCAAATAATTAGATAACCAATGGGATTGGATAAGCGTTCTTAATCATCATGCGATTAAGACCCCTATAATTAATACAAGATCTCACTTCACCACTTTTCTTTTTCACAAAGAAGAAGCCAGCACCGGCAGGAGACGAGGATTTGCGTATGAACCCGTGAGAAAGTGAATCGGCAACATGGTCCTCCATAGCTTTATCCTCCAAGATAGACAAAGGGTAGACCCGGCACGAGGAGAGATGGTACCCAGTTGAAGGTTAATTGCGCAATCATACGACCGGTCTGGAGGCAAAATACCGGCTTGACCTTTGGCAACGACATTGCTAAATTTGCAGGACTCCTCTGGCAAAGAGGAGAGTGAAGATGTGCACAAGACCTTAACCACTTTTCTGAAAACATGTTTTACTGCATTGTGGTGACCAGGAAAGAACTTCACCACAATGCCAATCAAAAGAGGGATTGTTCCTCTGTAACCAAGGATAATCAATGACTACCGGGTAATGAGGTGAGGAAATTACTTGAAATTGGATTATCTCATGGTGAAGCGGCCCTATGGCCATGGTCAATGGAGCAGTATCATGAGTCACATGGGCAGGCTGTAAAGGTCTCCCATCAATAGCCTCAATGGCAAGTGGAGTGGCACAAAGCTGCAAAGGAATTGAGTGCTTAGACACAAAGGCACTATCTATGAACAAACCTGCAGCCCTAGAATCGATTAGAGCCTGTGTATCGATGGACAACTCAGACCAAGAAAGGGTAACCGGAACCAGAGGCTTATCCTTCAGTATAGCTAGGGATGCAAAAATTCCACCTAAGGTCTGTACCCTACAGGACCTCAGGTGCGGGCGTTTCCCGGACGGGTAGGACAAGACTTCAATAAGTGACCTGCCTGGCCACAATAAAGGCACAATCTCTCCCTCTTCCTAAAGGCCCTCTCCTTCGCAGAGAGACGTGTGAAGCCCAACTGCATGGGCTCTACTTCACTGGCGGACTCGGTACCAGGAGGCATGGGAGGTGAGGGAGGCAAGGGTGGGAATGCAAAGCTCAGAGCCAAACGTACAGGAGGCTTTCACAAGTGCTCCTTAAAGGAAGGTCTCTCTCAGAGTCTGGAGACAATGAGAAAGGCAAACGTGATTAACTTTTCCAGATCCATAGGTATGTCTCGGGCTGCTATCTCATCTTTAATATTATCTGAGAAACCATGAGAAAAAGCAGGTACAAGGGCCTCATTGTTCTAAGCAACCTCTACTGCCAGAGTACGGAATTCAATGGTGTAATCAGCAACAGTTCTTGTACTCTGTTTGATGGACATGAGGCTCTTGGCAGCAGAAGTGGAGTGAGCGGGAAAGTCAAATACGCTTTTAAAGAAAGCCAAAAACTCAGGGTAACTCTGCGCCCCAAGCCCACCCTTTTTTGAAGCCCATTAGAGACTCTGGCTCTAATCACCTCCTTAAAAAAAATACACCCCCCCCACTGGAATCCATGGTCTGGCACCCTGTATGTAGATCAGGGGGCTGGACGCATGGATAGGGGGGCGGTGCCTGTGCGCTCCTAATGGACGGGCCACCACTGCCCTGCTCTCCACCCAAAATATAATAATAGTCCAAACTTTCAAATCCCAGTTGAGTTGTATTTTGTAAAATCTTATATATATTGTACATTACTGTCTTTTTATTCAGCCCAGTATTTATGTTGTCAAGGAGATGGGTCTATTTATATCTTGCTTTGGGTTTTCATGTCCTTGCTGAAAAAACTGTTCTGACAAGCAGGGAAGTGGATTCATAGCGCATAGCTATTTATCAAATGCCAGCACAATCTCTGTATGAGATGTTTTAAACTGTTTACTGTGTGCTGTTTTTCCCTGACAAAGTACATCGCCGCCCACACAGACTGAAGTGGACAAGACTGTAAAGAACGTATCAGGAGACTCAGTTTGTGTCGTGCTGAAGGTCTGTTGTGACTACACTGTGCAATGCAGTACACCATGTAGAGCCACGACCAAGATATTACAATTTTCTAATGCAGAGACAAGAAACATCATTTCCTATCACCTTCTTCCCATGACTATTCAAAACATTTCAAACTTCAAGTTAAATGTGTTTTTTTTTCCAATTTGCTACCTGATGCATTTGGACCTTTGAGGTTCCTGGCTCATTATGAATGCCATAAGGTAAGCTAAGCAGCACCCATCACAAGTGTTATCGGTTCCCTTGTGACCTCCTAATCCTCATCTGAAGCTGGACAAGAAACATGATTCCCTATCACCTTCTTTCCACAACTATTCAAAACTTATCAAAACTCAGGTTATATGATTTTTTTTTTCAATTTGCTGCCTGATGCATTTGGACCTTTGAGGTTCCTGGCTCATTATGAATGCCATAAGGTAAGCTAAGCAGCACCCATCACAAGTGTTATCGGTTCCCTTGTGACCTCCTAATCCTCATCTGAAGCTGGACAAGAAACATGATTCCCTATCACCTTCTTTCCACAACTATTCAAAACTTATCAAAACTCAGGTTATATGATTTTTTTTTTCAATTTGCTGCCTAGTGCACATGGGCCATTGAGGTTCCTTGCCCATCACGAGCCCCAGAATGTGTGCTAAGTTGGACCCATTGCACATGTTACAGACTCCCATACAGAGATGTGCAGGATGGAAAAATGTATTTTGTTTCATTTTCGTTCGTTAAATTAAAGGATAACTAAAGGCAAAACTTTTTTTTTAGTTTTGGATAGAGTGGAGAGGGATTGGAACTCCTGTCAATTTTTATTGTTGTCTGTGTCCCAGTTAAGGAGATTCCCCCTCTCTATGTGTCCTGTTTCCCATTATCATTGAAAGCAAAAGTAAAGAAAACTACAAATTTTGGATTTTCTCTGGAAAAGTAGTAGAGGGGAAATCTTCCAATGGGAACACTAGTTCTGGTAACCTGGGGGTCCCCAAGAAATTCCCCTAATTTGCAGGGATTTCCTCTCACTTCCTGTTTAACTATGGGACAGGATGTGAAGGGAAATCTCCGCAATGGGACACAGTTGGTGAAAAAAAGAATCTGACGGGTTTATAACCCTTCCTTGCTCTATCCAAAATGACAAAAAAGTTTTTCCCCTATAGTTCTACTTATATATTCTAATAATTTTGTTTCATCATATTAGTTATGATAGACTGGTTAGTTGTCAGAATTTGTTTTGTATAGTCAGATTTGTTCTGTATTTTCAGATTTGGTTAGTATATTCGTGATTTTCGAATCAATTAGAATTTTGGAAGATGGCTATATTCATTTCATTCTATTCTTTTATTTCCTATTCTTTTATTTTCTATCCTATTCTATTCTATTTTGTTTTATTCTACTCTGTTTTATTCTATTCTAGTCAGTTTTATTCTATTCTATTATATTGTATTCTGTTTTATTCTATCTTTTCCTATTCTATTCCATGTTTTTTTCTATTCTAGTTTATGCTATTCTATTCTGTTCTATTTCTATTCTACTCTATTCTTTTCTATTTTATTTGTTTAATTCCATTCAATTTTTTCTATTCTATTTTATAAAGTAACCTAAGTAGGAATCATCATCTTATTTCACTTTTATGCCTTAATAAATGTATTGCAATATGTTTGCATTTCCAATTCAAATTCATTTTCGAATTCGAATACAAATTCATTTTCAAATTCAAATCCAAATTCATTTTTGAATTCAGATAATTTGTTATATAATTTAGTTATAATTTAATTTGGATTCATTGAAATTCATTACTATTGTGATTTGGAAATTTGGATTCATTGAAAATTTGGATACATCTCTGATTAATGAAAATTGCATCTAAATTTAGATTCATAACAAAACAAATCTACTCCCATCTGACCTTCCAAACCTCACCTAAAGCTGGCCAAGAAACATCATTTTCTATCACCTTCTTTCTATGACTATTCAGCTAATTCAAAACTCAAATCATAGGTGTTTTTTTTTATTAACTGCCTCACCTAAAGCTGGCCATAATCCATCAGACATTTTTCATTTTAAGAATTTGATTTTCTAATGATTATTGGGGTCAAATCCATGATTATTTTTATCTGTAGTGAGGAGAGAATTCAACAGAGCAGGATGGCAAAATTTTTCTCAAACAATTGAGTACTAACAAGATTGAATAAGTCTTGCTCTACCTATAATTCCGACAATAATTAATATATATTAAATTGACTGAATATATATATATATATATATATATATATATATATATATATATATATATATATATAAAAAATATATATTTTTGTTGTGCCTACTAAAAAAAAATGAAAGTGGTCATCATAATAAACCATCAAATAAATATCGAAACACTAAATTAACCACTTAGCGCTGGGCGCACGCAAATATGCAACCTGGCCTTGGCGCCAAAGGGCCACATATTTGCGTGCAATAGCGCCAGCAATGCTGTGCCGAGAGCGCACACCTTGCGCACTCCCAGTAGTGACCGGCGGCTCGCAGAAACTTTTCTGAACATGTAACCGCTGTGATTGGCCATAGGCCCCACCTCCCGGCATAGCAAACCCTTTAAAGGGCCCTTGGCAGCTGGCACCAAGGGGTTCATTTATCTAAACATGAAAACATTAGAAATATTGTGCAAATATACAAATGTACAAAATGTGTTAAAGTCCACATATGAAGATCTCAGTCTCTCGAAGTAATCTTTATAATGTGACTTTCAATTTATCTCCCTCAAGATTGTACAGTGACTCCCACCACCGACACACACGTGCTCACCTCCGGATATGGACCTGCAATTAATCAGGACACATACGCCTTCCCCCTCTTCGGCACAATACTCTAATCTCCACTTTGCCAAACCATCTCCCCACTCTTTTCTCCTATGGACTCTCAGGGTGGGGTAGAACTTTATCCACCTAAATAGGAGTAGAGTCCTTTAAGGGATCGTGGATCTTCCTGCAATCAAGCTCACACAGCACAGGGGTCCCATATAGTGTAGAAAGTTAGAAAAATGCTTTTATTCCAAATAAGATTTTACTTATGTAAGTGCAATTCAGCTTGATTGCAAGGAGATCCACAATCCCTTAAAGGGCTATACACCTATTCAAGTGGATACAGTTTTACCCCACCCTGAGAGTCCACAAGAGGAAAGAGTGGAGAGATGGCTTGGTGGATTGGAGTATTGTCCCAAAGAGGGGAAAGCATATGTATCCTGATTAATTACAGGTCCATATCCGGAGGTGAGCGCATGAGTTTGTTGGTGGTGGAAGTCACTGCACAATTTTGAGGAAGATAAACTGTAAGCCACGTTATGAAGATTAATTCCAGAGATATTCATATGTGGACTTTTTGTTTAGCATATTTGAACAATATTTCTAGTTTTTTGATGTTTATATGAATTAATTTAGTGCTTTGAAATGTATTTGATGGTTTATTATGATTTTTTGAGGTAGGTGCAACAAAAGTATAATTTTTTATATTAACAATTGAGTACTGTCCGTGATACTTTTTTTTAATTTACATGTGCTAACAGTCAGATTTTCAGGACAGACTTTTGGGGTGCATCTCATTCTTCTTGCTTTAGCAAAATGTTAAGACAATTTTTGAAGTTCCCTTTAAGAACTTAAACATTCATATCTTCTATACAGTGGTCTGGTTGTGAGAAATGATGTCCCAAAGGTGTGCAGTAATCATCTTCCTTATGTTCTTTTATGGTGTGACTGTAGATTATTATTATTATTTTTTTTTTTTTGTAGTTACTTTTCTTTTTTGTCAAGATTATTAATTTATGTCTGAGGTTGGAAAATTGCCTGAAGGCCTGCTTTGAGGGTTGTTGGAGTATTTATTTCAGAGTTTAAGTCTCTGATATTATTGGTTGAAAATCTTTGATTATCCTCCGTATCCCTTCTAGTGCTGGATTGTATGTGGTTACTAGAGGTACACAGTTATGTTTTTTTCTCTCTTTGTATTGTAGATTTTCTTTTTTGAAAGGCTGACCTGGGGCTCACATTATTCTCTGCAAAGGATAAAGCAACAGGTCATTTTCCTCACTTCCCGTTTGCCTTCTGTTATAGCTGTTTGGACTTTCTGCTGTTTGAGAGGCTTACTGAAAAGGAACAAGCTATATATTATATTATTAAGTATATGAACAAGACCATCAAAGGTTGTTGTGTCCTCTATTAGGATTGTGTGGCAGTGCCCTGTGGCGGCTCTGATATTGCTGTATACTAAACAAAATACAAATAATATGGGGAAAATGTGTTTTATCTAATTTATAAGAGCAGAGAGATTACATGGTGGTGTATAAATGACGCTTGGCTCCTCTCTCTGCTGAGAAAAAGCCTTCAGGTTAACTTAGAGAAAACCGAGAGGTCTCATTACTTTCCATTCGTATGACCATTATCAATATTAGGCAGCTAATTAACCTCCCATTGACTCCACTTGATTCATGTGCTTTCATTTCAAAGACGGAGGGCTAATGTGTCCTATTATGGACTCTCACTGCCTGTTTTCACATGAGCAGAGATTCCTCCCGTGGATTCCAAACCGATCAAAGCTCATGCAGTAGACCAGTTTAAATGGACAGTACTGACACTTGCTTAAAGCTGAACTCTAAGTGAAAAAAGTTTCAATGAAAGTATGGAGACACCTGACTTTACACGCACATGAACTTTAATGACATCCCAGTCTTAGTTCGTGGGGTTCAACATTGAGTTGGCCCACCCTTTGCAGCTATAACAGCTTCAACTCTTCTGGGAAGGCTGTCCACAAGGTTTAGGAGCATGTCTATGGGAATGTTTGATCGTTCTTCCAGAAGTGCATTTGTGAGGTCAGGCACTAATGTGGGCCAGAGGGCCTGTCTTGCATTCTCCGCTCTAATTCATCCCAAAGGCGTTCTGTCGGGTTGAGGTCAGGACTCTGTGCAGGCCGGTCAAGTTTCTCCACCCCAAACTTGCTCATCCATGTCTTTATGGACCTTGCTTTGTGTACTGGTCCAAATCATTTGGTGGAGGGGGGATTATGGTGTGGGGTTATTTTTCAGGGGTTGGGCTTGGCCCCTTAGTTCCAGGGAAGGGAACTCTTAAGGCGTCAGCATACCAAGACATTTCATGCTCCCAACTTTGTGGGAACAGTTTGAGGATGGACCCTTTCTGTTACAACATGACTGCGCACCAGTGCACAAAGCAAGGTCCATTATAACATGGATGAGCGAGTTTGGGGTGGAAGAACTTGACTGGGCTGCACAGAGTCTTGACCTCATCCCGATAGAACACCTTTGAGATAAATTAGAGCCGAGACTGCGAGCCAGACCTTCTCATCCACATGAGTGCCTGACCCCACAAATGCAGGCGTCCCAATACTTTTGGTAATATAGTGTATTATTCAATGCCCACAAAGAATATAAATCTACTGTGTGAGCACCAAGTGTATTTGCAAGACCAGTTAAAAGTAGCCGTGACATCGGCATGCTGCGCTGCACAGAGCTATAGGAGGCAGGGGCGGACTGACCATTCGGGCACTTGGGCACTGCCCGAGCGCCCCATGCCACTAAGGGGCCCCATCAGGGTTGCCAGCCTCAATAAAACCAGGGACAGTATGTAAAAATCTGTGTTTTTTTAAAAATCCCAAGTTTATAGCTGCCCCGCCTCTCCAGTACCTTTTCAGTGTGTGTATGTGTATTCTGTGTGTGTATACTGTGTGTGTATATTGTGTGTGTGTGTGTGTGTGTGTGTATACTGTGTGGCCCCATAATCTATTGCCTGGGGCCCCATAATCTACTATTGCCCGTGGCCCCATAATCTTCTCCTATTGCCCGGGGGCCCCATTAACTCCTATTGCCCGGGGCCCCATGAGTTGGCAGTCCGCCCCTGATAGGAGGGATGCAGCGGTCCCACCCATTACAGACTGTCTGCAGAGAACTATGGGGGGAGGGGCGGAGACAAGACCAGTCACCGTGCACAAGGAGAGAGAGCAGGAGAGACCGGTCTTTATTACAAGAAGCTCCTTCACAGGCAAAGTTCCATGTTTGATTACTGCACAGTTCTGTAAGAATTATACAAACCACACTAGGATTTAAATAAGAATAAACACAACTCTTGTGTTTAGACAATATTTGCTCATCCCAGAGTCCAGCTTTAATGGAAAATAGGATTATTTTTGGAATATTTTTTTTAACTTGTACATGTTCATAAACTAATGTTTTATAGTATTTTATAACATATATTTATGTACATAAAGTGGAATTCCAGGCTATAGTAATTCTAAAAATGCTCCCTCCCCCTCCTAACACCTATGCTAACTAACCCTTTTAAGAAAGATGTATACACTTACCTATTTTCAGGCCGCTAAGGTCCAGTCATGTGATCCAGCTCTCCTGTGTCAGTCAGAGACGGCTGCAGGGGAGAGTGAGAAGCTCCAGGTACGGATGGGCCATAAAAGCCCATGAGTGATGTCACTGCTCTCAAGCATTCCAGCTATCGTTGAGCGCTCTCTCTTCTCCCTGCAGCTGCCATTGGCAGGGGAGATCACGTGACCATTTTCGAGTGGCCTCAAAATAGGTAATTATGTAAATTTTTCTTTCACAGAATGGTCAACATAGGTGTAAGGAGGGGGTAGGGAGCATTTTTTGGGATTAGTTAGGTATAGCCTAGATTTCCTAATTAACCGCTTCCGGACCACTTCACGTACATTTACTGCAGCGGCAGTAAATTGATGAAGACATTTTTTTTATTGGATATGTTTTATAGCAGAAAGTAAAAAATATATATATCATTTTTAAAATGTTTTTCTGTTTATAGCCCAAAAAATAAAAAAAATAAAAATACCAACAAAAAGAAAGCTTGGATTGTGGGAAAAAAGGACATCAATTTTATTTGGGTACAGCGTCACACAACCGTGCAGTTGTCAGTTAAAGTAACCCAGTGCCGTATAACAAAAAATCGCCTGGTCATAAAGGGGGGTAAACCTTCCGGAGCTGAAGAGATTAAAGAGGAACTGCAGTCTGCTTACATAATTTGTAATAAAAACATCTTTGCCATTCTGAAGCTTCCCTCCAACCACTTTGCACATTATTTGATATATACTGGGATTCTGTACTTGCCAAATATGCTGCAGAAATCTCCCTCCACTGAGTCTGGCTGCAGCCATTTTAACTGTGGGCAGCTGAAGCTGCTGCCTGTTCACTTCCTGGATGTACACAGACACACACCTCCAGCTCTGCAGCTCTCATTGGCCCTTTTATGACTTATCCCCCTCCCTTCCTGGCAAACTCTCACCAGAGTGACAGAGAGAGAGAGCTGTGTATGATGTCATAAGCCTAGGCTAATGACCAGACAAGAAACAGGAAGTGGGCTGTATAAGGTATTTACTGGTAGAAAAAAAAAATGTTTTATTATCCAAAGTTAAAACAACAAGGGCAGAAGATTTAATAGATGGAAAGATGAAAAAATGGCTGAAATTCCGCTTTAAGCACTCGGTATAGAGTGAATTCATGATATTCAGTTTACAAAGCATGCTGCGTTTTCCGAGGGATTTTGTAAATGTAGTGTGCTTTCAGATTCATTCAAATTGCATCCAAGATCAGTTTGAGATGTTTCTGAGCTCCATCTGAGAACCTTGACTGTTGCATTTTACTTGCAATTGATTTTGTTGTCACCTGCATTTGTGTCATAGACGTACTGCGCATGGCTCTGCAACTGGCCGCGGGCGCATGGGTCCATTGGGATGTGTTCCAGTCCATAGGCATTCAGCAGTGAATAGACGTGCGCCAATGCGCATGCGCAGACTGCAGACGCGCGCACAGTAACGCAGCTTTGGCGCCCAGTGATCCTTAAAAGGGGCCTCTTCAGAATGCATCCTTGCTGTCTGATCTACAGCTCATCCTGTACCTGATCCTGAACCGTTATCTGCTACAGTTTTACCCGGCTTCTCCTGACCTCGCTGCTGTCTCCAGTCCTGACCCCTTGGCTTGCCTTTGACCTGCTCTGTGTTCCTGCTTGTTTGATCTCCTGTTGCCGATTCTGCCTGGACTTTGACCATTCTCTACCTGCTGCTTCTGTCTGATTGATCCGCTGCTGTGACCTGGCTTGTCTGACCCTGCTTCTGTCTGCTGTCTTTAATTCGTGTGCATCTGCCTACAAGTCCTGCATCTGTGCGCACCTGCCTGCTACTTCTCAGCGTTCCTGCATCTGCAGCAATCGAGTCTGTTCCTGTCTCTGCCAAGAGGACATCATTCCCAGTCAAGCGGACCCTGTAGGCTCTCCTACCCCCGCTGTGCTCCGAGGGTCACTGTTCCCACTCCAGTGATCCCAGAACCAGAGCCGTACGAGAGGTCTCCCTCTGCATGTCAGGCTCACCTCCAAGGTACGTGTCAATTTGTCTTTCTTGTAGGCTGTGTCAACCTGCTGTCAGCTGCTTTGGCATTCCCGTTGACTTGTGTAGGGAGAAAAACAGTTCTGACTTGAACAAAAGCCTGTGTACACAAACCTGCTTCTAGCAGTTTGTGGTCTCCACTAACTATGCCGCGTACACACGAGCGGACTTTACGACGGACTTTACGACGGACTTTCTGAATGAACGGACTTGCCTACACACAATCAACCAAAGTCCGTCGAATTCGTATGTGATGACGTACACCGGACTAAAATAAGGAAGTTCATAGCCAGTAGCCAATAGCTGCCCTAGCGTGGGTTTTTGTCCGTCAAACTAGCATACAGACGAGCGGACTTCTCGACTGGACTCGAGTCCGTCGGCTAGATTTGAAACATGTTTCAAATCTAAGTCCGTCCAACTTTTGAGAAAACAAAGTCTGCTGGAGCCCACACACGATCGAATTGTCCGACAAAATCCCGTCCGCCGGGCAAAGTCTGCCATAAAGTCCGATCGTATGTACGCGGCATTACTTTAATGTGTTGCAGCAAAATATTCATCATTTATTGCTCCTTATTGTTCAAACACTAAATATGAAGAAAACCTCCCCTTTATCCTCGCTCCTTTTTTGCAGTCACAGTGGAGACATAGACAAGCTTAATATAATTATTTTAAAAAGTATATGGGTAGATGGGATGTGAACAGCACCTAAGGCAGAGCACACAAAAAATTTAAAATTCTATTTCACCTTTATTTGTACATATAATAAAATCATTTAAAATTAACAGCTGATTTAATAGAAAAGACCTTAAAAGTGAAGTATGGGAATCATTTTTCTTTTTCTTAATCATACTTACCTAGGTGTATGCAGCATCGGTCCAATGCTGCATCTATCCTCTGACGGCTCTAAGACTGAGAACCGAGCGATCAAACACAGCAGATTGCTCGGTTCTCACAGCTCCCTAAGAGCTGGTGATTGTCAGTCAGCAGCTCATTGCTGTGCCCCCCCCCCAGCGCACTGGAGTGCTGGGCTGTGGAGGGGGCAGGAGTGGCTGACTCAGGCTCCCAGCGGCTTGCTGAGACGCTGAGCCGGCTGCTGGTCCAGGCATGTGGGCGGGTCCCGACCATATGGTTGTGATCTTGCCCAAGCCTGGACCGGCTCTGTGACGTCAACCGACAGTGGGCTTCAGCCTGCTGTCTGCTAAAAAACTGATCCACAGGACTGCAAAACGAACTCCACTCCTGCGATCCACAGGAGAAATGCAGCTGAAGAAGCTTTGGCTGTACTTCTTCAACTTTCATGAATTTCTACAGACTCATAGGGGGAGAGTTACTAAAAATGGTTCACTCAGAAGCTGGTGCAGCTGTGCATGGTAGCCAATCAGTTTCTAACCTCAGCTTGTTCAATTAAGCTTTTGCAGTAAAACCTGGAAGTTGATTGGTTTCTATGCAAGGCTGTTTTAGTAAATAACCCCCATAGTGCGCAAAATGTGCAGACAAAAACCATCGCAGTTTCTGTAGATGGCACAGCAAATAGATGATTGTAGATGAGGTCACAAAGGTTTCCCAATGCATTTCATATAAATCTTCCTCAGGGAAAATGACAACATTAAGGAATATAAGCAGTCAAGGTACGATACTTATCAGCCATGTGGTGATTAAAAACAGTCCAGACTATGGATCAGTGGGTGCCGTGTCAAGCATACAGAAGAGGGATAGATGCCCGCTAGAGCCTGGTGGTGGTATATCTGTGGAACTTTGTACACAATAATACAGGGTTATGCCATGGGGATCAGACCATCCCCACTGCTCCTTGTGGACAGAGCTCAGTTCTCCAGGAGTAATGGAGTATATGGCCTGATCCTGGACTGCATCTTCCACTCTCCCACACTTTCAACATTGGCACCCACTGGATCCATAGACTGGACCGTTTTTAATCACCACATGGCTGATAAGTATAGTACTGCCCCTGAGGAAGAGTTACATTCTGCTAAATAGATTTCCTAAATGTAAACAGAGTGACATGGGCACTGGTCTGGGCCTATGATGCCAACTCTCAAAGCAAAAGGAAAAAAGACGGCAAGGTAAGAGGTGGAAAAAGGTGACATTTATAAAGTTACTTGGTATCCCTCAATATAGTAGAGAAACTGATACGTTCAAAAGTACAGATACCCTTTAGCTATTCAAGAGATGGGGGGTATATCTACTCTGTGAACGTAGTTACATAATTGGTAAGGTTAAACAAAGACACCATCTAGTTCAGGGGTGTCAAACTCAATTTCATTGTGGGCCGCATCAGCATTATGATTGTCCTCAAAAGGGCCGGTTGTATCTGTAAGATTAGATGTCCAGCACATCCCCTCCCCTTACATTAGATGTCAAGAGCCACCCCACTATCAGAAGTTGAGTCCCCTACTCTCCCTAACATCACAGTGCACCCCTTTTCCTTATGCTGCTGCTGGGAAGAAGCTGGATGCATTGCTTAAAAGCAGAAAGTAAGGGTCTGGAGGTGGACCAGAGGAGGGCTGGAGCTCTCCTGCAGCTGCAGGAGAGGTGTGAGGGCCACTTGAAATGGCCTGGAGGGCCGAATTCGGCGCGTGGGCCTTGTGTTTGACACCTGTGATCTAGTTCAACCTGTGTGAGTCAAAACCATTTCCCATATCCCTGTATATTGCGTTCGTTAGAGTTCCAAGAGTTTTTTAAATTATAGACATTTCCTGCTGACACCACCAACTGTGGAAGGGAGTTTCACATCATTACTGCTCTGACAGTAAAGAATCCCTTACGTAGTTTAAGGTTAAAGTGGTTGTACACCCTGTACAACCACTTTTACCTACAGGTAAGCCTATTTTAAGGCTTACCTGTAGGTGCTTGAAACATCTCCTAAACCTCCACGGTTTAGGAGATATTTACTAAAGAGACGAGTGCCGATGACAACAGCGCATACGCCCTTTAGAAAGGCCACATCGTGCCATTTCTAATAGGGGTCATGCCGTGACTGGCGGCTCCCACGTGCATGCGCGGGAGTGACGTCACACAACTCCGGCCAGTCACAGAGCCAGAGTTTGCGGCCCCTGAAGGAAGAGGGTGAAGATGGACGCTCCCTGCTCGTGGGGACAGTGGCGACATCACGGGCTTCGGTGTCAGGTAAGTGACACATAATGGACTACTATGCGATGCATAGTAGCCCCATTATGCTTTACCTTTGCAGGGAAATAAAGAGGAAGTAAAACCCACCAGGGTTTACTTCCTCTTTAAACCGCTTTTCCACCAACTTCATTGAATATCCGCGTGTCTTGTTAAACATGTCTTGAGACTGAATAATTTCCCCCCTGTGCTAGAATTACCATTGAGATATTTATAAATCGCTACCATATCTATCTACTATTAAAGTGGTTATAAAGGCACAAGGTTCATGTTATGCATGAAAGTAAAAAACCTTCTCTGTGCAGCAGCCACCCCTAATACTTGCCTGAGCATCCTCTCGATCCAGGGATGTCCATGAGAGCCTTGCCTCTCCGGGGACTCGCACTCCTGATTGGCTTTTGGCAGCAGCGGGAGCCATTGGCTCCTGCTGCTGTCAATCACAACCAGTCAGCCAATCAAGAGATGGAGGGGGCAGGGCCAAGCCGCGGCTCTGCATGTGAATGAACACACAGAGCCATGGCTTGGGAGTGCGCCTGTTTTGATGCTCCTAGCCGCTTGCTGTGAAGGGCCCGGGCAGGAGGGAGGGGCCAGGAGTGCTGACGAGGGACCCGAGAAGAGGAGGATCCATACTGCTCTGTGCAAAACCATTGCACAGAGCAGGCAAGTATAACATGTTTGTTATTTAATCACTTGCCGACCGCCTCACGCACATATACTGCGGCAGAATGCAAACTGTACGTTGCCCTTTAAGAGACGGCCCATGGGCACGCGTGGCAAGCTCCGTGAGTCGGGTCGCGGGTCTCACGGAGAGGAAGAAGGGGGGAGATGCTAATGTAAACAAGCATCTCCCCATTCTGCCTAGTGACAGTGTCACTGATCTCTGCTCCCTGTGATCGGGAGCAGAGATCAGTGATGTGCCACACACAGCCCCTCCCCCCCACAGTTAGAGTCACTCCCCAGGACACACTTAACCCCTACACTGCCCCCTAGTGGTTAACCCCTTCACTGCCAGTGTCATTTACACAGGAATCAGTGCATTTGTATAGCACTGATTGCTGTATAAATGACAATGGTCCCAAAAATGTGTCAAAAATGACCGATGTGTCCGCCATAATGTCGCAGTCACGAAAAAAATCGCTGATCGCCACCATTACTAGTAAAAAAAAAAATTATTAATAAAAATGCCATAAAACTATCCCCTATTTTGTAAACGCTATAACTTTTGCGCAAACTAATCAATAAACGCTTATTGCGTTTTTTTTTTACCAAAAATATGTAGAAGAATACGTATTGGCCTAAACTGAGGAAAAAAAATGTTTTTTTATATATTTTGGGGGGATATTTAGTATAGCAAAATGTAAAAAATAATGCGTTTTTTTCAAAATTGTCGTTCTTTTTTTGTTTATAGAGCAAAAAATTAAAAACTGCAGGGGTGATCAAATACTACCAAAAGAAAGATCTATTTGTGGGAAAAAAGGACATCAATTTTGTTTGGGAGCCACGTCGCACGACCGCGCAATTGTCAGTTAAAGCGATGCAATGCTGAATCGCAAAAAGTGCTTTGGTCAGGAAGGGGATAAATTCTTTCGGGGCTGAAGTGGTTAAAAAAAGAAACAAGACTTTAATACCGCTTTAAGCGTCTCTTCTTCAGGGAGATTACATTTAGTGCTTGTTGTCCTTACTTGTAACTCAGGTCTACAATTTTGCAGCGTATGTAATCTGATCTTTCTGCTATTAGGACCTATTTCAAAACAACAGCTGTTATCTGAACCTACCCAGAAGTTGTCACCTACTGGATGCTAGTAGCAAATAAAAAATATTATCTATCATAAATCAGCATAAGAACACCTGCCAGTCACTCCAGTTATTGTTTTCTATAATATGATTATAATTATTATTTTTCTACAAGCTCACTGACATTTGCTTTCTACAGCATCTCCCCTTAACATGTTTTACTTGACGGCTTGATCCACAATACCCCTCATTTTCACCATCCGGAAAAGGATAAAGATTGTAGGATTTGTTTTGCTCAAGCACTTTAATGACATTTTAATGAATTAAATAGAAATTAATATGCATGAGTGACCTTTCATTGCATAAGAACATAATAACAGGCTATGCCCCTAAGCTGGGATAACCTCTAATATGGGATCAAGTAAAATACCACACATTCTAATTACCAACCACAGCTGATTATTATTATTATTATTATTATTATTATACAGGATTTATATAGCGCTGACAGTTTATGCAGCGCTTTACAACATTAGGGCAGACAGTACAATTACAATATAATTCAATACAGGGGGGAATCAGAGAGCCCTGTTCATTAGAGCTCACAATCTAGGTGGGAGGGTCAAGTTATACAAAAGGGTAATAGCTGTGGGGGATGAGCTAACGGAGAAAATAGTGCAGTTGTTAGATGGAGGCAGGATAGGCTTCTCTGAAGAGGAAAGTTTTAAGGGATCGCCTAAAAGTGGATAAATTTGGAGACAGTCTGACAGATTGGGGTAGGGAATTCCAGAGGATGGGCGTGGCTCAGGAGAAGTCCTGGAGGCGGATATGGGAGGAGGTGAGAGAGTTCAGAGTCCAGGATAACACCTAGCATGCTGACATGTGGGGATGGGTGGATGGTTGTGCCATTGCTCTTGACAGAGAAGTCAGAGGAAGAGGCACGTGGGGGAGGAAGTATTATATGCTCAGTTTTGGACAAGTTGAGTTTGAGGAAGTGGTGTGACATCCATACAGATATGTCTGTTAGTGAGTTAGTGATGTGTGAGGAGACTGATGAAGTGAGTTGAGGGGTGGAGAGATAGATTTGTGTATCGTCAGCATAGAAATGATATTGAAAGCTGTGAAAGGCTATCAGCTGACCCAGGGAAGAGGTGTAGATTGAAAATAAAAGAGGTCCAAGAACAGAACCTTGGGGGACCCTGACAGAGAAGGGAAGAGGAGTGGAGGAAGTAGAATTGTACGTGACACTGAAGGTGCATTGGGATAGGTAGGATGAGAGCCATTGAAGAGCACAGTCATGGAAACCGAGGGAGTAAAGTTTTTTTTTAGGAGGGGTGGTCAACCATGTCAAAGGCAGCTGAAAGGTCCAGAAGTGGGAGTACAGAATAGTGTCCGTTGGTTTTTGCAGTTAGTAGGTAATTTGTGAGTTTTAAAAGAGCAGTTTCTGTGGAGTGTTGAGGGCGAAATCCAGATGAATGGGATCAAGAAGGTTATTCTTAATGAGGTGGTCACTCATTTGGTTGTGAACCAGGCATTCAAGCAGTTTAGAGGAAAAGGGGAGCAAGCAGATAGGGTGTAGGTTGTTAAAACTGGTATGGTCCAAGGATGGCTTTTTAAGTATGGGGGTGACCAGTGCATGTTTTAGAGCATTGGGGAAAATGCCAGAGAGGGATAGATTGAAGATGTGGGTTAGAGAGTATAGGATAGAGTCAGAGGGCAACCATAGTATTTGAGAGGGGATAGGGTCCAGGGGACAGGTGGTTAGGTGGGCGTTAGAAAGGAGTTCAGCAACTTTGTAGTAGCAGATTTAAATAGGGGGAGCGTCAGTTGTGCCTGTTGACATGGGGTGTTAGCTGGGGGAGATACCTGTAGAGCGGAGATTTCATCGTGGATTGTATTAATCTTGTTTTTGAAGTGATTAGCAATCTCCTGGGCAGTGAGTGAGTCAGTGGGTGGAGACGGTGGTGGGCGAAGTAGAGAGTTGAAGGTAGAGAAGAGTTTACAGGGACTGGATGAGAAGGTGTTAATAAGAGTTGTAAAATAGGTCTGCTTGGCAGTGTGGAGGAAAGAATAGTATTTTTGGAGGGCAGATTTGTATTGGTTGAAGTCTTTGAGAGACTTAGTCTTGTGCCACAGACGCTCAAGAGCGCGACTACGTTTTTTGAGAATTTTAGTGTCATCTGTTTTCCAAGGTTGTAGGGGTCGAGGCCTGATTCTGCGTGTAGTGAGGGGAGCAAGCTTGTCCAGGGTGGAGGACAGGGATATATTGTAGATGGAAGTGGCTTGGTTGGGGCAGGACAGGGGAGAGATTTTGTCATAGAGGTGGTCAGTTGCAGAATAGAGGAGAGAAGAGAGAGTTTCTGCGGGTGATGGTTAGGCGATTGGAGGCAAAGGTGGTGGAAGACAGGGGGAGAGAGAAACTAATAAGGTGGTGGTCGGAGAGTGGAAAAGGATTGTTTGAGAAGTTGCATGGAGTGCATAGGTAGGAGAATACAAGGTCAAGGGTTTTGCCATCAGAGTGAGTAGAAGACCGTACCCATTGCTTTAGGTCAAATGAAGAGGTTAGATTAAGAAGTTTAGAAGTAGCAGGAGTGTTTGTATTAGCAGGGATGTTGAAATCACCGAGAAGGATTGTGGGAATTTCCAAAGACAGAAAGTAGGGTAGCTAGGCAGAAAACTCATCAAGGAAAGTCGATAATGGTCCAGGGGGTCGGTAGATCACAGCAATTCTTAGGGAAGTTGGAGAGAATAGACATATACAGTGAGCTTCAAATGATGAGAGGGAAAGAGAGGGAGGAGAGTGAATAAACTGGAAGGTGCTCTGGGGGGATAGGAGGAATCCCACTCCACCTCCCTTGCGTCCATTAGGCCTAGGAGAGTGAGTCCAGTGAAGGCCACCCTGGGAGAGGGAAGCAGGAGAACGGGTGTCAGATTCGTGGAGCCAGGTTTCGGTGACAGCAAGTAGATTAAAGGAATTAGTGACAAAGAGGTCATGAACAGTGGTGAGTTTGTTGCAGACAGAGCGGGCATTCCAGAGGGCACAGGAGAGGGGGAGGCTGGCTTTGGGAAGTAGAGGAATGGAGACTAATTTGCGTAGATTGCGACTACTACCAGAGGGTGCAGGGTTATGGTGATGGGTGTGTTGGGTACGGTTAAATAAGGGAGGCCCAGGGTTTAGGGAAATATCTCCAGCGGTTAGGAGAATCAGAAGAGTAAGGGAGGTAATATGAGAATATGATTTGTATGAGGGGACATGCTTCAGTATCCTGGGGGGGGGGTTATTGGCAAGTGGGCTTAGGGTTAGAAAGAGGTGATGAGTGCAGTAATAGGGGGAGGGGAGAAGTGAGGGTGATATGTACAGGTTGTGGGGTGGAGAAGAGGGGTGAAGAAAAGAGAGTTTGAGGAGAGAGGCTGCAATTGTGAAAAGGAGGAGAGGTAAAGAGTGCATGTTTCAGAGAGGAAGATGAGTTAATTTGGAAATTAGGTCACCTGCAGTCTGCTGTGGTTTGCTTTGTGCAAATCGCTGAAGTGCAAGAGCAGAAGTGCCACTTATTTAAAGAACCCCAGTTCTTTGGAAGAACCCCCTGCATGTGCAACCCCCTGTATGTGTTCCCTGTAAAGAAAGCCTTGTTTTTATACTGTGTTGGGTATGGATTGAATCTGGCAATTAATCAATCGGGAGGTAATATTAGGCACACAGCTAGCAGAGCAAAACTTTCACACCACAATCAAACTGCAAGCGGACCAAAAGGCCAAAACTGTAACGATACGGGAAACCATAATGTAGGTAAGACTTAATAGTTAAATAAACATTGAAATAATGTGAGCATGGCTACAAATGGAGTTGAAACAGCGGTGACAAACGCAGATTTACCAAATATGCACGTGAGCAGTCAGTCAATGTTCAGTTTAGGTAGGTGGAAGTATAAACCCAGATTTACCTGTGAAGAGAGAAGAAAATGTTCAGATGGATGGTACAAGAGCGGAAGTGCCACTTATTTAAAGAACCCCACTTCTTTGGAAGAACCCCCTGCATGTGCAGCTCCCTATAGCTGATGTTGTCACTTCACAAAAGTCATACAATAAAGAAGGAATATCTATTGGCAATCAGGTTCATTTATAGCAGGGGTCTCCAAACCTTATAAACAAGTTTACTGTCTTTCAGACTTCGGAAAGCCAGACAGTGGTCAGTAGCAGTAGAAAATGCCCCAGCATCAGCGGGAGTAGATAAAATTTCAGGCTTGGTGGTCAGTGGGAGTAAATAAATTATGTAGTGCTTGTGGTCAGTAGGAGGAGGATGGACAGTGCCCCGTCATTGATGTCAGAGGGAAGAATAGTACCCCATCATTGGTATCAGTGGAAAGAATGCCTCTTACTTTGGCGGTCAGTGGGAAGAATACTCCTTACGTTGGTGGTCAATGGGAAGAATGCTCCTTACATTGGTGAACAGTGGGAAGAATGCCCATTACATTGGCGGGCAGCAGGAACTTGGAAGAATACTCCTAACATTGGTTAATAAGTGGGAAGAATACTCCTTATATTGGTGATCACTGGGAAGAATGCCCCTTACTTTGGCGGTCAGTGGGATGAATACTCCTTACATTGGTAAATAAGTGGGAAGAATGCCCCTTACTTTGGTGGTCAGTGGGAAGAGTACTCCTTATATTGGTGGTCAGTGGGATGAATGCTCCTTGCATCGCTTATCAGTGGGAAGAATGCCCATTACATTGGTGATCAGTGGGAAGAATGCCCCTTACATTGGTGGTCAGTGCAAAGAATGCTCCTTACACTGGTGGTCAGTAGCAATACTGCTGCCCTTACAGATCTAGTAGCTAAAAAGATTATTGTTGTCAGTGGTTATTTATCAGAGAGTCAGAAATTGCTCAAGGAACCGCTAGCAACCTCTGGAGAAACCCTAGTTAAAGTGGCCTTTTAGTCATTTTTTCATCTTTCCATCTATTAAATCTTCTGCACTTGTTGTTTTAACTTTGGAAAGTAAAACATTTTTTTTCTGCCAGTAAATACCTTATACAGCCCACTTCCTGTTTCTTGTCTGGTCATTAGCCTAGGCTTATGACATCATGCACAGCTCTCTCTCTCTCTTTCGTGAGAGTTTGCCAGGAACGGAGGGGGGATGAGTTATAAGAGGGGCAATGAGAGCTGCAGGGCTGCAGAGCTGGAGGTGTGCCTCATTGTGTCTGTGTAAATCCAGGAAGTGAACAGGCAGCAGCTTCAGCTGCCCACAGTTAAAATGGTTGCAGCCAGACTCAGTGGAGGGAGATTTCTACAGCATATTTGGCAAGTACAGAATCACAGTATATATAAAATAATATGCAAAGTGATTGGAGGGAAGCTCCAGATTGGCAAAGATGTTTTTATTACAAATTATGTGAGCAGACTGCAGTTCCTCTTTAAGAAAATCACTTTTTTTCCATCATTCCAATAGAAAAAGTCGGCACAAATAAACCTTAGTGAATGGTTTATTAGGTACACATAAAAGGGTACAAGGGGCTAACGTTTCGGCACAACCGCCTTGATTATAGCTTTATTTGTTTTTTCCACCATGGCCTTTTGCCTTCCATTATTAAAGTGACACTAAACAATATCCTTATTCTCCCAAAATAAAACATGCACATCTACTACCTCAGGGGTGTCCAATCTGTGGCCCAAGATGGCTATGAATACTGCCCAACACAAAATCGTAAACTTTACTTCAAAATGTTGATTTTGGGGGGAACTTTTTTAAAATAAAAATGCAATTACACTTGGCGAACACATGTAGCTGAAGAAAAATTTGACAGTGTCTTTTTACTGGACTTTTATACATTTTTCTTCCAAAATTAAAATCTCCCACTCTTCACACTCACGCCTTATTTATATCATCAGTTTATGGCAGTACCCATATTTGTGAGCAACTATTTTCGGATGAAGGATGAAGCACATGAAGGGTGAAATTAGAATCAAAATATCTAAAGAGCATTCTCTCTAAAGAGAATTAATTGAGAATTGCTACTACATCCATCCAACCAGATATTGATGCGTTAGTTTATCACAAACAGCATCAACTATCACACTAGCTTTATGTTGTCCCCTTTTACAAAAAAAAATATTACAAAAAAATTAAGTTGTATTATTTAGATAGCTACATTATCCAAATCAGTGATCTCTAACTTGTGACCTGCTCGACTTTTTCTGCTCATCAGCTATCCTTATTGTTAGTTTATATTATGTGTGGCCCAAGTCAATTCCACTTCTTCCAATGTGGCCTAGGAAGGTCAAAAGGTTGGGCTCCCCTGCTGTCCCTAATGGCCCTGTAATCTATTTTTCATGAAATTGTTTCTTACTGCGTCCTTGTAACATCCTCTGTAAGCTCCCGAACCTCTCATGGAAAATGTTCCATGGACCATGGAGAACAAATATAGCCGCCCTCTAACAGGAGGTTGTATCCCAGCAGCAAAAAAGTAATTTGGAGATTTGGGCGAGGTTGAAAGCAAAAGAAGATACTTTTCTGAGTTAAGAGAATATAAATATATATATATATATATATATATATATATATATATATATATATATATATATATATATATACACACAATAAACTTGGCCCTTTACTATAAACCAATAAGCGCTAGGTTAAAGCAGCTGCCATATATCACCCACCAAATGCAAGCAATCTCAAACAAAGTTATAAACCTAAAAGGCAGCACTTAAAAATGGTGAACAATCACCATTTACCATAAAACACAAACACTCAAACAGTCTCATATATTGAGTAGCAAACGTCCGATAAGCACAGTCTCTCTTACATAGACACCGCGGTGAGTCTTTAAAATCCAGAGTACATTCAACTCCACAAGGATGCAGGGAAGCTGTCACCAACAACTCCACGGGTGGATAACGCTCCCACTAGAGTAAACTTATACCAGATCCTGATAAGTCAAGAGCATTGGCATTGGATATTGATCAGACGGACTCTTCACGGACCAAGCTGTTCCGATATCATGGTGAGCAGACATGTGCAAATCGTTTCGTAACGAATCGAAATTCGGCCGAATTTTGCATCTTTCGGACATTCGGATGCATCTGAATGTCTGAATAAAAAAATAACGAATTTCAACTAATACGAAAGAAATTATAGCGAATATAACAAATTAATTCAACATGATTCCGTAATTCTTTAAAGATCTAATGAAACAAAAGGTCCACTCAAAGTAAATTTTAAGCCATGTGCACACGACCGGACTTTTTGACTGGACTGGTCGGAGGGAACGAATCCGTCGGACAATCCAACCATGTGTGGGCTTCATCGGACCTTCAGCGGACTTTTTCTGTCGAAAATCAGACGGACTTTAGATTTGGAACATGTTTCAAATCTTTCCGACGGACTTGAGTCCGGTCGAAAAAATCCGTTTGTCTGTATGCTAGTCCGACAGACAAAAGGGCAGCTATTGGCTACTGGCTATGAACTTCCTTATTCTAGTCCCTTTGTACATCATCATGTTCAAACCAACGGACTTTCGAACGGACTTTAGTCCGTTCGTGTGTGGGCAAGTCCGGTCATTCGAAAGTCCGACGTAATTCTGTTGAAAGTCCGTCGGAAAGACCGTCGGACCTTTGATGCTGAAAAGTCCGCCCGGCATTACAGTCCAATCAGCTTATTAATTTTGTGCTGGAGGTTGGATTACTGGCAAAGTGCAGTCCTGAGAACTGAGTGAGAAGGGTGTTGTATTGTATTTGAGCAGAGGAGAAGAAATATTGTCATTGTGTGTGTTAATAGATTTAATAAACAAACGACTTTCCAAACTACGAATCATTATCACAAATATATATATATATATATATATATATATATATATATATATACATACATACATACATACATAAATATCGAATTTCAACCAATACGAAAGAAATTATAGCAGATATAACGAATTAATTCGACATGATTCGAGATTCAGTATAACAAATATCGACACTCTACAGAAAAAACAAATTATCCAAAAACGAATTAACGCAACATAACGAATATAACAGAACAAAATTATGTATTTTACAAATGACATCGAACTGAAACAAAACAAAATTTTCCATTGTGCACAAGTCTACTGGTGAGTGCATCACACACTATTGGACTCGTCCCAAAAAGAATTAAAGTACAAATCCATAGCATAATCCAGTTTTGAAAAAGTTTATTAAAATAAACCGCCCCCCCCCCCGTATAAAACGCATTTACAAACATAGGACAATAGCTGTCTGGATCTATTGAACGCTTTATATTGCCCTATGTTTGTAACTGCATTTTATATGGGATGGGGGTTTATTTTAAAACGTGATTTATGCTATGGATTTGTACTTTATTCCTTTTTAGGACGAGTCCAATAGTGTGTGATGAACTCACCTGGATATTGGAACAGCTTGGTCCATGGAGAGTCCGTCTGATCAATATCCAATGCCAATGCTCTTGACTTATCAGGATTAATTCCAAAGGTGTTCTACCGGGTTGGGGTCAGGACTCTGTGCACACCAGTCAAGTTCCTCCACCCCAAACTCACTCATCCATGTCTTTATGGACCTTGCTTTGTGCACTGGTGCACAGTAATGTTGGAACAGGAAGGCACCATCCCCAAACTTCCCAAAAAAGTTGGGAGCATAAAATTGTCCAAAATGTCTGGATATGCTGACATCTTAAGAGTTCCCTTGACTGGAACTAAGGGGCCAAGCCCAACCCCTGAAAAACAATCCCACACTATAATGATTTGGACCAGTGCCCAAAGCAAGGTCCATATAGACATGGATGAGCACGTTTGGGGTGGGGGAAAAGTGAGCAGTGGTATGCTTGGAAGCGAAGGACAACTTTATAAAGACCAGTCAGGGGTTCTAATCCTTCCCACTCTATCCAAAACTAGAAAAAAAGTCATCCCGTGCAAATGACTTGGCTCATTTTAATGCACTCAGTCAAAGGATCTGTTTGTTGAATGTATATACAGTGCAATTGACACCCTCAGACTAAGTCGTGATGACGAAACATGTCAGGGCATGACCATACGGCTATCCAGAGTGACTTCAACACACTGCCTGTTGCGAGTATCACGGCGATCAGGGGAATCCAGCAAGCGGTGATAGAGACAGCGTGAAAACTCATCAGTGTTTGCTAAATTTTATCTAGGCTTACTGTTATACTGCTTTTGTAAGTGTGATTTTAAAGGGGTGTAGTAGAATTTCATATTAACCACTATATATTTTATGTTATTTATATTATTATTCATATTATTATTATATAGTGGTTTTATCAATAGTATTATTCAATAAGTAAAGCAATAGTTATTAATCTTTAAAAATGCATACTATGTTTTCCATAGATTTAGAAAGACTTCATTTTAAATGTTGAACTTTAGATGACCTCTCTGCTTCTTTCTCATACTTTTTATAAGATAGTTTATATTAATAATTAGACAATATTGAATAAAGTAATTGGCTTCATATGGAATGTATATATGTGTATGTACATATATATTTTATGTAGATGATACAGTACTTTTTGTGAAAACCATTTATGTATACATACACATAGGATTATATAGTGAGACACATAACACATCTGGTGGGTTATTGAAAGTTCATTCTCCCAAAGTCGTAAATCATTAATCCTTGAAGTTAGTTAAATCTTATCAAGATGAGGAGGGTTTGATTTAACACAGCTGGGTGCCATATAGTCTCTACGCAGGTGTTTTTAATTGGACAACACCAGTTATAAATTACTTTAATGAACATATAGGAATTCTGGGAATGAATAAGTTTGTCTGGTTGTAGAACAGGTGTCAGATTTATGGATAGTTACATTGAAGTAGATTTTAGCAACCAATCATATCTAGGAGAGATGGTTAAGATAGGGCTTGTAAAAGGGTATATAAAGCAAGCTCTACAATTTTTAGACAGACAAGTCAGATAGGAGCTCTTAAGGCTGAACTCTATGTATGCTGCCCTATTGCACGGGTCATAGAGGTCAGAACCAGTGGGCAATTATCTGTTCGTAACTTGTTTCCTCGTACTAGTCAAATAGAGAAAACTTCTTAACTTGTTCCAGAGTGTGGTCTCAGGTGAATTTCCCTCACGAACTTGGTCAAGCTGGTCCCTATCAGGTGACGGGTTCCTAAGAATTGGCAGAAAAGACCCATTCTGGTTCAAATTGAGAACAATTCACAATTGTTTCAATTTGGTTAGAGGATAAGAATACCTATATCTAATATGCTTGCATTGTAAGAAACTGTATAAATTAGACCCGTATCTTGTAATACTTTGACTATAAACCTGTATGTTACCAGCTGTTAATAAACTTGCATTGCTGAAGTTCTGCCTGGTTCGATACGTTATTATTCTTTTTCAGGGGGAGGATTTTTAGTAATAAATTGATTACAGGATTACGCTATGGAATCTGTTTCTTTTCTTGTGTGAGATTATGCTTGGGAAGGGATCTAACCTAGAGTATGATTAACCGTGGATGAAGAGTTTAATGGTATAAGGCGTAAAAGATTGGAGATCTGGTGAGTTCAGTATCAGTAGGGAGTGCAACCCATGAGGTGTGATGATGTGCTTATGGACTTAAGAACTCACAGCATGATTCCGTGGATGAGATCACCTTAGACAACTCTATTTGTATATTCACTCACAAAGGTGGAATATTTTTGAACTTCCCTAAAAACAGACAGTGTGGTTAACACTGGAGTAGCGCTGCTAATGCTTCAATGACTGATGTTTGAGCATATGATTTATATTCACTGACTGATTTTTTAGCAGCAGCTATTATGCAATGACCTTCTAATTTTAAGTGTGTGTTTAGCTGTTTTTTACATGTGCGCTTGGAACAGTGATATGTTCACTTTACTTTACTTTTAAGTATACAGTGCAACTAGTTTAAGTCTAATTGATCAATGTTTGATTGATTTGTTTGCAAAGTGTGTGGGTAACATCAGAGGCAGGTTCTTTTTTTTTTTTTATAAAATAGCTGTGGTGTTGGAATTTTATATGCCATGGTGCGTAGTGATGGTTTATTTTCATATGAGCATTTTGCAGCCTTCATAGATAGCAATTTACAAAACTTGCTTTACATATGACAAGCATTTAAGGCATTTTATTAAGCTTGATTTTAACCTCTGGCAATAAATTGTAATTAAATGGAATGACATTATTTCCTTAATTCAGGTCGCCGTGTCCATCATAATGAATAATGTTCTGCCTGTCAGATAGATTCCCAGGCAGGAAAATGACAACTATCATTCTAGAATGTGGGGAAA
The DNA here is from genome assembly GCF_042186555.1 of Aquarana catesbeiana. NCBI lineage: Eukaryota > Metazoa > Chordata > Amphibia > Anura > Ranidae > Aquarana > Aquarana catesbeiana. The sequence continues at coordinate 647,325,218 of NC_133327.1, forward strand.
CACCATATGAAATGTATACAGACATCCAATGTTTACAGCGTTACAGAGAATTTATTCCTGCAGTTCTCATACATATAAATTACCTTGATCAGCAGCAGAATAAAAGCCCATTTACGTCATCTCATAAATAACACAATATCAACAAAGCTGTCACATCTGATTTTGGAGCAATAATGGTTTTGACAAACAGAGTGGCTGTCTGACTACTTTTAATTCAATCTTATTTTATTCGTAAAGAAAAAGCACAAAGTAAGCAATACAGACACGAGTAAGGTACACCAATAATAAGTATCAATTACAATGGAACAAATGTATATCAAAGTTACATAAGAATGATGTAGCAACATGGTCATAAGGCACATCAGGAGTCCATCTACGAGAGCTACACCTGGAAGCAGTACAGGTATAAATAAAAGTCCCCATCATTTTGGAAAAGGAAATCGTAGGTGTACCATACGTATTACATCAGTACAGGTTATACTGAAAAACTCTCATTCTGTAAAATAATATGTTGTAGGGGTCCTACTCTGATTCAGTGATACTAGGTAAGTCAAAGTCATGATACATTTGCTCAATGGTTTCCTAAGGGTGCATATAGACAGGGGAAAAGTAGAAGTAGAAAAGAGGGGGCAGAAAGATTAGGAACGAGAAGCACTCCGGCCTAGTCATGAGGTGATGTAGTCTAGGCTACTCTCAGCAAAGGAGATAAACTCCACAGAGTATCTAAATATGGACCACAAAGTCCAAGTGAGAGAGAACTGTTCATCTTAGCCATATTCCTCAGCCAACAGACGTTCAAGGTACCTAATGCGGTCCACTTCAGTAGCCCAATCCCCCCAGGGAGGGCATGGTTGTTGATCTCTAGTGACGGTGAATCGCTACTCTGGCCACAGCCAAAAAAGGTGTCGCAATACGTCTTTTTAAATGGATTTGAACTTTCCCAGGAGTATAAATAAGAGAGCTACCTCAGGTGAAGGTTGAATAGATGTCCCCATCAGTTCACAGTATAGTTTGAAGATCCATTGCCAGAATCCCTGTACAAGAGGGCAGTCACACCAGACATAGAGCATGGTACCCCTGGAGCCAAGGCACCACCAACAGGTATCTGGTACTGTTGAGTTTAAGTGGGGTATAGTCGAAGGGCATCTGTACCATCTTGTTACCAATTTAAATCCTTTTTCCTGGGTCTTAGTGGCTATCAATAGCTTGTGCGTCAGCATAAAGCATTTTTGCCAACCAATAAGGGAGATAGAGTGTTGTAGTTATGCCTCCCTGGACTTCGTATATGAAGGAAGATCAGGAGAAGAATTATTGAGCAAGAGGTAGTAGCTGTCTGACTACTTTAAATATTGGAGAAGAAACACTCATCTCTAACACAGCCCTTTACAAGGCTTAGATAAAAAAGCCCGCTGTGATAGAAGAATGGAGAATGCCATTGATGACTAGTTTTAGTAAAAACATTTGGCTGCAATAATCACCTTTGGCTAGAGCGTTACCCTGCAGTACCTCTTCTCTACCACAAGATGTCCTCATTCTTACAGGTTGAATGATACTCAGTGCCACTCAACCCGGAAGATTGAGAACACACTGTGAGTGCAAGGCTTCATCGTGACATCTGGCCTTTACTATGTAATGGTACAAAGAGGGTGTTGACATCAGTGCCACTCTCTGCATCTTTAAAAGAGTAGAGGTAGAAGACCCTGCAACATTACACGACTAGCCTGTAAAATTTGAAAAGGTAAGTATAAAAATAGTTTCTTAAAAAAAACTGCAGGAGGAAGGCTTCAAGGGTGGGAGGTGGGAGCACTGAGGGAGGAAGTCATGAGTTCTGAATTTGGCTTTAAAAGTGAAAAGGAAAGGAAAAGACAGAGCAGTGGCAAAAGCAGTGATGAGCTAAACAGAGAGTTTTAATTTCCCTGAAAAATTTGGAGAATTGGAGAACATTTTAACGAAATATATCAATCAATGGGGAAGGCAAAAATGAAGGTGGTTTTGGTTTTTAGGGGTGTAATCGGCTTTAAATTGATCCTGGGGGTCTTGGAAGCTCCTTCAACTGTCCGGGACCTGTTTTGTGTCTCATTGGGGTTGATTTGCTAAAACTGGAGAGTGCAAAATCTGGTGCAGCTCTCTCCGCTGATCCCCGCTGAGCAGGGGGATGACAGGTCCGTGTCCACTCCGTTATGCAGAGCGAAAACGGACACAGCCTGCACTCCCGCTGGTGTGAAAGGGACCTAATCAAACAAGCTGAAGTTAGAAGCTGATTGGCCACCATGCACAGCTGCACCAGATTTTGCTCTCTCCAGTTTTAGTAAATCAACTCTATTATTTATTTATTTTTTGCAAAAAAAGAAAAGAAAATGCAAAAAGACAAACAGTGGAAAAAAAGTAATTTTTTTGAAAAAAAATCTATTTTGCTGTATTCTTACTGCTCATCCCTGGTATGTGGCTGATTCATCTGGGGGAGCTTTCGAATGGACCAGTCCTGAAAAGCAAGGTGCCAGCAGAAAGCTCTTAAGCTGGCCATAGACGGTTCGAATCTCGACCGGTTCAGCGTGGACCAGCCGAGTTTTGAACCATATATGGGCAGGCTGATTTACTTAAGTTGAACAATCAATGAACTTGGGTATACTCAGCATATCGGATTGGGTATACTCAGCAATAATCACTGTGTGTTCTCCCAGCTGGGATGGCTCCCTGCACCCCCCCTCCCCCGGGTGAACACAATAGCTCTGTGGAAGGGATTACACCTTCAACGCTGTCTGTGTTGATGGGGGAATTGAGCAATTTTCTTTCCTGCAGCCCGTGGTTGTAGGAAAGAAAAACTTTCCATCTATGGCCGGCTTTAGGTCGAGTCTGTTGCCATGCGGGGTGCCTGTTGCCTAAGCTTCCGCTCAACATGACCATTCCAAGCTAGAGCTTTGAAAGTGTACTTGCCTAGAAATTTGCCCGCAGTGTTGGTGGGAGAGGTCATATTAGAGCTGCCATCCTCAAACTTTTTACCATGGATGGACCTTTAAAAAAAATTCAGGTTTCAAGGAACCCCCTATTAAAGATTTATTATATCTACAATTTGAATAAACTAATAATAATATTAATAAAGACCAGAAAAGAAATGCAGTTATTAAAACTTAAATTTCCCAAATATATTGTTGGTCAGCGGAGAATTGCCCATTTACAGTCTTGGTTAGTGAAATCCTCCCTTAAATTGGTGGTAAGTGTAGTGCTCCTTTACATTGGTGATAAGTGTGCTGCCTTATATTAGTGGTACTGTTGGAAGAATGTCCCATTACATTAGTGGCCAGTGATAAGAATATCCCATTACGATGATACCACAGAGAAGAATGCCTCTGACACTGGTGGTCAGTGTGAAGAGTGTCCAATAGAATAGTGATCAGTGTAGTGCCTTCTTGCATTTTTGACATTTTTAAAAGGATAGGAGGGCCACACTGGTTTGTATAGTCCTTTAAAAGATTGTATTTTGCAACAGCTAACGCATTTCTGGGGCTCAGCACTCCCTCTTCCAAAAAATATTGGCTGTAGCAAGACAAAATCTTTTAAAAAGGACAGTACAAACCAGTGTGGCACTTTAATCCCTTCAACACTTTAGCAAATGCTTCTGAGGGTCAAGCAGGACCCCATGGTTGTTGGTGAGCAGCCTCCAGAACTGCAACCCCTTATCACATTATAACATACCATCATAAGGTTCAGCGCTCCTACACCACAAAAAGATTCTTGTATTTGTGGTCAGGTGCACCCTATATTGGTGATCAGTGGGAGAAATACCTTCTAACATTGTTGAACAGTGGGAAGAATACCCCTCTTAAAGCCATTGATGTCATTGGTAACTTACCTGAGCGGTGAGAGGAAAATCTCATTTGGTTCCATACCATTGGTTTTGCTGTGGAATGGCAGTGCTAGAACTATGCAGGTATTATCTAGCAGCAGGCCAATCCTCCACTGCTCTCTACTCAAGGAACACCTAACAACATCTGGAGGAGCCCTGGCTTAGACAATCTAGATTAAAGAATCCACTTTGCTAATGCTCACAGATATTACATTGCTTTTACAGGATGGCGATATTTCATATCTGTCTGGTACCAGTTCTGTACAGGCTCTATCCACCAATATATGAAGAGGAAGCTGTTGACTCTGCCAAAATGTATGAAGTTTGTACAGAACTAGAAGTCAAATTCATCCATTACTTCAAACCATAAACGTGAAAGAGACAGTTTTCCCAAAAGAGGACATAAAGGTATGATTATCTAAGTGTAAGTCAAGATGTTGTGCATGCTGACATAAGTCCTTTTACCTCAATTTCCAAAGCTGTCAGACAATTGCTGACTATGGGGTATAGAAAGTGCCCGTATCCTAGGTCACACATTTCATTGCAAATGTGGAAATGATGACCTGAAAGGACCTCCATCAGTGCTGCACAAGCTTAGACAATACAGCAATGCATGAGTCACTGTGCATGATCATCTCTCTAGCTGTTTCATGGTTCCATATAAAATATTAATTTCTCAGAATAAAAATAAAAAAAAGTTTTCATAAGGGAAAACTGTCACAGTGTGCCTTATGATTGAGAGTGTTCTATACAAAAAATGTCCTTGCTTCAGTTTTCCTTAGTCCTATACCTAAGCTGTAAAAGGACAATTGTAAAGTGCATAGTTCCCATGTGAAATAAGAACATTTTTCTTGAGGATAGTTTTCATGGAAGAGGTCACTGTGTTAATTTGGTGCCTATCTCTCTTTACAACCAATGAAGATGTATGCAAACAAATGTCTACCTCTAGGTGTCTTCTGTGCAGATCTACTGAAAGCACAATATTGTGACCACCATGAAAGCTTCAAACTTATTAAACTGTGGAAATCCCCTTCGTTTATTGCAACAAGCTCATCAACACTCACAGAGGAAGCCCAAGGCTCCCCTCCTCTCCAACACTGCATTTCAGCCAATGGCCACCCCACCCCCCAATCTAAACAGCTCAATCAGCTACCCAATGGATCAATTTCAACAGCTCTTCCCACTACTTAGAGCAGCTCCATCAGTGCTCCCTACCAGCAAAATAGTGGCATTATCTTTCCCTTCCAACTAAGAAGCTCTATTTTCAAACCAGTTACGTAAGCTTTCCTCTCTAAGTGAACGGTTCCATTAACTCTCCCATCCAGCAAAACAGTTTCGTCAGCTCCCCCCTCTGATTGAACAGCTCTCCCTCCATCAGAGAAATCACATCAGCTTTCAGCTTCAGCAGAGCAGTTCCATTAGCACTCCCTTCCACCAGAGAATTTTAATCAGCTTTTTACTAAAATACAGCACTTCTATCAGCTTTCCCAGGGAGGATTGGGAACCTTTGGCCTGGGGGGTGGACAAACACAACTACAAATAGCTCCTTCATGGTAGGACTTTTTTGAGCTTAAGAAACGGCACCACACAAACTGTACCGAGGTGCCATATTGATTGGTGGGCACAATGAAAGGTGCGTGTTCCTAAAGGGCTTGATTTACTGAGACACACCTATTGACATCTTGCAGTATCTGCTTCCTTTGTGGTTCTCAGTTTGAATTGATATCTTAGAGCTGCTAAGGAAATTGGAAATGCAAGACGTCCTAATGTCTGACACTATGGTTGCAGGTCTGAACCAGGAGCAGGTAGCTACAGTATATAATGACCAGTGTTTCACTGTCTGTGGGTCATGCACTGATCAGTGTCTGAATGATAAAGTATCTCCACTCAGGGTCACTAGACCCACATATTTTTTTAGTACTGGTCCAGGAGAAATTGTCTCTCCACGCCCACTACCCCGGCCTCCCCTGACTCCCTGCCAGCAGAAACATTCCATCAATTCTCCCTTCTAACAGAGAAGTTTCGTCGGCTCTCCCCTCCAAGTGTACAATTGCATTAACCTCCCTATTCCAACCAAACAGTTCCATTAGGTTAACCTTCCAGCTGAATAGTTCCATCAGCTCTCCTTGCCAACAAAACAGTTCCATCAACATTCTCTTCCAACAATGCAGTACCATCAGCTATCCCCTCCAACAGAGCAGTTAAATCAGCTTTCCTCTGCACCAGAGCAGTTCCATTACCCCCCCCCCCTTCAAACAGAGAAGTTTCATCAGCAGTATCTCCATCAGGTTTCCCAGGGAGCCTTTGGCTTGGGGTGAGCAAACAAAACTAAATAACCCTTTCATGGTAGGATTTGTGTGTGCTTAATCAAATGCAGCACAAACCGTGCCATGGTGCGAAAACAGCCCCATCAGCATTCCCCTTCAACACAGCAGTTCCATCAGCCCTACTCTTACATCAGCTGTATTCTACTTCCAGTAGAGCAAAACCATAGACTGTTCTTTCAACTGTAACTGTTTTTATGAGAACAATGGCAATCAGTTTTAGAATTCAATAATATTGAATATCTTTATACAGTCATAACATTCATAATCCTGTTTAGTAACAAACAGATAGGCAGCTAATAGGTAGCTAATTCCTGTTAGCATCAGCTGATCCTACTGTAATTGTGGAAAATACATTATTGCGTAGAGACTGATGACCCGCAATAACTCCTAAGAACCAGATTAGTGACTAATTTCTCTTGGCACTTCATTTTTATGTAAAACAGTGAGATGAGGATCAAAAAGGATTGTCCAAAGTACATAGACAAAATTACAAACTGTTCATGGAAATAAAGGGGTTGAATTACTAAAGGCAAATAGACTGTGCACTTTGCAAAGTTGCTCCAGAGCTTAGTAAATTAAGTAAAGCTTCACAAAAACTTCAAAAAGTACCCAATCACGTGCAAGGAAAAGAAAAAAAAAGGGAATTTTTGCTTGCACGTGATTGAATGATGGAAGTCAGCAGAGCTTTTACTCATTTACTAAGCTCCGGAGCAACTGTACTTGCAGAGTGCAACTGCAATTTTCAAAGTGCACAGTGTATTTGCTTTTAGTAAATCAACCCCATTGTTTCTATGACATTACCATATATTGACCACATTCCTTGTGGATCACTTTCACATGTATATCTAGGAAACAATGAAAAAGTAACTTTTGCCTTTTAAGAGACACTGTCATCTTGTCCCTACAGAGCAAAGGGCCCCCCATGACCCCTTTATACTTACTGTGCCTGTGTTCTCTTGCCACATCTTCCTCCTTTGGAGCAGCATGTGACAGTGATTGGGCATCGTGATCCAGTCATTAGGCCTGAACACTATCACATGACCAGGAGAGTGACGTCACAATTTTCCCCAAATTGCTTTCACCCAGTGGCGTCCGGAGGGGGGGGGCTGATGGTGGCTGGAGCCCCGAGTGGGTCCCCAAAAAGCCCTGGGTCTCAGGCATGCATGGTTCTATTATTAACCCCCGAGCGCCACCGCTCAGGGCTAATAAGCCGGGACTGATCTGACTCGGAGTGTGGCCAAGTGACATAGCAGGTCCCGTCTTCTGGAGCCTGCAGCGCCTATGGTGGACGTCCCATTGGTCCAATGCCGGGACCGTGGCACGTGTGACATCCATCACTGGCGCTGCAGGCTCCAGAAGGTGGGAATTACAATGCGGCCACCGCGCCACTGTGAGAAGATCCCCACTCGGCGCTCGGGTGGGTGACTCTCCTCTCCTGTCCTGTCATCATGGCTCTGGCTGCCTGCTGCTGTCTACTCTACTGTTATGAGGGACGCACCACACACTATGGCTAAGCTGTAGGAGGAAGTCACGTCACCTGAAGTCAGGTCAGGTAGGTCAGTGCGTGTCAGTGTGGGTCAGTGTATGTCAGGTAGGTCAGTGCATGTTAGGTAGGTCAGTGCGGGTCAGTGTATGTCAGGTAGGTCAGTGTATGTCATATGTCAGGTAGGTCAGTGTATGTCATATGTTAGGTATGTCAGGTAGGTCAGTGTATGTCAGGTATGTCAGGTAGGTGAGTCTAATGGTCAGTGTATGTCAGGTAGGTCAGTGCGCGTCAGGTAGGTGAGTGTAATGGTCAGTGTATGTCAGGCAGGTCAGTGCGCGTCAGGTAAGTAACACCCCCACCCCCCGGGGCTGGGCCTGGACTTCGGGCTGAAGCCCCTGTTTTTTTGCCACCTAGACACCCCCCTGCTTACACCTTACACACACTTAATTGGAAACGGCAGGTGTGGAATATTCTGTCATAATTTAAATAAACTTTATTCCCTATTGGTGTACTTATGGGCTGGTAAGAAATTTAACATCTTAACCAGTTTGCATAGTGAGGAGGTAGGTGAATCTTAGTTCAGAAAAATCCATTCACTTATCCCAACTTGCAGCAAAGTGTCCCCTGTAATGAATGCAAATATTGTGAACCCTGTCAACAGAATGACCTGAATTGGAAGATATACCATATATATGTTTTTGTGCTGTATATACATGTATAGTCTACAGGTTTCCAAAAGCTGGGCAGTATGTAAATGCAGGTCCTAATAACTATTCATTAACAGGGCTCCCCTGCTGATTACACCCTCTATTATTAAAGACAGAGATAATTGCTTTTCATTTTGCCACATCTTTTGCTATTTTAGTGAGATATTTCTCACTTATAGGGTTGATATGCAATTAGAAGAATTTCTTTGAAACAGGAAGGTGAAATTTCAGAATCCTTTCATCTCAAAGGCATTTTCAATATTATGCTATCTGAAGTAAATATGGATACTGAGAATTACACCCAGCATACAGAACAAGAGAAGTGCTTTTGTAAAATGTCCATACACACAGAACAAGAGCAGAAACTGAGAATTATATCCAGCATATAGTACATGAAAATATTACTGTGTAGCCTCCATACATACGGAATAAAAATAAATACTAACATCCAGAATACAGAAAAAGAGAACTGCCACGCCACTGTGGGGCATCCATCCATCCATACAGAATAAGATACTGAGAATTAGGGTTGCACCGATACCGGTATCGGTGCCAATACTAAGCATTTTCAGGAGTACCGGTACTTGTGCAAATGCACAGATACCTGAAACCAATACTTTCAGGCTCGGTTCTTTCAGCTGTCAGCGGGATTCCCCCACTGACAGCTGAAATGTAAAAAAAAAAAGCTAGCAATTATTGATTGTTCAGAAACGAGGCTGATGTCTCCTTAACGACCGATGACTCATGCAGCTGTGGGGTTCCCCTGTTGACAGCTGAGGTGTTAAAGAAGTCCGGCAATTGGAGCTGTCAAAAAAAAAAAACAATCAGGCAATGTTTATCAACAACAATGCTCAGCCGCTGAAACATGAAGATAAAAGGAAACATTGTTTATTTTTGTATGTGTCTGTTTCTTCATCTACAGATCAAAGGGATGAACTTCGGTCTGCAGATGAAGTCAGTTTAAAGCAACCTGTCAAGTAAAAAAAAAAAAACAAATCTTTTCCAGTGTTTTTTATTAACTGTTCCTCTGTTTAACCCATTATTAACCCTTAATTTACTCTAATCATCCTTAATTAACTCCTTATTCTCCTCCATTTAATTATTATTTTCCTGCTGATTTATTTTGTTCACTTCTATTATAAACTGTTAATAATTAAAACTTATTTTTTGTTTGCTTTGTTCGTTAATATTTTTACACCTTTAACATATATTTACCGTATATACTCGAGTATAAGTCGATCCGAATATAAGTCGAGGCCCATAATTTACCACAAAAAACTGGCAAAAACTTATTGACCCGAGTATAAGACGAGGGTGAGAAATGCAGAGGGTCAACAATGCCCATCTGCAGCTGCATGTCTCCCTGTGTCCTGTGCAGCCTACCTGTATCCTGTGCATGTGTCCTGTGTCCTGTACATGTGTATGTGTCCTGTGCATGTGTCCTGTACATGTGTATGTGTCCTGTGCCTGTACATGTGTATGTGTCCCTGTGTCCTGTACATGTGTATGTGTCCCTGTGTCCTGTACATGTGTCCTGTACATGTGCATGTGTCCTGTGTGCATGTGTCCTGTGTGCATGTGCCCTGTGTCCCTGTACAGCCTACCTGTGTCCTGTGCAGCCTCCCTGTGGTGATCTCCACCCTTCGATCATCGTGTGATAATACACTTCGGCGGCCATTCCACTGTTCAAAAGCCGCGCCTCCTCCTTGTCTGTGATAAGCAGAACACTCAGCAATCAGCGGTCAGCCTATCACGGACATTCTCTCATTCTCATACCACCGACGAGGATGAGAGAATGTCCGTGATAGGCTGTACACTGACAGCTGTTCAGCCTATCACAGACGAGCAGGAGGCGCGGCTTTTGAAAGCTGGAATAGCCTCCGAACGAATTATCACATGCCGGCTGCCGGCTGCCGGCTGCCTGCATGACATGCTGATCATGCAGACAGACGGCGGTGACATGAGTATAACTCGAAGGAGGCACTTTCAGCCCAAAAAAAAAGGGCTGAAAAATTCGACTTATACTCGAGTATATACGGTTTCACATTAAAAAAAAAAGCTCAAAATGTAAAAAAAATAGATTTATTTAATTTGAAAATAACTTTTCAATGCTTTGTACCATTGCGGACAGCTGAACAGTTATGGTAGGTATCAGTAATTGGTATAGGTGAGATCAAAAAAACAAAAGCATCAATACTCGTACTGAGAATTATACCCAGCATATGGTAACATAAATATTGATAACTCAGTATTACTGTGGCATCTCACTCTATGGCCAGGGGTACCAGTGACACCAATTGCCAGCAGCTGGTGTCTCAGAGGAAAATCAAATGAGCAAAAAGACTATATATCAGGTTGGGCTGTCTACCAACAAGTAAGACTAAATTTAGATAGTCACCCCTGCTTTGGGCAGGGTGGCTACATATGTCTTTTGGTACTGGGCGGGTTTTTCAAGTGTGCTGCATAAAAAAATGGGATATGCTTTCAAGGTAGAAGGATCCATGGGGCTTTTCTGTCTTCATGTGCATGATGCAGGATCTCCTTATTCATTCCAAAATTCCAAGGGCTAAATCACGGTGAGACACACCCTCAAATCTGTACTGCACAGCTTTTAAAACCAAAGCAATTTATTCTAATCCCCCTCTTTGGTAACTGAACCATGGCATCATGGGAGATTCTGCCAGTCCAGTTTCTATGCTATTATAGGTAATTGGCCCATTCATTCAAAAAGAACCCCTAAGGTTACATCGCTTGCCAAGCCTGCTGTGTAGTTGATTTTTCCTCCCTCGCCCATTACTGCAGGTGAGGAAACACAAGAATCTTGGTTAATGTCCTCATTAGAGGATGGTGCCAAACATTGTTTCCACCTTTTACCATTCACTTCACTATAAATATATTTGCCTCCTTTAGAAAGTAATTACTTTTTTCCTCTTTCGGTCTCTTTTAGAAAAAAAGCAGCTCTTTTGCAGTGATGAATCTTGATGAGTGAAGTCACACTAGGCAGGAAATGGATTAATCAAGATCACACATTTTAAAGTGTCTGCATCTCACACCTCTCCAAAAATGTATGTCTTTCTAATTCTCATTCTGCAGAACTGTCACACACAGATAATGAGAGATCAAACATGAAGAACTTCATTTACAAGGGAAGATAATTGAATCCCTTTTCATGGAGTGTAGTTAATAATTCATACAAATGTGACGTCACTTGCTGTGGGCTCATTGGCCGTCTCAGTGACAGTAAACAGGCAAAGACACTTGGAATATCCTGTTGTCTGTTTCTTAATGTATTAGGCTATGGTTAGGACTAAAGAAATACATTTAAAATACAATTTTTAATAATAGACAGCAATTAAAATCTAATAGGTGTTCTGATCCCTCTCCATTCTGTCCACAATGTAAAAAAAAAAAAGAGTTTTGCATTTAGTTTTATTTTAACAAGCAATTCTTCACAAAATGGATATGGCATGGATGATATGATCAGATCTATAAATTATTGTAAAGCAAAACTGATTATTCTGATCGGTCTGGACAGAAAAATCCAATCGTAAGAGTAGATAATTCAAAATCTACTCTTTGATCCTCCGATTGTTTTGTAAAGTGATTGATAGTACAATTGTAAATACAATTGTTCCATGTATGGCCAACATTTGTTTTTACGAAATCACGCAGCACTAATTGCATCACCATTCAGGAGTGCCTGGAGCACCATCATGTCTAAATATATCCCTGGTCATAGGTAGTTATGAACAAACATTTGAAAAGTTTGTGCCCTGATTGAAGAGGAGCTGCAGTCTTCCCAAAAAAAAATTAAAGGAGAAGTACAGCCAAAGCTCGTCTGGCTATACTTTTCCTATGGATCACAGGAGTGCAGTTCGTTCTGCACTCCTGTAACCCATTTTTAGCAGACAGCGGGCTTAAGCCTGCTGTCGACTGAAGCCCACTGTCGACTGACGTCTCAGAGCTGGTCCAGGCTCGGGCAAGATTGGGACAATGAAGTTGGGATCCGCCCACATGCCTGGACCGGCACTTGGCTCAGCCTCTCAGCAAGCCGGTTGCTCCCGCCCCCTCCACAGCCCAGCGCTCCAGCAACCGAGGGGGGGTGCAGAGCAGAGAGCGGTGACTGACAGTCACCAGCTCTCTGCTCAGGGAGCTCTGAGAACTGAGGGATTGGCTGTGTTTGATCACTCGGTTCTCAGTATTAGAGCTGGTGGGGCACAGATGCAGCATTGGGCCGATGCTGCATCCACCTAGGTAAGTATGAATCTGCATAATAAAAAAAGAAGCCCATATTTCTCTTTTAAAAGGCAGCAGCTACAAATACTGTAGCTGCTAACTTTTAATATAAGGACACTTACCTGTCCAGGGATTCAGTGATGTCAGCACCAAGGGAAGGGACCAAGGGAAGGGAAACCAGCAGTGAAGCCTTCTGGCTGTGGGGGGGAAGGAGGAGGTGCCACACATGCTTGTAGAATGCCGCAGTGATCTGAGCCGGAAGCGGGAGTGGGTACCTGTCAAAACCAGGTACCCGCTCTCCCCCAAAAAGTGCCACATGTGGCAGTGGAAGGGGGGAGGATGCAAACAAGCGGAGCTTCCCATTTTGGGTGGAGCTCCATTTTAACTTAACAGAAGAACTCCACAGCACTCTGTTTTCAAATAGAATGCTGTACTAAAGATGTCCTCATCACCTTCCATCCCAAACCCAAGTAAGGCCTTGTTTGTTAACGCATGTTAATGTGCACGTATTAACACACTGCAACAGAACAGTTGAATAGTGTAAATTAACCCTTAATCATTCTTTGGGAAGTCTTCTATTTGTTATGTATTTTAAAGGGGTTGTAAACCCTCATGCACCTTAATGCATCCTATGCATTAAGGTGAAAAAACTTCTGTCACTGACTGCGACCCCCCCCCCCCCCCCCCGGTTTTACTCACCTGAGTCCTGTAATTCCCACGGCAGAGACGTGCTCTTCCCCTCTGTCCTTTTATTTTAACTCTTGATTGGATAGATTGATAGCAGCACAGCCATTGTCTATGGACGCAAATGCTGTACCCGGGAGTCACAAGGTAACCCCCCGGGAGAACGCTTCTCCTAGGGGGGTATACAATGTGGGGAGGAGCTACCAGCGCCGCCGGGGGACCCCAGAAGTCGAGGATCGGGGCCACTCTGTGCAAAACTAACTGCACAGTGGAGGTAAGTATGACATGTTTGTAAGGCTTCATTTTTTTTTTTTAAATAACAATTACTTTAAGTTTGCAAGGTTTATACAGAATACCAGGTTCCTGTAGTTTACGCCTCATTTGAGGATCGTGAGCTGAGACGTGCAGATTGCATCTTTATACCCCAGCAGCCAATTGTGCATCCACAATTGGTTTATAGCATAGACAGCTTAAAACGTAAAGTCATTTATTTCCACACACACAGCTGTGTCAGGCTTGTTAGCCATTGCCAGTACTATGGGCAATGTAATTTACACAGAAAATGGAAACAAGAAAGTGTAACATCTTAGGATATTGGATTATATAAGGAAGGATTAAAACACCTATAATTTTTTTGCCTGTGTCTCATCGGGGAGATTTCCCTTCACTTTCTATTCCACAGATGCAACAGGAATTGAGAGGAAATCTCTACAAAGTGAGGAAAGTCCCCCTTTGAAACAGTTGTCCTCAAACAGGTGTCCCCATTGGAATATTGCCTTCTGTTCTCCTGTCAAATGTAACATTTTGGATTTCCCATCACTTTCTGTGCGGATGACAGGGATCACGGGGTAATGTATCGGGCGGGTACACAGACATCAATAAAAACTTGACAAGGGTTCTAATCCTTCCCTACTTTATCCAAAATGAAAAAAGAAAGCTTTAGCTATACATACACCTTTATGGCTCATGCACACTGTGACAGACCCAACTGGGACAGGGACTTTTGGGGGGGACTGCAGAGGTAGCCTCTAGTGACCCACGATGTGTTAGTGTACTGCTCAGGCTTGATCACTGTGGAGAGTAGGGTGGGTGATGCCCCATCCACTACAGGAGTGGCAGCAAGGGATGGGGTACGCCCCAGCTCCTATAGTCACTAGAAGGAAGAGAGGAAGGGTCCCTGGTGCTGCACATCCACGGTGTCCTGTGATAGTTATGGGATAGACAACCTCAGCCTGGGCTCCAACCAAGCCATGCCCCCAACTAAGCACCAAGGGGCGGATGAAACGCATTGGGCCATGGCCTGGCGGGAGCCCAGGCTGAGGTTGTCTCTCCCATAACCATCACAGGACACCGTAGGTATGCAGCACCAGGGATCCTTCCTCTCTTCCTTCTAGGGTAGCCTCTTGCCTACTGACTATGGGCCCTGAGGGGCTTTTGACGGGGCTCTATTCTTTGGGAGGTGTGTGCCTGGGGGACCTTTGGAGCGGTATTTCTTTGGGTCTATGTCTCCCTAAAACACACAGACTCTGGGAACCTAGAACCTGGATACAGGTTTGGGGCCTTTGTGCCCACACCAGCATTGATTGCTTCAACTCCCCTCCTAGAGCCAAAGACTCTGAATAGATGTTAATATAATCAGCTCAAAACAACCTGATGCTAGGGTTCCCTGTTATGTGTTTATTACGGTGTCTTTCTCCCTGTTATCTGTTTATTAAGGTGTCTTTCTCTCATGGTATAATTCCCCATTGTATGCCTTCTAGTTGTGAACCCCCCCCATTGTTAATTGCGTCACCTATTGTTTTTGTCTGTCTGCTAGTATTGTGTCCACCTCATTACTAAACTACTGTGGTAGTATGTTTATATGTTTACGGTAATTATATTGCTGTTTACAGTTTGCATTGTTCAGGATAATGTGATCAAGCTCCTACCTGATTTTGCGTGGTATATATTCTGTGTATTCTTACAATAAAGTCAGTTCCAGTTTGCACCTAAGCTAGTATTGCCCAGTTTTCGGGCTCAATGCTCAGCTATAATATCTGATTTATGGTTCCACAGTGGAAGAAGCTGTATCTTGGTGGAAGCACCCAGGCGGGGTGCCAGGCAGTCCATCACACACACTGACACCAAAAATGCGGCATTTTTATCAGCACTACTTTTATTTATTTTACGTATCTGAATGCCATTCTATTGTTTACCAATGGTACAAGTTGTACTTCAAGGCTTGCTCCCACCTCCATAAGTGCAGTTCACATAGAAAAAGACTTACCTTGGTTTTTGGACAGGACCCAGGAATAATATTTAAAAGCAATGTTGTGTGACTTTAGGCTGGCCTGCCTAGTGTAGATTGCTGGGTTGAGGGCAATGATATTTATTTCTACAGATGGGCTGCACTTAAGAAGATGGGGTATCACTTAAAAACAACTTGTATCAAAGGTACAGAAGAAAAACTTCATTAAGACAGTTGGGGACTATTTATGAACCAGTAACTGTTTTATTGAGACAAGAACCATGTTAACTGGGACTATCTAATGTACAGCACAGCTGAAAAAAATGCTACAGAGTCAGCAGGAGATAAAAATGCCCTGGTTTCAGTGGTCAGTTGGAAGTAAAAATGACCTGATATCGCTGGTCAGTGGGAGGTAAAAATGACCTGATATCGCTGGTCAGTGGGAGGTAAAAATGTCCCAGTGTTGCTGGTCACAGTGGTCAGCAGGAAGTAAAAATGACCTGGTGTCCCTGGTCATTGGGAGGTGAAATGCCCTAATGCCACCGGTCAGTAAGAAGTAAAAATTCCTGTTGTTACCGGTCATTGAGAGGTAAAACAGCCCTGGTGTTAGTGGTCATTGGGAGGTAAATGTACCCTAGTGTTAGTAGTCATTGGGAGGTAAAAATGTCTTGGGGTTGCTGGTTTAAGAGTTAAATATGCCCCAGTGTTGCTGGTCAAAAGGAAGTAAAAATTAGCCGGTGTCTCTGGTCATTGGGAGTTGAAATGCCCCAATGCCACTGGACATTAGGAAGTAAAAATGCCTGGTGTTACTGGTCATTGGGAGGTAAATGTACCCTAGTGTTAGTGGTCATTGGGAGGTATAAATGCTTTGCTCTCTCTGGTCATTGGAAGGTATAAATGCTCTGATGTCACTGATCATTGGGAGGTATAAATGCTCTGATGTCACATGTCATTGAAAGTTAAAAATGTCTTGGTGTCACTGGTCATTAGAATGTAAATATGCCCCAGTATGAGAAAAAAGTGCTACCTATTTAAAGTGTAAAAAAAAAATGTATATATGCTATATAAAACAAAATGTCTAAAATGCATATAACAAATACAAAAAATGAATATAGTGTAAATAAAATGCTGTAGTGCTATATAAACCAGTAAAATTGTGCAATATACAGACCGTTAATAAAAAATTGATCATTAATCCTAAATTACAAGTGTGTAAAAATGTATCTCCCTAATATCTATTTATGTTATATTTTATATACAATAAATAATATCTGTATAATTAATATTACAATAATTTTAGATGTATTGCCCCAATCTTCTAGTATTACTTCACAGGTAATGTATAGTATTCTGTAACACGTGCCCCTGAGTAATTACCTTAGATGTGCGTCACTGCTTAGAATAGAATTTTTGCACAGATTACAGTAGTAGGCAGCTCTGACCTTGATCTGCTCTGCTGTGTATGGAACACTTTATTGCTTTATTCCTAATGTCATTATGCTCCTGCAGCTGCTCCCCAACATGCCCTTAACTGCAATTGAAAACTGGCTTATTGTCTGTCATTGTTCCACTTATTGCTAATTATTAAAAATATGCCTATATATCGAGCTCAGTACATATGGAAGTATTCACGTCTTCTTACTTCCATGTCCTTGGCTGTTTACTATCTCTGTTATAGGAGAACATTCACCTTTTATTTAACTTTTATCATTACTGTTGTAGCGCTACCCCCGAAGGGTAATTTTGGGTTCTCTGTTCTGCGCCTCAACTCCAAGAACAACCTCAGCCCCTCTGTCACACCTGGTTGAAAAAAAAAATGTGAACACGTTTAAAAGAAAAGTATGGGAATCAGGTTTTATGTAGAATTATATTTACCTAGGTGGAAGCAGCATCGGTCCCAAGGCTGTATCTGTCCCCCGCCGACTGTCATACACTGAGAACCGAGCAATCAAACACTGCCGATCGCTCAGTTCTCAGAGCTCCCTGAGCAGAGAGGTGGTGATTGTCAGTCAGTGGCTCTCTGCTCTGCCCCCCCCTCACTCACTGGAGCGTTGGGCTGTGGAGGGGGCGGAGCGGCCAGCTCATGCTCTCAGCGGCTGAGTCAGGTGCCAGTCCAGGCATGTGGGAGAATGGGGGAGCCTTGTTATCAGTGAACATCAGTAATTTAAAGTAGGCAAACAAACTGTAGTGGTTCCTCCAATGGTAATTTAAAGTGGGCAAAAGGTTAGCTGTGATGCTTTCAAACAAGTGTCTTCTGACTTAAGTTGGACATGGTGTCTGCATACAGTGTTTAATGATGACTGAAAGGGGTTGGGCATCCACCCGCTCACTAATCCTTTGGATGTCACAGCCTTCCAGGTACAACCATCCTTGTTCAAGCTCCTGGCTGTTGCAGAGGTGTGCAGGGTTACCGCTTATTGGTCTGTCAGCATGGCGAGCAGCAGTTTCTGTGAATGGACCAGACAGTAACCGATCTTTTGCGGGGATGGATGATGCGATCCTGGGGTGGCAATTGGTGTCACCACTGTGCTGAACTTCTGTGCTACACCACTGGCCTGAACTGCTGTGATGTACCCTACACCGTATCCCTAAGCTGTACCGCTGGACTGAATCACTGTGCTGAATCTTGGGGGTGGGCCGCTTCTTCTTCTCTCCCTCCTGGTAGCACAACCCACCTTCTTTTCCCCTGGCTCCCAGCTCTCTCCCCTCTTCAGCAGAACCTTCCGGGGCTGTAGTTTGTCCCCAATAAGCTTCAATGGAGCCTGTGTTTTTGGACTACATGTCCCATAATCCATTTGTCCTGATTGGTCCCTTGATATGGCTAGGAGAAGGGGGGAGGAAACAGAGTGAGCAGTGGGTGGGAGGGAGCACACAAGCCCGCAGCTGCACTCTACCTCTGGGATGGGTGGTAAGGTCTTCTGCTCTGGTGGCAACCTGAGCGGGGGGGAGGGGAGCCCTGTTACAAGATATCTACAGCTGCATGCTGAAATCCAGGCACCACTGAACAAATTAGATATTTAGGTAAGTCTGTACATGAAAATTAGTAGTAGAATTGTGCTCCCTGTTAACCATTGATCAATATATTTATACTGAAAATTCTGCAAATGTTTCTGAAACCCACATGTTTCTACGCAGCTACAAAGTGGAGCAATGAAATATAATAATTAATAAAATACAGCTATATTTTCTTGACATACTTGAGAATTAAAAGCTATTGTATTGATGAGAACATAGCATTGACGTGTAGAAAAGAAATTCAGGCACAATTCTTACCTCAAGAGAGATTCTTTTTGAAATGTCCATATACTAGAGAAGCTAATGTTCTAACCACACTTGAGTAGTGATGGCTATTGTATATGGTCAGGGTATAGCTACAGTTGGCAGAGCCTATTATTTATTACAGGTACTTACAGTATATAGCCTTGTCATTGTATGCAGTGCTTTACAGCATTATTGTACATTCACATCAGTCCCACATCAGCTTACGATCTAAAGTCCCTAACTCACATTTATACATACACATACTGGGGCTAATTTAGACAGGAGGAGACAGTTAACCTATCAGCATGTCTTTGGAGTGTGGGAGGAAACCAGAGTATCTGGAGGAAACCCACACATGCACAGGGAAAATATGCAAAGTCCATGCAGATAGTGCCATGGTTGGTATTCAAACAGACGACTGTAGTGCTGCTAGGTGGAAGTGCTAACAACTTAGCCACAGTGCTGCTCTTTATAGGTGTTATTGGGGTAATGAACTAGTACAGAGGTTTCCAACGTGATGGCCAAATCTGGCTCACTGCAAGACTTTGTCCAGTCATCTGATGTAAAAGGGAAGGGCTGCCATCGGGGGGGGGACAGCCAATACACAGGTAGGGGGCCCATGCATCCCAAGGGACCCCAATCAGGGCCGTCTTTAACATGGGGCAAAATGGGCAGCTGCATCGGTCCCAGTCATTGTTGTGAGGCCCAAAGCAGTTGCCCCTTGAGCCCATGCTGTGCAAGTTGCCAAGATCTTCATTAAACTGTCTCGAGATGGCTGTGTCCTGTGCTGAGTCACAGAAGTACAAGCTGCAGGTACAGCAGCAGCCCTGTCTGCTCCCTTTTCCAGTTGCTGTACCATCCTCCACCATTCTGTCTCTCTTCTGACCGTCTCCAACATCTCCCCCCCACCACAATTTCCCCACCTCTGCAGCAGTCTGTTCAATCACGGAAACATAGTGTGCCATCCGGACCCACCCCTTTTGATGAGTGATGGGCACTGGGTGGATTTGGTTGGACGGTCACACAACAGGCCCTGGGGAATATTGGTGGTCAGGCCTCTGGGGAGTGGGGCCCAGGCCTCAGGGTCGTTTCACACGGGTGTCTCTGTTTTGTGTCATCTGCCCCGCTGATCCCCGCTGAGCCAGCGGATGACAGGACTCACGGAGTCCCGCTCTCCTCTATGGGAAAATTGTCCATTGTCATCCAATCATATCGGATCCGATCCTCCAGATGGATGGAAAATAGGATCACCATCCATCTGGATTTGGCGGACAGGATCGGATCGGATAGCATGTCACTGCTGATATCCGCCTCTCCATAGGAGCGAATGGAAGCTCTGATCAAGTCCGCCTGAAAAACTGACAGGCGGACCTGATCGATGCGCCCGTGTGAAAGAAGCCTAAAGCTGTGTAAAGGGCCCCAAAATTTCTGATGGCTGCTCTGTAAAAGGGCACTCTGATGGGGGCCTTGATGTAAGGCGGGACTCTGAGAGGCCAAGTTTATTTGGCATTTCTGTGCTTTGTTTTACTGAAGTTTTTTCTGTTATTCTAAACCATATCTAGCTGATTACAACCCCCCTTCCCAAAAGTTACTATTTGGCCCATTTACTGAAAAGTTTGGAGACCTCTGGAATAGAATATAATAAGCCCAGGCACTCTTGTCCTTTCTGTGACTGGGTGAGAACGAGAGCCTTTGTGGAATGATTTTGTCCAATCAAAGGTCTGGGAGAAAAAAGGCTTTAGTATCATAAAATGATAGTGGCACATAAAATTCCTCTTTCTATTTGGACCACAGTCCACAGTTTTAAATGTATATATCAATATACAACCCCATTCCAGCTTCTTGCTTCTGTGATTTTGAGTTCCCAATCAGTACCATAATTATATTCTTTAAATGTCATTCGCTCAACGTGTCCAAAAATGTGAATAAAACGACCTCCCTCTCCAGCAAGAGTTTTCTGCAAGTAGGTCATGGTGGCATTTGGAGTGTGTTTGGGATCATTGTCTTATTGCAGAAGAAATCCAATTTTCAGCTTTAAAATGTTACTAAACCCAGGACCCTCCATTCACTATATCTGGTCTCCCACAGTACACAGAACATGGAAATGCAATTATTTTAGTAAATATAAACTGCTAAACACCTTTCCTCATCAGCAGTCTTGTGATTTCTATCAGTTCCTGTTGAAGCTTGTACTAGGAGTTTTAATACTGCACCGAACTGTCCTATGAGGCTGCAGGGCTCCCGACCCTCTGTCTGGACAGTGTTGGTGTTGATCACATGCACTCTCCCAAGACAAAAAAACCTCTCTAGCAATACACACCAAACTGAGCATGTGCAGCCTGACTCCAAAGGCTCTGTCTTATCCAGGCATGTTTTGGAGTCAGTGGAAGAAGAGGGGGATCTGTGCATACAAGATCAAGCAGCCTTTTTATACAATGCAGAGAGTTAACCCTTTAGGTTCCACAGTGAGTATAACAAGCATGCTTTACTGCATATACAGTGCCTTTAAAACGTATTCATACCACATCTTTTCATGTTACAATCAAAAACGTAAATGTATTGTATTGGGTATTTATGTGATAGACCAACACAAAGTGGCACATAAATTGTGAAGTGGAAGGAAAATGATAAATGGTTTTCAAAATTTTTTACAACTAAATATGTGAAAAGTGTGGCGTGCATTTGTATTCAGCCCCCCTGAGTCAATACTTTGTAGAACCACTTTTCGCTGAAATTACAGCTGCAAGTCTTTATGGGGAAGTCTGTACCAGCTTTGCACATCTAGAGTGACATTTTTGCCCATTCTTCTTTGCAAAATAGCTCAAGCTCTGTCAGATTGGATGGAGAGCGTGTGTGAACAGCAATTTTCAAGTCTTGATACAGATTCTCAATTGGATTTAGGTCTGGACTTTGACTGGGCCATTCTAACACATGAATATCCTTTGATCTAAACCATTCCATTGTAGCTCTGGCTGTATGTTTAGGGCTGTTGTCCTGCTGGAAGGTGAACCTCTGCCCCAGTCTCAAGGCCTAAAATCCCAATAAAATAGATTTACGATTTTGGTTGTAACATGACAAAATGTAGAAAATTTCAGTGGGTATGAATACTTTTTCAAGGCACTGTACAGACTGATTTTACTGTTGTGGGTTTAGTAACACTTTTATTTTTTCTAATATTTACAGAACCCATTTTATCTCTGTATGTACAATGTTTTTTTTTTGTGCAGCCGACTGCCACACAACCCCAAAGTATAATGGATCTATCCCGTGTTTAACAGTTGGCAATGTGTTTTTTTCCTACCAAAGTGATGCTCCTTTTTTTCTCCAAACAAACCATTGCTGACTGTGGCCAAGAAGTTTAGTTTTTAGTTAATCAGTCCACTTGTTTCCAAAAAGCCTCTGCTTTTCCTAGATGCTCTTTTGCATGCTTCAGACATTGATATTTGTGAGGAGGATGCAGGTATGGCTTCCTGAGGCTGCATACCTAAGCTGAAAGTGTAGCTTACTATGAGACACTGTTACTTGCTACAATAATGCAGTTCACATTGTTGGACTATAAACAAACAGTGTGTATGTGTTATCTGGGTTTCCCCAGGAGGCCCCAGGGTTTATGTCTGGTGAAGCCTTGTCGTGGGTCTTGGAGCCAGTATGCTTTGTACAGCTGTTGGTGGCAGTGGTGTTGCTAAGAGGGTGTGGGCCGCATCTGAGTGACACCCGCCAGAGGGGCAGAGTGGTGACACCAGGGGGGAATTGACCATTCAGTGACAGTGAGGGGACCAAAGCAGGAGATGGCGGCAGCCTCTGATCCCGGAAGTAGCTCACTTATGGTGGTAGAGCGGATCGGAGTCCTGCCTCGCTAAACGCAGCGGTGATTGAGCCGGCAGGCTGCTGGAAGGTGAGAGTCCATAAATGTTAATTGGCATGACTGGACACTGACTCCTTTACCATGGCTGATGTAGTGACCAGGGAACCCTGCTGATATAATTATTCAGATTACAGTAAAAAAGGGTTTTGGGGGTGATCTCCCAGTGTAGTTTTTTTGGTGGGGGGGGTGGCAGAGTCTCCTTGTGTAGTATGGGGGGATAGGGGAGCCCCCCTCTCTCTCACACCCCTCTCTCCTTTTTCATCTCCCCCATCTCTTTCTCTCCTTCCTATTCATATCTCTCCCCCCACTCCCCGCGTCCCTTTCTGCCTCTGTCTATCCCTCTATTCCCTCTTCCCCTCTTAGTTTCTAACAGGAGTTTCTGTCATATTTCAGGTTCTCAGTAACATTTTTTAGTTGTCAGTAGATTTTTCATGTTTTCTCAGCGTAAAGAAAAAAAAGTTGTGGGGGGTTGGCAACCCTGTCATTAAGGAGCTGAGTAAGACCACAAGGCAGTTTGACCCCTCAATCATTGGGCATCTTTACTGTACTATGTAAGCAGCAGGTGCTACCTAGAGCCCCTGAAAATCACACCCCATTTTTTACATTGCTTTCTCTGGTATTAGGGACCAAATTATGATCTTGCACACAGGCCCACTGCTTTCATAAAACAGCCCTGGTTGCATCCTAAAGATGGCTGCCATGTGGCAGTGGGGGGGAGCACTGTGGCAGGTATAGCAGTGGAAGGGTTTGAGGGAGCACTGTAGCAGGCTAACAGGGGCGGGGGTGACACCATGTTGTACAGCACCAGGTGACACCAACCCTAGTGAGCCACTGTTAGGCGAGAAAAAGCCTCTATTACTAAGTTCACATCTTACCTGTTAGCCATACCTTAGTATTAGTCTCTGCTGTCCACATGACTTCATATATTAGAGCTCACTGATGCACAGGGCTTGCTCTCAGAAACCTGCTGTTGGGTGAAAAGGCTGCCTGTTATTGTTGTAGGACCCGTTAGAGGGCATCTTGCTAGTCAGGAACTGACCTAAGTTTAGCGCTGTACAAAGCCATCCTGCATTGAACCCATATTTGTGTAGCACCCTGATGTTTAGGCAGGGTTGTTATTACATTTATTTGCCAAGTGATAGTTGCCTTTGCCAATTGTTAGGAGGTCAATTGATTTCTCCCTGATTCTGGAATTACTGCACTTCTTTCTTCTGTCACTAGATTGCTGGGTATCTGGTGACATTAGATAAGACAAGGACAGATTAGGAATGAATGGGGTATCTCAGCCAATGGGCATGGATTTTCTTGGGTCCCTTGGCCTGCTGGGAGAACTTATTTATTTGGGTGGAGTCAGGTGATCTGGCTTCTGTGCCACCTGGATGGCTGTCTGTGTGGACGGCTGATGTAGTGCCCTGGGCTGCTAGGCCAGAAACCCAAGACCTATCCAGGGGACATCTGGCTGCTAGGCTATCTGAGAGCCTATCCAGAAGTAGTGCAAGGTTGGGACTGCAGGGTCGTAGTCCAACCAGAAGTAACGGTTCCGCTGGCCGGGGAACCAGTCTTGGATGGAGGTAGAGAGGAAGCTGTCGCCACAAAGGGACCTTCATTGTGAGTAAGCTGAGGCCAGTATCAGAGCAGAATTCTTGCCAGCTGGGGACGGTGAAGAAGTGGGAAAACTTCAGCAAGTGACAAGTCAGGGACAGCAGAGGTGATGCTTGTGGAGTGCCAAGCTGGGGACCTAACGTGTCAGCAGGGGTGAAGCTTGAAGAGTATCTTTGAGTGCCAAGCCAGGGACCCAGCAGTGAGGCGGGGGTGATGCTTGAGGAAGATACCGAGTGCTACAGTGAAAGAGCTCAGGGGATCCAGTGGGTAGTGGATCTGAAGTTTAGTGAGAGAGACTGGGTACTTGTTGAGTGAAGACCCGCAGTGAGTGAGTGTGGGGTAAAGAGAAGAGTTTGTGTTGCAGATAGTTGAATACTTTTACCGTTAGTAACAGCTACAAGATTGTTGCCATAGGAGACAGCGGTCCTACCTATACAGTGGTGTCTGGTTGGAGGCCTTCACCTGTATAGCTGTCTAACTATAGAAGTCTCAGAGTCTGCTAATTATCTTTGCATCTACCTAAGGGTGTCCTGGACCTAACCCTCTCTCCCAGAGTTCTGTTTAAGAGGCAATAAATCTCTTTGCATTCAAAAAGTGTCTGGCGCCCACCTGTTCAACTTGCATTGCACCCACCATGCCTTGTAACCCACTCTACTCTAAAGGATGTCAGCTCTCCCTAATTCTGGAGGTAACCATTAAGCCAAAAGAGACCCGGGACTTTGCTACATTTGTTTTCTGCCTTGCTAAAAAAAAGTACAAGACATACCTGCTTGAACTTTCTGCAAGCTGATTACCACTGCTATTGCCAGTTGCGCCCCTGTCCCCCCTTACAGTATACAGCATATATTGTTATATATGTAGCACATATATAGTTTAGGCATGGTTGCTCCTCACAAATTTACTTGCCAGGAGTAGGTAACTCTTGCACTTTTCTCTTCTACCACTAGGCCAGGTACTTGGTGGTACTAGATACGAGAAGGGCAACCCAAGGTCAGGTTATGGGTATATGGGGTATCTCAGCCAATGGGCAGGGGTTTTCTTGAATCCCTTGGCCTGCTGGGAGAGCCTATATATTCGGGTGAGGTCAGGTGATCTGTGTTCTGTGCCACCTGGACGGCTGTCTGGGTGGACGTGTGTCGTATGCCCCGGGCTGCTAGGCCAGAGATTGGGCCTATCCTGGGGGTGTCTGGCTGCTAGGCTGTCTGAGGGCCTATTCAGAAGCAAGAGAACAGCGCATTCCTACACATGCAGATGTGGCGTCTTGCTGGATGCCTTTCTCTGCATGGCTCTCCTTCTACTGAAGTCTCGGAGTCTGCCAATTAAGCTTGCAACTACCTAAGGGTGTCCTGGCCCTAACCCTCTCTCCCCGTAAAAAAAAGGATTGTTAAGAGAAATAAAACCTCTTTTGCATCTAAGAAGTGTCTGGCGCCCAATGACTTTCACCATCTTTGCACCCACTATGTCTT
This sequence comes from Aquarana catesbeiana, assembly GCF_042186555.1. Taxonomy (NCBI): domain Eukaryota; kingdom Metazoa; phylum Chordata; class Amphibia; order Anura; family Ranidae; genus Aquarana; species Aquarana catesbeiana. Next base: position 647,350,923 of record NC_133327.1, read on the forward strand.
GCAACACACTACATAAAGAAGGATGTCAGCTATTCCTGGCCCTGGAGGTTTTCATTAGACCGAAGGAGGCCTGAGACCTTGCTACATATATATCACAATACAGATACTCCTTGTTTAACGACTTACCTGTTTAACGACCACTCGGACTTACGGCCAGCTCTCCCCACCCGAACGACGCTGTATACATCATTGTATTGTACAGTACAGTACAGAATTTTCATTTGTGTTCTGTACTGTACTGGAAATTAAAGCAATGTTATTGAGCTGGAGTTTTGTGTTTAGACCTTTTTTTCACAATACAGTACAGTAGTTAAGAATGCTTAAAATATTGATTACTTGTGAGTACGCCCCTAAGTGAAAATGTCCAAATTGGGCCCAAAGTTTCAATACTTTGTGTGGCCGCCATTATTTTCCAGCACTGCCTTAACCCTCTTGGGCATGGAGTTCACCAGAGATTCACAGGTTGCCACTGGAGTCCTCTTCCACTCCTCCATGACAACATCACGGAACTGGTGGAAGTTAGAGACCTTGCGTTCCTCCACCTTCCGTTTAAGTATGTCCCACAGAGGCTCAATAGGGTTTAGATCTAGAGACATGCTTGGTCAGTCCATCACCTTTACCCTTAGCTTCTTTAGCAAAGCAGTGGTCGTCTTGGAGGTGTGTTTGGGGTCGTTATCATGTTGGAATATTGCCCTGCGGTCCAGTCTGCGAAGGGAGGGGATCGTGCTCTTCTTCCGTATGTCACAGTACATGTTGGCATTCATGGTTCCCTTAATGAACTGTAGCTCCCAAGTGTGGGCAAAACTCATGCAGCCCCAGACCATGACACTCCCACCACCATTCTTGACTGTAGGCAAGACACACTTGTCTTTGTACTTACCTGGTTGCCCCCACATGCTTGACACCGTCTGAACCAAATAAGTTTATCTTGGTCTCATCAGACCACAGGACATGGTTCCAGTAATCCATGTCCTTAGTCTGCTTATGTTCAACGAACTGCAGGCTTTCTTGTGCATCATCTCTAGAAGAGGCTTCCTGCTGGGACGACAGCCATGCAGACCAATTTGATGCAGTGTGCGGCGTATGGTCTGAGCACTGACAGGCTGACCCCCCACCCCTTCAACCTCTGCAGCAATGTTGGCAGCACTCATACGTTTATTACCCAAAGACAACCTTGGAATATGATGCTGAGCACGTGCACTCAACTTCTTTGATCGACCATGGTGAGGCCTGTTAAACCACTGTATTGTCTTGGCCACCATGCTGCAGCTCAGTTTCAGGGTCTTGGCAATCTTCTTATAGCCTAGGCCATCTTTATGTAGAGCAACATTTATTTTTTCAGATCCTCAGAGAGTTCTTTGCCATGAGGTGCCATGTTGAACTTCCAGTGACCAGTATGAGAGAGTGAGAGCGATAACACCAAGTTTAACACACCTGCTCCCCATTTACACCTGAGACCTTGTAACACTAACGAGTCACATGATACCGGGGAGGGAAAATGGCTAGTTGGGCCCAATTTGGACATTTTCACTTAGCGGTATGCTCACTTTTATTGCCTGAGGTTTAGACATTAATGGCGTAATGTGTGTTGAGTTATTTTGAGGGGGCAACAAATTTACACTGTTATACAAGCTGTACACTCACTACTTTACATTGTAGCAAAGTGTCATTTATTCAGTGCTGTCACATGAAAAGATATAATAAAATATTTGCAAAAATGTGAGGGGTGTACTCACTTTTGTGAGATATATATATATATATATATATATATATATATATATATATACATACACACACACACACACACACACACACACACACACACACACACACACACACACACATATAAATACCGCCACACAAACACTCACGCATACTGTATACCTGTATGGGTATGTATATATTTCTATCTGTCGAATACACGCTATAACAAATATACTTCTTTATTGACAATTTATACATAAAAGATGAACTCTTCAATGTAATCTCAACAATAAGCTGTCAAGAAAAAATGTATGGCTGTGCTTGAACCAAGGATTTCTTGTATTGTCTATTGTTAAGTGAAAAGAGCACTAAGGGATCGCAAAGTAGGCCAATGACCTTCATGAATGCAATTTTCCTGTGGCCTTGTGCTTTCACATGGCAGAGAATTACTTAGGAGGAAGGAAGGACATCAGATCACACAAAAAAGTAGGTTAAATACTTCAGGCATGTAATTTAAACTATTCATAACTGCTGTAGCCAGGTGTTGGGCTACAACGACATGGAGAAGGAGACATTTCCCTTTGTGTTTTTGTTCTCTACTGTGATGCTGGATGTCATGCCGCACTCTATCCTCCAGCTAGCAGGGGAAGAGCTATAACCAGGAAGCCTATGGACATCTATGCAGGGTGCTCAGAATCATGGAAGTTGTAGTTTAGGACATAAGCTGTAGAATAGGGCCAATGGAGGGTCTTTACTGGACTGCATGTGTAACCTCTTTTGGGGCTGCGGAAACTGATAAGAGCACATCTACATTCTGACTGGACTGCTAGCAGCCTCTGAGGAAGAGGAATTTCTCGAAATGCGTTAGCCAGTCTACGCCTCCACAGAGGTAGTACCAATGCGATGTGGACAGTTCTACGTACTCATGTGAAGGACTATTATGATATGCTTTTATCAAGTTTATGTTTGTGAGTATGATTCAAATAAATACTTTTGATTGAGGATAATGCGCTAGGTCCACATGCCCTCTGTTGTTTTCATGTTCCAGAGTTATATATCCCCCAATAACCATTAGAGCAGAGAGCTTATGGTCATATAGAGGCACACTACACAGCACAGGAGATTCATTTGTGTGTTTTTAAATGTTCTGTGATGTCTGCAAGTCTATAAACGTAGGTCTTATGTTCTTGTTGTAATGTTGGACACATGCTTCTGTAGAGGCTTGCAGTGGTTCGTGGCTGATTTGGTGTTCAATTCTCCACAACACGGGCTTGGGACTAACCATGGAAGGGTAGAAAAAAAAAGAAGGAAATAAAAATTTGTAAAGACCTTCTAGAAAGGCTCCTTTCACTCCTGAGCTTTGCCTGGAGAAGATTTAGTGGTGGTAAGCCCCTTGGTTCCCAGGCCTGCTGCCCGAGGGGCTACAGCTGCTGGAAGACCCAGTTCATTCATCTCAGGCCCCTTGCCTGGGAGAGGAAGCTAAAAAAGTGTCCTGCTTAGTTAATTGTCCGTTTGAGCTTAAAGGTCCACAACTGGCTTGTGAGAGGGGCTGAGTATACTTAAAGCAGAACTAAATTGCCCAAATACTCACTTGGCCTCCTGTTCTGCCCCACCAGCTTGTATTTTTGGGTCTTGTATTGAACTGTATTAGGTTATAATTTTTTCCGAAGTATGCTGATATCTAGTGGTGGTTTTGGGCCACTGGAATTTGTTTAATAATGTGATTTTGGTATCTCCCTCTGTCCTTCCCTCTCTTTTAGGGCTAGATAGTTTAGTCCTAGCTAGACCTTCCTCACTTCTTCCATGTTCCCTCATTCAGTGTTAGTTACTCACATAGACAGGACTTAGAAAGTCATTGTCTTCTTACACTTCAAAAGACTGGAACAACATTCTCTCTACTGCAACAAGCTAAAGTAAAATTGTGTTGGATTCAACATCTGTGTCTTATTGAAGAGTTAAGCTGCCTCTGCATACTGTCTGCATAGACTGGGTTTTAAGGAGGTATGTCAATGTATAAAGCAGCATTTGAAACAAAACACCTTCAATAATCTGATATCACTGGCATCTTTTCCCTGGCTTCTTCCAGGTGCCAGGTCTTCAGCCGCCTTGATTTGCTGGCGCAGGATGATTTAACTTCTGTGCATGTAGAGGAGTTTGTTCATTTCGGCACAGAGGCACCATGCCTAAGAATGTGCAGCTCAGTGTACATTGTGAACAGATAGGTCAATTTATTTTATTGGCTTGGCTTTCTGCTCTCCCCATTGCCCTGAATTTTATTCTGTGATCACAGTTTTTACTCATCTGGATGACAGTTCCCTTGTGGTCCAGCCAGTCTTTCCTCAGCTAAGGTCCAGCCCTGGTGTTCCTTCCACCTGAGGTTCGGTTGGGTGGTTACCCACAGCACCCCTGGAGTCGTGCTTGGAGGCCCTGGATCCCTTGGAGTTCTGTGGATCCGCCGATGATGGCACCCTTGCCTTTATGACTCGTTGTCGCTGACACTCGAATCCACCTGTTCCGGTAAGAGTATATATACTTCCCCTTTTTGGTTGAAGATGTACCACCCTTGATGCTTCCCACGTCGGACAGTGCAAGCTTATTCCATCTTTGATTTACCATCATTGGGTGGTTGATGCATATGGCCCTTCTTAAGACTTTCACATCCATTGGACTTTTTCACATTTCCATTTGTGTCATTTTTGTATATTTGACTTTTGCACTATTTCACTTATATATCGATATATGTGTTTACCTGTTAGCGCTACATTATCCACCATCCAATTTATTTTATTGCAGAAAACACAAAGCATGTCTCTCCTACAGTTGATCTGATCAGAAGATCTGGATTAAGTTGAGTTGAAGATCTTCATTCAATCCATGGAAGCTGCTAGTAAGAGTTTTGAATATCGAGAGCCCCTAAAGAGCTTTGGAGACCGCTGTATCATCTCTAATCCAGGTCTATAACTGATCCATCTGACGTGCCCTGCAAGGATTCCTTTTACACAGGCTTCCCTTGACCCTCTGTAGTGGGAGGTCGTGGGCTTCTGGTAAGCAGCTACCCCTTACTCACCGGTGGTGGATTCCCTTCACAAGTTTATTCAACATTCAAGACACTATTTAGTACTGGACTTATTTAAGAGGGTTAATGTTTGGGCCTCTCGGGTATCATTTCTTTGTGGTCAATTACTATGAACTTTTTATTGATTATATTGTCATTGTTACGTTAGCGTGACACTTTTACACCATTAGGTGGGATATCTTATATCCAGTACTTTCAATTCGCACACTTTTGTTCACTGTTATCAATTTTGGTATCGAACGTTCATAAGATTGGTTAGTGTATGATCATACCATTTATCAATTATTTTGTTTTATAGCGCGATTCTAGGTTTTCCAATTTTTGTACACTGTGTTTATGTTATTCAGGAGAGTCGCTGCTGGTTTTGCATTCACTCATTGATCAATTTGTATGGGTTATAGGTTTATTATTTATCATAGCGCAGTTTGTTTTTCCTTTTTTATTGCCTGAGATACCCCATATACCCATAATCTGACCTTGGGTCACCCTTCTCGTATCTAGTACCACCAAGTAACCGGCCACCTAGTGGTAGACGAGAATAAGGCCAAACTTAGGGTGAACTCAGTGGATCTCTAGCAATCAACCAGGATAACTACTCCTGGCAAGTAAATTTGTGAGGAGCAACCTGGCCTAAAGGGTGCTACATCTCTATTTGTCCTGTTTACCATTATCATGGAAAGTAAAAGAAAATCCCAAATGTTGGGTTGTCACCAGAAGAGTAACAGAGGGGAAATATTCCAATTGGGACACTATTTCTGGTGACCTGGGTGTCCCCAGGAAATTCCCTTAATTTTCAGGGATTTCCTCTCACTTCCTGTTTTGGCTACGGGACAGGAAGTGAAGGGAAATCTCTACAATGGGACAAAAAGGGCAGAAATAAACCCCACAGAGGTTATAACCCTCCCTTACTCTATCCAAAATGGAAAAAAGTTTTACCTTTAGTTCTACTTTAAGATTCTGCCCGTTCACAATAGTTTTTTTTTCACAGGAGCTTAAAGTGTGTTAAAGTTTTTTTTTTGTTGCTGTTTTTGGGTATCCTGTGCCCCTAACCCTCTCTTCCCTGGACAACTGTGCTAATCAACGATCAAAAAGTAGACTGACTGTTGATGTTGATGGGTTGGTGAGTGTCTGGGTCCTGCAACAAGGCAAGTCACCAGTAGGAAGCCTAGGAGGACCTGTAAAATCCAGCGGCTCCTTTAGGGGAAAGATGGAAAGGTTTTGTTGATGAGGGGGGAAAGGAGAAACTTCAACTATAAAATACATTAAAAAACAGCAGAGTACAGTGGGAAACAGTTGCTATCTGTACACTGGATATGTCAGTAGTAAAATGGTTTATTGACTTAAAAAACAACTAGAAAGATGTGCAACGTGTGACTCATGCTCTGCAAGTACGTAATGAATCATAAGGGGATAAAAACATATGCAAAATTTATCACTGAGCAACAGCTCACCAAGACAGTGAAAAATACGATCTGCTTCATCCACAATACAATTCATTCATATAGAACCAAAGTGTAATCAGATTAACTGATATTCCAATTCAAATGGAAGTCTTTTTTTTGTGTTCCTTGCATGTACATAAAGAGGAGGGACAGAAATCACCAACAATTTACATAATATTAAATTATGTGCAGATCGCATGTCATTTCTGGGCGTTCCAGACTGCTACAGATAACCCACTTTCTTCAGATCTTCAGTCATTGATGGTTACATTTAAAGCTGAACTCCAGAAAACTGAAAGTCGGGAGTAGGGGATGGAACCAAGGGACAATGCTCAGAGGTGGGTAGGTGGTGAAAACAAGGGGTAACTCAGAAGGGGGGAGTACCTGTGCCTATTCTTTAAGAAAAAAGCCCCGTTTATGAGTAGAATGTTTTATTAATTATCTTTAATTTGAGTTGTTAATTGTTTTGTTGTTAAATAAAGAAATGAAGTGTACCTTTAAAGTGTAACTCCACTTTTGTTGAGGAAAAAAACATTCCCCTCTGGGTGATCTATGTACAATACAAGGTTTTTAACAGACTCTTTTGCAGATTCCTATCTTTTGTTATTCTGAAGAAATCCCTGTTTGTTCCTCTGTGTCCATGTGCTGGGTGAGTCTAATGGGAGTGGTTTCATAATTGTCAATCAGCTGCAGCAGCTACAGGGCACTAATGAGGAAAGTTGCTGGGCCTGCATCCCTTTAGACATGTTCCTATTGGGACTATCTAACCAAAAATGACATTTTTGTTGCAGGGGATGCCTGAAATCTGACTTGTACCTTAGTGTAGACTTCTTAGGAAATCAGTGAGCCAATCACACAAGCAGGAAATTATGCTTCTGGGGGGCGTTCTGTACACAATCTGTGTAGAGAACACATCCAGATAGCCATATTGCATTTTATCCGAAAATTACAGAGGCTGCAGATTGAAAAGGAAATGTAATTTTTAATAACATTAAATTAGAGTATGACTTGGACTTGTAGACTCTATATTATTTTTTCTTTATTTGCTATTTTTTTTCTCCCAGGAAAGTGGAGTTACCCTTTAAATTTAATGTGTTCATTGGGAACTTGAACTAGGCGACAGAAATTAACCACTTCAGCCCTGGACCATTTGGCTGGCCAAAGACCAGAGCACTTTTTTGCGATTCGGCACTGCGACATTTTAACTGACAATTGCGCGGTCGTGCGACGTGGCTCCCAAACAAAATTGATGTCCATTTTTCCCCACAAATAGAGCTTTCTTTTGGTGGTATTTGATCACCTCAGCGGTTTTTATTTTTTGCGCTATAAACAAAAATATAGCGACAATTTTGAAAAAAAACGCATTGTTTTTTACTTTTTGTTATAATAAATATCCCAAAAAAATATATAAAAAAAACATTTTTTTCCTCAGTTTAGGCCGATACGTATTCTTCTACATATCTTTGGTAAAAAAAATCGCAATAAGCGTTTATTGATTGGTTTGCGCAACAGTTATAGCATCTACAAAATAGGGGATAGTTTTATACCATTTATATTATTATTTTTTTTTTTTTACTAGTAATGGCGGCGATCAGCGATTTTTATCATGACTACAACTTAATGGCGGACACATCGGACACTTTTTTGGTGCTATTTTGGGACCATTCACATTTTTACAGCGATCAGTTCGATTAAAAATCCATTGAGGATTTTACATTGATTACTGTGTAAATGTGACTGGCAGTGAAGGGGTTAACACTAGGTGGCTCTGTAGGGGTTAAGTGTGTCCTAGGGAGTGATTCTAACTGTGGGGGGGAGGGGCTATGTGTGACACGACACTGATCACTGCTCCTGATTACAGGGAGCTGTGATGTTACGTACCTGGGATGTGAGCCTGACGTGTAGAGGAAGGCCTCTCGTACAACTCCGGCTCGCGGACCACTGGTAGTGATACAGCAGCCACAGGAGCACGGTGGGGTATGAGTGCCTGTAAACAGTTCAGTAGTCCGTGTAGTAGCGGTGATCAACAGGCAGATAGTAGATGAGCTGACACGAGGCTTGACTGGTGGCAGGCTGGGATGAACCACAGAGCAGCACCAGATGCAGGCTTGCAGGGCTGGGAGCTGTAGCAGGCTGAATGAGCGAGATGCAGGGTCAGACAGGCCGGGTCGGTAATAATCAGGCAGATCAGGCATAGACGGTAGGCAGAAGAGAGGTCAGGTCACAAGCCAAGTAGTACCGGAAGATCAGCAGACAGAATCAGCAGGCAGGATCAGAGTCTATGGGAAGCCGGGATCAGAACAGGCAGCAGGCAATCACAGGTAACAACAAGCTGGATCAGAATCAGAGGTCACACAGGAAACAGGATACAACACAGGAGCTGCAGACCAAACAGCAATGAACCTCTGTAGGAGCCCTGTTTAAATAGCCCGCCTGACTTCAGTATTAGTGACAGGTGTGTGTCTTAAAGTGGTAGTACGCATGCGTGCACGCTGGGTGCTTACATGGAAAGCCTGTCTTCCCTGACATTGCCCCCTCCCTACGGGCAACCTCCGGGTGCCCAACCGGTTCCTCTTTTGCGGGTTCCTGCGGAAGAAGGCACGGATCAAGTCTGTGGCATGTACATTTCGTGCGGGTTCCCAGGAATTTTCCTCTGGACCATAACTCTTCCACTTGATTAAATATTGTGTCTGCCCCCTTCTTTTCCTGCAGTCTAAAACAGCCTCAACCTCAAATTCCTCATCCCCATCAATAATAATAGGTGCGGGAGGACCTGGTCTATGATCCGGAAATGGATCTGGCTCAACAGGCTTTAGCAAGGATACATGAAACACTGGGTGGATTTTAAAAGACTCAGGTAAGGTTAATTCAAAAGAAACATCATTAATTTTTCTCCTTACCGGAAATGGTCCTACGAACCTTGGTGCCAGCTTCCTTGAAGGACATAGCATCTTCAAATTTGTTGTTGAAAGCCATACTTGATCTCCTGGTTGCAAGATCAGTTCCCCCCTTCTTTTCTTGTCAAATGATTTCTTGCTGTCCTCCTGCGCTTTCGCGATGGTTTCCTGTAACAACATATTATTGCGAGAGAAAAAGTCCACAGTATCCTGGACGGCTGGAACGGAAGATTCTGTGACAAGATTAGGTAAGAAGGTGGGATGGAATCCATAATTGGCAAAGAACGGAGATTGCTTGGTGGCAGAATGGGTGGCATTATTATAGGCAAATTCCGCCAGTGGTAATAATGATACCCAATCATCCTGGACAAAAGAAGTAAAACAACGGATGTATTGTTCTAGGGTTTGATTAGTCCTCTCCGTCTGCCCATTAGTTTGTGGGTGGTAAGTAGAAGAGAATGAGAGTTCAATCTGTAGGGTCTCGCACAAGGCCTTCCAAAATCTGGATGTGAACTGGACACCGCGATCAGACACAATATTTGCGGGGACTCCATGGAGTCTGACAATTTCTTTTATAAACACCCGAGCGGTTTCTGCAGCCGATGGTGTACTCTTTAGAGGAATGAAATGAGCCATCTTTGTTAAGCGATCCACTACCACAAAGATAGCAGTACATTCTTCAGAAGGTGGAAGTTCAACTATAAAATCCATAGCAATCATCTTCCACTGTCTGTCGGGTATAGGCAAAGGTCTGAGTAATCCCCAAGCTTTGTTACGGGAACTTTTACTCCGGGTGCAGGTGGTGCATGCTCCAGTCTTCCTCCAAACCTGGCCACCAAAATGAGCGTTGTACAAGTTCGACAGTCTTATGAACCCCAAAATGGCCTGCCAAAGGGTGATCATGACAAACCCCCAAGATCATTGCTCGAACCTTTTTAGGTACAAAAATCTGCTTACCCCTCCATAATAGCCCATTCTTTGCTTGTAGTGTGACCCCTGGAGGACTGGGTGTTTCTGCAGAAGCTTGCTGTAACTGAGACATAAGGTCAGTGTGTAATAGTAGGAAATTTCCAGCTGGTAAAATGGTGTCTGGTATTAGGATGTCTCTTGGATCTTCGAACATGCGCGACAACGCATCAGGCTTAGTGTTCTTTGATCCGGGCCTGTACGTAATATGGAATGAGAATCTTGAGAAAAAGAGTGCCCAGCGAGCTTGGCGTGGTTTGAGGCGTTTAGCGGATCGCAGATATTCAAGATTCTTATAATCCGTGTAGATCAGAATTGGATGGGCCGCTCCCTCCAACAAGTACCTCCATTCCTCCAACGCGGCTTTGATCGCCAAAAGTTCCCGATCCCCTACATCGTAGTTTCTTTCAGCTGACGTGAGTTTGCGTGAAAAGGATGCCACTGGATGGGTCACTTCTTTGAGGCCTTGACGTTGTGATATAATGGCCCCAACTGCACTTTCTGAAGCATCCACCTCCACAATATAGGGCAAGGTAGAGTCTGGGTGACTTAAGACAGGAGCAATGGTAAACCGTCTCTTCAAGATTTCAAAAGCAGCTTGAGCCTCAGAAGTCCAACAGAAACGGATACCTTGTTTGGTCAGCTGTGTAATAGGGTGAATGATAGCAGAAAAGTTCTTGATAAACTTGCGATAAAAATTGGCAAAGCCCACGAATCGTTGTATTCCCTTCTTGTCTGTGGGGGCTGGCCAATCTAGTATCGCTGAGACTTTCTGTGGGTCCATCTTGATCCCTTCGGTCGAAATGATCAGACCTAAGAACTGGATGCTCCGTTGCTCAAAGTCGCATTTCTCGGCTTTGGCATAAAGTCCATATTTGCGGAGTCGGCACAATACGCTTTTAACATGCCCTCGGTGCACCTCTAATGATACAGAGAATATCAAGATGTCATCAAGGTAGACAACCACAAAAATATCCAGAAAGTCTTTGAAAATGTCGTTAATAAAGTACTGGAAGGTGGCAGGGGCATTACAAAGGCCAAAGGGCATAACTAGATATTCAAAGTGCCCAAATCGGGTACGGAAGGCAGTTTTCCATTCATCCCCTTCTCGTATGCGAACCAGGTTATAGGCCCCTCTTAAATCCAGCTTAGTAAAAATGCTTGCTGATTTGAGTCTTTGGAACAGTTCAGGGACTAGAGGAAAGGGGTAGAGATTTTTCACTGTTATTTTATTTAGGTCACGATAGTCCACACATGGTCTCAGGGAATGATCCTTTTTTTCTACGAAAAATATACCGGCACCGGCCGGTGAAGTAGAGGGACGGATGAATCCTTTCTGCAGATTCTCATCAATATAGTTCTTCAGAACTCCTGATTCCCGCTCAGATAAAGGGAAGATGCGCCCGAATGGAATCTCTGCCCCAGGAAGGAGCTCGATGGGGCAGTCATAAGGTCTGTGTGGAGGAAGGGTGTCTGCTCCTCGTTTACTGAAAACGTCCAGGTATTCGTGGTAAGAATTTGGAACTACTTGACATAATTCAGGGTCTGCGTCCATACACAGCAGGGTAGCAGGTGATGGTGGTGAAGTTTCCAAACAGTGTCTCTGGCAATATGCTGACTGGAACTTGACACTTCCGGATCTCCAGTCTATCTGTGGATTGTGGGCCTGTAGCCAGGGTAGGCCCAGGATGATGGGAAATAAGGGCGAAGAAATTGCGTCTAAACGCAGCAGCTCTTGGTGGTTGGTGGAGGAGATGGTCAGCATCGGTGGGGTCTCCTTGGTTACCAGTCCAGACTTAATACGAGACCCATCGGCCAGGAATACAGTGAGTCCCTGTCCTCTGGTTTGTAGAGGAATGTGTTGCTGAGCTGCGAAGGACTGGTCGATGAAACAGCTACACGCTCCAGAATCAATAATAGCGGTCACTGATACGGTTCTTCCCGGTAGTTGGAAGGAAACAGGCAGAGCGATATGAGCTGAGCTGGCAGACAAGGCAGGCATGGGTGACTGCTTGAGTGAAGAAAGGGAAAGACACTTACGCAGCTTGGCAGGACAGGTATGTACGAAGTGACCGGCTTCTCCACAGTACAGGCAGAGGTTATTTACTCGTCGGCGCTGGCGTTCTTCTGGAGTCAAAGAAGAGCGAATCAGGCCCAATTGCATGGGTTTAGGCACCTCTGGAGTGGGGAAAGTGGAATTTCCAGGAGCCGGGTTAGGAGAAGCAGGGATCTTAGGTAACATCCAGGCTGGACGGAAGTGCTGTGTGGTTCTTTCAGACCTGCGTTCTCGTAGGCGGCGGTCAATCTGAATGGACAGAGTGATTAGGGCTTCCAGAGAGCTTGGCACCCCGACCCGAGCGAGCTCATCTTTCAGGCTTTCCGAGAGACCCAGACGAAATTGACCTTAATCTAGGCTTACCTGTAGGTCAAAGTGGTCTGTAAGGGTTTAAAACCACTTTAACTTTGGATAGTAAATCTTTTTTTTTTCTGCCAGTAAATACCTTATAAAGCCCACTTCCTGTTTCTTGTCTGGTCATTAGCCTAGGCTTATGACATCATGCACAGCTCTCTCTGTCACTCTCGTGAGAGTTTGCCAGGAAGGGGGGGGGTGAGTCATAAGAGGGCCAATGAGAGCTGCAGAGCTGGAGGTGTGCCTTTGTGTGTCTGTGTAAATCCAGGAAGTGAACAGGCAGCAGCTTCAGCTGCCCTCAGTTAAAATGGTTGCAGCCAGACTCAGTGGAGGGAGATTTCTGCAGCATATTTGGCAAGTACAGAATCACAGTATATACAGTATATATAAAATAATCTGCAAAGTGGTTGGAGGGAAGCTTCAGAATGGCAAAGATGTTTTTATTACAAATTATGTGAGCAGACTGCAGTTCCTCCTTAACTATGGCCCCACAAGCTGCTCTTTTTGGTTAGCAGGAGCCAGTAGGACATTTTTTCTATGGCTGTTATGGGCTATGGCACATGTCTCTCTTTCACCCTGTTATTGCACAAACTGAAGTGTCCTTCATTATTATTCTTTATCGCTACAAAGGTGGCGGCTGAAAACGGCATTAGGCACATTTGTGAACGTCCGTAATAAAGAGACTTCATTTCATAGAAATGCTCTAGGCATGCAGAAGAATCAAAAGTAGCTCATTCAATGTAGAGACCAGAGATATTCACACTCCTTCTCTTCATTTACATAATTGAAATGTTTCGTTCATGTCACTGATTTATTTTAATAGTAATGATATGGGCTTAGTGCAGTGCTTTATATTATAGGAATAATATATGATTAGTCTTATTAGCAGTACTGTAGCTAAGCACTTAGGAATTTTGCTTTGAAACTTGAAGGTCAAGCTGGGTCCAGGCCTTACCAAGGATACTGGCTGCATGGAGTTTGTTCTCCCTTTTTTTTTTAATGTAAAAAATCCTTCCAACCTCTACAGACACGCTGACAGGCTAATGGGCTCTGATGTGTGTATGTGGGAGCTAGTAGGACTGCCATGGAGTCAGATGGGTTTAGGCTTCTCCGGGGCATGGATGTACTCAGCTAGACTCTATGGATAGCTTTCCTTTATACTTCATGAAAGGACGTGCTCATCCACACGCATTAATCAAAACATGCTTCTGGGTATTTTTACAGCAGGTTATCAGATAAATGCATCCTTCAAATACAAATATCTGAGCTGTTTTACTTGCCAAAAGCTTTCCATTTCTGTCCAGCCATTCTCGTGAATCACACACTTCTATCACTCTTTTCTGTTTCAAATGCAGCTTTATTCATTTATTTAATGACATACCTCTTTAGACCCAGTCTGTCCAGACAGTATGGTTACCTGCTGACTTCATAGACAGCTTAAAGTGATATTTTTTTTTAAACACAGGTAATGTTTATTGAATGAACTGTACATTACACTTGAGAATACAAGATATACATCACATACAGGAGCACTTATAAAACAGGATATACCATTCATATTGTAGTAGTCTCAGAGACATGAATTGTAGGGACTTGCATTATCCACATTGTTAGCAAACGATTTTAGATTATAAACCATTCTCAATCGCTATTTATTGTGAAAGCATCATTTGAGTTGATATAGCTTATAATTTGGGGAGCTTGCTCCATCAGGGGACCAACTTCGCTCTCCAGGAACACCCAGCCATAGAGAGAGGGGGGCAAGGAGGAAAGGAGGAGAAGTAGGGGGAAAAGAAGGGGGGAAGGTGGGGGGGAAGAAAAGAGGGAGATGATGGGAAAGTGACCAGGGGCGGGAGGAAGAGGGGGGATATGAAGAGCTCCCAGGGGAGAGCAGTCAAATAATTTAACAGATGCAGCCACAAAAGAATGAAGGGAAAGGGAGAGAAATGATGTAGGAAACAGGAGTAAGGGGGAGAATACTGGACCCCACATAATATCAGGAAATCCAACACCTCCATGTTTCAAAGTCTTCTGTACTGAGGGATAGGATCACCACACCCGCCACTTATCAATCGATCTCCTAAGGGGGAACCTCAGGATATACCTATAGTGCAAGATGCCTAGCCTCAACCCAGGCCACCCATATTTTGTCAAACTTCTGGGGGCAATTTCGGCCCATGTAAGTGAGTTTATAAAGCGGTAGTACCGCATTTACCTGGGCCTTTACCGTAGGGGGGTCTGGTAACTTCCAGCGTAATAATATCTCTTTCCTGGCATAATAGGCTGTATAAAACACAAACAGTTTTGTATACTTAGCAGTTGCCAAGTTGTCTGTAATGCCTAGGAGAAAAACAAGCGGGTCTACATCTAAGTGGAGCCCTGCCACTCCGTTTATATCTGCCACCACTGCGCTCCAATAAGTCTTCAAGACTGGGCCACATGAAAGAAAGTACCCACTGACTATCTGCATTTAGGACAAGTATCATCCAGTCCTGGGTAGATAGTGGAAAGTCTATGTGGGGTGTAGTACACCCTATGTAGAAACTTCAACTGCACAAACCTGTCTCTAGCTGAAATCATAAATGGAATGCATTGCCGCAGTCCCTCTGACCAGTATGACCTCTCCTCAGTTAGAGCCGGGTTATCCAATTGCCATTTAGTGAACAGTGGGAGCATTTTAGAGGTATCTTTGCATGTAAGTCTTAGGTATATAGAGGACAGCGTACGGTCTATATTAGTGGCCGTCAGCAGGGATTCAACCGAATGAACCATTAGGCAGCATGCCTAAGTTGTAGAAACCTGAAGAACATCCATGGGGGAGGTGGTATTTGCTCTTCAACTCAGCAAACGAGAGGAGGTGATCTTCCTTAAAAATATGGCTCAATGTCCGGACCTCGTACCTGGCCCAAGCCTGAGGGTCTGGGACAGATTGGAAGTGCGGCATTGTTGGGTTACCCCACAACGGAGTATATGGAGAGACACTATTTCTGTTATTAAGATAGCGGGATACTTGTTGCCATACTTTTACTGCCGTTTTCATAGGTGTTGTGACTTGGGGGCTGTATCTCAGACCTCTGTACACCAAGTTACTGAGTTCAGAGTGTGAGCCGAGAATCGCTGCTTCTAGATTGACCGCTGGGTTAGTGATGTCTTGAGTAAACCACCAACGCACCGAGACCAGCACCGCTGCCCAATAGTATTTCTTAAAATTTGGTAGAGAGAGGCCTCCCTCAGAAAGTGATAACTGTAATGTTTGCTTAGCTACCCTGGGTGTCGCCCCTGCCCACACAAAAGAGGTGATAGCTTGGTCTAATTTTACCAAGAATGAGTTTGGCATGGGAACCGGAGTATGACGAAAGGCATATAGGAATTTAGGAAGGAAGGACATTTTAATTAGGTTCACCCTCCCGACCCAGGTCAGTGGCAGTGTTTTCCAGACCGAGCAACGCTGGATAAATTGTTGAAGGATGGAATAGATATTATTAACTAGGTAACTTTGTAGTTCAGATTGTATCTGAATGCCTAAATATTTGAACCTCGTCACTCTTTTGAGGGGGGGGGGGGGGCTGCCGGTGTCAGGGCATCTGTCAGAGGGAACAGGAGGGATTTCTCCCAGTTCACCCTGATCCCAGAAAACACCCCAAATCGGTCAATAATAGATAGAGCAGCTCTAAGCGACTGTTGGGCGTCACGGAGATATAACAGCATATCATCTGCATATAGAGAAACCTTTTCAGTCAGGGGAGGGAACGAAATACCCCCCACTTCCATAGAGACTCTGAGGAGCACCGCCAGTGACTCAATCGCCAGAGCAAAAAGAGCCGGGGAGAGCGGGCAGCCCTGCCTGGTGCCTCTGTGGAGGGGAATTGAGGCCGAAAGGACACTGTTTGTACGGATTCTAGCCATTGGGTCCGAATAAAGTAGCCGTAACCACTGTACAAAGTTAGGTCCTATCCCAAATTTATGCAAAACAAGCCATAGGTATTCCCACTCCACCGAGTCAAAGGCTTTTTCTGCGTCCAGGGAGCACCCCACATTAGCCTCCCCTTCAGCAGCCGGCCTCGCCAGCACAGTATACAGTCTCCTCAGATTAATATCCGTTCCTTTGCCCGGCATGAAGCTGGTCTGGTCTCCATGTATCAGTGATAGGATAACTGTATTGAGTCTGGTTGCCAGAACCTTTGCAAGGATCTTTGCATCCACGTTGAGGAGTGAGATGGGCCTGTACGAGGAGCATAGTTCAGGGTCCTTGCCAGGCTTGGGGACACCACAATTACAGCTCTAGACATGGAAGGGGGCAAAAAGGCAGAAGCAAAGGAAGCAGAGAGGACTTCAAGTAGTCTAACAGTCAAGGTTTTAGCATGCATCTTGTAGAATTTAACTGGGAACCCATCATCCCCCGGGGTCTTTCCCGATTGAAGGGATCCAATAGCGTTTTGGAGCTCTTTAAAGCGGAGTTCCACACAAAAATGGAGCTTCCGCTTTTCGGACCCCCCCCCCCCCCCTCCGGTGTCACATTTGGCACCTTTCAGGAGGGAGGGGGGTGCAGATACTTGTCTAAGACAGGTATTTGCACCCACTTCCGGCATAGACTCCCATGGGAGTCTATGCCTCTTCCTGTCCCTCCGCGCTGTCTCCTGGGAAACACACAGCTCCCAGGAGATAGCGGGGACCAGTTACGATGCGCAGCGCGACTCGCGCATGCGCAGTAGGGAACCGGGAAGTGAAGCCGCAACGCTTCACTTCCCGATTCCCTCACCTAGGATGGCGGCGGCAGCTGCCGAGAACCGAGCGGGTTCTTGGCGTCGCCTGCCGACATCGCTGGACCCTGGGACTGGTAAGTGGCCATTTATTAAAAGTCAGCAGCTGCAGTATTTGTAGCTGCTGGCTTTTAATATTTTTTTTTTTTGGCGGTTTAGGTGGACCCCCGCTTTAAGGGTTAGCGGAGCGTCGAGGTCTTTACAGGCCGCCTCCGACAAGGAGGGCAATTCAATGGCCGCCACATATGTTTGAAGTTCATCTGCAGAGTATCACACTCTGGACGTGTATAAGTCCTCATAGTACGAGGCAAAGCAGGTATTTATGTCTCTGGGATCAGACAGCAACTGTCCCTCGGCGTCTTTAATATTGGCCACAGTGGTTGTCGCTGATTGCTCCCTGGACAGTCATGCTAGGAGTCGTACAGTCCGCTCACCCTGCTCAAATGTACGCTGCGATTGATGCAATAGCAGCTTTTTGGTGGCCGTTACTCGAAGTAGCGCGACTTCCTGCACAGCGCACTGCAAATCTACTCTGTGGACCTCATCTCTACTAGCAGCATATTGGGCTTCTAAGTCGGTAGCCCTCTGTTCAGCCTGGAGCAATGCAGCCCCAGTCTGACGTCGGGTGCGACTTATGGCAATCTGGTAATGCTCTTTAGCATAGTATTTAAACATCTCCCAACTAGATGCGGGTGTCATGGCGGGCGGGTTGTCAGTTCAGAATTCCAGCACATCCACTTCCGCGTCTGTGGCTATACGATCGTCAGATACCCAGAACCGGGATAAGCGCCAAAGACAGTCAGTGGGGACAGGAGTCACGTTCAGTCTGAGCAGGACAGGAGAGTCGATATACCCCTAGGCAAGTGGGAGATCTCCTGTACCATATTAAGAATGGTATTAGTGGCAAGCACCAAATCAATACGAGACATGGCTCTATAGGAGGCAGACTGGCAGGTAAAGGATCTCAGCAGGGGATTCTTCCATCGCCAGATGTCAGTGAGACCAAAAGTGGTAGCCCATCTAGATAGTGGGGACTCCATTGCCGTATCTAGCATCAGCCTATCCATATTTGGCCAGGGAGGCTTTTTAAAGTCCCCTGCCAAGAGCACCTTATCAGTGGAATAGCCTGCTATACATTTAGTAATTTTGTGAAGTACCAATAGTGACGCCGGTGGGGGTATATAAAGTCCCACAATCACCATGGGCACATTTGCAATAACTGAATGTAGTATTACAAATCTACCCTCGGGGTCCAGGTGCAGGTCCAGCAGTGTAAAGGATAGGGCCTTGTGTACAAGTACGCTTACCCCCCCCTGGCATATGAGGAGAAGGTGGCATGGTAGTAGTGACCCACCCACGTTTTTTTAAGACCAAGGACCCAGCCTCCAGTGAGGTGGGTCTCCTGCAAAATACAGATATCCGGGCGGTGTAATTTAAGAAAATTAAAAAATAGAGAACGTTTTATTCGGGAGTTCATCCCCCGAACGTTCCATGAAATTAGCGTTATAGGGGCCATGAAGAGTCTAAACAATTTGAATCAGCCTGCAGGAGGAGTGCACCCGGGCCCCTAAGGAAAGGAGTCCAACCCATCTCCCACAGCACATCAAGATTCATTGCATAGGTTAATGTCCAACCTTGTAAATCAATATAGCCATACAGTGTACATTCCTGTGTAAAACTTGCATACCAATACCCTTTCAAACTCAACCCGCACCCCCCCCCTAAACCAGAGTGTGCCCATTCCCCAAAACTAGATATGATCATCGACCAAACGGGGTCATGAACCAAAGGACGAGAAGTAGATAACTTCTACTCAAGGTACAGTAGTCCCAGTCTGACTTGCGCTGGTTCTGGGTGTCCACCGAGAAGTCTGGAAAGAACATCAAACGGGCCACCTCATGTCGGATGTCAGCCATCTTGCGGGCTTCACGAAGTATCAGGTCACGGTCTCTAAAGTTGAGCAACCAAAATATAAATGTGTGGGGTGGAGCCCCGGGAGGGCCTCGGGCCAGTGGCAACCTGTGGGCCCTCTCAACAGCAAAATAAGGGGAGAAGGCCGCCTGTGGAAACAGTGAGCGCAGCAGCCGCTCAGTATAGGCGGACGTGTCAGAGCCCTCCGACCCCTCAGGGAGTCCTATTATCCTCAAATTATTGTGTTGATTTCGGTTTTCAGAGTCCTCAGCCCTTGCCTCCAGGTGTTTCACCCTCACTTGCAGGGTATGTAGGGAGGCCGAGTGATCTCTGACCGTATCTTCTGTATCTCCCACCCTGCGTTCCACCTCAGTCACCCGGTGCCTCACCTTCTCAAAGTCCTGTCTGATAAGGCCTATTTCCAATTGGACAGTGTCAATCTTCGTAGTAAGGGTAGACAGGGAGGACTGACAGCCCGTGATAGCTTGCATCAGGGCGGCAAAGTTGCTCTGCTCCATGAGAGCGGGCTCCGACCCGTCCGTCTGTGTCACCATATCGCTCACCTCTCCCACGTGTACGGCCGCACCTCTGGGACTGATCTGAGTAGTGCTCAGGCTGCGGTGATCAAAACGTCGCCGACTCCGTGTCTGCATCCGCAGGGGGAGATCGGGAGAAGTCTCGGATGGGTGAGAAGGTTAGCAGGATGGGATAACAGGATGAATTCCCCACAATGGCTGCAGAGCTCCCTAACTAAGCGTCCTGCACCGTCGCCATTTTGGACACGCCCCCAGCGTAAAGTGATATTAAAGGGATTGTAAACCCTCGTTTTAAAAAAAGACAACAAACATGTCATACTTACCTCCACTGTGCAGTTCGTTTTGAACAGTGTGGCCCCGGTCCTCCTCTTCTGGGGTCCCTCAGCGGCACTGGTGGCTCCTCCCCGCATCAAGTGTCCACGTTGGAGAAGCACTCTCCTTGAGGGACACCCATGCGGGCATCCCGAGTCCAGCATCTGTATCCATTTACATAGAATGTAGGACTCAGCTCCGCCCCCCCGGCGTCACTTCGGGGGGACAGGTAAGAAATCTGAATTTCTGAAGAAATCACTGTTTGTTCCTCTGTGTCCGTGTGCTAGGTGAGTCTAATGGGAGTGGTTTCATAATTGTCAACCAGCTGCAGCAGCTGCAGGGCACTAATGAGGAAAGTTGCTGGGGGTGAGAAGCGCTCTCCTTGGTGGACACCCGTGCGGGCGCGCTCCCGAGCCCCGCACCTGTGTCTATTCACACAGAATGCAGGACTTGGTCCCGCCCCCGGCGTTGCATCATTGGATTTGATTGACAACAGCGGGAGCCAATGGCTGTGCTGCTATCAATCTATCAAATCAGGACACGAGACACCAGGTAGAGCTGGTGTGCTCGTTCTCGGCCGGAGAAAGATCGGGGTAAGGTAAGTAAAATGGGGGGCTCTTGGGAGCTGCAGCACCACAGAAGGTTTTTCACCTTAATGCATTGAATGCATTAAGGTGAAAAACCTTGAGTGTTTACAACCACTTTAAAGTCTTTTTTTTTCGTTTAAAATTAACAAACATGTTATACTTACCTGCTCTGTGCAGTGATTTTGCACAGAGCAGTTCAGATCCTCCTCTTCTCGGATCCCTCGCCAGCACTCCTGGCCCCTCCCTCCTGACGAGTGCCCCCACAGCAAGAAGCTTGCTATGGGGGCACCCGACCCGAGCTGCAGCTCCATGTATTCATTCAGACACAGAGCTGTGGCTTGGACCCGCCCCCTCTCTTCCCTCATTGGCTCACTGACTTTGACAGCAGCAGGTGCCAATGGCGCCCACTGCTGTGTCTCAGCCAATAAGGAGGTAGAGTCCCAGACAGCTGAGGCTCTCATGCAACATCGCTGGATCGAGATGGGGCTCAGATATGTATTAGAGGAGCTGAGGGGGGCTGCTGCACACTGAAGGTTTTTTATCTTAAGCCCAGATTCACACTGCTGCGGGAAGGAACTCGCACGATTTCATTCCTGCATGTCAGTCTGACGATTTCAGAGACATCTGTACGGTTTCCTGCACAGATGTCTATTGAAATCGCACCTGAAATCACCAAAAGTAGAACAGAAACAACTTTTAGGAATCGGTGCGGCACAAAGTCGGCGTTGCACCGATTCCGACGGTTCCATTGTGGGCAACAGCCACCGATTTGGCAATCGCATGCAAAATTGCATCTATGTGAACCAGGGCTAATGCATAGAATGTATTAAGATAAAAAAACCTTCTGCCTTTACAATCACTTTAACTCTTCAATAAGAAACAAAAGTTGAACCATTTTATTTCAGTTTATTGAAGTACAGAGGAGGTTTTCCCGGTCTTTTCAAATGCAAAAAGACAATTGGGTTGATTTACTAAAGGCAAATAGACTGTGCACATTGCAGAGTGCATTTCCACTCTTGATTTGTGCACTGGTGCGCAGTCATGGTGGAACAGGAAGGGGCTATCTCCAAACTGTTCTCACAAAGTTGGGAGCAAGAAATTTTCCAAAATATCTTGGTATGCTGACACCTAAGGAGTTCCCTTCACTGGAACTAAGGGGCCAAGCTCAACCCCTGAAAAACAACCTCACACCATAATTCCCCCTCCACCAAATGATTTGGAGCAGTGCGCAAAGGAAGGTCCATAAAGACATGGATGAGCGAGTTTGGGGTGAGGGAACTTGATTGGCTTGCACAGAGTCCTGACCTCAACCCAATAGAACACTTTTGGGATGAATTAGAGTGGTGACTGTGAGCCAGGCCTTCTCGTCCAACATCATTATCTGACTTCACAAATGCGCTTCTGGAAGAATGGTCAAACATTCCCATAGACACACTCCTAAACCTTGTGGACAGCCTTCTCAGAAGAGTTGAAGCTGTAATAACTGCAAAGACTGGGCCAACTTAATATTGAACAGACTACAGACTTATGCCGCGTACACATGAGCGGGCTTCTCGTCGGACTGAACTCTGAAGGACTTTTCGACGGTGTTCCAACGGAGTTTGGACTAAATGGACTTGCCTACACACGATCCCCCAAAAGTACAATCGGTTCGAATGTAATGACGTACGACCGGAATAGAAAAGGAAGTTCAATAGCCAGTAGCCAATAGCTGCCCTTGCATTGTTTTCGGTCCGTCGGACTAGCATACAGACGAATGTTTTTTTCAATAGGAATCGAGTCCGTCGGAAAGATTTGAAACATGTTCTATTTCTAAGGTCCGTCAGATTTTTCGACAGAAAAGGTCCGGTGAAGCCCACACATGATTGGAATGTCCGACGGATTCGTTCCATCGGACCTTTTCTGCTGGAAAGTCCAGTCGTGTGTATGCGGCATAAGGCCTCGTACACACGTTACGAAAATCAGAAGGGAAAATTCGTAAGACGAGTTGTCTGCGGATTTTCAGATCGTTAGTACGGTGCTTTCGACATCCGATTTGACTTTTTCATCAGACAAAAGCTGGATGTGCAGACTATAAAATTTTTGTCGGATGTGAACTCAATGTCCGATTTTCTTACGGTCAGTACAGAAATCGTCATGCAAAAGTCGAAAGTACAAACAAGCATGCTCGGAATCAAGGAACGAGCCGGAAGATTTTGGTCTTGTAAACTACTGTTCGTAACAGAGAATTAACATTTGTGACGTGGCAATTGATGAAATGTTGAAATGCAGCGCACAATTCTCATCTTCTTTAAAGTGGAGTTCCACCCACTTTTACAACTCTTCAGCATCCCACACTAAACTGTGCACTGTAAACGAATTGGATATTTTAAAAAATTTTTTCTTAGCACCTACTGTATATATGCTGTATTCATTTTTCACTTCCTCCTCCCATCGCATCATTTCCTGTTTGCAATGCCTTCTGGGAAGGGGCGGAAACTTCCTCTGACACTGCCATTGCTATGGAAACCTCACCTGAAACCTATTACACTGCTTGTGCTGCACTGAGCATGTGCGAGATCTGCAAGGAGGAGATCCAGGAAGAAACACAGTCTGGCTTCAGATGCCCACACTTAAGATGGTCACGACCTGCTGTAAGTTTATAAAATAACAAACTACTGCTATAAAATAACAAAACAGACCTTAGTTTACAGACTAACTTTACTAGAATACATTAAGCTTGTGTATTATAGGGGTATTTTATTTAAAAAGTATCATTTCGGCCGGAACACCACTTTAACCACTTTAAGACCGAGCCTCTTTTTTAGATGTGGTGTTTACAAGTTAAAAACATTTTTTTTTTGCTAGAAAATAACTTAGAACCCCCAAACATTATACATTTTTTTCCCTAACACCCTAGAGAATAAAATGGCGGTCATTGCAATAGTTTCTGTCACAACGTATTTGCGCAGCAGTCTTACAAGCGCACTTTTAAAAAAAAATAATCAACTTTTTTTTAATTAAAAAATAAGACAACAGTAAAGTTAGCCTAATTTTTTTTATATTGTGAAAGATAATGTTACGCCGAGTAAATTGATACCCAACATGTCATGCTTCAAAACTGCACCCACTCGTGGAATGGTGACAAATTTTTACCCTTAAAAATCTCCATAGGCGCGTTTTTTTTATTTTTTTCTTATTTATTTTACCTTTTACTTTTTATTTTTACACTGTTTAAAAAAAAAAAAAAAAAAAAAAGTGTTACTTTTATTCCTATTACAAGGAATGTAAACATCCCTTGTAATAGAAAAAAAGCATGACAGGACCTCTTAAATATGAGATCTGGGGTCAAAAAGACCTCAGATCTCATATTTACACTAAAATGCAATAAAAAAAAATTGTCATTTAAAAAAATTTAAAAAATAAATTGGCCCTTTAAGAGCTACGGGCGGAAGTGACGTTTTGACGTTGCTTCTGCCTTGCAGTGTCATGGAGATGGGTGGGAGCCATCTTCCTCTCACTCGTCTTCATGTTAGCCCAAGGGACAAACACGATCGCCTCCGCCACTGCCAATGGCTCCGGGAAGCAGCGGAGGGCACCGGATCGCAGCGGGAGGGGGGCCCTCTCCCGCCACTGATAAAAGTGATCTTGCGGCGAATCCGCCGCAGAGACCACTTTTATCTTGTAGCTGACCGCCGGCCGAACATGGGGATACCGAGGTTATGGCAGTTAGATGCTGCCATAACAACAATATCCGTCCCCAAAGTAGGGACGTACATCAGCGTGCGGCGGTCGGCAAGTGGTTAAAGCTGCTTTGCTGGTGATACTGATGTACAGTAGTTATGCCAAGCGTATTTTAAAATGTGTCACGCAGATATACTGCGGCACAATGGCGCTCCTGGGTGAAATCCTGTACGGGTACATCCTACCTGTTTTTGGCCACTAGAGGGCATGATCACCGCCGGCCACGCACGATCGTGTGCACAAGCGCCAGCACGGGGATTTGTGTGTGTAAACACACAAATCCCTATGCTGTCAGAGGAGAGGAGCCATATCGTCTGTTCCTACTAAGTAGGAAAAAAGATATGTCTCCTCTCCTACTCAGTCCTATCCCCATACAGTTAGAACATGCTGAGGGAACACACATTTAACCCCTTGATCTCCCCCTAGTGTTAACCCCTTCCCTGTCAGTGACATTTACACAGTAATCAATGCAGTTTATAGAACTGATCGCTGTATAAATTCCAATACCACCAAAAGAAAGCTCTATTTGTGGGAAAAAAAGGATGCAAATTTCCTTTGGCTACAGCGTCGAACGATCACGCAATTGTCAGTTAAAGCGACGCAGTACCAAATTGTAAAAAGTCTGGTCAGGAAAGGGGTCAAATCTTCCGGGGCTGAACACATACGGAGATAATTGGAGAATTATGCCCTGTACACATGACCGGTTTTGCCATCGGAATAAACTCTGAAGGTTTTCCCGACGGAATTCCGCTCAAGCTGTCTTGCATACACACGGTCACACCAAATTCCGACCGTCAAGAACGCGGTGACGTACAACACGTACGATGGGACCACACGTATGACGCCTCGTACTTGCTTCAGAACATGCGTCGTTTTTGTTACGTCGGAACAGCATAGAGACGAGCGGTTTTCCCGATAGGAGTTGTTCTGTCGGAAAAATATAGAACATGTTCTAAGTATCTAAGTCCGTCTGAAAGTCCAATGGGGCATACACACGGTCGGAATATACGATGAAAAGCTCCCGTCTGAGTTTTTCTGTCGGAAATTCCGGCCGTGTGTACCGGGCATTAGAGTTATGCCCTGTACACACGGTCGGACATTGATCAGACATTCCGACCACAAAATCCGTCGGATTTTTTCCGATGGATTTTGTGCCAAACTTGTCTTGCATACACACAGTCGCACAAAGTTGTCGGAAAATCCGATCGTTCTGAACGCGGAACACGTACGTCGGGACTATAAACGGGGCAGTGGCCAATAGCTTTCGTCGCTTAATTTATTCTGAGCATGCGTGGCACTTTGTGCGTCGGATTTGTGTACACACGATCGGAATTTAAACGATCGGATTTTGTTGTCGGAAAATTTTATATCCTGCTCACAAACTTTGTGTGTCGGAAAATCCGACAGAAAAAGGCCGATGGAGCCCACACATGATCGGAATTTCCGACAACACAATCCGATGTGAACCTGAATTAAAACCTGGAAGTTGATTGGTTTCTATGCACAGCTGTATCAGATTTTGCACTCTGCAGTTTTAGTAAAGCAATCCCTTTTGTGTGCTGAGCTTTTTGTACACATGTTGCCTTAAGGCCCATACACACGATCAGACTTTTTGGCAACAAACATGCAAATTACCTGTTTTAGGCAACATCCGACCGCGTGTACGCTCCATCGGACAAACTTTTTTGGTTTTCATCGGACAAATGTTGGCTGTGCATACAGACAAACTTTCCGGCAACAAAAGTCCTATGGTGCAAAATCCTATCGTGTGTACACAAGTCCATAGGACTTTAATCCAAAGTACAAACACGCATGCTCAGAACCAATGCAAAAGATCAGAAAACAATACAGAAGTTGACCAAAGGGTGGCAGTAAAGAGCTGAAAAACCACGTGATTTTGGTGAAAGTTGTCTGAAAAAGTCCTGCCGTGTGTATGCATACCAAGTTCACGGCCAACGCCCTCTGGACAGAAATCCATGGAAACGTTTGTTTGAAGTCCGATCGTGTGTATGAGGCTTGACACAGATCAACCCCATACTGCTGCTTCTTATCTTGTTACTTGCCCAAAAGTTACTATATTACAACAGTTCAAAGGAATGATTACTGAAAGGGGGTGCTTCTTCCTGACTGAAATTTACAATGTTACAAGTCCTAGTGAGTGATCATTAGAAATAGGGGTGCTTCTTTCCTGCATACAGCAGACTTGGTAATTTTCCAAGATGTGCCTCTCAGGCCTAGGCGCTTGAGTTGAGCTCTGGGACTAATTATAAAGAGTACAGGATTTATTTAAGTTATACCGATGCTGTGTTTTGTGACATGTCAGAAATGTATTCATACAGACTTGTAAAGTTAATAATTGTTCCCCATTAAGGCCCCTTTCACACTGATACGACACGACAGTCATACTGGATCCGACTTTACCCTGCGACTTGACGACCGACATGCATCCAACTTCAATGAACAGGAATCCAACTTTTTTTTAAAAATCAAATTATTTTTTTATTTTTATTATTCAACATACAAATAATATACTGTATCAAGTTAATTCATTAAGTATCAAGAAATAAGAAAACACATAAACCAAACAAACCTTGCACCTCTCAGATTAAAGTAACTTAACATATAATAAACAAAACATAATATGAGTGTAAATACATTTTACTCATCAAATTGAGTTCCCTTAACCCCTTCCTTCCGACCAGCGCACGACGATATATGTCGGCACAATGGCACGGCTGGGCAAATGGGCGTACAGGTACATTTTCTTTAAGATGCAGCATTGTGGGCGCACGTGCGCCGCGTGCTCCGTGAACGTGACCACAGGTCCCGCGGACTCGATTTCCGCCGGGTGCCAGCGATCGTGTCACGGAGCGGAAAAACGGGGAGATTCCTATGTAAACAAGGCATTTCCCCAATCTGCCTAGTGACATGACAGAGATCACTGCTCTCTGTCATCGGGAACAGTGATCGCTGTCATGTGAGTAGTAGCCCATCCCCCCCACAGTTAGAATCACTCCCTAGGACATACTTAACCCCTTCATCGCCCCCTAGTGTTTAACCCCATTCCCTGCCTGTGTCATTTATACAGTAATCAGTGCATTTGTATAGCACTAATTGCTGTATAAATGACAATGGTCCCAAAATAGTGTCA
The DNA here is from genome assembly GCF_042186555.1 of Aquarana catesbeiana. Lineage (NCBI taxonomy): Eukaryota > Metazoa > Chordata > Amphibia > Anura > Ranidae > Aquarana > Aquarana catesbeiana. The sequence continues at coordinate 647,378,398 of NC_133327.1, forward strand.
AAAGTGTCTGATGTGTCCGCCATAATGACACAGTCACGATAAAAATCGTAGATCGCCGCCATTACTAATAAAAAAAAAATAATAATAAAAATGCCATAAAACGATCCCCTATTTTGTAGACGTTATAACTTTTGCGCAAACTAATCAATATACACTTATTGCGATTTTTTTTTACCAAAAATATGTAGAAGAATACATATAAACTGAGTAAAAAAAAACTTTTTTTTATATATTTTTGGGGGATATTTATTATAGCAAAAAGTAAAAAATATAATTTTTTTCAAAATTGTTGCTCTTTTTTTGTTTATAGTGCAAAAAATAAAAACCGCAGAGATGATCAAATACCACCAAAAGAAAGCTCTATTTGTGGGGGGAAAAGGACGTCAATTTTGTTTGGGTGCAACGTAGCACGACCGTCCAATTGTCAGTTAAAGCGACGCAGTGCCGAATCGCAAAAAGTGCTCTGGTCAGGAAGAGGGTAAATCCTTCCGGGGCTGAAGCGGTTAATATCAATCGTCAGCTTCCTCTATGCAGCTTCAAATTATCTTTCTTTTACGTATTAATTTCTTCTCTTCTCATCTACACCGTACCCTTCTACCTCAGCCGTTTACTCCCATCTATCTCCACTACCTTTACTCCTCTCTACTAGATAAACCATCATAAAATGTATTACTAGGTTCTATCCAACATGACCATATTTTACCAAACCTTTGGGGTGTACCTCTATGCTTATATGTTAATTTTTCTCTTTTAAGTATATAGTTAAGTTTCTCAACCCATTGTTTATGGGTTGGAGGATCAGCGGATGACCATTTTTGTAGAATAACTTTACGTGCTAAGTATAGGGATCTTATCCACATAGTATGCATCTCTACTGGTAATGCTCCATCAGGTATTATTCCCAGTAATACAAGTTTGGGCTTGTTATCTCAGTGGAGCATAATAAATTTAAGGTTATAAATATTTTTCCCAGTAGCGATGGAGCTTTGGACATCGCCAGAGCATGTGGAGAAGAGAACCATTATATAGAGAGCTCTGTGGGCATAACGGTGTTGTGTATTTTCCCCAAGCATAGAGTTTTTGTGGGGTATAATGAGCCCTATGTATAATAAAAAGCTGAGATGGCCTTTGAGAGGACGAGAGAGATATCCTGGGAAGTGTTTCCAAGGCTTGTGTCCAGTCCAACTCATCTAGATCTTCTATGTCTCCTTGCCACCGAGCAAAACTATTTTTATGTTTTTCAGTACAGTAAAACCTTGGTTTAAGAGTAACTTGGTTTGAGAGTGTTTTGCAATACAAACAAAATCTTTAAATACATTTCGACTTGATATACAAGCAATGTCTTGATATACAAGTAGCGTCACGTCACAACTGAGTATAAAAGAGAAGAGAGGTGCCTCTAAGTGTAGCAATATGGTTACATTTAATGAACGGTTCAAGCCTCGATTTTAGATCGCTCTACTGCATGGCAGTCTTCCCGGTCACGATTGCATACTGACAGCGGTGAGTGCCGGCGGTGCGGGGGATGGTCTATGTGGACAGCGTTACCCCGAATGCCTGTATACTTAGATGTGCCTCTTTTAATCATCAATCATGTGAGTTTCTAAATGTTGTGCCTTCAATAAATGTAACCATATTGCTACACTTAGAGGCGCCTCTCTTCTCTTTTATACTCTGTAGCTCCTGCTGGATTTAGCTTCTAATACCTTTGTGGAGGCTTCCATTTGTAGATGGACATTGTATGGTTACACAACCTATCACATTGCTATAATCTTTTTATATTGACTATAAACTGAAGGACCTCTGAATAAATGGTTGTGGAACGAATCATTTGAGTTTCCATTATTTTTTATGGGGAAATTTGCTTTGATATGCAAGTACTTTGGATTACAAGCATGTTTCTGGAAGGTATTATGCTCGCAATCCAAGGTTTTACTGTATTCTCTATTATTTGTAAGTTGGAATAAAACTCCTATTAATCCTCATTTTGTACAGGCAACCAAGGTTGCCTTTGTTATTTATTTAGAGTGTTCATACTGTAATTGGATTTTTGAGATTTGAATTTGTAATGCATGACGTATTTGAAGATATTGGTAGAAGTCATTGTTCGTTTACTGATAGCGGTCTTTTAATATATTAAAAGGAAGTAGAATATCCCCTTCATATAATTGGTACAAAAATATTATGTCCGCCTTTTTTTTCTGAAAATTCTGATAGCTTTTATCTTTATAAATTGAATAGACTATCTCATATGGGCATATGTTTCATATACCCCTTATGCTGAGTGATATTTCGTACTGCTTCCCATACTCTATGAATCAAGTAAAAAGTAGGGAACCTTTTTTTATTATAAAAATGGTGAGCTACTATTAGTTGAACTAAAGGATATTTTTTAAATTGAGATGTTATTATCTTCTGTGTAGGGTTTTCCATGTCCACTACCTCTGAGTTCCAACCATGCCAATGTTGAATGTTGTACAGTGGGGCAAAAAAATATTTAGTCAGCCACCAATTGTGCAAGTTCTCCCACTTAAAAAGATGAGAGAGGCCTGTAATTGTCATCATAGGTATACCTCAACTATGAGAGACAAAATGTGGAAACAAATCCAGACAATCACATTGTCTGATTTTTGAAAGAATTTGTTTGCAAATTATAGTGGAAAATAAGTATTTGGTCAATATCAAAAGTTCATCTCAATACTTTGTTATATATACTTTGTTGGCAATTACAAAGGTCAAACGTCACAAGGTCACAAGGTTGTCACACACTGTTGCTGGTATGTTGGACCATTCCTCCATGCAGATCTCCTCTAGAACAGTGATGTTTTGGGGCTGTCGCTGGGCAACACGGACTTTCAACTCCCTCCAAAGGTTTTCTATGGGGTTGAGATCTGGAGATTGGCTAGGCCACTCTAGGACCTTGAAATGCTTCTTACGAAGCCACTCCTTCGTGACCAAATACTTATTTTCCACCATAATTTGCAAATAAATTGTTTCAAAAATCAGATTCTAGGTTTTCCACCCTTCCACACAAAATCCCTAAAAACCAAATCAATAGTCCTAAATAATCGTAACGTCAGCCATATAGGGCAATTATGCAATACATATAACATCTGGAGCATCCAAACTATCTTCACCAAATTCGCTCTCCCCGCCATAGACAGTGGAAATTTACTCCATGTTTTACTCTGTTGTCTGAATCCAAATTTGATCCCCGACAATACCAGGCCCTGTCTGGTATGAATCTTTAGGGGGAAATCCACACACAGTGTAAAAAAAAAAGGCATGAGTTCCCCTTCCAAGAGCATACCAGGCCCTTCGCTCTAGTATGGATTTTAAGGGGAACCCACATGCCAAAAAAATGGCGTGGGGGTCCCCCCCAAAATCCATACCAGACCCTTATCTGAGCACACAACCCAGCAGGTCAGGAAAGGGAGTGGGGACGAGTGAGCAGCTGCACCCCCCTCCTGAACCGTACCAGGCTGCATGCCCTCAACATGGAGATGAAATCGGAAGCGACGACAGAGCTGCCTTAATAAATTACTTTTATTTATTTTTGACACTTTTTTTAGGTGAATGGGTAGGGGTTCAATAAACCCGATACTCATTCACATAAGGTGGGGGGCCGGGATCTGGGGGCCCCCTTGTTAAAGGGGGCTTCCAGATTCCGATAAGCTCCCCGCCCGCAGACCCCGACAGCCAACGGCCAGGGTTGTCATCAACATGGGGACAAGGTGCTTTGGGGTGGGGGGGCGCAGGGCCCCTCTGCCCCAAAGCACCCACAACTCATGTTGAGGGCATGTGGACTGGTACGGTTCAGGGGGGGCACTCGCTTGTCCCCACCCCCTTTCCTGACCTGCCGGACTGTGTGTTCAGATAAGGGTCTGGTATGGATTTTGGGGGGCCCCCCTTGCAGTTTTTTCAGCGTGGGGGTTCCCCTTAAAATCCACACCAGACTGAAGGGCCTGGTATGCTCTTGGAGGGGGAACCAGTGCTTTTATTTGGCGTGGAGTTCCCCTTCAAGATCATGAGAGCACAAGTCGCATACCAAAGTCGGATTAGTTAAGACAGCGATCTGACTTTGATCCGACTTCAGTGATTTTCAATGGGCTGAAGTAGGATCAAAGCCCGACCAAACTAGTGCAGGGACTACTTTGAAGTCGGCACGACTTGAAGTCCTACTAATATGAATGGTAGTCATTGGAAAACATAGGGAACGACTTGTCATGCGACTTTGCAGTCCTAAATCGCAGGACAAGTCGTACAAGTGTTAAAGAGGCCTAAAGCTCCCCCTCTTATTATTGTAAACTTTTCTTTTTTTGGGAGGGAGTGGGCACCTATTTCCGACCGATACCCGCTCCCATTTCCAATCCGCTCGCCTAATCCCTCTCCACTCTATCCAACACCAAGGGCCCTTTCACATTGAGCCACTGTCAGAGAAGGTCTCGGAAGGGATCTGCTATTGGACACTCTGGCGCCAATCGCCCTATTTAGCTTGCTGGAACCTTCTGCTCGGTGCTGTCCGATCTGCAGCTCCCAGTTCATGAGTTCCTGTTTCCTGTTTGCTTCCTGTTTGCTTGTCTGATCTCCTTGTGACCCCGGCCTGTCTTTGGACTCCTCTCTGTCATCTGCCTGCACCTGACCCCGGCTTCCCTTGACCAGGAATCTGCCTGCTCCTTTGTACCACGTTGCCTGCCTGTTGCCAACCCTGCCTGTGACCCGGACTTTGAGCCTGCCTGTTCCTCTGTACCTTGCTGACCGTTTGTTGCCAACTCTGCCTGTTACCGGACCTGCCCTCTCTGCTCTGCACTGGCTGCCTAGGCCCCTGCCTTCTAAGGACTTCCAGACCATTCGCATCAGGATCCTGGGCCTTACCTCCGCAAGTCACCCGCCAGGCTCTCTTACCACTCTGCGCTCCTGTGCCTTCTGTTTACACTACCAGGGGCCGGGAACCAGATACGTACGGGAGGCCTTCCCCTGCTATATCGGGTTCTTCAGTCAGGTACGTGCAAGTCTGACAGTATCGGACAGCCATGTCCGAGCCCGAGCAGGGATCCTCTCCCATGGAGGAACTATACAGACACCTGGCGGGTCTCACTCAAGCTGTAAAGAGCCTTCAGGAAGGCTACACTAGGCTGGAAGAATGAGTCCAGGTGCTGTCCTCACCTGCTAACCCTCAAGCTGCTTCTGCTGCCGGACTCTCTTCTCCTCCCTCCGTGGTTATGCTTCCTCCTGAGCCAAGGGTTCCTACACCCGACAGATTTTCCGGTGAGCGTAACAAGTACCGATCCTTCCGCAATGCCTGTGGACTTTACTTTGCTTTGCTACCACAAACCTTCTCCTTGGAAGCGACTAAGGTGGGCTTCGTGATTTCTCTTCTGTCCGGTGAACCACAGACCTGGGCCCACCGTCTCCTGGAACAAAAGTCAGCATCTCTAGACAACCTGGATGCATTCTTTGCCGCCATGTCCTAACTATATGAGGACCCCCAGTTGAAAGCCACCGCTGAGTCCCCCTTGCACGCCCTACAACAAGGGCGTAGACCCGCAGAAGATTATGTCCTGGAATTCAGGCGTTGGAGTTCGGACACGGATTGGAACGACGCAGCCCCGCGTTACCAATTTCGCATGGGTCTTTCCGATTCGCCTAAAGATGAGTTGGCGCGGGTTGGAGTACCACAAACATTGGAGGACCTTATCAATCTGTCAGTCCAGATAGACCGGTGCCTCAGAGAGCGCCGCTCCGGAAAAAACACCAATCAGTTCCGTCCCACCTGGGCCCTCCCAAAGGTCCCTAGTGCCACCAGCTCTGTCAGCCCAAGCCCTCATGTACCGCCTACCTCGGGGCTTGATTCTCCTGAGCCAATGCAGCTTGGCCTTCTCCGACCATCTCTCACGCCTGAAGAACGGCAGCATGGACGGGTCAACAATCTATGTATGTATTGCGGGGAGTCAGGTCACTACGTGAGATCTAACAAGACACGTAAGTCTCTTTCCACCTCTACTAAGTGTGCACCTGCCTTGCATAACCCTGCTAACCATCTTGCTCTCCCCATTGTTCTACAGCTTCCGGGACAGGATCTTACAGTCTCGGTCATAATTGACTCCGGAGCTTATAGCTGCTTCATAGACCTAACCTTTGCCGCTAATCACCGCATTCCTCTCCAAGTAAAATCACAGGGACTTGCGGTCCACCTCGCTGATGGTTCCACCCTTAGCTCTGGTCCTGTCACCCAGGAAACTATTCCTCTGTTGGCCATTATGAACACTCATCACTGAGAATTCCTTAGTTTGGATGCAATCTCTTCTCCACTTTTTCCTATAATTTTGGGAATGCCGTGGCTACAAGCCCATAATCCTAGTATTGATTGGGTTTCCGTAGAAATTAAGTTCTGCTCCAACTATTGTCAACAGTGCTGTTTGCACAGTACCTCTGCAGATTCCTCCCAAATCATGTGTCTGGATATGGACACTGAATCGCAGCAAGCGATTCCCTCACCGTATCGGGATTTTCTTGATGTCTTCAGTAAAAAGGGGGCGGAAACCCTTCCTCCTCACAGACCTTATGATTGCCCGATAGAACTTTTGCCTGGGTCTGAAGTTCCTTTTGGACGAATCTTCCCGTTAACAGAGCAGGAGCTGGGTACTCTCAAAACCTATATTGATGAGAACCTAAAGAGAGGATTCATCCGTCCATCCACCTCACCGGTCGGGGCTGGCATTTTCTTCGTGGAGAAGAAGGACCACTCTCTTCGGCCTTATATCGAGAACTGAATAAAATAACTATCAAGAATCGCTATCCCTTACCTCTTGTACCCGAACTCTTCCAAAGACTAGGTTCTGCAACAATCTTCACTAAACTCGATCTCCGTGGGGCCTATAACCTAATCCGCATCAGAGAGGGAGATGAATGGAAAACTGTCTTCCGTACCCGGTTTGGGCACTTTGAATATCTTGTCATGCCCTTTGGTCTGTGCAATGCGCCTGCAACGTTTCAACACTTCGTTAACGATATTTTCCGTGACCTCCTGGACTTATAAGTTATAGTATATCTAGATGACATTTTGATCTTCTCCTCCTCAGTCATTGAACATCGCAGGCATGTCCGAAATGTACTAACCCGGCTCAGGCAGCACGGACTTTATGCCAAATTAGAAAAATGTGAATTTGAACGCCAATGCATCCAGTTCCTCAGCCTAATCATTGCTAGTGATGGCATTAAAATGGATCCGCAAAAAGTGGCAGCTATTCTTGACTGGCCCGCTCCCTCCGATAAAAATGGGGTCCAACACTTCATTGGCTTCGCCAACTTTTACCGCAAGTTTATTAAAGGCTTTTCTGCAATTATTACGCCAATCACTGAACTAACCAAGCAAGGGAACCGGTTTTGTTGGTCTACTGAGGCGCAATCTGCTTTTGACAAACTTAAAGAGTTATTTACCTCCGTTTCCATCCTGAAACATCCAAACCCTGCCTTGCCTTTCGTCCTTGAAGTGGACGCTTCAGAGGTGGCAGTAGGGGCAGTACTCTCTCAGTGGCAGGGTGCCAAGTCCCTACTCTATCCAGTGGCCTTTTTCTCTCTGAAACTTTCCACTGCTGAAAAGAACTATGACGTTGGAGATAGAGAGCTTCTTGCCATTAAGGCCGCATTGGAAGAGTGGCGTTATCTTTTAGAGGGTGCTGCACATCCATTTTGGTCTATACTGACCACAAAAACCTTGAGTACTTGAGAACAGCCAAGAGACTGAGACCTCGGCAGACAAGATGGGCTCTGTTCTTCTCTAGATTCCAGTTTCACATTACGTACAGGCCTGGCTCCAGGAATATTAAATCGGACGCATTGTCTCGCATGTTCCAGGATTCCGAGGAACCTTTACCTTCAGACACCATCCTTCCTGCTGGAAATTTTCTGCTGCTACAGGGGGATATCATATCCCAAATTAAACAAGCCTCCAGGAATCTGTCCCCACCTACGGGAGTCGATATAAGTTTGCAAAATGGTTTGTTCCGGTACAAAGACAAGATCATGGTGCCAGAGAGTCTAAGAGTGGCAGTACTGGAACTCTGCCATGACCATAAATTGGCTGGGCATTTTGGCGTACTGAAGACGACAGAGCTGGTGGAACGTACATTTTGGTGGCCTCAATTGGTAAAAGATTGCAAAAGCTATGTGGAGTCCTGCACCACCTGTGCTCGGAACAAGACAAGAATAGTCGAACAAAGGCCTGGGGTCTACTAAAACCCTTATCCGTCCCAGAAAGACCTTAGAAGATGATTGCGATGGACTTTATCATAGAACTCCCTCTGGCAGAAGGTTTTTCCACCATCTTCGTCATTGTGGATAGGTTGTCTAAGATGGCTCATTTTCTACCCATGAAAGGCACGCCTTCTGCCGTAGAAACTGCAAAAATTTTCGTCAAAGAAATCGTGAGACTACATGGAGTACCATCAAGTATAGTCTCCGACAGAGGTGTGCAGTTCACTTCCAGGTTCTGGAAGGCTCTCTGTGGCTCACTTGAAATTGAATTGGCGTTCTCATCTGCCTACCATCCCCAGACAAATGGGCAGACAGAGAGAACTAACCAAACTCTGGAGCAATACCTCCGATGCTTTTCCACCTTCTCACAGGACGATTGGGTCTCTCTTCTGCCTATTGCTGAGTTTGCATATAACAATTCTGTGCACTCAGCAATCAAACAGACACCATTCTTCGCTAATTATGGCTTTCACCCGTCATTCCTGCCTGAATCCTTACCTGAGTGCTCTATTCCCGCAGCTTCTGAAACAATGGACTTCTTCTTCACCAACAATAAACTACTACGTGAAACCATGGCTAAAACCCAAGAATATAATAAAAGAATGTTTGATAGGAAGAAGCGTGGAGAACTCATTCTGGTGCCTGGTAACCAGATTTGGCTGTATACCCTTAACTTAAAGATGACCTGTCCCTCATAGAAGTTGGGTCCCAAATTCATGGGTCCCTTTCCAATCAAGAGGAAGATTAATGACGTGACCTATGAGCTGGACTTACCCAATACATTAAAGGTTCACCCAGTCTTCCACGTATCCTTGCTGAAACCCGTTATTCCCAATTCCTTTTCGGGTCGTAATACCGGCCCACCTGAACCTGTAATCGTGGACAACGAGACAGAATTTGAGGTGGAAGCAATCCTGGACTGCAGGAAGAGACACACTCAAGTTCAATACTTGATCAAATGGAGGGGGTATGGACCAGAAGATAATTCCTGGGAACCAGAAAGCAATCTGCACACTAAGGAACTTTTAAGAGATTTCTGGAGTACCCACGCTGATAGACTGGCCCAGATGGGCATCCGGAGGCTGCCCTTTAGGAGGGGGCACTGTCAGAGAAGGTCTCGGAAGGGATCTGCTATTGGACACTCTGGCGCCAATCACCCTATTTAGCTTGCTGGAACCTTCTGCTCGGTGCTGTCCGATCTGCAGCTCCCAGTTCCTGAGTTCCTGTTTCCTGTTTGTTTCCTGTTTGCTTGTCTGATCTCCTTGTGACCCCGGCCTGTCTTTGGACTCCTCTCTGTCATCTGCCTGCACCTGACCCCGGCTTCCCTTGACCACGAATCTGCCTGCTCCTTTGTACCACGTTGCCTGCCTGTTGCCAACCCTGCCTGTGACCCGGACTTTGAGCCTGCCTGTTCCTCTGTACCTTGCTGACCGTTTGTTGCCAACTCTGCCTGTGACCGGACCTGCCCTCTCTGCTCCTGCTCTGCACCGGCTGCCTAGGCCCCTGCCTTCTACGGACTTCCAGACCATTCGCATCAGGATCCTGGGCCTTACCTCCGCAAGTCACCCGCCAGGCTCTCTTACCACTCTGCGCTCCTGTGCCTTCTGTTTACACTACCAGGGGCCGGGAACCAGATATGTACGGGAGGCCTTCCCCTGCTATATCGGGTTCGTCAGTCAGGTACGTGCAAGTCTGACAGCCACAGGCCGCATTTGTAGTAAAGTGCCGCTAGTTTTAGCGGTGCTTTACCATCGTTTTAGCGGTGCTATTCGGCCACTAGCAGGGCGCTTTTAACCCAGGCTAGCAACTGAAGAAAGGGTTAAATGTGCCCATGTAGCGCTGCTGCCGAAGCGCTTTGCAGGTGATTTGGCAGTGGTGCCTATTTATTTCAATGGCCAGGGCGTTTTGGAAGCAGTTTATACACCGCTCCTCCACCACTCCAAAGATGCTGCTTGCAGGGCATTTTTTTTTATGTCCTGCCAGTGCACCGCTCCAGTGTGAAAGCACTCGGGCTTTCACATTGGGGTGGCAGGGGAGGTGTTTTTCAGACGCTTTACAGGTGCTATTTTTAGCCCTTTAACGCCTGAAAAACGCCTCAGTGTGAAAGGGGTCTTAAGAAAATGTTTTGCCTTTAGTTAAACTATAAGACCCCTTTCACACTGTGGCAGTTTTCAGGTGTTTTAGCACTTGAAATAACCTCTAAAAAGTGCCTGAAAATTGACTCCCATTCTGTGCAATGAGTGTTTTCACACTGGGGCAGTGCGCTTGCGGGACATAAGGAAAAGTCCTGCAAGCAGCATCTTTGGGGCGGGTTGGGGGTGCTGTATTTAGCGCTCCCAAAACGACCCCTGCCCATTGTACTGAATGGGCAGCACTTCCAAAGCGCCTTAAAAGCTCTTTGAAAGTGCCGCAAAACGTGACTTTTTACCTTTTTTTAAAGGTGAAAACCGCCCCACTAGTGGCCCAAAAGCACTGCAATAGCGTCACTAAAACACCACTAAAGCGCCGCAAAAACGAGCAATGCTTTAGCGCTAACAGCACGGCGCTGCAGTGTGAAAGCCCTCTAAGAGCACTAAGTGTAATTTCTGTCTGCTGCTTTGTTCCTCTGCTATCATCATGAATCATTTCTGACAATTTTTCCTGACACCAAGAGAAAAAAGGTGACAAGGGAAGGATCTCCAGCACATAGCCTGTGATTGACAACCTCAGCTCTGTTCCTGTGTGCTGTGTGAACAGGGATGTCCCTCTTTCCTCCAATCAGCTGTCGGAGGTCTCCTCACTGAGCTCTACAGAATGTAATTTCAGATCTCCGCCCCCTGTTTTCTGACAGCTCAGACAAGCTGTATAAGTTCTGGACTTTTATTGCCTGTAGAGAAGAGAAGCCTGCAGATAAACAGGTGTAACCTATGTAGGAGGATTTGTTTAATCTCTGTGTATCACCTGAGGCCAGTCACTTCCCTGGGTATATGTAAGGGTTTACAACCGCTTTAATGTCACTGACAGCAATTTTCCGAGATGCTGAGTTACATTTGATTGTGTAGCAGCGAAGTCTTCCATACTCCAAACTGCAAGTGCTGCCATGGTAACAGGGGAACAGCCTGGGGGCTCTTGGGAGATGAATAGGCTCCAAATATGACACTGTATAAATACATAATAACTTTAAAGCAAACTCTTTCCTTTGCCAATTTTTGTAGAATCGGTTGCTACATTTGCACTATTCAGCTAAAACTCTGCCCAGGCCTGTCTCCAGAGATCCAGATATTCCCCCTCTGGGCGCTGCCATCATGCCACTTGCACCACATAGGGAAGGTAAAGCCAGGCTGTCAGTCACTTCCAGCAGGTCATATACACCTTTACATCATTTTGTGACAGCCATGTATTCCGCATCTCAGCTGCCAGGGGAAAGGTTATAGGAGGAGATGAGGGCTTAGCTTTTGACTTTAGACAAAAGGTCGATATTTGCATATAAACATCAGTGCTGTTTAACCACTTGAAGACCAAGCCTTTTCCGGCACTTTTTGTTCACAAGTTTAAATCAGTATTTTTTGCTTGAAAATTACTTATAACCCCCCAACATTATATATTTTTTCTTATAGCAGAGACCCTAGGAAATAAAATGGCGACCGTTAAAATGTTTTATGTCACATGGTATTTGTGGAGTGATTTTTCAAATGCAAATTTTTGGAAAAAAAAAAACACTTTCATGAATTAAAAAACAAAACACCATATATACCAAATTTTTTTGTAAAATATGAAAGATGATGTTACGCCGAGTAAATAGATACCTAACATATCACGCTTTAAAATTGCGCACACTTGTGGAATGGGAACAAACTATGGTACTTAAAAATCTCCATAGGCGATGCTTTAATTTTTTTTACAGGTTACCAGTTTAGAGTTACAGAGGAGGTCTAATGCTTGAATTATTGCTCTCGCTCTAATGTTTGTGGTGATACCTCACACTATTTACATATGTGTGTGCGACTTAGGTATGCATTCACTTCTACGCACCAGCACAGAGGAATGAGGGCACTTTACTTTTATTTTTGTTATTTATTTTATTTTTTGTTTTTACACTGTCTCTTTTTTATCACTTTTAGGCTCGGTTCACACTTGTGTGATGCGGGAACCCTGCAAATTCACTGCGGGTTCCCGCATCGCACCCAACTCGCACAGCAGCTCACACTGCCATATGCGAACTATTGGGAGTATCAATACATTGTCAATGACACCCTGATTTCAGCTCACATATCGCACTGCGAACTGCCAGTTCGGACATGAATCGGATCGCATGCGATCCGATTCCGGTGCGGACTAAAAAAGGGTTCTGTGCAAGTTTGGTCCGAATGCGATGCAATATCAGCCATACTATCTGTACGCAGTAGTGTGAACCAGCACTTATTCATATTACAAGGAATGCACTCATCCCTTGTAATAAAATAAGGAAGACAGGTCCTCTTTATGGAGAGACCTGGAGTCAAAAAAACAAAACAAAAAGCATTTTGATCTTTTGCCTTAAAAAAAAAAAAATTGTCTACTTCTGCCCTAGACCAGAAGTGAAGTCATGATATTGCTTCAGTCCTCCAAGACTATAGAAGCAATCAGAGATGATTTAGTCTCTGTTCGCCTCTGTGACCAGCCGGCCCCACCAACAGATCATTTCTCAGGTGCGCCTATGAAAACGGTAAGCCTAAGAAACATGGGTGAGCGACAGGAGGGGGGGGAGTCCCCTCCCGCTGCTTCTGAAAGTGATCCAGCAGCTAATGAGCCACTTGGACCACTTTCACAAGAAAAAAAGGGAACTTTACTCTGCCTTACAGGCAGCCAAAAAAAAAAATAAATTGTAACATGGATCCCTGTCTCAAAATATGAAACAAAACTCCATACTTACTAGACAATGGAGTCCAGAGCTGTCTTGGTTGAAGCAGAAGTTCACCCTTTTCCCCAGTGCCACCGTCTTTACTGAAGATCCCACACTTGTGCAGATATGCCGCCAGTCTCTGCCAAACCTACGAGACCTGGCCTAGATCCCGCAGTGTGTTTGTGCATGCACTAGATCCATTTACATGCACAGACAGGCTGCAGGATCGCTGCCGGTACTCTGGCAGATCCCACGTCGAGTTTACGCATGTACAACATCTCTCTGACAGGGTCTTTAAATGCTACATCACATATCCTAGAAGTCAGTTTGCAAGAGGTAGTTCTTGCGGAGACATACTGCAGGGGTCTCTGCCAGAGTACTGCCCAGGGTTTAGGAATTAAAAACGAAAAATCAAGGAAAAAAATGTTTGCACTTTTTAAATATTTTTTAACTACTGTGTAAGAGGGAAGGTTTGGCAGGAGAGCGAAACATATAAAAATAAGTAAATTCCACTTTAAATAGTGGAAAAAAAGGGTTGTCTGTCTGCTATCCTTTCCACTAGGGATGCAGCAATATACAGTGTTAATTAAGTTGACTAAAATATATTCGTCGACTAAATTAATACTATTTTAGTTGACTAAAATACACTAAAATACAACTATAACTAAAATGGCATTTTAGTCAAAAGACTATGGCTAAAACTAAATGGAAATTTGACATCAAAATTAACACTGCATTACCACATAAGAATATGTAGGGGGCATCTACTAAGCTGCTAGAAAAAAAAAAGGCTTTCTTAGTTTTTTTCTTAATATTTAGTCTAGGTTCACACTATTGCAATGCGGGAACTAGTGCGATTCCACTGCCGAATCCCGCATCGCATCTCCCCCGCAGGCAGTTCCCACTGCCTCTGCGAACCCCTGAGGGTGTCAATACAATGTTAATGACACCCCCAGATTGGTTCACAGATCGCAATGCCAACTGTGGATTCGGACAGGAATCGGATCGCCATGGGTGTGAACAACCACGTGACCTGATTCCAGTGCGGGAAAAAAGGTTCCTGTACCTTTTTCGTGCAAATCCAATGCGAGTTCAGCCATAAAAACTGTAGGGCTGAACTCGCATTGCACAGAAATCGCATGTGATCTGCACAGACATGCAAAGTCTGTGTACGCAATAGTGTGAACTCGGGCTAAATGTTGGTAATATATTCAGGTAATATGTGCAATGCCATTACAGCCAATAGGGTTTACAGTTTTTTAGCGTTTTTTATATTTTCAAGTTGTACTTCTGTTTGTCAAAAAGCAATATTTTTGTTTCTAAAACTTGTTTTTTTATTAATAAAGACATTATATACAGTGCCTTGAAAAAGTATTCATACCCCTTGAAATTTTCCAAATTTTTTCATGTTACAACTAAAAAACATAAATGTATTTTATTGGGATTTTATGTGATAGACCAACACAAAGTGGCACACAATTGTGAAGTTAAAGGGAAATGATAAATGGTTTTCAAAATATTTTACAAATAAATATGTGAAAAGTGTGGCGAGTATTTGTATTCAGCCCCCCTGAGTCAATACTTTGTAGAACCACCTTTCACTGCAATTACAGCTGCAAGTCTTTTTGGGGATGTCTCTACCAGCTTTGCACATCTAGAGAGTGACATTTTTGCCGATTCTTCTTTGCAAAATAGCTCAAGCTCTGTCAGATTGGATGGAGAGCGTCTGTGAACAGCAATTTTCAAGTCTTGCCACAGATTCTCAATTGAATTTAGGTCTGAACTTTGACTGGGCCATTCTATCACATGAATATGCTTTGATCTAAACCATTCCATTGTAGCTCTGGCTGTATGTTTAGGGTCGTTGTCCTGCTGGAAGGTGAACCTCAGCCCCAGTCTCATGTCTTTTGCAGACTAATGCCGCGTACACACTACCGGTTTAAACTCCAAAGGTTTCTCCGACGGAACTCCGACGGAATTCCATTCAAGCGGTCTTGCCTACACACGGTCAATCCAAAGTCCGACCGTCCAGAACGTGGTGACGTACATTACATACGACAAGACTAAAAAAAGGAAGTTCAATAGCCAGTAGCCAATAGCTTCCGTCTCGTACTTGCTTCAGAGCATGCGTCATTTTTGGTCCATCGGAACAGCATACAGACGAGCGGTTTTCCCGATAGGAATTGGTTCCGTCAGAAATATTTAGAGCATGTTCTATTTTTAGGTCCGTTGGAATTTTCGAATTCCGATGAGGCCTACACACGATTGGAATAGACGATGAAAAGCTTCCGTTTTCTTTTAAGATTGCCCTGTATTTGGCTCCATCCATCTTCCCATCAACTCTGACCAGCTTCCCTGTCCCTGCTGAAAAAAAGCATCCCCACATAATGATGCTGCCACCACCATGTTTCACGGTGGGTATGGTGTGTTCAGAGTGATGTGCAGTGCAGTCTCATCTGACCAGAACACCTTCTTCCACATGTTTGCTGTGTCCCCCACATGGCTTCTCGCAACCTGTAAAAGGGACTTCTTATGGCTTTCTTTCAACAATGGCTTTCTTCTTGCCACTCTTCCATAAAGGTCAGATTTGTGGAGTGCACGACTAATAGTTGTCCTGTGGACAGATTCTCCCACCTGAGCTGTGGATCTCTGCAGCTCCTCCAGAGTTACCATGGGCCTCTTGGCTGCTTCTCTGATTAATGCTCTCCTTGCCCGGCCTGTCAGTTTAGATGGACGGCCATGTCTTGGTAGGTTTGCAATTGTGCCATACTCTTTACATTTTCAGATGATGGATTGAACAGTGCTCTGTGAGATGTTTAAAGCTTGGGATATTTTTTATAACCTAACCTTGCTTTAAACTTCTCCACAACTTTATCCCTGACCTGTCTGGTATGTTCCTTGGCATTCAGGATGCTGTCTTTCACTACATTTCTCTAACAAAACTCTGAGGGCTTCACAGAACAGCTGTATTTATACTGAGATTAAATTACACACAGATGGGCTCTATTTACTAATTAGGTGACTTCTGAAGGCAATTGGTTCCACTAGATTTTAGTTATGGGTATCAGAGTAAAGGGGGCTGAATACAAATGCCCCCTACACTTTTCAGATATTTATTTGTAAAAAAATTTGAAAACCATTTATCATTTTACTTCCACTTCACAAATATGTGCCACTTTGTGTTGGTCTATCACATAAAATCCCATTAAAATACATTTATGTTTTTGGTTGTAACATGACAAAATGTGGAAAATGTCAAAGGGTATGAATACTTTTTCAAGGCACTGTATATCACAACGGCTAAATCTGTGTCTGTAGTGCATGTTCAAACCTTAATACCATAAATAATACCTTATTAGATTTTTACTGCAGGAGTATATAATATAGTTTGGCAGAGAAATTCTTGAATAATTAATTACAAATGAACTAAACACATGTACTGGAGATTTTAGTCGACTAAAAGTAAAACAATTCAGATGACTTATATACGACTAAAACTAAAATGGCATTTGTGTCAAAAGACTATAACTAAAGTGAAATTTGATGTCAAAATTAACACTGGCGATATATCAGCTGTCAAAAATTATCAGCCGAATATAGGGTTTATTGGCATTTTGCCGATAGAAAAAAAAGTGCCGATAATGGCATTCTGCGTCCTATTAACTTTAATGCAAAATTGGATTCCATTGACTTCAATGAAAAAACGCCCCCTATTGACTTTAATACAAAATCGCGTCCTATTGAATTCAATGCAAAACCGCATCCTATTGACTTCAATGCAAAAACGCCCCCTATTGACGTCAATGCAAAATTATGTCCCATTGTCTTCAATGCAAAAATGTCCCCTATTGCCTCCAAGCATTATCGCATCCCATTCACTTCAATGCAAAAACGCCAGCCACATTAATTAAATTAAATAAAGATAAAAAAAACTGTCCATTTCAGTTTCGGTTTTCAGCCAAATGCATCCAGAATTTTCGGTTTCAGTCCAGAATTTTCATTTTGGTGCATCACTATTTTCCACTCATTTCTACGTAAAGTGGAGAACCAGGCTTTTTTTTATAATGCTGTTGCGTATCAGTAAAAATAAAAATTTTAGCTTTGCTGCAATGCTCATCTTAATACAGAACTATCTCCACCAGTGCTTCTTTTCTACTATACTGCTTCTACTATATGGCACTAGTCTTCTGGTTTGAATAACAGTCAGCATCATCATGCAGCTTTGGCTTACAGAACCCCTTGGCTTGGCTCACAAGGCATTATGTGAGCGCCTCTCAATCCAGGAATGCCAACCGGTTGGTTGGTTGGTTGGAGCAGCTTGAAGATTATAGGAAAAAGGAATAATACATCCAAAGGGGGCTTCACAGAAGGGGTTTATGAAAGCTAGTGTTCCATTTTTAATTAACCTCATTCTTCCCAACCAAATCCATAGCTAGAATAAGCAACAGCTAGTTTCAGCAAGTCCAAGCCATCTTTGATAGGGATGGGCTGAACGGACCCCTGTTCGGTTTGCACCAGAACTTTCGCAAAAGTTCGGACACGAATAACAAACTCCATTAAAGTCAATGGGACCCGAACGTCAAAAATCAAAAGTGCCCATTTTGAAGGCTTATATGCAAGTAATTTGGCATACAATGCTTATAGGGGTCCGGGTCCTGCCCTCAGGGGGACATGTATCAATAAAAAAAAAAAGTTAGTGAAAAACGTCATTTTTAAATGAGAAGTGATTTTTTGATTTTTAAAGTGAAAGCATAAAAATGAATGATTTCTTCCAATATAGTGCCTGGGGGGTCCCCTTAGTCTACCTGTAAAGTGGCAGATCTGTACCATGTCTAGAATCTGCTGCAGCAATAATAGCATTTATAAAGCCCAACAAAAATTATATTTTCCCTGCAAGCTGCCTTTATATTGCTGCTACAACAGCTTGGGAGCCAGTGTGTATAATGAGGCCACAAAGTAGTGCACTGGGAGCAAGATTAGAGATTTTTTGGATACATTCTGGTGTCACTTTGACTTTGGATAGAAGTAACCGGTGTGTAAAAATTGTTATTTGGGTGTCAGTGGCACCTTCCCACCGTAACCCTATAGAGATAATCTTAGTTACATAGTTAAATCATAGGTGAGGTTGAAAAAAGACACAAGTCCACCAAGTCCAACCTATGTGTGTGATTATATGTCAGTATTACATTGTATATTCCTGTATGTTGTGGTCTTTCAGGTGCTTATCTAATAGTTTTTTGAAACTATCGATGCCCCCCACTGAGACCCCCACCTGTGGAAGGGAATTACACATCCTTGCCGCTCTTACAGTAAAGAACCCTCTACGTAAAATTCAAAGGAGAAAGAGGGTGGGGATTTTGAAGGTGCAAAATGATATCAGATGTATTCCGTAAAAAATCATTTATTTCTTGTCTTGAGAAGCAAAACAAAAAATGTATGTACATAAAATCAAAGGACACAGGCATGTACAGTATTATTGTCAAGATGTTAAAACGGGACAGCATACGGAACCCTCTGCACTTAGAGTGGCGCCTTGTTGTTTTTTCATCTACAGTACCCAGAGGATCGCTTCTTTTTCTACTACAGGGCAGCCTTCTAATGTGGTCAGTACTTCATCCAATTTATGGACAATAATCTAGCCTACATGGACATCATAGATTCATTTCCTTCTGATCAATTAATTTTTATTAATTTTAACAACCTCTTTTTATTACTGGCATTGTTTTTATCCTTAATTTAAATACAAATGTATTATATAATGAATTATTTTATCATTTTCAAATCCAAACTGTGTTGGGCTTAGCGCTCACTTCCACTTGTTGTTACAGAATCCATCAGCCTGCAAATCACGGAACATACTTCATTACAGGTAAGTAACGTAGCTAAAGTTTAGCCAAAAAAGAAATTTAGCTAAACTTTAGCTTTAAAGTGGTTGTAAACCCTCACATATACCCAGTGAAGTGACTGGCCTCAGGTGATACACAGAGATGAAACAAATCTTCCTACATAAGGTTTACTTGTTTATCTGCAGTCTTCTCTACACGCCTTCAAAAGGACAAAATCGTGTTAAAATCCTTCTGCACCTGTGGGGAGCAGAGAGGAGGGGTGGAGAGGCTGCAGTTACAGTGTGTGAGAGCTGATTGGTGGAAAAGAACACACCCCCTCCACACAGCAGAAAAACTGTGTTCTGAATAGACAAGCTGCGTGCTGAGCTCTCCCTCCCCCTCTCTCCTGACATAAATTTATCTCATGTGTCGGGAAAACTAATCTAATGTAACTAATCTAAGAAGTGACTCATGCTGATAATAGAGGAATGAGGCACCACAGAAAAATTACATTTAGAGCTTTGGAGAGAGATAAGTAAACACTACAGATATATGTGCTTTGCTCAGATCTCATGACTAAGGTTTACAACCACTTTAAAGAAAACATTTACATAAATTCATATAATATTCTAATTTTCAAAAAGGCATGCAACACTTTTGGCTTCAGATAAATAATAATTGAATTTCATTTAAGTTCACAATGCAAAGAAATTAAACCACTTGGTAAGTCAGTATTTTAAACTGAATGAAGCCTCTGCAAAGCAGTAATTAAAACAGTAATGCATAATTAATAGTTTAAACAAATGTGATTAAGCTCCAGTAAATTGTACCTAAAAGCAGCAGCATACATTCATTAGAGATGGAGCATGCAACCAAGATGTGCCCTAAGAAGAGTACGACGCTTTATTGCAATTGGTCAAGGAAACTCAAAGGCCACATAAAGGTCATTATAATACCTTTAAATAGATAGGCAAAAAGGAGTTGTGATTCAATTTCCAAAATTCAATTAGACTTTTTCTAAACAAGGTAAAGCAAAATCTATTATTATAACTGTTTTCTTTTAGCCAAGAGCAGTTTTAACGTATTGGCGAATACTTAATTGGTCTATATTTTAAAACGGTAGATTATTGATTTCTACACATGAAGGGAAGAAGAAATCACAGCTTGACCCCTCTACGCCTCTGTTTTTTTGCATTTAAAATATATACTGTGCTGTGTTAATGGTACTTGTGTACATTAAAGAGAAAATTCAGGCAATGAGTAAAATCAATCAGGTGACTGCTTATGGTATCCAGGAAGCTTTGCAGCTGTGCTAAATTTAGGCGGTCCAGTCAATTTAACTTTAGTTATCTGAGCTAGAATAAATACCAAGGTGGAAATTAGAGTCACTCAGAGTGAGCAGGTAAGTTATGTCCTATGAATAAATTTAATGGATAAATACACTTCAGAGAAATTTTTAATAGCTGAAAAAGTTACCGATAACCTGTTTTTTGCCAGTGCACCACAAAAGAACAGGTTTGTCCTGGGGCACATTAGCAAATTAGCTATTGCAAAGCACTATTTACAAGTTAGTGCATTGCTGTTTTATTTTCAGTAGCCCCCCAATGTCCCTTTAACATGGGCTGTCTGATCAGGTCCACCTGACAGTTTTTCTGGTTGACCTGATAGGAAGGTCCATGTGAGTCCATGGACAGACGGATGTACACATCTGCTTACTTCCGAGGCTGTCCAGGTCCTGAAAAAAAAAATGGAAAAGGTCAGCATCCTTTTCAGTCTTTTCCATTCTAAATGTGGCAAATCAAAGGTAGTCTAAAGTAAATGGATGAGGTGGGCAGATGATATCATAAGCTCCATCTCAGCCAATTGGAGAACACCTTGTATTCATTGATAAAAATACAAGACACTTCCTAAATGGTACAAGCAATCTTTGTGTTCCTTGCAGTCCTACAAGCTGCTCACCAGCAAACAGTGGGGTCCTGCTGAGTTTATTAAAGTTTTGAAAGAATGGTAGCGCCACACCAGCTTCTATAGTCCTTGGAGGGATTTTATATTGCTACCAATACTGTAGGTGCCTGGATTGACTACATGATGTGTTTTTTAGCCCTGATGAAGGGCAGAGATTCCTGGGCCCTGAAATGCATTGTTTGTGGTAAAGTTCAATTTTTCAAAGGATTATACAAGCTGGTGTGGCGCTCCCATCCTTTCAAAACTTAAATGGTTGAGGTGTCACATGACACATTCCGTACACAGATGGGAAATATGCAGGACTCAAGTAGGGAGACAGCATGGATAATGTATGCAGTGCAAGCTCCTACACTGTATTATAGCCTCCACAGAGATCAGACTGTTCTGCCACAGTAAGAAATTAATTGGAACCAAGCTGACCCAAACTATGAATATTAAAATAAATGAAATAGCATTTTTGGTATGTGGTGCTTAGATGCAGTGTATTTCTGCTTTAATAAAACCCAGATCACTGCCTATTTGCAAGGTGCAGGCATGATCACGTGACGGACTGTTGTTCGAAAACTAAATAGACATCGAGGTGGAAGCGCTCCTCTCTCATTCAACATCTTTGAGCCACCCATATGATATGACAGTCATGCAGGGTAGATGGATAAAAAAAGTTCACAGCTACTGAATAGTGAATTAAGAGCATACAAACACGAAGAATAGAGCGGCACACTTATATAAAAAACACCTTCAAAGCTCTAGAAAAAATATCATGTTTAATAAAAGTGATCTTAACGGCATTCACAGTGTGGAAACCAGGGTTAGTTCAGCAGACACAATGCTGGACAGTTCCTCCACCAGTTTGAATAATCTCATAGGGATTTCAGGCTGTGGGATGTGGGTACAAAGAGGAAGTGCAGAGCATACATTTCCCTTTTCTTCTGACAAAAGAATGGTCAGGTCCCATAGGGGGTCATTTACTATAGTGCTAATAGTGCTAATATGCATTTGCGCAAATAAATACTCTCAAAATAGAAAATCATACTATTTAGCACCCAAACGGAATTCACTATAGAGCTGGGGATAAAATACTCCCAAAATCTAATTCACTATAGCTCCCAGACAACAGATACCGCCCAAACCCTTTCTTTTGCTAGAACGCGGAGTAATGCACATGGAAATAATGTTTAGAGCGTGATATGATCGCCTAAATTGTACTTAAGTATGTGGTATATTGTTTAAAGATAATCTGCTTTTAACTTGCTTTAAAAAGTGTTATATACACTGAAATATCTTTAAAAGTCTGAGAAGAGATAAATCCCCAGTCTCTTTACAACTATGTGCCAGCACAACTGAGCAAAGTCAGACTTGCAAACTACTCTCATTTTAATTCCCATGCCTTTTTTTTACAGGGAGCTATAGTAAATACCAAAATTAGCGCTGTGCTAAAATGCGTTTTTGAGAGTGAAAATTTGTGCTATATAGCCCAATGCAAATTTCAGCCATTGATTATAATGGTACAATTGTAATTTCCCCAAATAAATACTTTTAATGTTAAGATGAAATGTATCTTTTTCTCAAATAAATTTTCCTTGCAACAATGTTGCTTCTTCTTCATCTATTTTGTTTTTAAGAATGCTAGAATCTGGAATGTTTTCATGTTTTGGTAAAATATATTTTTCTCTGTATCTCTCACTTGTTGCTGTCCATCTCACAAAAATCTTTACCCAAGCTCACACAGGTGTCTTTACAAACCGCAAACAATACCATTGCTGATGCAAATTTAAAATGAGTCACGATTTTGTGTGTTGTTTAGTATTTCCAAAGGATTATAATTTCAGCCCCAAAAAATGTGATGTATGTACCAAAAGCAGAAATTAAAATGTCATTCTCAAAAATCAGACTGTAACATCACTATTCTACACTCACACACCAAGAACCACCAAATATCACAGAATAAATCAAGAATTATAACTCCTGACTAATGTAATTCCACCACCTGTATGTCCAAAGAAATGCAGTATTTATGTATAGGAGGGTTCCATATGTGGCAGGCTTCTCCTCCATAGCATATAGCGAAAAAGGGGGTGACCAACTAGTTTAGGAAAGGGAGCCGTGCCACGTCCAATAATCTATAGATACAAGACAAAGGGTTCCCCTGGGTGGACTTTTCCGGCACTTGCAAAGGTAAACAGGTAGGGTATATAGGAAAGTACAGAGGGCGTTTTATGTATAGTAGAAAAGGGTTTAATTTTATTAATATTGAAAAGTACATAGGATAAAAAAACAAGCAATAAGTGTATACAGTCACAATAAAACTACATAGTAGCCATGATGAACAAAACACAATTAATGATGAGAAAACTCTTCTCAAGCCCGACGCGTTTCGGGGTACTAAGTATCTGTACGGTCCTTCTTCAGGGGCAAAATTGAGAGAGAGAGTTTCATCTAGGCTAATTGGGAAGGGAGAGAGACAAGGTTAGGTGGTTGGTAAAACCTGAGGCAACATGGGATAATAAATTGGGATGATCAGTTGATCACCTACCTGAAAATATGCGGGCAATTGCTTGTGAAAATTTGTAAAAACAAGGAGGGACATGGAAGGGGGGGCAGGATATGGCAATGAGTATTGGTATTGTAGCTGGTATAGGTCCAGCTATCTAGATGGCGAAAAATGCAGGATGGTAGGCTGCAGTCACCATGGGGGGTTGTTGTGTGTGACAAAAACTCCCGTCCCGCCCGACCCGGGCGCGTGCAAACCGGAGCGGCGTGCTGAGGTCACAGGAAGGCGTCCCTGGAAAATAAGAGAATATATAGAAAGGACCTTAGGGATGGGTCCATGGAAAAGTAGCTGAATATGTAGATATGCACCTCAGTGAAAATGAGGTGATGAATGGTGTGTATAATTATATCAAATAAGAATTGGCCAAAAAAGGGTACAGTACAACCTATATTATAATGGAAAAATATATATGTATATATACATGAGAATTTGGGTTCAACGTAGTATAAAATAAGAGTAGAGTACAATTATATGTCCCAAAACCAATATAGTATGTATATATAATGGAAAATTTACATAATGGGTATTGTATAAATAAATATATAAGGTGGTACAGCTGCAAGCAAGACCATGATATATGAGATGTAGGTAAGGACACAAAGTAAGTATACCAAAAATAGCCAGCAGAGCCCAAAGTAAAAACGGACTTGAGAATGGTAGAGTGTGGCTAATGTTTTTTTTTTTTTTTCCCCCATCCCCCTCACCCTCCTCTAGCATTACATTCATTATTGGCCCTTGGTCCTCTGCATTCCCCTATTGAGTTTTCAGTTGGTACCCCAGGGGACCATGTATTTTGACACACAATCAGCTTGGTAGTTTTCCCCCCTGTATAAACATGTAACCAAACAACCCCCTGCCTTCTCTTCCTGCTGCTGTGTTCCCTGGGCCCCCTCCCCCCCCCCCCTTACACTGGATATATATACAATGTATCCATGTTTGCCTTCTCCCCCCTTTTCTAGTTAAAAAATATATACTTATGTCTGTTGTATATGTATTTTTCTCTAGTCAAATATATACATATGCCTGTTGTATATGTATTTTTCATTGGTATCTGTATTTGTATATCCTCTATATGTATAGAGGCATGCTGTTTATTTATATTTGTCATACTGTGGAATATCTCACTATGCCTATTGTCCTATGCTCTAATCTATAACTTCAAATTCTTTAGTATTATCTAGATTTCCCCCTCCACTTGGCCAGCAACTAACTTGCTTTGTTGCAGGCGGTTTCTGTACACTGGGAAATATAGACATGCATACTGAATTATGAGTTACTCCTTGGTATATGATTTCACATATGACCCTTCCGGGTTGTTAACTGTGGCACGGTCTCCCTTCCCCCGTCCCCCCCGGGGCGCTGGTGGCCGGAGCGGCTGCCCGGCACGGAAAGCCGCTACAAGATTATCTTGGGCGGCGCCTAGGGAGGTATCTGGGCGTTTCTCCATCCCACGCCCACTGCCTCCATGTTGCCACTCCGGCGGGCATGCGCAGTCCGCCGGAGTGGCACTTCCGTGCCGGTGGGGCGGGTGTGCGCAACGCTGCTCCAAACGCCGTGACGTTCGTGCATGCACGGTTGGGGCGGCGCCGCGCACGCACGCCTCGGGGGGTCAGTTTCAGCACGTCCCTGTCTACGCTGGTCATATCACAGCTGTGCCTCATTCTGACGCCAGCTGATTTAACTTCTCTACTCCTTATAAACCAGCCCCACTCACTACCTATCAAGGCGCCACAATTGCTGGACGCTTGGCTGTGAGGTTGTGGTTACGCATCCCTGTCTCCACCTAAGGTAGGACTTCCTAGTTACTTGTTTTTCTCACTGTTACCTTCCTAATTACTCCAGTTCCAGGTACACATATTACTCCTAATTACTCCAGTTCCAGGTACACCTATTATTCCTCTGCTTAGCCACATTAGCCACACTCTACCATTCACAAGTCCGTTTTTACTTTGGGCTCTGCTGGCTATTTTTGGTATACTTACTTTGTGTCCTTACCTACATCTCATATATCATGGTCTTGCTTGCAGCTGTACCACCTTATATATTTATTTATACAATACCCATTATGTAAATTTTCCATTATATATACATACTATATTGGTTTTGGGACATATAATTGTACTCTACTCTTATTTTATACTACGTTGAACCCAAATTCTCATGTATATATACATATATATTTTTCCATTATAATATAGGTTGTACTGTACCCTTTTTTGGCCAATTCTTATTTGATATAATTATACACACCATTCATCACCTCATTTTCACTGAGGTGCATATCTACATATTCAGCTACTTTTCCATGGACCCATCCCTAAGGTCCTTTCTATATATTCTCTTATTTTCCAGGGACGCCTTCCTGTGACCTCAGCACGCCGCTCCGGTTTGCACGCGCCCGGGTCGGGCGGGACGGGAGTTTTTGTCACACACAACAACCCCCCATGGTGACTGCAGCCTACCATCCTGCATTTTTCGCCATCTAGATAGCTGGACCTATACCAGCTACAATACCAATACTCATTGCCATATCCTGCCCCCCCTTCCATGTCCCTCCTTGTTTTTACAAATTTTCACAAGCAATTGCCCGCATATTTTCAGGTAGGTGATCAACTGATCATCCCAATTTATTATCCCATGTTGCCTCAGGTTTTACCAACCACCTAACCTTGTCTCTCTCCCTTCCCAATTAGCCTAGATGAAACTCTCTCTCTCAATTTTGCCCCTGAAGAAGGACCGTACAGATACTTAGTACCCCGAAACGCGTCGGGCTTGAGAAGAGTTTTCTCATAATTAATTGTGTTTTGTTCATCATGGCTACTATGTAGTTTTATTGTGACTGTATACACTTATTGCTTGTTTTTTATCCTATGTACTTTTCAATATTAATAAAATTAAACCCTTTTCTACTATACATAAAACGCCCTCTGTACTTTCCTATATACCCTACCTGTTTACCTTTGCAAGTGCCGGAAAAGTCCACCCAGGGGAACCCTTTTTCTTGTATCCATAGCATATAGCGGATCAATCCTGAAGGGCCTAATAAGTTCATTACTTTCTTTCTCCAGTTCCCTGCATTTCTCAAAGTTGTCCATACAATAGTTACTATGAATAAATGAGACATTGTAATGCCTTGGTACTGCCACAAATGCAAGCCTTTAAATAACCTAGCTAGGATTGCTAGCACACCGATCCAAACACACCCAGTGAAGGACACACCCACCTGTGTAATTGTTTCTGTCTCTTCATGTAGGCCTCAAGTGCTCACACCTGTTCATCAGGAATACACACTCTTTACAAATGAAAGAATGCATCAGCATAGATATCTGTGCAGGGTAAACCTCAAAATAACAAATGTCCAAGGATCTGGCCATGATCAGTGATCCCAAAAATCTCCAAATTAAACTTGTACGTTGTTGGGCATGTGGAGGGTACAAAACAGGATAGGCATGAGTACAAGTAAACTCAGTGGTGCTTCAGATGAGCAGAGACAAGGAGGAAGACACAAAAAAGAGAGGGATTTAAAGCTACAAGAGAGATCCTTTTAAGTGTAGTATTCAGTTGAACATATGGGAAAAGTATGTAAAAAATTATAGTAAGCCTATACTCACATTCATAAAGTTCCTGGATACCCATCCTTGGGTCAAGCAACCTATTTTAGCACATGTGGGGAATGTGACTGTTCCACACAGAGTGTGGGTTGTTGCACTCGATGCTCGTCTGGGTTTTCCAGAAATTCTTGCACCGCACTAGGTTGTGATCAGATCCGATAAACAATGGTAGATAGCATTTAATAAAAAGGTGCTTCCAAGTGGATTCTTCAGGAAGGTTGTTTTTTATTGCTCATATAAACAAGTTACAACACCATGAACATGTTTCGTGGCCACTTCATCAGGAAAAGGTGTACAGTACACTTTAATGCATGGGATCTGTGTGCATTCTTTCAGCTCAGAGTATACTGTTTTGGTGGACTCTGCACATTTCCTGTTTATATTGCCTGCCTGTGCAACCAGGACCAAGTTAGCTCTGAGGAAGGGGGCTTGCCCCTCAAAATGTGTCAGCAGACATGCCAATTGAAGGCTGCAGGAAGGGGTCCTTTTATAGGTCACCTGGATGATGGATATGTGAAGAGGTCGTGTCCATCAAACATGGTTACGTGACTGTGATTTTAATACTTTTCTGAGTATTTTATAAGATTTAAATTATTAACACGGTGTCAAAGGTGTTGCACTTTCTTTTGTCCCTGATTGCAGTATAAAAGACTAATGTAAAAACAGAAAATTTGCATTACATTTTCCATTCCTGATTACTAAAGAAAGAGAGGTTTAATGCAAAAGTCTGTAAGTGACTACAGTTTTCATAATATGTACATCGGATAATCTCACAACCTTAAGGGAAATAAGGCATGTTTAATGGATGAGGCATTCTCTTGGTTTTAAAGCAGATCACAAGATGTGTCACTGAGTTACAAACATCTCCCACTGGAAGAAATACATCTGTACGGCTTTACTATGTGTATCATTTTGGGAGTACAGGAAAACATTGCCCTATATCATACATTACTTATCAGATTTAGGTCTTAAACTGGTGAGCTAAAGGACTACTCTGTCCAAAATATATTTGTCCATGGTGGTTGGACTTTAGATAGAGCTTGATTGCCCCTTCTGGTCTTCACAGCTATCTGGAACCCCAGCAGGCAGGTCAAAGATTGATTACAGAAGAATAGGGTTCTAGGCAAGCTAGCATCTTTGCCTCACCCCCCCCCCCCAATATTATCGATTGAAATTGATAAGGACTGCAATAGACACAAAGAAGCTGCCCCATCTACATTATCTGCTCCGTTTTGACCCCATCAAATGCATCCTTCCTTGTGAAGGGACATGCAGGTGCACAGCCTCATGACCAGTTGCTCTATCTTGCTAGTATAGTGCAGTAACATCAAGGTTATAGTTAAGCCCCCTGAAATTCCAGGCTGTCTAAGTGGCCTTGTGGATGATCTGGCTCTGAGGGAGGTTTTTCTTCAGCCTCCTGAATCGATACAATGCTGGCAAACAGTTCCATTCTGACAGTCTGGTTGCTCCCGTGCTCATCACATTTAACTGCAGGCCAACAGCCGACCACTAACAATTTGTTTCAATAGAAAGGATCTATGGCACAAAAGTGACAGCCTCTATACCTGTACCACAAGGTGTAAATATTCTTGCTTGAGCAGCAACATCCAGCTACCATGGTGATCCATTGTACACAGCATGTGCAAACTTTCCTGGAGGAATTTACTTAAAGTGGTCCTAATCTCAAAAAATTAAGATTTGCTAAGCAGTAACTTGAAAAACATACTCCTGAAAAAATGTGCTTTCTGGTATGTGAGGATGTCTACACTATTTCTGCAATGTGAGATATAAGGCACTGCTGTCTTTGACTTCTAGTCTCAGGAAATTTGGATTAAGATCAGATTGTTTCACCACTGCCTACTGCTCTCATTGCTGGGAGCACAGTCATAAGAAACCAAAGCCTTGCCTCTACCAAGCTGGCCCATACAGAGACACCAAGCAGAACATGCATTGTAGAAAGTAATATTAGAAAATATTAGCTTCAGGGAGACCAAAGAAAATACTAACTACTGGCCCTATACCTTCTGCCTGCCTTTTTTTTTTTGGCACAGTTTGCAGATGTCAGTTTCTTTTTTTAAAAAACACTTTCCATTTTTCCACCAAGGGACCAACAGTGTTTTGATCCATGGCCTTGTTGTGTCTTAAAAGATATTTTTTAAATATTTAACATGTTATATTTACATGCTCTGTGCAATGGTTTTACACAGAGCAGCCCAATCCTACTCTTCTAAGGTCCTCTGCCTGTCCTTCCGGCTACACCTCTTTGGTGAGTGCCTCCAAAGGAAGCCGCTTCCTATGGGGCCCTCGTGCAGGCTCGTTCCCGAACCATGCTCATGCTGTCTGTGTCCACAGCAAACAACCCCCCCCCCCCAGTGGTGCCTCAAAAACCCCCCTCCCCGCTGTCTGATGGTCCACCGGCACTTACCCCAGTGGGGTAATCAGCGGGCACATCGAGGGTTGGCAGGCACACAGCAGCGGAGATCGGTGGCCACAAAATGCGGCCGGCATCTGGCAGCGTCTCCTGTGTCCTCTTCTCTTCTGAGATCACAGGGGCTTCTGCCATGCATCTCCTCCCCTCCTCCTAGGCGTCCAATAGGATTGTCTGACCTTTCAGACAATCAGGAAACGGGTAACAGACCCGTGCTTCCTGATTGGTCGGAGAGGCGATTCAGTGTTAGAAAAGTGAATATTAATTTGCTTTTCTAACACACCTGGGTGGGCTCCAAGCTCAATGCTCTTCTCTCCGAGTCCACCCTATTTTGAAGCCTATTATTTCTTCAAAGCTTAGTAAATGAGGTGATATTTATCTTTGCAAACAATACCCTATCACCTGCAAGGAAAATAAAAAAAAAGCAGCAGCTTGCACATGATTGGATGATGGAGGTCAGCAGAGCTTCACCTTATTCACTAAGCTCTGGGTAAAATTCAAGTGCGTTTTCCCTTGCAAAGTGAACAGTTTATTTGCCTTTAGTAACCCAATAACCCCTAAGTGTCATTCATTTACGGTACTGATCTACTTTAACCTCTTGCCGACCAGCCACCATCATTATACTGTGGCAGGTCAGCACGATCCCGCGATCCGTAGTAGCTATACGTTGGTCCCTTTAAGCGGTATAGCAGGCATGTGCATGCTGCATCGCGGGGGTGCCGATGCTCATGACCGGCGGTCGCGATGACCACTGGCCACGAGCGATCGCAGGCACGAGAGGCAGAACAGGGACATGTGTGTAAAAAACACAAATCCCTGTTCTGTTCTGTGAGGAGAGACAGATTGTGAGTTCCAAATAACTAGGAACCACGATCTGTCATTTCCTCTAGGTCAGTCACCTCCCCCTACAGTTAGAAACACACACAGGGAACACAATTAACCCCTTGATCGCCCCCTAGTGTTAACACCTTCCCTGCCAGTGACATTTTTACAGTAATCAGTATCAGTGTATTTTTATAGCACTGATTGCTGTATAAATGCCATTGATCACAAAAATGTGTCAAAAGTGTCCAAAGTGTCTGCCATAATGTCGCAGTCCCAATAAAAATTGCAGATCGCCGCCATTACTAGTAAAAAAAAAAAATAATAATAAAAATGTTGTAAATCTATCCCCTATTTTGTAGACGCTAAAATACAGTACACTTATTGTGATTTTTATTACCAAAAATATGTAGAAGAATACATATCGGCCTAAACTGAGAAAAAAAAAAATAATTTTTTAAAAATGGGGGTATTTATTATAGCAAAAAGTACAAAATATTGTGTTTTTTTTTTCAAAATTGTCGCTATTTTTCTGTTTATAGCGCAAAAAATAAAAACCGCAGAGATGATCAAATACCACCAAAAGAAAGCCCTATTTGTGGGAAAAAAAGGAGGTGAATTTTGTTTGGGTGCAACGTCATACGGCCGCGCAATTGTCAGTTAAAACGACGCAGTGCCGAATCGCAAAAAATGGCCTGGTC
Organism: Aquarana catesbeiana; assembly: GCF_042186555.1. Lineage (NCBI taxonomy): Eukaryota > Metazoa > Chordata > Amphibia > Anura > Ranidae > Aquarana > Aquarana catesbeiana. The sequence continues at coordinate 647,409,418 of NC_133327.1, forward strand.
ATTCAGCAGCCAAATCCTCCGGGGCTGAAGTGGTTAAGATAAACATTGTAATAATACAAATCAGGCAATCATTGTACATATTCTACACTTTCCCTTTCTTATAAAAAGGTTTTGCGGAGACATAAGAAGGTTGAGTTAAACTCTACAAATTCTGTTTCACTCATTCATCTCTAGATCATGTTACCCTGAACACCGATCTAAAAACGTTCTGCCTTGAAATGGAAACACACTACTCTGATGAGATATACGTTTATCAGTGATTTTGGCAGAGAACGGCAATTACTGTAATTCCATTTAGAAAGTTGTGATTGCCAGGAAAAACATCAGCGAAGTGCCATCTTCCACACTTCTGTTTTAGAACCTTTGATGCTATTTGTATGCCAGAATCTGTTGTGTGCTATGTAAATGGCAGATTTCTTGCGTATTAATGAGTGGCAGTTTGTTTTTCTCTGTTTCCGAGTAGGATTTGGACCTCAGAGATTAATATTTGGAGCGTATGTCGGGTTAACCCTTGTGTCATGGAATGTTCATGTATTAACTGGAACAGTTCTGCTACCCCTCTCCCCCTCTCTCTATCGTGTATTTTTATTACAGATATTTATATAACGCTCACAATTTGAACAGCAATTTACATATATATTGTACATTCACATCAGTCCCTGCACTCAAGGTGCTTACAATCTAAGGTCCCTATCTTATATATGTAGTGCACTACCCCAGAAGGAGCTGAAATTTGTGTATTCTATCCGTAAATCATATATACCCAGGGCCGTTTTTTCCACTGGGCACACTGGGCAGTTGCCCGGGGGCCCCACTTGTCTGGAGGGCCCCATCCAGGGCCGATCCTCAGTGCTTGACTGACTGCACTGGTTTCTCACTTGCTAGAATCGCTGGCCGCCCAGTGTCTAGCTAGCAACCAGTGATGTCAGTCAGAGTCCGCAGCCGCCCCAGCATTCATAGCGCGCCGCGGCCACCCCAGTTGCTAGCGAACAAGCTCCGCCCACCTTTGCCATGTTCTTCAGACAGCGTGGAGAGGGAGCGGAAAGACGGCCCTTGATAGCTGGCGCTGCCTTGCTGCTGTGACTGACACACTGTACTGCACCAGGCCGGCGGCCTCAATTAAGTCTAACAGTGTCTACTTAAGTAAGTTCAAGTAGTGCAACAAACACAGCCACTGTCTGTGCCCCTCAAAAGCTGCCACTGTGCCCATCAAACACAGCTACTGTGTCCATCAAACACAGCCACTGTCTCATCAAACATAGCCACTGTGTCCATCAAACTGCCACTGTGCCCATCAAAGCTGCCACTGTGCCCATCAAATGCAGCCACTGTGCCCATCAAACGCTGCCACTGTGCCCATCAAAAGCTGCCACTGTGCCCATCAAAAGCTGCCACTGACTGTGCCCATTAAACGCAGCCACTGTGCTCATCAAACGCTGCCACTGGGCCCATCAAACTCCTGTTATATTGTCCAAACGTTGTGTTAATGTTTAAACACTAATTTTGTTGGAAGTACCAATAAATATAGCCTTATTGACAATTTGCATTTTTATTCTCGTGCGTGATTGTGTAGACAGGGCCCCAGTGCACTGTATTGCCCGGGGGCCTATAATGCTCTTAAGATGGCCCTGTATATACCAACTAGCCCATCGCAGTCCATAGAAATAGAAACAGTCCATATTGTAGTTTTCTCTTGCTTTTATTAATGTAACATGAACTGGGATAGGAGAAGGGTTTTCTGAGATGCTCTTTTGCTGCTTTATAATCTTTCCTTTGCTTTCTCATTCATAAACTTAGAGCAATGCGGACTATGAAAAGTCACTCTGAATAACTTCTTCACCATAGGCCTTTTTTAGAACAACCTGTATCTCCATTTGTGCTCGAAGCTCTACTGCCGCTTCTTGACCACTACTTCCCATCTGTACAGTACTTCCAAGTTGAACTAAGAAGAGATTACTCTGAAAAATTCCTCCCGCCTGACTGATTGGAATCCCGGGGCATTGTTGAACCCAAAGTCACAGGCCATCACCACCTGTCTCACTGACTTGCGTACCAACATCCCTCAGCCTCTGGTAGTACTCCTCCCCTGGGCTTTCACTCACTTGATCAACAGTCCATGTGCCGTTTACAAACGGTCGATCGCCCAGTTGTCTTCCGCTTAGTTGCTACTTCTTTTGTAATGGTTTCTCCATCCCTTCTCTCCAGTCTGGCACACTCCCTTCCCCCCAGTGACACCAGCGACTACATGTTGTGTAGTGTCACTGCCTCCTCTCCTCCGTGTGGCCTGGTCCCCCCCCTCCTTCCCCATAGGGGGGGTGGGCTCTGCTTGGCTCCCCGCAGGGGGCCTTCTCTCTGAACTCTGCCTCTCCGGAACTCTTTCTCGAACTCCTTAGCAGCATGTGACCCCAGCTTATATGGGAGTCCCATCTCCTGCCAAACAAATTAATGATTGGCCAGAACTCACACATGAGCTGCCTGTCACTCAGATCCCAAGTCCAACCTCTCTTCCAGAACCATTTCCACTGAAAGCAAGAGGAGGCATCTCTGGGTCCAAGCACAGGTGGCCGCACCCTGCACTACACTGACACTCCCAGTTCCCAAAATAAACAACCAGGCCTGGAATCACAATGCAAGCCTGCCTAAATTTACCTGAAACTATACTTTGTCATTTAAACACAAAAAGCTCACCTACATGAAAGTAGGTGCCTGCTACGTATACATAAACATATATAGGAGCCAATGAACCTACCAGCATGTTTTTGGAGTCTGGGAGGAAACCGGAGTACTCAAAGAAAGTACTTGCAAGCAAGGAGAGAACATGCAAACTCTATGCAGGTAGTGTCACCATTGGGATTCAACCTGACAATCCTAATATACAAGGTGTGACAATTTAATTCCCATAATGGACTGTAAAAAAAAGTTTGCTTACCTATACCTGCACAGTATTTTTGTTGCAGTGCACTGCATGTCCCAAATGTGTCCTTTAAAGTGTTACTAAACCCAGGACCCTGCATTCACTATATCTGGTCTCCCACAGTACACAGAACATGGAAATGAAATTATTTTAGTAAATATAAACTGCTAAATACTTTTGTCATCAGCAGTACATAGCAGACTTGTAACTTATATTAGTGTCCGGCTGAGCACTGGTTAAAGCTTGTAGGAGGAGTTTTCATTCTCCTCTGACTGTCCTATGAGGCTGCAGAACCCCTGACCCTCTGTTTGGACAGTAGTGATTCGAACTGTGCTGATCATATGCACTTTCCCAAATAATAAAAGAAAGAAAAAACTTTCTAGCAACACACATCAAACTGAGCATGTGCAGAGTGTCCCCAATGCTCTGTACTATCAGGAGATGGATTGGGGAGAGTGGAAGAAGGAGGATCAGAGAAGACTGGATCAAACAGCCTTTTTACACAATCCGTAGAGATTCCCGTAACCTTTTCAGAATTTCCAAGTAACAATGTTGGTTGACTGTCGTACCATGTTCTATGAAATCGCAGTGAACTATTTCCTTGTGAGAAAAAAAAAAAAACACACCAGCATGGTTTTGAACTGAGAAGGAGACATGCGTGTTTCCTTCAGGCAAGGTGAATTCTTTGTTTTCCTGCCCTTTTATAAACCACTTAAGCCATTCAAAAACATTTGTTTTCTTAACGGAATGTTCACCATAAGCCTGTTGTACCAGAGCTAAAGTTTCACTTGCACTATTGCCTATTTTCACGCAAAGTGTGATGTTAATCTACTGCTCCAGATTCATGCCACTGTGCCCATCAATTGCAGTCACTGTGCCCATCAATTGCAGCTACTGTGCCCATCATATGCAGCCTCTGTGCCCATGAAATGCAGCTACTGTGCCCATCATATGCAGCCTCTGTGCCCATGAAATGCAGCTACTGTGCCCATCATATGCAGCCTCTGTGCCCATGAAATGCAGCCACTGAGCCCATCAATTGCAGTCACTGTGCCCAATGCAGCTACTGTGCCCATCATATGCAGCCTCTGTGCCTATGAAATGTAGCCTCTGTGCCCCATCAGTTACAGCCACTCTGCCCATCAATTGCAGCCTCTGTGCCCATCATATGCAACCACTTCGCCCCCCCCCGCTCGCCATCTGACCGGCACTTACCCCATCGTGGTGGCGGGTCTGGCAACGGGTGATGGCGGCGAGCTGTGGGACAGGTAGCGTGGGTCAGGCGATGGCTCCTGTGTCCTCTGCGCATCTCTTCTTTGCTTCTGCTAGCTGGCCAATGGGATCTCCTGTGCCTTCAGCCAATCAGGTGACCGGTATTAGACCGGCGCCTCCTGGTTGGCAGAGAGGCAGTTCATTGTTAGAAAAGCAAATATTCATTTGCTTTTTTTAACAGGCCTGGGTGGACTGTGAGCGTAATGCTCTGCGTTCCAAGTCCACATTTTTTGAAGCCTATTAGAGCCTATGGCTCTAATCAGGTGCTTCAAAAAAACACCCCCGCCGCTGGAATTCAGACGCCCGGCATCCGAAAAGGGTCCGGACTCATGAATAGGGGATAGCAGCGGCGGCCATGGATAGATTCATGCATCGCAATGCACGAATCTATCAATTTGTCATGTAGGGGACAGCGTGACAGAGGGCCTTTAATGAACAAGCCGCCCCTGTGTGTGACTCACCGCCATAGTGCTACACCATGGACATTATGGGAATTAAAGCGTTTGATACCCCAAAACTTCATATTCCTGATATGTGCCTGCTGCACCATGTACTTGTATGAGAAAGTCTCCTGTTCTCTTTGTATTGCTTCCTTTATGTGAAATTCCTGGTGTTCCTGACAGTCCCTCTGCTTTCCTACTAAAAACTGACCACACTAAGCAAGAGAACACAACGTTGTCAGTTCTCTAGCTATACTTGTCCTGACACACCCCTCCTGCACAGCCATTCACTGGGAAGCTCGGTGTGCTGCTGCTTCTTCTCCTCCCCCCAGCTCTTATGCAGCTGAGAACCGAGAGAATGTGATCACTTATGAAAAAGGAAAAAAGGTATTTATAATGTATTTTTTGATCTATAGAAAAATGTTTTGCCTTTCATTTCTATTTTAAACTAATTGGGTTGTTTTTTTTTTTTTAAATTGTCACACCTCGATATACACACATCCAAAAGTACTGTACATTCCATTTATAAAAGTATAAAGTTATTGGGCCATATTGGGAAGAAATCAGTCTCAGGTTACTTTATTTATTGGAAATGAGACATGAAATTAGCTATGTATTAAGACCTGCAACAAAGCAACACGGTGATTTTAATATCGAATGCTCTTGGATCTGGGTATCAAAGGATGATGTCAGTACAGATAAAAGATTTTCAGCATTATCTAAGGACTCTCATAACAAAGGGATCTGATCCTTGTTTCTGTAAAACTCATCCTCTTTACAATGACACAGATTACTATAGAGAAGTAAGACCTGTATTATGCCGACAGATTCCTCTCACCATAGGTTATTTGCATCCATTTACATGGCCTGAACTGACAATTCACCAGTTCTAAAATTGGCCAACTAGTTTGCTTGATAATATCTGGGTGCTGGTCTGAGATACTGTAGGCTGCACAGCCTTAAGTTGGACCTAAGCGTAAAAAGAGTTGGGGATTGGTCTGGCGTTTTAATCTCCTGGGTTCTATTCCCTGATAGGCACACTGCAGCCAGGCACACAACATTTTCCATTCACTCAAGTCAGAGAACAAGCTGTGCATGTCTTTTATTGTGGTTTAATTTTGGGTAGAACCTGGATAGGGTGAGGGTAAGCCTAGGGATACTCAAGAAAACTATAACTTGACAATGAGGACTCTAAACTGAACCAAACTTCAGGTTGAAGGCACCCCCTTGATGGTAAGAAACAAACAGGAATCCCACAATACAGATGCAGTCCTGAATGCAAAGAGTAGTAGCTAAAGATCTTCCAGGAGAGTTAAGGAAAGTCTGCAGATCCAAAAGGCTGGTATTCAAGGTTTCCTGATTTCCAGGCAGCCATATGCAGGGTCAGCAAACTTCAGTATGCCAGCAGCCTGTGTCCTGGATCTTTAGTGCAAACGCAATATTCCCCACGCACACGTTTCTGAAAATGGCTGTTTTGTAATGATGGTTGCTGGAATGACCACAGCGGTGTTGCCAACCGCCAGTATTTTTACTGGCAGCCAGTAAAAAATGGGCACTTTTCTCCTGCCAGTAAAAGCCAGTGAAAGAAAAAGGTTGCCAGTAAAAAAATATGGCTGTGACGCTTGGCTGAGACCATCCGAGTGCCTGCTACAGTGTGTTCGGACTGTGCCGGCAGTGTGTCACGTGAAGTCATGGTGCAAGGGAACGGAGCAACCGGAGCCTCATGTGCAGGTCTGCGGAATAGGAGGAATGCAAGCCAGGAGTGGACTGAAGGGACCACCTGGCATGGAGAGAAATGGTCACTGTGACTCAGGAGGGGACGTGAAGGGGACGTGTCACGTTGGTGAGGTGCCATCATCATGTATGCTGCTGTCAGTGTCACTGTGAGAGTCAATTTTATGTGTGTGTGCCGCCCATTCTAATTTCAAAATTGTATGTGATGATGTGAATCTTACTGAGCAGTATGATCATACTGGTATTGAGTTGACTAATGCTGATAATGTGATGCTTAACGAGGTAAGGGTGATTGCTAAGCAGGATATGCTATTCCCCCTAGCAACAGTATCTAAGGCTGCAGAGGTGTCACTAGAAACCTCCAGGGAGCTCTGTATGTTGGAGTTGGAGGTTGCCCAGGACAACTGTGGTGCCACTCTGATGGACAAAAGGGTACTTGACGGTGATGAGAATATGTTAAATGGTAAAACTAAAATGTCTGAAATTACTCGTGATGATATTGGGTTATTGCGGTCTGTCACTGCTGATAGCAAAAGTGTTCATGAGTGTAATGAAGCGCCACCCGAGCAAGGTGGCGACCTTATGGTATTGCAGCCTGCTGTGTTTAAAAATGTTTTATCACAGGTTAGTTTAAATAAAAGTGATATGTGCAATATGTCTGCTGTGGAGCCACTCTGTCCTGTGTCTCCTTTGGCAGTTGGAGCGGTACTGCGTAGTACCTGTGATGGGAGCACAGAGAAAATGGACTGGGACAGATGGGCAACAAGTTTGTTGGCTTTATTGAAAGAAGTCTCAGTGTATAACAATGGAGCGGACTCCATTACTGCTTTGCTAAATGGAGGGACTGTAGAGCAGCTTTTTTATTATATATATATATATATATATATATATATATATATATGAGAAAAAAGAGGGTTTTGAGACTTTGAATGAGGCAGGAACCAAAGGGGTAACCGCCTCCATCCCTATCATTAATTAAAAAATGGAGAGCAAGTAGTGGGACTTTATGTGAAGCAGGCAGCAGCACAAAGGGAAGTCAAGCGACTGGGAAATAATGTTTATTCATATTGTATAATCTACATATAAAACTTAATGGGCATATAACCTCTAAAACCATTTGATCATTTTCAACAGAAATTAACATGGTGATCTGCAATCCTTTAAACACTATTATATTGTAAATAGAACAAGCAATGGACACATTATATAAACATAGCTAAGGTAAAATAGCTAGATTTATCTCAAGGTAAAGGAGAGGAGGGGAAGAATTAAAGGAGATAAACATAATTCATATATGGAATAATTATGAACATAAGTAGAACCATAGGAAATTGAAGTTGATCCATGGTAAGATGATAGTAAAAGTGGATGGCTCGATGCGTTTTGCGGCCTTATAGCCGCTCATCAGGAGCATAAACCATGCTTTTTATCCCTACCTCGCAAATAAAATTAATTATTTTTTGAGACTATTTAGAATCTATGTTCTCTGTTTTTAGATATCTTCCATGGTTTATGCTCCTGATGAGCGGCTATAAGGCCGCGAAACGCATTGAGCCATCCACTTTTGCTATCATCTTACCATGGATCAACGTAAATTCCCTATGGTTCTACTTATGTTCATAATTATTCCATATACGAATTATGTTTATCTCCTTTTATTCTTCCCCTCCTCCCTTTATCTTGAGATAAATCTAGCTTCTATTTTACCTTAGTTATGTTTATATAATGTGTCCATTGCTTGTTCCATTTACAATATATTACTGTTTAAAGGATTGCAGATTACCATGTTAATTTCTGTTGAAAATGATCAAATGCTTTTAGAGGTTATATGCCCATTAAGTGGTATACGTAGATTATACAATATGAATAAACATTATTTCCCAGTCACTTGACTTCCCTTTGTGCTGCTGCGTGCTTCACATAAAGTCCCACTACTTGCTCTCCATTTTTTATTATATATATATATATATACAATTATTTTTTTTTTATTCCTAAACATAACAAGGGAGACAGTTCATACAAAACTTCGGCAAATTATTTTTTATATTTACCTAGAATTTTCCATTAACTGGATTTTTGAAAAGACAGTTATAGCATATAGCTTTTGGGAAGATGAAAGAGAACAAGAAAACCCAAAGGATTGTTGTATGTCTTGATGATTCCATTAAAATATTCCTATTGCTCAGTTCCTTGGTCTGCACACCTATGGGACAACGGTACAAGCACTTACCACGTCCCTTACTTCTTTTATTTCATATATCATGCAGAATGCATCAGGAAGAGTGGGAATTGTAGCAGAAACCCTCAACACTTCAAAGCTGGTTATAAAAGAACTAAGATCTATAAGACTCCATTCACACTAATGCCCCGTACACGAGATCAGACTTTCCGACAACAAAGTTTTGTTGGTGGAAAATTTGAGAACCTGCTAGACGACATTTGTTGGTGGAAAGTCCGACAAAAAATGTTCAATGGAGCATACACACAGTTGGACTTTCAGCCAACAAGCTCACATCCAACATTTGTTGTTGGAAAATCTGATCGTGAATGACAGGTGTTTGCAGATAGCTGTGGTCAATCAGCCTATCAAAAACAATGACAGGCTGAGGGCGGCTGCCAAAATGTACCAACTACCTACAGTTAGGGACAGATGATCGCCCCTGGATGCAGCCAGAATAAATCAAGGGATAAAAACTGCAGGTAACTGGCAGATATTCATTTGCAACCAACAGTTGCAGAATGTGGTGGCTTCCATCAGCCTGTCATTGCTTTTTATAGGCAGAGCAGCCGCAGCTATTCAAACACCTATCATTCTGGCTCCTGGAAGTCTCTGATTCTTGGTGTCAGAATTTGCATTATAGCCCTAATCGCAAGTGTGAATGGATTCTGAGAAAGTAATCTCAGATCTGTAGTTTTCAAAAGTTAATAAATGGCTAGATGTATATTAACTGTTGAATATTTTTTCATTGTTATTTCCCATGTATTGAAAGTTTATTTTTATTTATTTTTTTCCACAAAATCTTTCTTTTTTGTTTAAGGATAAAGTTTTGAGGGATAAGAACCCATGTCAGGTTGTGTTTGCTTTCTGTAATCCTGCTGGCAGATATTTGCCCTCTATATTTGCCATGGTGAATATTATCATGGGGAATGAAGTTTATGGAAAGCAGGAATGGAGGGGAAATCTTCCAGTTAAGACAACTGTTCCATAGACAGCTGGCCAAGATGGGTTTTCTTCACTTTAAAGAGTTTCCCCCTCATTTCATGCTTTGTCTACAGTACAGGAAGTAAAAGGAAATCTCCCCAAGGGTACACAGACTGCAAAAAAAAAAAGCCAGAGGGGGGTTCAAACCATTCCTCACTATAGCCAGAATTATAAAAGAAATGTTTCATCGTGTATATAAACTTTAAATAAAATGTATACTAAATATATAGCCAACAAAAATGTAAATACTCATAATGAGTATGTTATTAATAATTTTAATTAGTAATGTCATTTTAAAGTTACACGCCTGCCTTTACACGCACATGAACGTTAATGGCATCCTAGTCTTAGTCTGTAGGATTCAATATTGAGTTGGCCCACCCTTAGCAGGTATATCAACTTCATCTCTTCTGGGAAGGCTGTCCACAAGGTTTAGGAGTGTGTCTATGGAAAGGTTTGACCATTCTTCCAGAAGCGCATTTGTGAGGTCAGGTACCGATGTGAACGAGAAGGCCTGGCTTGCAGTCTCTGCTCTAACTCAGCCCAAAGGTGTTCTATCGGGTTTAGGTCTGTGCAGGCCAGTCAAGTTCCTCCACCCCAAACTCACTCATCCATGTCTTTATGGACCTTGCTTTGTGCACTGGTGCGCAGTCATGATGGAACAGGAAGGGGCCATCCCCAAACTGTTCCCACAAAGTTATGAGCATGAAATTGTCCAAAATGTCTTGGTATGCTGATGCCTTAAGAGTTCCCTTCACTGGAACAAAGGGGCCAAGCCCAACCCCTGAAAAACAACCCCTCACCATAACTTCCCCTCTACCAAATGATTTGAACCAGTGCACAAAGCAAGGTCCATAAAGACATGGATGAGCGAATTTGGGGTGAAGGAATTTGACTGGCCTGCAGAGAGTTCTGACCTCAACCCAATAGAACACTTTTGGGATGAATTATAGTGGAGACTGAAAGCCAGGCCTTCTCGTTCAACATCAGTGCCTGACCTCACAAATGCGCTTATGGAAGAATGATCAAACATTCCCACAGACAGCCTTCCCAGAAGAGTTGAAGCTGTTAGAGCTGCAAAGGGTGGGCCAACTCAATATTGAACCCTATGGACTAAGACTGGGATGCAATTAAAGTTCATGTAAAGGCAGGAATCCCAATACTTTTGGTAATATAGCGTATATCCCTGTGCTCCAAAAATATTCAATAAATATCCACCACTTAATGGCCCTGTAATCTTTTTTTCATGAAATTGTTTATTACTGTGTTTTTCTGCCTCCTTTTAATGTCCTCCATGAACTCTTTACACACTCCTTTCCACCACATATTTTGTGTGTTTGGAACGAGCATTGCACATTAGTTGCGGTCATTAACACTGCTCTATGCACTCTACACCTACCATAGTCCATAGTCCATCTCGGGAGCGAGTAAGAGAGGGTGACTACATTCCTACATACATTGGGACCATGGAGAACAAATGTATTCATCCTTTACCTGGAAGTGTGATCACAGCAGCAAAACAAGGAATCTGGAGATCTGAAGGAGCCTGAGAGCAATAGAAGGGACTTTTTATTAGTAAAGAATAAATAGTTATTTTTTTTCTTTTAACCAGTGTTTAGTGTCACTTTTAATACACAAACTACAAGAACAAATACACGCTAAAAATGCAACTTTGCAGAGAATCAACTAAGTGGAGTAATTTTAGTTGAATCTGCTAGACACAAAGAATGTATTTTGTACTTTCTGAAAGATTATTCTGTAATATTAAGGGAGAATAAGGTCACACAGATTTTCAGTGATGATAAATTCCTGAATAATAGGGAGCACCCAGAGAGCAGAGAATGAGGGAAGAATTCAATCTGAATAATAGCAGGTGCATAGTTATGGGGGTGAGAACAGAAAAATGGAAGAAAATTGGTTTCTTTAAAGTCTAACTTTGGGCTGAGCTTAAAAAAATAAAAACTTTCCTAACTTATGAAGAAAACAATGCTTAGAGTGCCTTGAAAAAGTATTCATACCCCTTGAAATTTTCCACATTTTGTCATGTTACAACCAAAAACGTAAATGCATTTTATTGGGATTTTATGTGATAGACCAACACAAAGTGGTACATAACTGTGAAGTGGAAGAAAAATGATAAATGGGTTTTCAAAATTTTTTACAAATACGATGTGACCCCCTGAGTCAATACTTTATAGAACCACCTTTCTCTGCAATTACAGCTGCAAGTCTTTTTTGGGTACGTCTCTACCATCTTTGCAATCTAGAGTGACATTTTTGCCCATTCGTTGACAGGACGTTACAGGAATATTGGTAGACCGGTTTCACGCGGATAACTTGTGCTGGTTGACAATAACAAGCACAAGTTATCCATGTGAGACTGGTCTACCAATGTTCCTGTAATGTCCTGTCTATGTCCTTTGGCACTTTGACAATATAATAACTATTCTACAGAAGTTCTTCCCTCCATGGTGTGTGACCAATCGTTCTTTTCTTCAATAGGCCTGGACTTTGACTGGGCCATTCTAACACATAAATATGCTTTGATCTAAACCATTCCATTGCTCTGGCTGTATGTTTAGGGTTGTTGTCCTGCTGGAAGGTGAACCTCTGCCCCAGTCTCAAGTCTTTTGCAAACTCTAATGGGCTGTACACATGATGTGATTTTCCGACGGGAAATGTTCGATGTGAGCGTGCTGTCAGAAATTCCGACCTTGTGTATGCTCCATCGGACATTTGATGTCGGAATTTCCAACAACTGTTTGAGAGCAGGTTCTCAAATTTTCCGACAAAAATCTTTGCTGTCGGAAATTCCGAGCGTGTGTACACAAGTCCGAGGCATAAAATTCCACGCATGCTCAGAATCAAGTACAAGACGGAAGCGCCCGGTCTGGTAAAACTAGCGTTCGTAATGGAGATAGCATATTCATCACGTTGCAAATTTTTAAATATTTCAATGCAGCGCATTCTCTTCTTCTTTATAAAGCTAGAATAATTAAGTTGTTTTGCTGCTGATATTCACACACAGTGCTGACAAACTGATTTCTTTATTATTTCTCTTGAAATTTTTTTCGCCAGATCTCCAGAATAATGTTTATAATCTTTTTTATAGTGATCTACTTTTTTTATCAAGATCTCCTAAATTTTTTTTTTTCTAGTGATCTCCATAATATTTTTTGTCGTTTTGTGTCAAGTTACCACAACACCATTATTATCTTTTATTTTTTAACCTCAAAGAGGTTGGTTGGTGTTGATGTTCCTTGTTAATTTGACATTGTATTTTTGAAATGTACCTGCCTACTCACAAACAAACTGTCCTTTTTGAACTAAAACACATAGCCAAGGATTTAAAAAAAAATAAAGAAATTTATTAGGGGTCATAACAAAATAAAGAGGAAGTCAATGCTGAATAAACTTTTGAAATTGGCAAAGCCTTTGTACCCCAGAGCAGACATCAATTATTTGATAGGCCAAATTGGTAACATGAGGAGTCCATTTAATAGGGAGCACCATACGGTCCAGGACTCCGAGAGATCGGGAGCAGCAGCAGATGACATATATGTCCCGAGGCTGTGGTCTTACAACAGCCTGCGTCTTTTGCCGGACCAGACCGAACCCAGGCCATCACTCTCTTGACTTCCTTCCACGCATCCTTCCAGGCTATAGCTGTGGTGTTGGAGTTGTGGCATGATGTGGAGGAGGAGTATGGTCCAACTCACATATGTGAAGTTTCTTGGTGAGTTAGCCCCTTACCCCCTTATTTAGGACCTGAAATATGAGCTCCTCACTGATGAGGCTTTGGCCCACCTCAATTTCCTGCATCTCACTGGCCGTCCTACACGCAAAGGCCTCCTGGACATTAGGGGTGGTTGTGAGGACCGCAGTAGCCTGCCGAATCAAACCAAGCGCTGACTCTTCCACGTTCCTCCCCTTCCTGGGCCTTTTTGTTGAAAGGCGGAGGGGAGGAACCTGCGATTCAGTCAGGCTACTGGGCCCGGCCACTTCCTGGCTGCCACTTTCCCCCACCACCTCCTGGTTGCCACTTTCCCTGGCCACCTCCTGGCTGCCACTTTCCCCCGCCACCTCCTGGCTGCCACTTTCCACGGCCTCCTTCTGGCTGAGACTTTCCTGTGTATGAAAATGGGACATAGTTTTTTTTTTTTGGTCATCAATCACACATAATTTTGAGCTCATGACTTTTGCAAATGGAATGTTAACTTTATCTACACTGCGTATTCGTGAAACTCCGTCCCTGACCTTCTTTCTAGTATATTCCCCTTCTCTTTCAGCGCAGTGGGAGAGCACATGGCGGAGAGACAAAAGGTGTATGATAATATCAGCAATGAGGAGGACGACGTAAGCACGGAGCCACAAACGTCCCAATCCAGGAGGAGATTTAAGGCCTCAAATATGTCCTTTGTAGAGATGGTGGAGATGGTGGACATCTTGAAGAGGGCCGACCATGACCGGAAATATGGACCGTACAGCAACCCAAATGTGAGGAAGGCCAAAATCATGACTAAAGTTGTGAAAAGTCTGCAGAAGAATTTTGGGGTAAGACAATCCAAGTAGCAATTGAGGAAACGCTGCTCAGACCTCAAATTGAGGGAGCAGGTTCAGTACAGAAGGATCAAGAGAGTGCTGCAAAAAAGTAAGTATTTTGTCGTGTGTTCCAATTATTATTACTTGCATGCTGCTTTTCTTTACTGTTGTACATTTTAAAATGGCGTGGGGACAGTAATCGTCATTCATAGTAAACATTGTTTGTTCACAGTAAACATCGTTCGGTCGCACTAAATATCATTCGACCCCTAATTACGAGGTTTTTTGCACATGCAGGTTAACTACAATTATTCAGGCATATTTGTATGAAAACAAGTTTAGTAAATTGTTGTCTAGATGGGTTTGTAACTAGAATGAAATGCAAACTTGATTCAGTGTAAAAAGAGGACACTCAGCAGCTGTTTACATATCTGGATGCAGGAGCACTAGTGTGGGACACCAGAACATCCTTTTTAGGGTGTCCCACACAGGTGCTCCAGTGGATACTAGGGGTCTCTCCACCTGCAAAACTTTAAAAACAAAAAAGGTAAGTATTCCAGCTTTAGAAAGGGAAAAAAACATGTTTTCAGCTTGGATCTCTGCCAAAACAGACAATTGTACCTCACTTCCAAGCAATGTTTCATATTCCTATTTCTTGCCTCAAATATCTGTGTGCTAAGTATACCTTATTTTTTCTTCACATAGGGGATAAAAGACTCGGGACATCTGAGGACACCAAGAACACCACACCTCCTAAAGAAGGGGAAATCCACACACACCCTGAACAAGATGTGGAGGGAGAGGTTTAGGAATTGGGGAAATAGTGACCACTACAGGTCAGTGTCTGAGACCACAGCTTCAGGTAATAGATGTATGCATGCATATTTATAATACATGGTGTGTTTTTTTACTTTTAGGTGATGTGGTGGATGTTGTGGAGGAAGAAACTCATTTCACCAGTGCGAGTGCACACATCCTTTATGGGGGAGATCATGGTGTGCAATCGGGAATTAGAGAAGATAAAGGAAAACATCAATGATATTGAAAAAATACTCAACAACATCATTGATGTTTTAGGCAGAATATAAAACACCCAAAAATGTTTACATTTTGTCATTATATTTTTTTATTTTCAAAAAGTTTAAAAGTAATTTGAAAGCCACATTTTGAAGATGGACACAGTGTCAACATGTGCTATCTGCCATCTCGGGATATCAATGTACGCGTTTTGTGGGTGCAACCCCTTCCTTGCAACTCAAGTAGATGAGAGGAAGGGGTTGCACCGCCGAAACACGTCCATTGATTAACCCATGATGGGAGCTAGCACATGTTGACATTAGGCATGGGATCAGGAGGGAAATCCACATTTTCACTCCCAATTTGTGTGCATCTTCAAAATTTGGCTTTTACAGGGGTGACATCACCCCATCTTATGAAGGCAAAATCAACACAGTTATGACATACTAATGTCACATATTGTCTTCAATTTATCAAAGTTGAACTTTGTAAGTTCCTGAGTTGTGTATGGTATAGTTTTAAACATGCCTGTTTAACCCCAAAAAAGGATATTTCTACTGTCAAACATAAAAATGTTATACACCAAAGATGTTGGTTTGTTAAAAAACCCTTTTCTAACGCACATGTGAATGTGCTTTGAGTAAAATGTTTTATACTCAACTATGTGCGGCTTCTTCTTTCAATGCTCAATACCAGTTTTTGTAGTAAGTTGGTGTAGTTTACAGTGACAATGGGGGTATTTACTAAAGGCAAATCCACTTTGCACTACAAGTGCACTTGTAGTGCAAAGTGAATTTGCCTTTAGTAAATAACCCCCACAGTGGTCTAAAATTTGCCCCAATCACGCCACTTTAGGGACTCAAAGCAATTAATTCATGGAGCTGGAAAGGATGATTATTTTTATCATTAATGCATTACATACATTAACAACAAAAACAATGTGTGTAGCAGACCCACAACATAATAATAGTTAGCTGAAGAAGAGATTGTCATCTCATGTATCAAAGAAATTACGTTTGCACTATTGAAGAAAATGGCCAAAAAAAATAACATTGGAGAACCTAGGAGACAGCTAAAAGAAACACAAGCAGTAAATCAAAGGAAATATTAGTTCAGTTTATCAAAAATTATTTTTTAAAAAAATGTTTCACACATTGGCTGGCAGATCAATGGCCCCCCTACAAAGTACTCAACATACTTGTGTCTAACTTTGTGGGCGCTTTGGGGTGGCAAGCCAGGACGGCCAGGTTCAAGTGCCATCAGAGTTGTATTTTGAAATCCAGCCTCAGCCCCAACTGAGGCCACATAGTTCGTTGCATTTTTTCGGAGGTAATTGTGGAGAATGCAGCAGGCAAGTACAATATGGTTCAGTTTATATTCCGCCATGTGGATTGCTGTCAGAAATAGGCAGAACCGGCTGGCCATTATTCCAAACGCATTCTCCACGAGTATTCTGGCTCTGGCCAGCCGGTAGTTAAAAATCCTCTGCTCCGGGGTGAGGGTCCTCATAGGGAACGGCCGCATCAGATGGTCTCCCAGCCCAAATGCTTCATCAGCGACGAACACAAAAGGAAGACCAGCCACATTGTCTTCTGCAGGTGGCAAGCCCAAGCTGCCATTCTGGAGCCGTCTGTAGAACTCTGTCTGGGTGATGACTCCACCATCCGACATCCGGCCATTCTTCCCCATGTCCAAATACGAAAACTTGTATGTTACCGACACCACCGCCAACAGCACAATACTATTAAACCCCTTATAATTACATAAGTATGACCCCGAGTTGGGGGGTGGGACGATGTGGATGTGCTTCCCATCGATTGCCCCTCCGCAGTTAGGGAAGTCCCACTGCTGAGCAAACTGGGATGCCACAGTCTGCCATTCCTGTTGGTTTGAAGGAAACTGTGGAGTCAAACAAGAAAAAAAAAAATTGTACTTTTTCACACAACATTGCAAGCAGATTAGACACAAA
Organism: Aquarana catesbeiana; assembly: GCF_042186555.1. Lineage (NCBI taxonomy): Eukaryota > Metazoa > Chordata > Amphibia > Anura > Ranidae > Aquarana > Aquarana catesbeiana. The sequence goes on from NC_133327.1 coordinate 647,426,508, forward strand.
CATTCTTGGCCAACATAAGTATAACATTTATTGAAATGAGTATTTAAAGACAAAAGTATGAGGTCCACTTATCAGATTCCTCACCCCCTCTGATACCCCATTGTAAAAATTTCAGGGGGGGGGGGGGGGGATGTTTTGGACAGGTAACCCTCTCCACTTCATTGAAAGCGGAATGCATAAATAATGTGTTTTACTTTGGCCAGCCCCTCCTTACTCACACTTTTGGCAGCCCGCTGGACAAGTAAGAAGTGTCATAATCCAAAATTAGGAATACAAACTGTACAAATTGAAGCACATTTTTACATTCTGCAATTACCTCTCAAGATAATAGGAGAACAAAAATTTTAAACAGTACCATTTGAAAGTATTCAGGCAGACCCTTGCACTACATGCTTTGGTGAATTCATCCATAAATCTGACCACAAAAGAGGTAGGTATAGCGTGTATGGGTTTGGCAGAGTCAGCAGATAGAGGATTGGTATCGGTAGACTTAGTGGTTGGGGGGAGGGAGGGTTCCAAATGAGTTTTGACCCCCCCAAAAAAAGCCTCTTGCACTCTGCCTGAATTTAAGGACAAAAATAACATTTGTACACATTTTAGGGGGTGTTTAGGGTAAGCACTACAATGGAGCTGACAAAATACATTAGATCTGAACTATTGAAGCATTGCTCAAAAATGCAGAGGAGGGGCACCAGTACTGCTGGTCTTCTCCTGAAGCTGATTATTTCCCCATTGCTGACTTACCATTTCTTGTCCTGCACTGTTTCACTGTGAGATGGCCATCTTGATAGAGGCAGGATGTTGCTTTACGTCAGTGCTACCCCCGAAAGACTGGTAATCTATGAGCAGTGGTGTAATGATCAAGAGGCAGCAAGTGAGGTGGAGGAAGAACAAACCCACAAAATGATTGAAGCAGAAGCAGGGGGATCTCTGATTTCCTCTCCGGTGTCCTGTCGAATACTGCGTCCAGTCAAAAAATACCTCAGATAGGTCTGCGCATGCGCAGTACCAAACGTCACTCCAGCTGATATGTTGATCAGCTGGTGTGATGTTAACACAGCGCATGCGCAGATCGTTGGAAGCATTATCCAACGATCTGTAAAATGCTGGGGGAAACGTACTTATCAGATTATGCCTCGCTGTTACGGGGCGGGTTTTCCATGTGCAGAATGTCCCTCCTGCATCCTTGGTGTCACTGAAAGAAAAAAGTCCCTTCATTAGTGGTTTCACTGGAAGGACAAATGTCCTTCTGTCCGTGTTGTCAAGAAAAAAATTGTCCCTGCGTCCATCATATGTGCACCAGTAAATTTAAGGGGTGGGGTGGTAGGAAGCTGGCAGTGGGGGATTAAGATGACGGGGTATGTTGGTAGGAGGCTGACAGTATGGTACAGGGGGGCAGGGGGGATGAAGATTACAGGGGGTGGTAGGAAGCTGACAGGGGGGGTGTGGAGATGACAGGGGTGGGTGGTAGGAAGCAGACAGGGGGGATGAAGATGACGTGTGGGGTGGTAGGAAGCTGTCAGGGGGATGAAGATGACGTGTGGGGTGGTAGGAAGCTGTCAGGGGGATGAAGATGACGTGTGGGGTGGTAGGAAGCTGTCAGGGGAATGAAGATGAAGGGTGGGGTGGTAGGAAGTTGACAGGGATGATGAAGATGATGGGGGTGGCTGATAAAATGTATGACAGGCCTCAGAGGTAGGGTGGTGGGATGCTAGGAACAGGGGGATGACGAGGAGCACGATGATGACAGGGGAAAGTAGGTGGCATCATATCATTAGGGCTGTGTGTAAGGTCATCACGGGCGGCTGGTAGCAGGGATGTTCGGGGCGCCCTCGATCTGGGAGTGACATCACGGGATGCTGTCAGTGTCGCGCAGCGGACCGTCATGCATAGTACCTTGAGACTGGCTCTCCCATGATCGCTGCTCTGCCAGGTCTTCCACACTACAGCCATTCATACCGGAGAGAAGATCGGGAGCTGCTCAGCAGCAGCGGCGGCCATTATCCATGCTCTGCACATGGTAGGAGATCCGCAGATCGTGGGAAAAGGGGAGGAGCCATGGGAGGGGAGCACATGAATCCACCCACTGACCCAACAACTGTTGGATGATCGAGGTTGTGACAAGCTCCCAACACCTCCTCCTCTCCCTCCACAGGACTGCGCGGCGGCAAGGCCTACTAAGGACTACTACTGTCACACATTGAGATAAGGAATCAGCGGCCGTGGCTGTGCCCTAGGCGGCTGCCTAATTCACCTAGTAGTAGCGCCGGCCCTGTTTCTAAGGGCGGGTTGCAACACACAAAACCCTTCCTTCAGCACTCCGAACCCACTCTGTAACACACACAAAACACGCCCCGCAACAGCGAGGCATAATCTGATAAGTACGTTCTCCTTCGACTTTTTGCTGATCATTGGATACTGCATCCGATGATCTGCGCATGCGCTTTGTTGACATCAAGTCAGCTGATCAACATATCAGCTGAATTGACATTTGGTACAGAGCAGACTCATCTGAGGCATTATCTGACGGGAGGCATTTTTCAACACCAGCACTCACTGCATCGCTAGGTTGTGGAGGGGTTGGCTCAGCCCACTGTCAGCTAAAAACGGATCACAAGAATGCAGAACGAACTGCACTCCTATGATCCATAAGAGAAGTATGGCCAAAAAAGCTTGGCCATACTTCTCCTTTAACTCCAAGTCTGGTAAGACTAGCAGTGTGTCGGATGATCTCACACTGCAGACATACAGCTATGATCAGGGCTTTTTTCTCAGAGGATAGGTGTAGGAACTCACCCCTTCCGACTCACCCCTTGTCCTTGCCCCGTACTCACCTCTGAGCACTGTTCCTTGGTTCCACCCCCACCGCACCTCCCAGTACCGCCCCTTTTAGAGAATACAGAACCAAGAATCATTTTGTGGTGCTAAGTAATTTGTATGGAATTTGTTAATGACAACAAGAAAGACAGTAAAATAGATTCCCTGTAGCTAGCAACAATGGAGCTTCTAGCAACAATAGATCCACCCAGCATCGTTAGACTCCCAACAGCCAGCATCAATAGACCCCTGTCTCAACCATAGATCCCTCCCAGCAACGACTGACTCCCCCCAGCAACATAAGATCCACCCCCAGCAGCAATAGATCCTTCCCCAGCAACAATAGACCCCCCCCCCTGCAAAAATAAATATCCTCCAGCAACAATTGATTCCCCAGCAGCGAGCATCAATAGAACCTCCAGCACCCCTTGCTATTACATACATTCAGTGCTGGAGGTGCCGGAACTACATTCCCCCGCGTTCCCGCTGAAAAAAAGCCCTGGCTATGATTCTCAAGGCAAAGATAGCGCACTGTTATTTTCCAGTAGAAATTCAAGATAAAATACATTTTTCAGGGTACTGCGTAGGCACAATTAACATTTCTAGATGTGGCCTATAAGATAAGAAATCTCCACTTTTTGAGTTTAGGTTCACTTTAAAGAGGAAGTAAACCCTGATGGGTTTTACTTCTGTCAGGGCTGTGCTCAGCCCTTCCTTCTCTGAGCTGGCCACTCACCTGTCGGCTAATTGCCAGCTCCTATCTCTCCACAGTTACTCAGCTGTTGATGATATCCTGTTCGTCAGTCCTGCCTACTTATGCCGTCCAGCCCAAAGGATCTCTGCCTTCGCCATGGTCAACATCACAGAGCGTTCCTGTTTAAAAACTTGCTTTGCTGACATCCCTTCTGGCTCCAGATCCTGCTTGCCATTCCACTACGTTGATTACTGACTTCTGGCTTGGTTGACTATCCGTTCCGGTTACTGAACTTTGGCTATGTTTTGACTACGTTTGTTCTTTTTACTTTTATTATTAAAGAAGTGTGATTTAACTGTACTTCTGTCTCGGTCTGATTTCATGGTTCCTGACAACTTCCTCTTTTTTCATCTGCAAAGTAAATACATAATGGGCTAGTATGTATCGCATACTAGCCCATAATGTGCCAATTACCTGCAAACGAAGCCTGCGATGCCGCCGCTGATGGCCACATCCATCTCCCCCCTTCCTTCTGGGGGCCGTAGACTCCGGCTCTGTCACTGTCCAGAGTTGCATGACGTTACTTCCGCGCATTTGCGTGGGAGCCGCCAGTTATGGCACGAACCCCTTAGAGACTGCATGATCGTGCCCCTTCTTCAGTGCGCATGCGCCGATGATATCGGTGCAAGCGTATATGGTAAATATCTCCGTGCAGCTTTAGGAGATATTTCCAGTACCTACAGATAAGCCTTATTATAGGCTTACCTGTAGGTAAAAGTGGTATAACTAGATTTACAACCACTTTATTAGAGCCATTTTAGCGGCACCTAGATCAGCTTTCTCAATTTTGTTTTTTTCTTTTCATTGTTTTTTTTTACATGGTGAAACCCTTGTAATAACTTTCTGCTCTCAGAGAACCATGTCCAATAATACTATATCTGCAGTTCACTGTACATTAGTATGATGGTCACAGGGGAGAATGGTCATTCCATTGGTGGTCATTGGGAAGAATCCCCTCTTAGAGATAAATTTAGAGATTAGAGCAAAAAAATGTCATTGTTGTCAGAGGATACCTATCTGAGAGGAAGAAATTTCACATTGCTCAAGGAACCCCAAGCATACTCTGGAGGCACCCCAAGCAAACTCTGGAGAGACCCTGGTTGAGAAAAGCTGACTTAGAACTGATTCTAAACAGATAATTATTTTTTTTTTCTAGAACAAGAAAACCTTGTATGGGCCATTTGCAAAATCTGGAACAAAAATAACTGTACATTGGACAAAAATAACAAAAAAAGTAATTTTAATTAAGATGCCATGTGCCGCATATTGAGTGACATGTGTTAGCACATATTAACGACATTCTATATTTCTGGAACTAGAGACAGGAAGAGATGGAAATTATGATTTTGTGTCATTTAGTGAAAGGGCATAGCTCTGGCTCATCTTATAGATACTTGAGATAATTAGCACTCTTCTGCTCAATAATGACATAAGAGTACGCTATAATTAAAGAGGCAATTTTAGTCTTTATTTTACAGATATATACATTTTCAAAGTGGAGAACTTTAACTTTATAAAAAAGGATGGCAAATGTAAAATTATCACTGGAGAACATACACTATATTTTCAAAAGTATTAGGACACCTGCCTTTACACGCACATGAACTTTAATGGCAGCCCAGTCTTAGTCCGTAGGGTTCAATATTGAGTTGGCCCACCCTTTGCAGGGCAAAGGCTGTGCACAAAGCAAGGTCCATAAAGACCTGGATGAGCGAGTTTGGGGTGGAAGAACTTGACTGGTCTGCACAGAGTCCTGAACTCAACCCGATAGAACATCTTTAGGATGAATTAGAGAGGAGACTGCGAGCCAGGCCTTCTCATCCAGCGTCAGTGCCTGACCTCACAAATGTGCTTCTAGAAGAATGGTCAAACATTCCCATAGACACACTCCTAAACCTTGTGGACAGCCTTCCCAGAAGAGTTGAAGCTGTTAAAGCTGCAAAGGGTGGGCCAATTCAATATTGAACCCTACGGATTAAGACTGGGATGCCATTAAAGTTCATGTGCGTGTAAAGGCAGGTGTCCCAATACTTCTGGTAATATAGTGTAAATCCCATAGTTTGTAGATGCTATAACATCAGCATAAACTAATCAATATATGCTTATCTGGATTTTTTACTAAAAATATGTAGCAGAATACATATTGGCCTAAATGTTATGAAGAAATTAGATTTTTAATCTTTTTTTTTTTCTTGGATATGTTTTATAGCAGAAAGTAACACATATTATTTTTTTTTTTTCAAAATTGTCGGGTGTTTTTTTTTTTTGTTTGTTTATAGCACAAAAAATAAATGCAGAGGTGATCAAATACCACCAAAAGAAAACTCTATTTGTGGGGAAAAAATGACATCAATTTTATTGGGGTACAGCATTGCACGACCACGCAATGGTCAGTGAAAGTAACGCAGTGCATCACAAGAAAATGGTCTTGTCATAAAATTGGGTAAATCTCCCAGAGGTCAAGGGGTTAAAAGGACATTCTGTGCCTATGCTATTTATTGATATTTTTTTCATTCATTACAAAACTGATTTTTTTTTTTTTGGCTCGCAAATATTTGAAAAATATATAATGTGGCCCTTATACTGAAAAGGTTGGAGACTCCTGATTTAGACTAATATAGTAAATGATAATAAAAAAAAACCAAACAAACTAGAAATAATTGGTGTTCATCCCGTCTAAATTTGTCAATGTCCCTGAAAAAGAGGTTTTACTCTCTCTCTTTTTAATACTCCCTTCTATGCAGGCAGTGTATATACTAATGTCTTATTAATATAATAGAACAAATGCACATTCAAGCAATAGTCATCTGTAATTTCTTTTACGTAATTGTATAGGGAATTAATATAAATATTTGTCATTTTATATTTTAAGTCTTGTATCTGATTATGTCAACTTTATATGATTACAACTATTACAGAGCTCCATGGAGCAGCTATATAGACCTATTTAATCGTCTGTGAAGGATTATTTCAGGGATTATTTTGTTTTCTGGGAAATGAAAACAAATTTAGGTTTATGTAGTAAAAAAAAAAAAAAAAGGGATTTGTATTACAGCATTAAATGTTTTGCAAAAGGAATCTTAAAAGAACAGTAGCCTTAAATCTCCGAAGAGGTCTAAATTTGCTTGGTGCATTACTGTCTTGCAGCACTAAGATCATTAATTTACTATTATTAGTATTATTACTATACAGGATTTATATAGCGCTGACAGTTTACGCAGCACTTTACAACATTAGGGCAGACAGTACAATTACAATACAATTCAATACAGGGGGGGATCAGAGGGCATGACTAAGGTCATGAGTTCAGTTCTTACCTGGGACCCTCTGTGCATGCTTTATCTCTTTATTTAAATGTGGGCTTCATCACACAACCGACCAAAAACAAGTGATAAAGATAGCAATGTTCTATTTAGTTTTATGTGATTATGAAAACCTGAAGGTTCTGATTCTAAAAAAAAATTATTACATTTATATATATATATGTGTATATATATATATATATATATATATATATATATATATATATATATATGTATATATATGTATGTATTTATGTACACCCGTCACATTTTTGTAAATGCTTTATTACAGTATATCTTTTCATGTGACAATACTGAAGAAATGACACTTTGCTACAATGTAAAGTAGTGAGTGTACAGCTTGTATAACAGTGTAAATTTGCTGTCCCCTCAAAATAACTCAACACACAGCCATTAATGTCTAAACCGCTGGCAACAAAAGTGAGTACACCCCTAAGTGAAAATGTCCAAATTGGGCCCAATTAGCCATTTTACAAGCATGACTCCCACAGGCAGAGGCATGATGGGACTTGTGGTTCTGCAAAAGCTGGAGGGCCGACAGTTTGACACCCCTGAACTAGAGAGTAAACCTGACTGTTGTCCCCTCATTACTTTGGAGGAACTCATATCAAAGTCCCAGCGCCTCTTGGATGGTTTTTTTTTTGCCTGTAGTACAAAGTGTCTCAACACTAAAGTGCCTATAATGCCGTGTACACACTGGCGTACTTTTCGGCAACAAAGGTCCGACAGTCTTTCCGATGGACTTTCGACGGACTTTTGGCGGACTTCCGACGGACTTTCGAACGAACGGACTTGCCTACATACGATCACACCAAAGTCCGACGGATTTGTACGTGATGACGTACGACCGGACTAAAATAAGGAAGTTCATAGCCAGTAGCCAATAGCTGCCCTAGCGTCGGTTTTCGTCGGTTTTCGTCCGTCGGACTAGCATGCAGACGAGTGGATTTTTCGTTAGGAACTGGGTCCGGCGGAGTTCCGACATAAAGATTTGAAACATGTTCCAAATCTAAAGTCCGTCACATTTTCGACAGAAACAGTCTGCTGAAGGTCCGATGAAGCCCACACACGGTCGGATTGTCCGCCGGATTCGGTCCGTTGGACCATACCGGTCAAAAAGTCCTCTTGTGTGTACAGGGCATAACACTTAATCCCAACACTAAACCTAAACCATAGGGTGCCTTGACCTCCTCTAACTTGTAGCATGACCCTAACACATAATTGTCACATTAATCCTTACATTTAACTTAGCCACTAAAGTGATCCCTTGACAACTCAACTATCCCTTCCCTACCATTAGAGTGTTACTAAACCCACAATAGAAAAATCAGTCTGTATATGTAAGTAAAGCATGCTTGTTATACTAACTGTGGAACTTTAGGGGTTAATCGTCTGCATTGTGTAAAAAGGCTGTTTGATCCTGTATGCACAGATCCTCTTCCCCTTCTTGCATTGTCCCTATAACATGTCCAGATAAGACAGAGTTACTGGAGTCAGGCTGCACATGCTCAGTTTGGTGTGTATTGCTGAAGAGTTTTTTTTTTTCTTGTGAGAGTGCATGTGATCAGCAAAGGGCCAATCAGCACTGTCCAGACACAGGGTCAGGGGTCCTGCATCCTGATAGAACAGCCAGTGCATTATGAAAACTCCTCCTACAAGCTACAAACCAGACACTGATAGAAGTCACAAGACTGCTATATACTGCAGATGAGAAAAGGTGCTTAGCAGTTTATATTTACTAAAAGAATTGCATTTCCATGTTCTGTGTACCGTGGGAGACCAGATATAGTGAATGCAGAGTCCTGGGTTTAGTAATAAATAACTTAAGAAGGGAAGTATGAATAACCCTGTAATATGCATACACAAAGTGTGCGCAGTCTCTTGTAACCAAAAATGACCTACAAAAAAAGGGTTAGTGTAAAGACAAAAGATCCGAACAGAAGAAAATCGGTTACCTATAGAGACTAATTGGCATCAAAGTGTTAATGGTACAAAATTAGCTTTATTGAAAATGTGGAACAATGCACAAATACTAAAACTTAAATAATTCTACATCCATCACCATATAAAAAGAATGACAACATTGTCACCCATAGCACACAGACATAACCCACAAATACGATCGATAGGGTCTGAAAGTGGATCAGATGCCCCTGTATAAAAAGTCCCTCCCAAGGCCAACACAAGGCCAACAAGAGCAATGTTCATTAGGACAGTGCGTATCTGACCCAGACTTGGTCTAAGTATGTGAGGATAGCTGCAAAAGTACATGTGCATTTGTTACACATTTTCAATAAAGCTAATTTTGTACCATTAACCCCTTGATGCCAATTAGTCTCTATAGGTAACGGCTTTTCTTGTGTTCAGATCTTTTATCTTTACACTAACCCTTTTTTTTTCCCTGGGTTTAGTAACACTTTAACACTCTAACTATCTCTAGACATGTGCGGTTTCATTACAAATCGAAGTTCGAATGAAATTTGCTTGATTTAGAGATTCAGATGTATGCGAATCCCCGAATCACAATAGTGACAAATTTCAACAAATCCAAAATGCATCTTAATGAAACCAACAAATTCATTTTGTTTCCTTCAGATGACATGATACGATAGTTTGGGCCTTTTGTTAATGTTTGAAGTATCCAAAAAAACGCAATGACATAACGAATGATCCGAATTGATTCAGATCCACTTGTTTTTATTCTAGTGAGCGTAATGTGAATGTTCTAATAAGATTCTTTTTGTATTGGGGTTTATAGACCATTCATTCAATTTGTATGTGTGCAGCCCAACAAGGGGATGGGGAAAGGAATTCCACTTAAAGCGAAGTCCGCCCGCCCCTTTAAAAATTAAAGTCAGCAGCTACACATAACTGTAGTTGCTGACTGTTAGGACGCTTACCTGTCCTGGAGTCCAGCGATGTTGGCACCGCAGCCGATGTTTACATTGGCTGGTTGGGTGCTGCCGCCACCATTGCTGGTAAGGTAACCCGGCAGTGTAGCCTTTCAGCTTCATGGTCGGGTCCCTACTGCGCATGCGCGAAGAGCGCTGCGGTCTCTTACTGGCCCGGCAGAAGGGGAGGGAGTAGGAGGGGGGCAGAGCTGCTAATGTATTTCTCCATGTCCTAGTCTCCCGGAAGTGGGGACAGGGTATCTGTAAAAAAACAGGTACCTGCTCCCCCCCCCCCCGAAAGGTGTCAAATGTGGCACCGAAGGAGGGGAGGAATCAGAAAAGCGGAAGTTCCACTTTTGGGTTTGATAACATAACGAATGAAAACAGAACTTCCGAAAATAAGAATTGATTCGGAACAACGAATACTGTATATACTCTCCCGAAATAAGGATTGTTCCAAAAATGAATCATTCTAATATAACGATTATGATAAAACTAAATGATTGTCTTAATGAGTGAAACAAAATGAAGCAAAGTTTTTCGTTGTTTGTGCACATCTCTATTTACCTCCACCCTCTAAAACCTAAACCTAACCTCAGATCTCAAATTTAAACTACACCTTCTAATCTGATTATATTACTAAAATAACCGAAGCCAACACAAAACTAACGAAGTCAGAGCACTAAACCTGCCCCTTGCTGTGTATAGTCACCTCATCCGGCACTGGAAGTAATTGCTCAGAATCCTCACAGCTCCGCTTCAACAAACACCTTCTCCAAGGTGTAAGCACCAACATAATTACTGATCTGGTCATATGTAGAAGTGTTATTAGTACTTTTTTTTTAATAACAGAATTATCATTGCTCCAGTGGCTTGAAAGCAGGTATAGCACTTCTCGGAAAGACCCTGGTGTGAATTATGATGGCTGAATAAATGGGATTTCCGTTGCTAACTAGTTCAGTGACTATGTATAGCACATATGGTAAATGTCTATTTACTGGACGGCTCTAACATATACTAGATGTAACTAAAAGGTCACAGTGGAGAAGATATTCATAACCATTACTATAATATCATTATCGTGACTACAGCTGGCCATACATGGGATATTATTGTAGACAGTACAAATAGTTTAGACCTATATATCAGTTGTACATTTATCACATGACCCCTAGGATTCCCTTTCTGTATCTTGACTATATGCAGAACTTTATGCCGCGTACACACGGTCGGACTTTTCGTCTACAAAAGTCCAACGGACGCTGACGGACTAAAGCTGGCTGGTAATCCGATCGTGTGTGGGCTTCTCCGGACTTTCAACGGACTTTTTCAGCCTCAAATCCGATGGACTTTAGATTTGAAACATGCTTCAAATCTTTCCGACGGACTCGAGTCCGGTCGAAAAATCCGCTCGTCTGTATGCTAGTCTGACGGACAAAAACCCACGCTAGGGCAGCTATTGGCTACCGGCTATCAACTTCCTTATTTTAGTCCGGTGTACGTCATCACGTAAGAATTCGACGGACTTTTGTGTGATCGTGTGTAGGCAAGTCTGTTCGTTAGAAAGTCCGCCGCAAGTCCGTCGAAAGTCCATCGAAAGTCTGTCGGACAGGCTGTCGGACTTTTGTAGCTGAAAAGTCCGACCGTGTGTACGCCCCATTAGTCTCTACCAGGCATATCTGCTCTAATGGCATCACTTACTGTTAAGTCAGTTTGTTTCTAATACCTGATTCCGTGCAAGGACAAGTACCGTTCTCTGTTTAGTACAAGATCTAAGGGATCCATGCATGGGTCCCTCTTCACTTAATGGCTGTCTTGAGATCTCTGGTCTCTTGTCCAACTGATCTTAAGACTGCAGGCAAATGTCCTATTCTTATACAGTATTAGTGATCATTTTCATACTTTTTGACTCAAATGTATGAAATTTTTGGAGCTAGGTAGGCTGAGGGTCACTCATTCCTTATACACCTCATGGATGGAAGGGAGACAGATATAGGGTTTGATGGGGGGGGGGGGCTTTATTAGAAGGTTGATGTATGTATTTTTTTGGGGTTTTTTGTTTTTTCTTGTTACACGCCCCTGCATGGCCAATTTAAGGCGGTCTCTATTGTATTCGCCAATTGCTGAAAACTCAATAAAAAACAATAATAAAAAAAAAGACTGCAGGCGAGAGCAAGCTACAGCAGAAGCGCAAAACACATTTTTACTGCTGCTCTATTAGGAAAATGCATTTATATCCTTTAAACATAGAACATGCCACTTTCTTTGGTGGTATAATGGCACAGAGCCAATCTCACTGTGGGCTTTAAATAAAGCCTGGTGCCTAACAAGTGGCTACATCCCCATTGGTCACAATAGGTAATGTTGTTTTTGCTGAGTAACAGTAAAGCCTCTATGGCCCCAGTTGGTACAACCATAATGCACTGACTGTTTAAATACATGATCTATGGGATCCATCCATGCATGACCCCAATCCACCTGGCAGGGGCCCTTCACTTAATGGCAGCCTTGAGATATCTGGTCATGTCTCTTGTTCAACCAATCTTGAGACTGCAGGCAAAAGCATGCTACAGCAGAAAACAAAAATACATTTTTACTGTTCCTCTACTAGGATAATGCATTTATAACCTTTAAACATGGAGTATGCCATCTCCTTAGTGGCATAATAGCACAGAACCAGTCTCACTGTGGTCTTCAGATAAAGCCTGGTGTCTAAAAGTGGTCACTATAAGTAATGTGGTTCTTACTGATTAACAGTAAAACCTCTTTGGCCCCAGTCGATACAGCCATATTGCAATGACTGTTTAAATACAAAAATGACTGCACTTAATATTACCGGAAAAACTATTGTTGCCACAGTGGCTCTCAGTATATCTCACTAAACTGAATACAAAATGGCTAAATGTCACTGGTGTTGGCTGTTTGTTGATTCCTCAGATGCTTTGCTGTATGAAGAATAAATTTTATTCCTTTGAAATGCTCCCATCATGAACTTCCTTCCACCTTAATAAAACAGTTTGTACGGCTTATACATGTTTCAGTGTACAATGTGGGGAAGACAATATTCTAACTACATGCTGGCACAGCAGATGGGTGTGACATGTGGCTCTCTGACACAAGGCAAATGTTATGATGGTAGAATTAAACACGGAATGCCAGCATTTTGAAGAAATATGGTATATTCTTTTTATTTTAAACATGTGAGAAAAATACAACTCAAAAAACAAAGATTCTGGGATACAAAGGCACACTCTTGGGTCTACATGCGTTCACCTAAATTTTTTTTTTTTTTGCTGTTTTTCTTCACATGATGTGAACTAAAAATTATATTCTCTATATAGCCAAACGTTTACTATCACACCTCTGTGACCTTTTTGGACATTCCATTTCAAAGCAATAGTTATTATTTTGGAGCCCTCCCTCTTTGTGGCCTCCACCCTTCTGGGAAGACTTTTTACCAGATTTTGGAACATGGCTGTAGGAATTTGGGTCCATTCAGCCAAAAGAGCATTTGTGAGGTTGGGTACAGAGGTAATGATGTTTGACCTGGCTTGCAACTGGCATTCCAATGTATCAGTGCAATTGAAGTCAGGATTCGAGTGCAGGCTACTCAAGTTCCTCTACACTGAACTCATTAAACCACGTCTTTATGTACCTGGCTTTGTGCACAGGAGAACTGTCATGCTTAAATGTAAAATGACATTCCCAAACTGCTGCAAAAATTTGAAAATACAACCTGAAATGGTCTATTATGTATTTGTACTGTATGCTGTAGCATTAAAAAAGCCCTCATTGGAAACCTGAGCTCAATAATTTGGAGCACTGCCCACATACTTTTGGTCAGAGTGTGCATGTTATATGTATCTTGGATTATTGATGCCCCCATTTGCAGTTGTACTCATCTACGCAAAGGTTTTTTATCTGGTGTGCATGCAGGATAAAAAATAATGGTGCTACAGAGGGGCATGTGTGATGGGTTCAATAACAAAACCATTAAAATGCCCCTATGTGTCTCTAATCTCCATCTCAAAGGCATTTCTCCTAGTGATATAGAATAAAAATTGCTCTCATGGCAATCGTATAGAGGTTCTCAAACTACATACTGTATACACTGAGTTTAACCAAATGTGTTTGATAAATGAGCTTGCTACCTGCCCAAATCACTGTGTACCTGGATAGCTCTGGGTCCCATTGTAGTCATATGGTCTGTTGGGGACCAAGTTGTCCCTTGTGTGGTATATAACCAGGCAAAGTTTGTCAGAATGACCATTTACCAACATAACAACACAGACTGGCCAAGGGCAAGTGTCTCATCATTTTTGGATTAAGGCCACCTCCATTTTTGGAAACACAGATGTATGTTTGATCCTGTCCATTTTTACAAATGTTGAGAGTTCATCCAAGTATTATTGACACTCATACAATTTCTGTCCCAAAAATTAATACATACAGTGCACCCGGAAAGTATTCACAGCGCTTTACCTTTTCCACAATTTGGTACAGTATGTTACAGCCTTATTTCAAAATGGATTAAATTCATTATTTTCCTCAAAATTCTACAAACCATACCCCATAATGACAATGTGAAAGAAGCTTGTTTGAGATCTTTGCAAATTTATTAAAATTTAAAAATGAAAAAAATCCCATGTACATAACTATTCACAGCTTTTGCTCAAAACTTTGGTGAAGCTTCCTTGGCACCAATTACAGTCTCAAGTCATTTTGAGTATGATGCTACAAACTTGGCACACCTATTTTTGGGTAGTTTCTCCCATTCTTCTTTGCAGGACCTCTCAAAGTCCATCAGGGTGGACGGGGAGTGTCGGTGCATAGCTATTTTCAGATCTCTCCAGAAATGTTCAACTGGGTTCAAGTCTGGGCTCTGGCTGGGCCATTTAAGGACATTCACAGAGTTGTCCCATAGCCACTCCTTTGTTATTTTGGGTGTGTGCTTTGGGTCGTTGTCCTGTTGGAAGATGAACCTTCGCCCCAGTCTGAGGTCCAGAGCGCTCTGGAACAGGTTTTTATCAAGGATGTCTCTGTACATTGCTGCATTCATCTTTTTCTCAATCCTGACTAGTCTCCCAGTTCCTACCACTGAAAAACATCCCCACAGCATGATGCTGCCACCATCATGCTTTACTGTAGGGATGGTATTGGCCAGGTGATGAGCAGTGCCTGGTTTCCTCCAGACATGACGCTTGCCATTCAGGCCACAGAGTTCAATCTTTGTTTTATCAGACCAGAGAATTTTGTTTCTCATGATCTGAGAGCCATTCGGGTGCCTTTTAACATAAAAAACAAATTTCCGCGCTTAGGAAAAAGGAACTGCAGCCCCCCCAGCAAAGAACATCACCTCA
This sequence comes from Aquarana catesbeiana, assembly GCF_042186555.1. Taxonomy (NCBI): domain Eukaryota; kingdom Metazoa; phylum Chordata; class Amphibia; order Anura; family Ranidae; genus Aquarana; species Aquarana catesbeiana. Next base: position 647,441,653 of record NC_133327.1, read on the forward strand.
GTGAGGTTCAAAAGACAAGGAAATACTATTACAGGGGAATTGGTGCTGTTTAAGAGTGATAAAAATATATTAAATAAGAAATAAATGATAAATAAATAAATGAAAAAAATTCTCTGTGTGATAAATCTAAACCATACACACTAAAGTGCAATAAAGTGCAAAGTGCTAAAGAAATGGTATCAGAAATATATAAGAAATCAATCAAATTCATGAACAATAGATAACAGTGATATTAATAACACCAAATAACGTGCTGAATAACTAGATAGCTAAAGGACTAATTTAAAATTAAACAATGTCCCCATGTGAGTCCACAGCAAATCGCTGCAAGTGAATAAATAGCAAGAATTAATAAATAAAAAATGTAATTGAAAAAATTGATGTATGGTGTTAAAATGTATATATAAAAAATATATATAAAAAATGGTGATAAAAAGTTCAACTGAATATGTGTATATATACAGCTAAATGCTGAAAAAAATATATACCGTATTTATCGGCGTATAACACGCGCCGGCGTATAACACGCACCCCAAGTTTAGGAGGGAATTTTAAGGAAAAAAACGTTTGAAGGAAAAAAAACTTACATTTAAATGCCCATCAATGCAGCCGTTTTTAAATATGGCGCCGCTGAGAGACACTGAGCCGGTCCCGTGTCCCGTGTCTCTCGGCGGCTCTCGGCTGCTTTTCGGCTTCTCTCGGAGCCCTGTGGGCGGAGCCGAGAGCCGCCGACATTCATACATAGCCGAGTGCGGCGGCGGTTGCTCCTCCGCTCACAGTCAGCGGGGGATCGGCGGGGATCGGCGTATAACACGCACCCGCGATTTTCCCCTGATTTTGAGGGGAAAAAAGTGCGTGTTATACTCCGATAAATACGGTATATAGTCTGTGAAGAGTATCAGTACATAAACTCAAGAATAACAGTGTGATGATTCTTCAGTGCTCCCCGCCTTCATCTGTAACCCCCACTCGTGCCCGCACTCACCAGAGCGCCTAACCCCTGCAGGGGTAACAGGCGTGTAAGCTGGGATCCAGCAGCGGTGTCCCCTTGTGGTAGAAAGCCCTTCGAACGGGTACCGTAATCTTCCCCTTTACCACGGAAGTCCTCCCCATAAGGCTGAATAGCTTGCTTGACTCCCAGTGTGAGGATCTTTAGATAAAAAAAATAGTAAAGGTCTTGCAAGCAACCTAATCAAAGTTCCCTTATCTTATAATAGTATAATAGTATAAGGGCCATTATACTATTATAAGATAAGGGAACTTTGGTTAGGTTGCTTGCAAGACCTTTACTATTTTTTTATCTAAAGATACTCACACTGGGAGTCAAGCAAGCTATTCAGCCTTATGGAGAGGACTTCCGTGGTAAAGGGGAAGATTACGGTACCCGTTCGAAGGGCTTTCTACCACAAGGGGACACCGCTGCTGGATCCCAGCTTACACGCCTGTTACCCCTGCAGGGGTTAGGCGCTCTGGTGAGTGCGGGCACGAGTAGGGGTTACAGATGAAGGCGGGGAGCACTGAAGAATCATCACACTATTATTCTTGAGTTTATGTACTGATACTCTTCACAGACTATATATTTTTTTCAGCATTTAGCTGTATATACACACATATTCAGTTGAACTTTTTATCACCATTTTTTATATATATTTTATATATATATTTTTAACACCATACATCAATTTTTTCAATTTAATTTTTTATATATCAATTCTTGCTATTTATTCACTTGCAGCGATGTGCTGTGGACTCACATGGGGACATTGTTTCATTTTAAATTAACTCCTTTAGCTATCTAGTTATTCAGCACGTTATTTGGTGTTATTAATATCACTGTTATCTATTGTTCATGAATTTGATTGATTTCTTATATATTTCTGATACCATTTCTTTAGCACTTTGCACTTTATTGCACTTTAGTGTGTATGGTTTAGATTTATCACACAGAGAATATTTTTCATTTATTTATTTATCATTTATTTCTTATTTAATATATTTTTATTTGGGTGCCTTTTGGCAAACTCCAGGCGGGCTGTCATGTGCCTTTTACTGAAGGGTGGCTTCTGTCTGGCCACTCTACCATTCAGGTCTGATTGGTGGAGTGCTGCAGAGATGGTTGTTCTTCTGGAAGGTTTTCCTCTCTCCACAGAGAAACGCTGGATCTCTGTCAGAATGACCATCGGGTTCTTGGTCACCTCCCTGACTAAGGCTCTTCTCCCCTGATCGCTCAGTTTGGCCGGGTGGCCCTCTCTAGGTCCTGGTGGTTTCAAACTTCTTCCATTTACGGATGATGGAGGTCACTGTGCTCATTGGGACCTTCAATGCTGCAGAAAATTTTCTGCACCCTTCCCCAGATCTGTGCCTCGATACTATCCTGTCTTGGAGATTTACAGACAATTCCTTGAACTTTATGGCTTGGTTTGTGCTGACATGCACGGTTAACTGTGGGATCTTATATATAGACAAGTATGTGCCTTTCCAAATTATGTTCAATCAACTGAATTTACCACAGGTGGACTCCAATCAAGTTGTAGAAACATCTCAATGATGATCAGTGGAAACAGGAGGCACCTGAGCTCAATTTCGAGTGTCATGGGAAAGGCTGTGAATACTTATGTACATTTGATTTATTTTTTATTTTTAATACATTTGCAAAGATTTCAAACAAACTTCTTTCACGTTGTCATTATGAGGTATTGTTTTTGTAGAATTTTGAGGAAAATAATGAATTTAATCCATTTTGGAATAATGCCGCGTACACACGATCGGAAATGCCAGCAAAACTCCGATGAGAGCTTTTTGTCGGAAAATGCGACCGTGTGTATGCTCCATCGGTCTTTTGCTGGCGGAATTCCAGCCAGCAAAAGATTGAGAGCATGTTCTCTATTTTTCGGTCGGGAAAAGTTCCTCTCCGAAAATGCATTCGTCTGTATGCAATTCGGGCGCATAAAAAATCACGCATGCTCGGAAACAATTTGACGCATGCTCGGAAGCATTGAACTTCATTATCTCTCGTAGTGTTGTACATCACCGCGTTCTTGACGGTTGAAAGTTCAGAGAACTTTTGTGTGACCGTGTGTATGCAAGCCAAACTTGAGCGGAAATTCCGATCGTGTGTACGCGGCATTAGGCTGTAACATAACAAAATGGGGGAAAAAAAGTGAAGCGCTGTGAATACTTTCCAGATGCACAGTATTTGTTCAATCTTTATATTGCTGAGAATTTTAAAAGAAAATCCTGGAATATAACACAAATCAGTCACTTGTATATAGTGTTTTATTATTCACAGCTCATATAGAAAGAAAGGTTGACATAGACATACCACACCAATGCACTTATTGTTACATGACATTTCTAAGTAACCACTTAGGAGTCCTGGATCTTTCTACTTTCTGAGCTCCATATAATAGTAGCTCCCAGCTATTTCTTTGTGGGTACTACTTTGTTTATGCTTTACAAAACCACACTGCCTTATCAAGGCCTCTCTGTAAAGAGCCGCCTTAGACCCCTTTCACACCGGGGCCGCCCGTTCGTTAGCGGTAAAGCGCTGCTAGTTTTAGCGGCACTTTACCACTGTTTAAGCGTCGCTTTAAGGCCAATAATGGGGCGCTTTTAACCCCAAAGAAGGGGTTAAAAACGCCGTGTTGCTTTTCAGGCGCTTCGGAAGTGCTGCCCATTCATTGCAATGGGTAGTGTAGGAGTGCTGCATACACTGCTCCCAAACTGCCCCAATGATGCTGCTTGGAGGACTTTTTCTAATGTCCTGCAAGCGCATCGCCCCAGTGTGAAAGCACTCCGGTGGTATGGGAGGTCGTTTTCAGGCACTTTACATGCGCTATTTCTAGCGCTAAAATGGCAGAAAACTGGCTAAAGTGATTGTAAAGCTTGTGTTTTTTTTTTTTCTTCTTTAATGAAAGTAACAAACATATTAATACTTGCCTGCTCTGTGTAATGGTTTTGTATAGAGCAGCCCGGATTCCTACTGTTCTGGGTTCCCCCGCTGGCGCTCCTAGCTCCACCATCCCACGCCCCCTTCCCCTGCTGGTTGCAGCTTGATATGGTGGGCACATGCCGGAGGGGGGGAACCAGGAGCACCGGAGGGGGTCCCAAGAAGAAGAGGATCAGTGCTGCTCTGTTCAAAACCACTGCACAGGGCAAGTAAGTATAAGGTGTTTGTTTGTTTTTTTAAATGTTCTGTACAAGTTGTGTCATTATGTAAAGAAGAGTAAAGGTACAGACACAAAATATGTAATGGTGTCATCAATGGTGTAATGGTGGCATGTCATCTGCAAATCATCAGCTTTTCTGTTTCAATTCTCAGAATTATCACTGGTTAACATTGGCATGATTTGACATGTCAAATCGCATGCCAAATTGGCGGCAATTGCTGGCAGTGGCACCGTCCGAATCGGTCCCAAAAGTAGTTTCTGTATTACTTTTGGCGACTTTGGGGTGCGATTTCCATAGACATCTGTGCAGGAACCCGCACAGGTGTCTCTGAAATTGCTCCTGAAGTCGAACTGACGTGTGGGAATGAAATCATGCGAGTTCAGCTGAACTGACATGATTTCATTACCGCTGTCAGTGTGAACCTGGGCTTAATCCCTTTTTTTTTTTTTTTTTTTTATTAACCCATATACTATTCATAAGTGATGGTCAAACACATCGCCATAGAAAACTGGGTAGGGCCAAGCTTAGTGAGCTGCCCATCAAATTGTTACATTTTGCTTGGAGATGTTAACGTTCCTGAATCTATGCAGGTCCACCAGCCATCATCATTTAAGAGATATTATTTTTGTTTCATTTAAAATAATTAGCAAATGTCTCTTTGCTGTACATGTCCAATTATTTATTACTGTGAGTTATACAGTAAAACCTTGGATTGCGAGCATAATTCGTTCCAGAAACATGCTTGTAATCCAAAGCACTTGTATATTAAAGCAAATTTCCCCATAAGAAATAATGGAAACTCAAATGATTCGTTCCACAACCATTTATTCCTAAATCCTTCAGTTTATAGTCCCTATAAAAAGATTATAGCAATGTGACCATAAAATGTCCATTCACAAATGGAAACCTCCACAAGGGGATTGAAGCAAAATCCAACAGGAGCTACAGAGTATAGAAGAGTTGGTTTGAGAGCGATTTGCAAGACAAGCAAAATTTTAAATACATTTTGACTTGATATACAAATGATGTCTTGATATACAAGTAGCGTCATGTCACAACTGAGTATAAAAGAGAAGAGAGGCGCCTCTAAGTGTAGAAATATGGTTACATTTAATGAAGGTACAACATTTATCAACTCCCATGGTTGATAATTAAAAGAGACACATCTAAGTATGCAGGTATCCGGGGTAAAGCTGTCCACACAGACCATCAGTCTGCAATCGTAACTGGGAAGACTACCCTGCAGTAGAGCGATCTTAAAGCGAGGCTTGAAGTGCTTATAGAGCGCAGCGTGGAAAGGATAACATCGATGGCGGTGTGGAGGATGGTCTATGTGGACAGCTTTACCCCGGATACCTGCATACTTAGATGTGCCTGTTTTAATCATCAACCATGTGAGTTGCTAAATGTTGTACCTTCATTAAATGTAACCATATTGCTACACTTAGAGGCGCCTCTCTTCTCTTTTATACTCAGTTGTGACATGACGCTACTTGTATATCAAGACAAAATGTATTCAAAAATGTTGCTTGTCTTGCAAATCGCTCTCAAACCAAGTTACTCTCAAACCAAGTTTTTACTGTATTGCATTTCTTTAAGTAATGAGAGAATGTTTCACATAGAAAAATGTATCAAGTTGCACTTTTTGTACCTTATTAAAATAATAGGCTTCATCCTGAATGGTAACACGATCGATGTCACCTCCCCAAAGCACAGCAGACTCATTAGAAAGAATATTCTGTATGGAGGAAGTTCTGGCTATTTATATTTTATCAAAATTAACTACCCAGATCATTTATGTCAGTCTGAGTTTACTTTGAATTTCGTCTGGTCAGGCCGTCTGCCTAAAAGGCTTCTGCTAAATGCCACCCGTATCTAAACAGAGTAGGGAGGATGAATCTGCCTGGGTTTGAAACCTGAAATTTGTGAAACTCGAACTTAGCAGCAAATCCCATTAAAGTTCTTGATAAAAAATTCTGGGCATTTTCAAGGCTAATAGGCACGTTATTTATAATAAAGTCACTGCATGGGGGGGCATGGCATTACCATGGGGGATATTTAACTAAGCAAAGAAAAAAAAATTCTGTAAAGCAGAGAAATTATCCTTTTTATTGCCATTTGGATAAAAACACCAATCCTTTAAATTATATGTAGCCTTTATTATATAGCCTTTAGGCTGTATATAGTATAACAGAACAGGATAATTCTCATGGACATTGTCAGCGACCCCCTTATCCTGGCATCACATACACTATATTACCAAAAGTATTGGGACGCCTGCCTTTACACACATGAACTTTAATGTCATCCCAGTCTTAGTCCGTAGAGTTTAAAATTGAGCTGGCCCACCCTTTGCAGCTATAACAGCTTCAACTCTTATGGAAAGGCTGTCCACAAGGTTTAGAAGTGTGTCTATGGGAATGTTTGACCATTCTTCCAGAAGCGCATTTGTGAGGTCAGGCACTGATATGGACGAGAAGGCCTGGCTTGCAGTCTCTGCTCTAGTTCATCCCAATGGTGTTCTATTGGGTTGAGGTCAGGACTCTGTGCAGGCCAGTCAAGTTCCTCCACCCCAAATTCGCTCATCCGTGTCTTTATGGACCTTGCTTTGTGCACTGGTGTGCAGTCATGTTGGAACAGGAAGGGGCCATCCCCAAACTGTTCAAACTGTTCCCACAAAGTTGAGAGCATGAAATTGGCCAAAATTGCATTTGACTCATGCTTAAACCTGTGGGTCTTAATTGGGTCATGGGTTTACTTAAGGTCAGAGCTGGATGACTCATGCAGGCAAGTCTCTGGTGCCTTCCCCTGGGTCTGGAAGTTTGGAAAAACTTCTAGAGGTTAGTGGGTGGAGGCCAGGAGGATTGATCTGCATATTTAAGGGAGTTTGGCCAATCCCAAGGCATGTGGGCCTGACAGGGGGGATAAGCAGCCCTTAAGTATGGATGAGTCATGCTGGCAAGGGGGAGTTGGGTAGAAGATGGAGAGGGAGTGCTGAGGGGACTTTCGGTGGCCCTTCAGGCAAACCCACTAGTCTGGGGGGGGGGGGGGTTGTTGCCATCAAGTTAGGCATTCCATAATTCCCATTCCCCATCCAAGTTATTACCCCTAATAAAACAAAGCTCAAAGACTGTTCCTTGTGTCTGGATGAATGCTGAAAATGTTACTTTCCTGGCTGTTTAGGAGTAGGGACCCCTGCCATCTGCAACCCCTATGGGTGTAGTGCTACACTTACCTGCTCTGTACAATGGTTTTGCACAGAGCAGCCCTGATCCTCCATTTCTCGGTTCAACTGCCAGCGCTCCTGCCCCCCCCCCCGAGTGAGTGAATGCCCCCATAGCAAGCACATAGAGTTCCCAGCATAGCTAGGGAACTGACCACAGTGGTTTCTCCTGTTTAGTGCGGTCAGTTTTTAAAAGCAGAGGGACTGGCAGACACCAGGGATTTCACACAAAGGAAGCAATACAAAAGAGAACAGTATACTTTTTTATACAAGTACATGGTACAGCAGGCACATATCAGGAATATGAAGTGTTGGGATTACATAGTGTATTCTTTAATTATGCTAACAAAGTGTTAATTTTACATAAGTAAGGATAAGTGTTGGGGTTACAGGTTGGGTTAGTGAGAGTATTATTGTTATAGTGAGATTTAGTGTCTCACCCATCAAACACAATATGATTTTGTAGCAATTTAAATACACGTGATCAAAAATAAGCAATTCCTTATTGATCCAATTATCAATATCTCAACACATAGCCCCCGTCCCCCACCACTGCTGATCAGCTGTCAATCAAAAAAATGAATTGAGACACAATTTTTTTCGCGCAATCAGTTGGTATCTACAATCAATTCTCTGACATTTAGCACCACGTCTCCATACACTTTATGAAAAATGATTGATTGAAAGGATGTTATTGGTCAGGTGTTGCATTCTAGACCTTCTATATTCAATGTAATCACTTTGCATGAATTGGCCAATTTGATGGTCATATTGGTATGTTTGTGGCCACTGATAGTGTTACAGTAGGGTGAATGTGAGGGATCATTATGGTAGGGCACCAAAACTAGAAACAGAAAAACCCAAAATAGATATACAGGCTGACTTATGCCGCGTACACACGACCGGTTTTGCCGTCTGAGAAACTCCGAAGGTTTCTCTGACAGAACTCCGATGGAATTCCATTCAAGCGGTCTTGCCTACACACGGCCAACCCAAAGTCCGACCGTCAGAACGCAGTGACGTACAGCACGTGCGACGGGACTAGAAAAAGGAAGTTCAATAGCCAGTAGCCAATAGCTTCCGTCTTGTACTTGCTTCAGAGCATGCATCGTTTTTGGTCCGTCGGAACAGCATACAGACGAGTGGTTTTCCCAATAGGAATTGCTTCCGTTGGAAATATTTAGAACATGTTCTATTTCTAGGTCCGTCAGAATTTTCGAAAAATAAAGTCCAATGAGGCATACACACGATCGGAATAGATGATGAAAAGCTTCCATCTGACTTTTTCTGTTGGACATTCCGCTCGTGTGTACGCGGCGTTAGTGATCGGTCGTTTTCCATCTGTATAGCTGCCATAAGCGGGACTTTTAGGGCAGGTTATCCATTTATGGAGGGCTGTGTGATTTTATTGGAAAGGCCATTGGGGATTCCGGAAAGGATAGTGGGGGCTATCTGGCTATCCCACTGGAGTGTTTGCGCGTTTTTATGTCCATTGTATTATACACATCATTAATAAAGATACTGCGGTAGCCATTTTGTAGGTGTCACATCCTAGTGGGTGTTTTTTGTGCACCTAAATTGGAAACACTGATCTGCTGCTGCTGAAAGCTAATCTACCACCCAGCACTTCCTCTATGGTTGTGGCTGCAATGACTGTTGATCAAAGGCAAAAGGTTGTGCCAATCTAAACTGTATTTTAGGGCACGACAGCCCATTTCTATAAAAACAAAGCTCATAAACATAGATTCCCACGCAGAGGTGCTTCAACATCAAAAGCATGAAATTAAGAAAATGCTAGCCCACCTGGTTATGCTTCCACAGCACAGCTGCTATGAATACTGTTCCCGCAGACCACGGGCTCTTCAGGCCGGCTCAGTCTTGTAGATTGCAGTACCTCGCTGCACTGGCCCCCTCCTGATCTCTAATTAGGGTTCTCCAGTCCCCCCCCGAGCTTGCTCACTCTTCCATAGACTTTGGGACTCCCTCCACCCTAGAGTTGCCACCTTTTCCTCAAGCCAAACCCGAACACTTTCACGGCGCACTGCAATTTTTTTGTAATACACGCTATGGTATGGTAAAATACCTGGAACACCTTTTGGGTTACCCAAACAGAGTAGTAATGAGGTGTGCTACGGTGAACAGTGGCTGTGGCCAAATTGCTTTAACAGTGGGGGGGGGGGGATTTAAAGGGGTATGGTTAAATAAAACAAAAGCATTTGTGTACCCATAAAATGTGATTTGATTAATAAAAAATGTCAGTTTATAAAATGAAACTAGCCTACCTTTAAATGTGGACACTGTCAGCCAGCAGTGGATGGTGTCAGTAGGACAGTGGATGGCGTCAGTAGGACAGTGGATGGTGTCAGTAGGGCAGTGGATGGTGTCAGTAGAGCAGTGGATGGTGTCAGTAGGATAGTGGATGATGTCAGTAGAGCAGTGGATGGTGTCAGTAGAGCAGTGGATGGTGTCAGTAGAGCAGTGGATGGTGTCAGTAGAGCAGTGGATGGTGTCAGTAGAGCAGTGGACGGTGTCAGTAGAGCAGTGGACGGTGTCAGTAGAGCAGTGGATGGTGTCAGTAGGACAGTGGATGGTGTCAGTAGGACAGTGGATGGTGTCAGTAGGACAGTGGATGGTTTCAGTAGAGCAGTGGATGGTTTCAGTAGAGCAGTGGATGGTGTCAGTAGAGCAGTGGATGGTGTCAGTAGGACAGTGGATGGTGTCAGTAGAGCAGAGGACGGTGTCAGTAGGGCAGTGGACAGTGTCAGTAGGGCAGAGGACGGCCTCTGTAAGGCAGTGTACCTCCATCCATAAACCTGAATCTGCTCTGCTGAACCCAACCCCATACAAACTATTCACAAAGTGGCACTGTGCATTCTACAACCCTTTCAAGCACCTTTTATTACAAAAAAATTCAAAGCAATCCACAAGCACCCCACAAAATAGAAACCTCTATTTATTATTGTTTATTATTGTTTTTCAGGGGTTGGACTTGGCCCTTTAGTTCCAGTGAAGGGAGTGCACAAACCAGGTCCATAAAGACATGGATGAGTTAGTTTGGGGTGGATGAACTTGACTGGCCTGCACAGAATCCTGACCTCAACCCGATAGAACACCTTTGGGATGAATTAGAGCGGAGACTGTGAGCCAGGCCTTCTCCTCCACATCTGTGCCGGACCTCACAAAGGTTAAATGCGCCTCTGGAAGAATGATCAAACATTCCCATAGACACACTCCTAAACCTTGTGGACAGCCTTCCCAGAAGAGTTGAAGCTGTTATAGCTGCAAAGGGTGGGCCAACTCAGTATTGAACCCTACGGACTAAAGCCCCATACACACTATTAGATTTTCTGCAGATTTTTGTCTTCAGATTTACCAAAACCATGTAGTGCAAGGGCCTGCCTGATTGCATAAAAAAGGAAACGTTTAAGGTTTGACCTCATATTATATGGTTTTGGTAAATCTGAAGACAAAATTCTGCAGAAAATCTAATAGTGTGTATGGGGTCTTATGCCTCGTACACACAATCGGACTTTCCGCAACAAAACTGTGGATTTTTGTTCGAAAGATGTTGGCTCAAACTTGTCTTGCATATACGCGGTCCAGGCCCGGATTAGCCATAGGGCAAACCTGGCATTTGCCCGGTGGACCGGGGCCTCATGTCCTTGCTTGCGGGGCCAAGGCAAGCTGCTCTTTAAGCCTGCGCCAGTCCCCCGACCTTTCCGCGGCCACCCGGCTGCCAGTTCAGCTCAGGCTCAGGGGGCCGGAAACATGAAGGGGGAGGAGCTAGAGGAGACAACTCTCCACGGCCGCCAGTATAGTTCAGCCGTTGGTGCCGGAGGGCGTGACCACAAAGGGGAGAGGAGCCTGCTGCAGCCGGATCAGAGAGAATGTAAGTGCGGCCCCCTGTAACCTGAATAGGAGGAGCAGTGGGATGGCTGTATATAGAAGAATCATTCTCTACATCTTCCTCCCGAAGTCTCTGAATGCCTGCTTCTGCTCCTCTCCCTCTCGCAGGCTTTCAGGTATTGCGAGAGGAAGATGGAGAGAATAATTCTTCTATATGCAGCCACCCCACTGCTCCTCCTATCCTGCTTATCTCTGCTGCCCCCACAGTGGTCTCTACCCCCCACAGTGCTCTCTACCCCCCACAGTGCTTTCCACCTCCCCTATGCTCTCTGCTGCCCCCCGTGCCCTCTGCCTCTCTCCCTGTGCTCTCCACCTCCCCCCTGTGATATCCACCTCCCCCATGCTTTCCGCTGCCCCCTGTGCCCTCCACTTCTCCCTCAGTGCTCTCCTCCTCCCTCCTGTGCTCTCCACCTCCCCCCATGCTCTATGCTGCCCCCCTGTGCCCTCTGCCTCTCCCCCAGTGCTCTCTAGCCCCCCAGTGCTCTCTAGCCTCTCAAGTGCTCTCCAGCCCCCCCTGTGCTCTCCACCTCCCCCATGCTCTACACTGCCCCCCTGTGCCCTACGCCTCTCCCCCAGTGCTCTCCAGCCCCCCTATTGATCTCCACCTACCCCCTGTGCTCTCCACCTCCTCCCATGCTCTCTGCTGACCCCCTGTGCCCTCCGCTGACCCCCTGTGCCCTCCGCCTCCCCCCAGTGCTCTACAGCCCCCCAGTGATCTCCACCTCCCCCCTGTGCTCTCCACCCCATGCTCTCCTGCCCTCCTTGTGCTCTCTGCCCCACCCTGTGTTTTTGCTTTCTCCTGTGCTCTCCAACACCCCACTCCCTGTGCTCTCCAGCCCCCCATGCTCTCCAGCCCCCTTGCGCTCTCCTCTTCTTCTTCCTCCCTGTGCTCTCTGCCTCTCCCCTGTGCTCTCTGCACCCCCATGCTCTCCGCCTCCTCCCACAGTGCTCTCCAGCCCCCCTGTGCTCTCGCCCCACCCCATGTTCTCAAGGTTCTATACTGTGCTCTCTGCCCCCCCTGCTCTTTCCCTGTCCCCCTCACCCCCCCACCATTGCCGGGTTTCCCCCTCCCCTCTCCTGGGGTTCCACCAGGATGGAGAGTGGGAAAGGGGCTGGTTAAGATGCCATGGGCTGCTCATTTCAAAATGCCCGGGCCTATTTTTTATTCCAGTCCGGGCCTGACACGGTCACACAAATGTTGGCCAACAATTACGAACGTGGGAACGCGCTGACGTACAAGACGTACGATGAGCCGAGATAAAGGAAGTTCATTAGCCAGTGCGGCTACTTCTGCTTGATTCCGAGCATGCGTGAACTTTTGTGCGTCAGACTTGTGTACACACGATCGGAAATTCTGACAGCAAAGTTTTGTTAGCGGAAAATTTGAGAACCTGCTAGCCAACATTTGTTGGCGGAAAATCCGACAGCAAATGTTCGATGCAGCACACACACGGTTGGACTTTCAGCCAATAAGCTCACATCCAACATTTGTTGTTGGAAAATCTGATCGTGTGTACGGGGCATAAGACTGGGATGCCATTAAAGTTCATTTGTATGTAAAGGCAGGTGTCTCAATAATTTTAGTAATATAGTGTATGTTTATATATGTTTGATCACTTTACTGAATCAGCACAAATACGGTATTTTTATGACACTTTTATAGCCTGCGCAACTCTATTTACACAACTAAGCCTATAACACATCCTTCTCAGCTCATAACAAACATGATGGAACTTGAGCCTTGAGAATCGTGTGTAATTTCTAAACTCGCATATTGGCAGGGCCATTAATGTTCATATGTCTATCTAATCTATCCTTTTTTGTTTTTCCCCTGAATAATGCATCTGACATCTGGGAGAGCTGTGCTGTATTGTTAGTGAAAGTTTATGATGCTGTTTGCTGTAAGAGAATTCATTTCCGGTTACACTCTCTGGAGAGTCAGCAGACCTTTTATTATACATGTCGTCACCCAATATCTGAAAATATCCAAGCAAGCTCCCTGGAGTAAATTCCCAAATTCCTTTATATATTTTACCATCTTTTGTCATGACTGGGAGACTGCAGTGAGGCTAACTGCCCCAGATATGAAGGATCACATGGCAATGTGTCATTGTTTGTTTCACAATGTCTCACATACGCAGATTTTCCAAATTCTCCTTATTTCCCTGCTCAAAATAAAGAGAAAATGTGTTATAAATGTATTTAGCACCTAAAGTACTTATGATCCATTTTCAGATTAAGCTCCGATGAAGTGGAAAGCACTGAAAATGACGAAGAAAGAAAGAAGCAACGAAGGAAGGAATTAATTATACTGCTCAGATAAAAAACATAAGGTCATTGTGTAGCACATCTAATGCACAGCACAGCTTACATTGGTGTAGAGTTAAATGTTTGTGTTCAGTAGTGAGAGCCCCAGGAGCGGCTGGCTCATTAGGGGCACAGCCCCCCTGCAGGGTACCAGAGGCTTTAATTGGCTTGAAAAAGGTTGGACTCGGGGCACAGAGCAGTGCTCCCCAAACCCACCCACTTGTGACAATAGCGAATTAATATTCGCTATTGTCTTCCGGCTCCTCCTCCCGGCCAATCGGGACAGGAGGCAGATCTGGTTGGCCGGGATGAGAAGCCGAGGAAGCTGCTGGGGGCTGAGTGCGGGGGACCGTCACTGTGGAGGGGCTGAGTGCGGGGGACGTCACTGTGGAGAGGCTGAGTGCGGGGGACTGTCACCGTGGAGAGGCTGAGTGCAGGAAGACCATTCACTGTGGAGGGGCTGAGTGCGGGGGACCGTCACTGTGGAGGGGCTGAGTGCGGGGGACCATCACTGTGGAGGGGCTGAGTGCGGGGGACTGTCACCGTGGAGGGGCTGAGTGCGGGGGACTGTCACCGTGGAGGGGTTGAGTGCCGGGGACCGTCACCGGTCATTGATTCGCATGTCCTCATACATTATCATCTGAGTTGTGTCTAGTAATCTAAATGCGGAAAAAACACAACAAAGCTCCCCACAATTCTCCCAGGGCATCTCTGACCCTACAGTCATCTCGAGGAGGGGCTGAGTGCGGGTGGACCTGGGGGGGTTTATTTGCCACCCCCTACCAAAAAAGTTTAGCACCAGCCGCCACTGGAGAGCCCCCTTAAAAATTAGTTGTCAGTGCAATAAAAGACTGTTTGCAGTGCACTAAACTTTGTGGGGTGTCCATCCAACACGTATGGTTATAAATAGGGTCTTCAGCCAAAAATATATTAAATCACTTATTTATTAAATAAAAGTGATAGTGCAATCAGCCATAGCAACAGTACATCAGTAGGCCATAAAGAGTTGCTGGTCCCATCCTAATGCCATAACTCCACAGCAAAACAGTGTCACAGCCCTTAGTGTAGTGTAGGATTAAATGTTGGTGTTCAGTAGTTAAAACCCCCCTAAAAATCAGTGATAGTGCATAGTGATAGTGCAATCAGCCATAGCAACAGTAGATCAGTAGGCCATAAAGAGTTCCTGGTCCCGTCCTAACGCCATAACTCCACAGCAAAACAGTGTCATAGCCCTAATGGGGCGTACACACGGTCGGACTTTTCGTCTACAAAAGTCCGACAGCCTGTCCGACAGACTTTCGACGGACTTTTGGCGGACTTGCGGCAGACTTTCTTACGAACGGACTTGCCTACATCCGATCACACAAAAGTCCGACGGATTCATACGTGATGACGTACACCGGACTAAAATAAGGAAGTTGATAGCCAGTAGCCAATAGCTGCCCTAGCGTGGGTTTTTGTCCGTCGGACTAGCACACAGACGAGCGGATTTCTGGGTCCAGCGTAGTTACAACGTAAAGATTTGAAGCATGTTTCAAATCTAAAGTCCGTCAGATTTGAGGCTGGAAAAGTCCGCTGAAAGGTCGCTGTAAGTCCGGGGAAGCCCACACACGATCGGATTGTCAGCCAGCTTTAGTCCGTCGGACTTTACTTTTGTAGAAGAAAAGTCCGACCGTGTGTATGCGGCATTAGTGTAGTATAGGATTAAATGTTGGTGTTCAGTAGTTAACCCCCCTAAAAATCAGTTATCAGTTGTAAGTGCTCCCATAATCATTGGTGGACAGTGTTGAGTGCCCCCGATAATGTTGGTGATCAGTGTTGACTGCCCTCATAACTTTGATGCCTAATAGTGATGGCATTAGAACATCGTTGTCAGTGTCCCTATGAGGTTGGTGGCCAGTAAGTGACATTATGCTGGAACTATGCAGAGATATCACTCACCCAACACTGATGTTACTACAGCAGAGCATTTCATTCTGTCAATAGCTTGCCCAAATATATTGATGCTTGTGACCCAGAATAATTGATCTCACTCTTTTGGTAAAGGCCAATGGAGCCCCCTCAAAAAATTAGTAGTCGGTTGTGATTGCTCCCTTAAACATTAGTAGTCAGTGTTAGGTTCCCCCCATAAGGATGGAGGTCAGTGATGATAATATTAATGCTTAATAGTCAGTGCCCCCATAACACTAGGGCTCCGTAGTCAATGCCTCTATAACATTGATGTTCTGTGGTCAGTGCCCTTTTAATATTGGTGCCCTCTTTTGTTGGTGGTCAGTGACACTGTGCTGGAACTATGCAGGTATACCAATCCACCCAGTGCTGATGGCATTACTATAGCAGAGAATGTCACTATGTCTGAGATGTCAAGACTGGGACATGTGCCCCAGGTGCCCAAGTATAGTGATGCCTGTGACCCAAAATATGTTATCTCATACTTTAGTATCACTGGCAGATGGTGTAGGCCATGTTATGCCTGTGACCCCATCACCACCATCTATGTTAGACCAATGGAAACCCCATAAATAATATTTTTTCACTATATTTTTTGTTGAAGCTGGGTCATTACAGAAATGCTATGGTTTCTCACTAGGTAACGGGAAAGAATAACACCTTGAAATTCCGTATAAAGGAAGACTGATAGAGACTGTACACCGAAATGCAATCTCTGCAGTTCTTGTCAGTAAACAAATCAGTGAATTATTCCTTAAGCAGGTTCCAATGCAGATCGCTATTACTCAGGGTGATTCTTGAGTTGTATATCTCCAGCAGGACATATAAATATACAGACTTGACTAAGCTTAAATTTGGGATTTGAACTCCTATGGTGTGTCAATAATCTGGACCCCCCATCATGCACTTTGATTCCTCCCACTGGCCAGTACAAGGAACTACAGTGTGTGACCAGAGATGTGCAACAGTTGAGTTTAATGGGACACCGGAAAAGTAAGCCTACATCAGGGGGTCAGCAACCAGTAGATCGCAACCAGGTGACTGGTAGATCGCAGTCTGGGCTTGCTGACCCACCATTCCGGAGCATCACACAGAGCGCAATGCAGAGGGACTACTTGTAAAGTTGGAGCTGTAGTAGGGAGCAAGAGCCGCATAAGCCGATGCCTCCTCTGTAGTGCTGGTGCCTGTTCCATGCGGAGTGATACCAACTGCATTCCACCTCTTATCCCAGCTAGCGGTCTCCAGAGTGGTGCCAGCAGCAGGAAAGAAGAGATCTTCAGGTCAGTGTGAAGTAATACACTGGGAATAATAGTATAAGGCTGTTTTCACACTGATGTGCTGTGGTTTACCCACACCATGGGTGTAGTGTACCTGCAGCTGTCCTGTTCTTAGCCGTAGACTTCTATTATATCCTGTGGGTTTGGTACACTTTTTGAAAGTGCACCGAATCTCCTGAACCACTTGGACACCTCAGAAGCATGCAGTTGCGGGGCGCTTGCAGAGTGGCCTCATTTACTTGAATAGGTCGCGATTGGCAGGGGGTAACAACCAGCAAAATAAACAGGAGGTTTAATTTCTGCTGTGGCATGTGTACACCTTTTGACTGCTGCCTCGGCAGATAAAAGGGGGTAGGAATCGGGGGTGGTAAAACCACGACACAGGGTTTTACCATCCCCCAACTTTATCTGTGAATGAGCCCTAAGGGTGCCGCTGCCGAATGCAACTAAGGGCTTATTCCCAATTGCAGCAGGCACTGCTGCTCCTCTGCAAAAGTTAACCAAGTGTGTTTGACAGGTGGTGAGCAGGTGAAATGTTGTCTCCTCACCACCTGATTTAAACCCATGATTGCCGTGCAATGCACGCGATTGTGACGGTGGTACGGCATATAGAGGTTTAAATCAAGTGTGAGGAGGCAACACTGTGCTCGGTGATCTTTGACTACTCCTATCTTCAGGGATGGACTGGCCATCGAGACTACCGGGAGATTCCCGGTGGGCCGATGGCTCAGTGGGCCAGTTTCAGAGACAGGGGAGGAGAGAGAGATACACAGTGCCAAATGTAGCATTAAAACAACTTTTATTCCACTTAAAGAACATTACTGACAAAGTTATTAGGGTGAAGGGCATTGAAACGCTGTGCAAGAGTCCAGGCTTGTCATCGTTCTGAATTAGGAGCCGCCACCGGGAACCGATCGGGCCAGTAGATGCAGAGCATCGGTGTGTACTACTACTTCCTGGTGTATGAATGATGGCCTGAAGGATGTGTCACCTCCCACATCTTGCATCATTTCTGGATGATGACATCATGTCCGCCCCATCATGCGTTCCACCGCTACCAGGAAGTAGTAGTACACACCGATGCTCTGCATCTACTGGCCCAATCGGTTCCCGGTGGAAGCTCCTAATTCAGACTGATGACAAGCCTGGACTCTTGCACAGTGTCTCAATGCCTTTCACCCTACTAACTTTGTCAGTAACATTCTTTAAGTGGAATACAAGTTGTTTTAATGCTACATTTGGCGCTGTGTATCTCTCTCTCCTCCCCTGTCACGTTGTGTGTTGGGGGGTGGGTACAGAGCTGGGTTGGAGGTGCCCATCATCCTGTAGTAGCACTGCATCTGGTGACAAATGACTTGGCGGGTGACAGGCGATGGGGCAAGTGATATGCGGCATCTGGTGGCAGGCGATGGTGACAATTGACATGCAGCACCTGGTGGCAGGTGACGTGGCAAGTGACAAGCTGCCTCTGCTGACAAGTGACGTGGCAAGTGACGTTTTGCATCTGGTGGCAGGTAACGTGGCAAGTGACATGTGGCATCTGGTGGCAGGCGACGTGGCAAGTGACACGCTGCATCTGGTGGCAGGTGATGGTGGCAAGTGACATGCGGCACCTGGTGGCAGGCAACGTAGCAAGTGACATGCAGCATCTGGTGGGAGGCGATGTGGCAAGTGACAAGCTGCCTCTGCTGACAAGTGCCGTGGCAAGTGACACACTGCATCTGGTGGCAGGCGATGTGGCAAGTGACGTGGCAGGTGACACACTCAGGGCTCCCACTGATTCTGCATTATGGTGAGTTGAATTATTTCATGTTATATTACAATGTAATAATAGAAATAATGCGCTTCAATCTTCCTGACACCATATCAACCATGGTGCTGAGAAGATTGAAGCGCCAACACCAGGTGTTTGGAGTGAAATGGGCCGGTCTGGATGAAGTCCAGGGCCAAATTTTTGTACCAGTCCAGCCCTGCCTATCTTGTTCAGGTAGATCTCCACCTCTTTAAGGTTGCCTACCCCTGCTCTACATCATGAACTTTTACAGGTTGGGATTTGTTTGCTTTGGAGCACTTAGCAATAGATATTTGGAAGTCAGGGAGGAGGTGTGTGCTGTCTGTACCTCCCCTCCTTCCCTGACATGACAGTTTATAACACAGGTGTCAAACACAAGGGCCTTGTCATGTGGCCCGCAGTGGCCACCACCTTCGGCTCTCACCCGCTTTTCCTGCTGTCACTTGTAAACACAGGAACTTATGTGTTTACAGTGACAGCTATAGTCTCAGCGAGTCCTGATTCCTGTTACTGCGCATGCACCGGTTCCAGGCTATACACGCCGAGTGTGGAGATGCTGCAGGCAAACAGGCAGCTTAGTAAAATTAACTCTTTACATGCTGAGTGGTCGGCCGGGCACGCAGGCACAGGCTGGAACTGAGGACACACCGGCTGGATGAACCACTTAAACGGGGATTTCACAGGGGGTGGTGGTGTGGTAGTGGGGGGGGGCAGTAGTTGGGTGGGTGGTGGCCTGCTAGTGCGGGGGGTTGGGCGTTAGTTGGGGGGGTGGTATGTCAGTGGGGGGGACTGTCAGTGGTGAGTGTCAGGCAGTAGTTGGGGGGGTGGTCTAGTGGGGGGCAGTAGTTGGGTGGGTTGTGGCCTGCTAGTGGGGGGTGGGCGTTAGTTGGGGGTGGTGGTTTGTCAGTGGGGGGGTCTGTCAGTGGTGAGTGGCAGGGCAGTAGTTGGTGGGGGTGGTCTGGTAGCGGGGGGGGCACTAGTTGGGTGGGTGGTGCCGTTAGTTGGAGGGAGGTGGTTTGTCAGTGGGGGGGTCTGGTGAGTGGCAGGGCAGTAGTTGGGGGGTGGAGGTCTGGTAGTGGTGAGGAAGGGTAGTAGTTGGTGGGGTGGGGGTCTGTCAGTTGGGGGTGCGGAATCTGGTAGTGGAATCCTGCACTCTGTAAACAGGGCAACCCTGAACCCTGCACTCTTTACACAGTGCAACCCTGAACCCTGCACTCTGTACACAGCTCAACCCTGAACCCTGCACTCTGTACACAGTGCAGCCCTGAACCCTGCACTCTTTACACAGTGCAACCCTGAACCCTGCACTCTGTACACAGCGCAACCGTGTTCCCGTTGCTCTGTACACAGTGCAACCATGATCCCTGCACTCTGTACACAGCGCAACCATGATCCCTGCACTCTGTACACAGTGCAACCCTGAACCCTACACTCTGTACACAGTGCAACCCTGAACCCTGCACTCTTTACACAGTGCAACCCTGACACCTGCACTCTGTACACAGCGCAACCCTGAACCCTGCATTCTGTACACAGTGTAACCTTGGTCCCTGCACTCTGTATACAGATCGCAACCCTGTACTCTGTACACAGCGTAACCGTGATCCCTGCACTCTGTATACACAGCGCAACCCTGAACCCTGCACTTTGTATACACAGCGCAACCCTGATCCCTGCACTCTGTATACACAGCGCAACTGTGATCGCAGCACTTTGTATACACAGTACAACACTAAACCCTTCACTCTGTACACAGCGCAACCCTGAGCTATTTATTACTTAAATTAAAAACCAGTAACCATTAAAGCGGAATTCCAACCACAAATTACATTTTTTAAAAAATATATCTGTTACTATTATATGATATAGCTTTTGCATTGGCTTGTGTTGTAAATAGCGGCGCTTTAGGTACTGTTTAAATGAAAAACTCACCTTATATTTCTTATGATCGGGCGTTCCCATCTTGCTTGTGGGCAGGCGAAGCCCACAAGCATAAACTTCCGGGTTTGGGTGCTGCTAAATAACCAGCATACACTACCCGTTCTCGCGCATGTGCAGTAAGCTCATTTAGCAGCGCAGGAAACTTCTCAGGTTGTCATCACAACGGGCGACATCATCGGAAGTGCCCGCCCCATTGTGATGGCAACCATGATAAGCCTATCAAATACCGAGATGCTAGCCCTCGACGCTGTCCAGTGACTCCTGGGAAATGAAGACACACATCTCCCAGGAGCACTAGTGAACAGTGAACACAGGTGCCGAGGGAAGTGACGTCAGGCACCGTAGAGAGAAAGGGGGCAGATTACAAGAGACCCCATAGCAACATCCCTGAACAGGTATGTTAAAAAAAAAAAATTTGAATGTTTTTTCCAGTTAATTATTGTAAAGTTAATTTTGTGGGTGGAACTCCGCTTTAAATGCACTTAATGCAATTAAAGGCAATAATTTAACATGATAAAGAGTAGATACATAGTCTTAGATATACAACTGGTCCCATGAGGACAACCAAATTGCTGATGCAGCCCCTGATGAATTTGAGTTTGACACCCCTGGTTTATAACATCCTGGGAAGAAGCAGCCACACATTTTTTTTTTTCTTTCTAAACGAGTCATACCAATAAATGTATATTATTATTTTTTCACATAAGGGTCATTTGTTTTCCTGAAAGGTAACTTTGAGTGTTTAATGAAAACAATGATGTATGAATGTGAGTTAGATTGTAAGCTCCTTGAGGGCAAGGACAGATATGAATGTACAATATAAATGTAAAGCGCTGCATAGACGGCGCTATACAAGTACCTGTAATAAATTACCAGAATTATTCTTCCCTGAAAACGACCTTGATCATTGTCACTGTACTCCATATACTGTGTCACAACTCTCTTTTGTTTTTTAGATAAGTACTCCATGGAAACTAGCACAAACCAATTCCTGTTCAGTCCATAATGTAGTATGCAACTGCTACAGGGGCCTACTGTTGCAGAAATTCAGCAATACATGCAATAGAATGTGAGAAAAACCTTGTGAACTGCTATACAAAATGGGCGTAGCTGTCCGCACTTCCCACACTTCCTTAACCACCTCAATACAGGGCACTTACACCCCCTTCCTGCCCAAGCCATTTTTCAGTTTTCAGCGCTGTCGCAATTTGAATGACAATTGCGCGGTCATGTTACACTGCATCCTAATTAAATTTTTATCATTTTTTCCCCACAAATAGAGCTTTCTTTTGGTGGTATTTGATCACCTCTGCGGTTTTTATTTATTGCGCTATAAACAAAAGAAGAGGGACAATTTTGAAAAAACACAATATTTTTTACTTTTTGCTATAATAAATATCCAATTTTTTTTAACAAATTTTTTCCTCAGTTTAGGCCGATATGTATTCTTCTACATATTTTTGGTAAAAAAAAATTGCGATAAGCGTATATTGATTGGTTTGCGCAAAAGTTATAGCATCTACAAAATAGGGGATAGATTTATAGCATTTTTATTATTTATTTATTTTGTACTAGTAATGGCGGCGATCTGCAATTTTTATTGTGACTGCGATATTGCGGCGGACACATCGGACACTTTTGACACATTTTTGGGACCATTCACATTTATACAGCGATCAATGCTATAAAATTGCATTGATTACTGTGTAAATGTGACTGGCAGGGAAGGGGTTAACACTAGGGGGCGCTCGAGGGGTTAATGTATGACCTAAGGAGGTGATTCTAACTGTGGGGGGAGGGGACTGACTGGGGGAGGTGACCGATCACTGTCCCTATGTACAAGGGACACGCCATCGGTCTCCTCTCCTCTCTGACAGGACGTGGATCTGTGTTTACATGCACAGATCCACGCTCCTGCTCTGTTACCCGGCAATCGCGGGTGCCCGGCGGACATCGCGGCCGCCGGGCACGCGCACCGGGTCCCGAGCGACGCAGCGGGCGCGCGCGCGCGCCCCCTAGTGGCTCGGGAGGGCGAGGACTTCATATGACGTCCTCCCAGAACAATAGAAGCCTCGTCCCGCCGTCACATGACGGTGGGCGGTGGCTTAGTGGTTAAATGATGTGAAAAAACAATGTAAACAAATAAGTGCAGCGCTTACATATACATACATTTCTGCTGTGCTAAATGGAGGGACTGTAGAGCAGCTTTTTTTAATATATAAATAAAACATACATTAGAATATACCATAAAGGATATAAGTAAAGTGCAAACAAATAAAGTGCAAAATGGTAAATATTAAAAGTAAAATATATCACATAAGTCCATATAGTGTCCTTTAAAAATGATTAATAATGAAACCAACATGTCAGTCAACTTACAATGGCGAAAACGAATGTACAAATTAGATGATCTCTTCACCAACATCCACCTCTGTGCCTATTATCAAATTCCTGCGCTCCCTCCACCGGTTGTGCCCTCACCTTATGTCCTATAAAATTGTGCCTTTTGTAAACAGTTATTCCTCTGGAGCTCTCCTCTTAATAATTTTCCTTCCTTATCGATGCTGTTTGTGAACTCCAGTCATAGCGATAACATGTAAAGCAATCAGACCTTGCAAAATAGTGCTTTATCCTTTTTTTAAAAAATGTATTCAAACTGTACAACACATATGCACTCACATTTAAAATACTTCAAACAGGCATGTGTATATTGCATATACAGCTGGTGCTATGACGATCGTTTCACCTGTCCACCAGTTCTGCAGCTCCAGCCGTCAGAGCTGCAGAACCGGTGGTCAGGTGAAACAATCATCCTAGCACTGAGCTGTTTATGCAATATACACATGCCTGTTTAAAGTATTTTAAATGTGAGTGCATATGTGTTGTACGGTTTGAATACATTTTTAAAAAAGGGATAAAGCACTATTGCAAGGTCTGATTGCTTTACATGTTATCACTAGACATGTGCAATTCCTTTCGTTCTGAATTCGCTTTTTAATGAATTTCGACAAATTCATTAATTGGGAAATATCTGAATTAACAAAAACCCGTTTAATGAATTTTTACAAATATAAGTTTGAATATTCGGAAATTTGAAAACTTAACTATTACTATTAAATTATAGGTATTGGAATTTCCTTTCAAATTTGGTTGTTAGTAAACGTAACGAATACGAATTTATCCAAAGTTACGAATTATCCAAAATAAGGAAATCTAAACGAATGGAACATAATGAATTAATAATAATAAATAATAATAATAAAAACTTTTTATTATTATTATTAATTAGTTCTGTTCCATTTGTTTAGATGCGGCATTCGTTATTTCGGATAATGCGTAACTTCGGATAAATTTTCTATTCATTGCGTTCACTAACTGCCAAATTTGAAATGAAATTCCAATACCTATAATTTAATAGTTAGTTATTCTTTCGAATTTTCTTTCTTATTTTCGTATTTTTGAATTTTCAAATTTACGAATTGTGATCATAACGAATGACCCGAAAAACAAAACAAAAAAAAAATTAATGAAATGAACACATTTTTCGGCAGTGCACATGTCTAGTTATCGCTATGACTGGAGTTCACAAACAGCATCGATAAGGAAGGAAAATTATTAAGAGGAGAGCTCCAGAGGAATAACCATTTACAAAGGTACGATTTTATAGGACATAAGGTGTGGGCACAACCGGTGGAGGGAGCACAGGAATTTGATAATAGGCACAGAGGTGGATGTTGGTGAAGAGATCACCTAATTTGTACATTTGTTTTCACCATTTTAAGTGGACTAGCATGTTGGTTTCATTATTAATAATTTTTAAAGGGCACTATATGGACTTATGTGATATATTTTACTTTTAATATTTACCATTTTGCACTTTACTTATATCCTTTATGGTATATTCTAATGTATGTTATATATATAAGCTATAACAGCGTCAACTCTTCGGGGAAGGCTGTCCACAAGGTTTAGGAGTGTGTCTATGGGAATGTTTGACCATTCTTCCAGAAGTGCATTTGTGAGGTCAGGCACTGATGTGGACAAGAAGGCCTGGCTTGCAATTGCTGCTCTAATTCATCCCAAAGGTGTTCCTTTGGGTTGAGGTCAGGACTCCATGCAGGCCAGTCAAGTTCCTCTACCCCAAACTCACTCATCCACACTATATTGCCAAAAGTATTGGGCCAACCCTCCACATCATTTAGTGGAGGGGGGATTATGGTGAGGGCTGTTTTTCAGGGGTTGGGCTTGGCCCCTTAATTCCAGTTAAGGGAACTCTTAAGGTGTCAGGATACCAAGACATTTTGGAAAATTTCATGCTCCCATCTTTGTGGGTACAATTTGGGGGTGGCCCCTTCCTGTTCCAACATGACCGCACCAGTGCACAAACAGATATGCCTCTCACCCTACAGGTATGTTTCCTTGTGGCTACTTCCACATCTGCCGCTTTGTGGAGCGCACTGATAGGTACACCAATGCGGACAGGAAGAAAATCTATTACATCAGTTTATTAACTGTAGTACTGCACGGGTTTTGTATCTTCTGGAATGTCCCTGCAAAAAATGCTACATTGGGAAGACTAAACGTCAGTTCCTTGTTTGTGCCTTGGTGAGCATTAGAGCAGTATTAGATGCCCTAAGAATCAGTCTAATCCTGAGCATTCTCCTATTGCTCAACATTTCGATGCATTCCACAATTCATCTCCTGGTGGCTTTAAAGTAAAGGGCTTTTTTGCTCTTACCCTGTCCAACCGCAGGGGGGACTTTGACACAGTCCTCCTGCGGAAGGAAAAGGAGTGGATTGTTCATTTAAAAACGATAATCCCTAAAGGACAAAATACCGAACTTAGCCTACAGGTGTTTCTTGACCCCTAATCTAAATTCCCCTCTAAAGGAATTTCCTTTAACTCCATTTACTTTTTTTGTATTTAGTTAGTTCTAGCCCCTTTCATTTCCTTCCCATTAAAATTAACAGTGGAATTAAACTTTTGTTGTTCAAATTGTTAAAATTTTATGGACAATTGTTTCTGGTGTAGGTGTTATTTTTGGTTGCCTGGTTGAATGCTTTAGCCGGATATAAAGAATTTATATATATTTTCTCTTTGTTTAGTAACAATTTTTAATTTTTTCAACCAAAATATACACATAGATTATATATATATATATATATATATATAAAAAATCTATCTGCTGTATTTCAACTAGCATGATGTGGGCCCTTTAATACTATGGTGAGCATGAAGGGGGGGGGGATGCTTCCCAAGTTAAGCCCCAAGAATGGACTCCCATAGTGTCCTGACGAATCTCATATGGTGAGTGAAATGCATTGATCACGTCATGTGACCCGGTGTCTCCAGCTCATTCACGCGGCTTCTCGACCTGCTGCTCCATATCATCCAGCATCGGATCACACGACGACGCACTGTAACGCACTGCACCAGGTGGCAGCACATAAGAATTACGTACAGTTGGGGAAAAAAGAAAAAGCAACCACTGCAACACGTTTGAACAATACATCAGATAACACCAGCACACATGCATTATGCACACTTTTACCCCCTTCCTGCCTAGGTCAATTTTCAGCTTTATGCACTGTCGCACTTTGAATGACAATGGCGCTGTTATTCAACACTGTACCCAAACAAAATTGTTATCATTTTTTCACACAAATAGAGCTTTCTTTTGGTGTTATTTATTCAGCACTGGGTTTATTACTTTTTGCTAAATAAATAATAAAAAAAAAAAAAGACTGAAAATTTTGAAAAAAACAAAAAACTTTTTTATAGTTTGTTATAAAATTTTACAAACAGGTAATTTTTCTCTTTCGTGATGAGGCTGCACTGGTGGGCACTGATAGGTGACACTGATTGGCAGCACTGGTGGGACTCTTGTTGCCACCTCATCCCTTAAAACACATATGAACGACACAGGTTCTGAGGCTAATTTAATGCAGATAAGGCACAGAGTTTAATTACCACCTTAATCAGCCACAGAACCTGTGTAATTACTATGTGTTCGGTTTTAAAGAGATGGAGGTGGCAACCCTAGGTGGGACTGCACTGATAATCAGGACACTGATCGTCAGTGTTCATGTCCCTTTTAGAGAAGCTGGTTATTGGGTCTCTTCTCCTCATGCCAATAACCGGCATCTTTTACCTCCGTGATCAGCTGTGATTGGACACAGCTGATCACATGGTATAGAGCCGCTGATTGGCTCTTTACCCCAATCTGTGTCCAGGGGACACTACAATCACAGAGCACACCACCTGCCCAGCAGCGGGCGTGATCAAGGGAGGCTGTCATATGATGGCATCTCAGAACTTAGACAACCACGCTGTAGACACCATTTCGACTATAGCGTGGTCGACAAGTGGTTAACACACGCATGGTGAACGAATCTTTATTGACTACTGAAAACCACGTTGACATGTAGCGTCACCTTACCCCGCGTGTTTATTTTGAGAATAAATCCAACCTATCGCTCAGACTCTAATTCCATTTGATTTTGTTTTATTTTTAGTAATTGAAACTTGTCACTGTTAATTAGTAAGTGATATTTCTCAATCAAGTTCAAATTACGTCTAGGAAACCATTAAAATCCAGGAAACTATTTACATAGAAAGTGGTTTACTATGATGAGGCAGAGGTTAATGTGATTAATTTACAGTATTCACATGCATGTGATTAATTCATGTTATTCACAGCGGGGGAAAAGGTGGCAAAATTTTCAGTTCAGCTACACAGATTTTTAATCACTTAGTAACAGGAGATTAACCGCTTGTTGGCGGTCACCCTGCAGTGTCACCTTATCTTGACATAAATCAGATTAAAGGGTTAGTTCACCTTTTCAGATAAAATGAAAAGGGTGAAAACAACAACTTACACCCTCCCCACCAATCAGAACTGCTCTGATCCATCCTGGCATCCCTGGGGAAAGAAGAGGAAGAACAGCGCAGTTTTCAAAAACTCAGGACTGTTGAACAGGACTATGTGGATAGTGAAACTCTATCAGCCATGGAGGTAAGTACAGCAGGGACCAGCAGGGGGAGGAGGGTGTTAGTTTACCTTTTAATTTTTTTCTGAAAAAGGTGAACTAACCCTATAAAGTCTAAAAATACTGTATATTGCAGCTTACCAGTCCTTAGAGGGCTGATCTCTGTTTGCCTGACTGTTGTGTTCAGCAGGCTTGAACCTTAAAGGGAGGCGGTACCAACCATAGTAGTAAATGGCTGCATGTGGGTTTACACTGCTAGTTGCGGAAACGTAGTTTATGCATATTAATGTACAACCCGTGAAAATCCGCACAGATGTGAACCCAGCCTCAAAGATAAATCACGTCTAAAGGGATGCAGACCATGCAACTTTACCCAATAGAGCCCTGCAGGTTCAGCAACTGATTGATAACTATAACACCACTCCCATACAGATTCACTCTAAACATGGACACAGACAAACAGCTACTGTATTTCTTCAGAATAGCAACATGTAGGAATTTGCAACAAAGTTTGTTAAAATCTTTACAATGTACATTGATCACCTAGAGGAGGATGTTTTTTTTTTCCTCAACAAAAGTGGAGTTAGTCTTTAAAAGAGCATTATGGGGTTTTTGAAGATCTATACTTACCTGGGTGGGTGCAGCATGATCCAATGCTGCATCTGTCCCCCACCGGCTCTAACACTGAGAACTGAGCAATCAAACACGCCGATCACTCGGTTCTCACAGCTCCCCGAGCAGAAAACTGCTGTCAGTTATCGCTCTCTGCTTTGCCCCCCTCCCTCACTGGAACGCTGGGCTGTGGAGGGGGCAGCTCGCTAAGAGGCTGAGCTGGGTGCTGGTCCAGGCATGTGGGCTGTTCCCGACCTCAGTGTTGCGGTCTTGCCCGAGCCTGGACTGGCTCTGTGACTTCAGCTCGCTGTCTGCTGAAAACGGGTCACAGGAGTGCAGAACAGACTGCACTCCCATGATCCACAGAAGTACAGCCAAACAAGCATGGGCAGCACTTCTTCTTTAACTCCAGTTTCTGATTACAAGGCTATAGTAATGACTCTGAGCAACTACTCCAGCTTAGCATTTTACTTTGATATTTATTAAATTCTGCTGCTAGTAGTCCCGTCACCTCGGGTCATGTGACAAACATGACCAGCTCCATTTTTAAAGGCTCACATAAGTGTGGAGTGAAGATTAGAACGCACAGTAATGGTCTGCTGTGCTGATAATGGCGGAATGCAATTCAACGTTCTATTTCAGGAAGCTCTTTAGACCATAACAACTGCCGTACTGCTGTGTAAATGTCAGAAAAGGAGCAGGACTTTAAAGACAATTTCCATTTATATGGCTTTGGTAGGAATACAGTAGGTCTTAATAATTACATGCGGCCACCTGACCATAGCATCCCTTGAAGATTATTCATGTTCATTTTCTTATCAGCCTTTCCAGGAACATCCAGTGTCACAAGCTGTAAAGACTGTCCATTTCTGTTTCATGCTTAGCTTGGAATAGCAGATCAGGTTATCTCATTTTCAAACCTGGATGGAAAAAGTCTTCAGAGGCCATGCTATGAACCAGTAAGATGCAGAGGCATTAGTCACAAATCATACAACACCACACTTGTAGATCTTTCACATGTAAAGCGAGGCTGCAGTATTACAGAGCCAACAGGAAAGTTAGCATTATGGCCTAAAAGCAATGTAGAGCCATATTATAGGAGCATCTGCACTTAGGGCTCATGCACAATAGAACTTGGTGCGGGAAACCCACATTCCAGGTGCATTTATTTTTTTGCACTACATTCAAAGCGCACTGGGTACGTGAACTGCTGTGGGTGACCATGTAATTCTAGCCCCCCCCCCCCCCCCCCCCAAAGATCACAAATGCAGCACGTGCAGTGCAGTGTGCTTTTGGAAAGTAGAGCATTTACTACATTTAGTGCAATCTCGGCCCATTCAAATGAATAGGCCGAAAATTGCACCACAGCAACTCGCACAGGAACATGGACCACGTTCTTGTGAGATTCAGGTGTGAAGTGACCCTTACAGCTTTGTATAAACTAATGCAGCTTCCGGCAAGGAGGCGGCGACAACGCTGCACTGCTCCCAAATTTGTCACTTGCATGTTGGCCGTGTCTACCTGCACTACAGTCGGTTGAAAATAATGTTGCTTGGGGGGGGGGGGGGGGGGGGCTACTATCATCATTGTAACTGCCAAGGCCAGGGATGGCATTGATCAATCAAAATCAATCTTGCTGTCCCAGAAGCACTGACGGAGACAACCCTCGACAACCCTGGAGGCAGCAAGTACGGCTGGGATTTTGGGGGGGGGGGGGTCTGGTGTTTACTTTTATTTTCTGTAAAGGCAAACTAATTCTTTAAATTAGCAGAGTTGGATTTCTGTATAGCCCATGACATATGACAGCATAGCTGCCAGTGGTGGGCACACAGTAAGTACCCACATCATGCTGCTGGTGGTCAATAAAAGGTGCCAGACTTTTTGCCTGCCAGTGCCATTCCGCTGGGCTACTTTTATTTATTGGGGTAAAAAGGAGGGCAAAAAAGGATAAATGCATATATACATTATATTCGCTCCTGGAGGACAGCCCTATGAGTCAAGTAGAGCTCTATTGCATTGCACAGTGCTAGCAGTTGAATACTTCAAACTTGTTTGGGAGGAAAAAGCAGTGCAATGACCATATGAGTGTGAGGTTTCACTTGTCCAATGACAAATGCATGAACACATCTTTAGC
The DNA here is from genome assembly GCF_042186555.1 of Aquarana catesbeiana. Taxonomy (NCBI): domain Eukaryota; kingdom Metazoa; phylum Chordata; class Amphibia; order Anura; family Ranidae; genus Aquarana; species Aquarana catesbeiana. The sequence goes on from NC_133327.1 coordinate 647,471,955, forward strand.
TTTTCTGGAAACAAAAAGGTCTTTTTTTTTTTTTTTTTTTTTTTTTTTAAAAACACACACCACACACACACACACACACACACACACACACTAGAGCAGAAATCCAGTCAATATAATAAGATAAAAATGAATACCTCCATTGAAAAAACAAAAAACCCACAAGTGTTTTCTACAATATTCAGCTTTAATGCAGAGATTTTTTTTCCCCTGCTGCTAGATATTCTCAATTTCATGTACAGCATATTCAACCCATTTTCTCTGAGCTCAGGTCATTCTGGATCCAGCCAAGGCTGTGACAGGACAGTGAAAGGCACAGTAATCAGCGCCTCTCTAGCATTCTGCTTTCTCAGTCCTATCGTCATGCATTTTTGTCAGCAGACTGTTTGGCTTCTTCCTCTCACACTCCAGCCCTGCTGTATAGGAACTTCAAGCAGTTGATACCAGGTCAGACATAGGTACTTACAACGAAAAAGTATATTTAATCTATTGCGGACCGCCACATGCAGATATACTGCAGCAGGACGGCCCTCCTGGGCGAAATCACGTACCTGTACCTGATTTCTAGGTCCAGGGCGTGCGGCTGACAACCCACTCCCGCTGTGATTGAACACAGCGGGAGCCAATCAGCGGGTCCCAGCAGACCTCTTGTTCGAGAGGGGAGGCATAACAGCAGTCTGCCTATGTAAACAAGGCAGATCGCCATTCTGAGAGAGGGGAAGATGGAGATCTTGTGTTTCTGCTAAGCAGGAAAACAGATCTGTCTTCCCACAGTTAGAAAGCACATTTAACCCTTTAAACACCCCTGATGTTAACCCCTTCCCAGCTAGTGTCATTAGTTCAGTAACAGTGCAGATTTTTTAGCACTGATCAAAAGTGTCAGTTAGGTGTCTGATTTGTCTGTCGCACTATCACAGCCCCGCTATAGGTTGCCAATTGCCGCCATTACGTGTGTGTGTGAAAATATATTATTATATACACACACACACACTTTTTAATTTTTTTTTGCATAGTTTGTAGACACTATAAAACTTTTGCGCAAACCAATCAATATACGCTTATTGGGATTTTTTTTTTTCCCCGAAAAATATGTAGCAGAATACATATTGGCTTAAACTTGATGAAAAATTAGAAAGTTATTTTTTTTTTCTTCTAGATATTTTTTGCGCTATAAAAAAAAAAAAAAAAAAAAAAAAAAAAAAATAATGTTTTTTTTGTTTAACAACCGCAGAGATGATCAAATACCACCAAAAGAAATCTATTTGTGGGAAAAACAAAAACAAAAAAAAAACGGCCAATTTTATTTGGGTACAGCGTTGCATGACCGCGTAATTGTCAGGTAAAGCAACGCAGTGCCGTATTCCAAGAAATGGCCAGGTCAGGGTGGGACTTTCCAGGACTGAAGAGATTAATGATGTATTAATGGAACACAGAGCTGCAATAACTTATCTTATATCCACCTAAAGTTCAGCTTTACATTTATAATTTAACAGAACTTTGGTGCTTCTTGTGCTATCGAGCAGCAAGGTTGCCATTTCTATAGCAGCCGACATGGCTGTGATGCAAGCTTCATGTCCCACCTTCTCTCAGAATGGATAATGTCCTTGAATGGAACAAGACTGAGTTTCTAAACACCTGAATCCAAAAGATATTGCACGTTCATTCTGTATAATTATATGCAGACATCTCAGTAGGATGAAATCAAGATTGATGGCTGATCACAGTAGTTTAGAATTATGACCAGAAAATTACCATGGAGTTATAATGAGCACAATTATAACTCCAGTTATAGATTTGATATTGGGCCAGATGAGAATTCGACCACTTTGCAGGACAGACTTATACCTACCCTCTTATTACTAGGAATTTTGGCGACATTACCATGGCACTTTGCATTTATTTGTAAGTAAATTTAAAGCGTACATCATTTTAAAAACCTCAGTGCCAGCCCTGACACAACGAGGGGATACAAATACATAACTTGGCTATTATCCTCATTTATTGCCAGTTTATAGTTTTCTGTGATTTTAGTCTATGGGTACTTTATAGCACCACAAACTACAATGACCATACATGGATTGTAACAATTCTGTTCTTTATTCATCACTTTTTGGTTTGAACATTTTACAGGGCGATTCATGCAGCTGCAGGCATCACCCCGGTACCGTTCTTTAGAGCGGATGGTCAGCTTTATTGTAATAACGGATGCGGCTCAGCAGCTGCTCGACTGTTATTACAAACAGCGGGAGGGGACATCCTCTCCCGCCCGGGCTCTCCCGTCCCATTGGGAGGACCGAGCAACCAGCCACATGTCCGCCAGCTGGCCAAAGACCCGAACAAAGCCGATGCTTCGTTCGGGTCTCGGATCTAGTAACCCAGAAGCGATGACATCACTTCCCGGATTACTGGCATCTTAAAGGCGCCAGTTTTAAAAAATAGAAAGTATTCAAAAATGCCGATCTTGACGTTTTGAATACTTTCAAGTGCAGAGGAGGGGCTTGGGGTCTTATAGACCCCCGATCCCTCCATAAAGAGTACCTGTCACTGCCCTTTACTGTCACAAGGGGTGTTTACATTCATTGTGACAGCAATAGCTGTGATAAAAAATGAAAAAAAAAAAAAAAGAAGTGTAAATTTTTTTTTTTTAAATGTACTGAATATTGGCAGACAATATTGGCTACTGGCCTGAGAGGTTGCCGAACTATCGGTATCGTATTGGCACCGAAAAAACGATATTGGTTGATCCCTTACCTGAACTGTAGCTATGCCAAAAAAAAGCAGGCAGAAAGCAAATAACTAGTCACTAGTATTGCCTGTAGACTCTCTACAGCTCATATTTTCTTTATTGTAATCGTATTATGCTTTGTTCTGCAGTGTCTCTATGGGAGGCAGCCAGCTTGGTAAAGGATCAAGGCTTTGCTTTTCTTGCGAATACTGATGGTCTAATGATTGACTGCAGAACAGATACATAGAAGGAAAAAATAAGAAGCAGGGAGATGAATGGACTGCAGGTCCCTCTCCATACAGCTTCCTCACCAGCAAGGAGAACACTGAGCAGAGCAGTATGGACATCACCAAATCTCCAGAGACTAGCAGTCAGATGTAGCAATGCTATGGGGATCATAGCACAAAGTGCACCGCTATCTTTCAGGAGTTCAGGACAAAAACAAAACAAAAAAAAACAAAAAAAAAGTCAAAAATTTTAGAGCAAAGTTTAGGCACAAGTAAAATTTTTTTTAGATGTTTACTATAACATAGCAGTTATTCATTTATTGGGTTCTGGTCCACTTTAAACAAAAAATAGAAATGCATGAGTATAAATTTTATGCTGGCAGTTATCGCTCTAAAATAAAGTCTATCAGCAAACTACAGAAAGGCAGCACTCGCTGTGCTGTTCAGCATTCCCTTTGAAATCAACAGATCCCTAAACAAGACAATTCTACTCATTATGGATGGAAAATATTTATTGTGCTCCGTATTTTGCACAGAAGTCTTGCTTTCACTGTACATGTGACCCTTTACTTTAATTCCATAGCTCATAGGTTCATTAACACAACCTGTGTGTTACAAGAGTTAAATCAACCTGGTAAGATGACCTGAGCAGCTTGACAATTGAATAAAAAATAAAAATAAAAAAACCCCACAACCATTCTGCATCATATCCTGGTTAGGGCTCTGTTCAGAAAGATCACTTAAATCTGCATAAGAGTGTATTCATAGGAATGGAAGAGGAATTACCAAAAAATACAGCAGGCTTTATAATAATTCCTTAATTTGAATAGTACTCACAGCCCATTTGATTGAGGAAATGGCCGGAACACCTTTTTGCCCCGCAACTCCCCCAAAGTAAAACTATTGTTTTTGGAACACAACAGTAACATGTAAAACGCTCAGTAAGATAGACAAAAATAAAATTTTAGATGTTTGACATTTGCTCTGATCAGTCCCAGAATTATTTATTTTTTTTGGGCTGTGAGGCAATGAAGATCGCTATGAGGCAATAGATGGTCCCTCCAAGTGCTAATGCCATAGTGGTTCGGTACAGAAGTCTGTCGGAATATCCTCCTTTTAAGTGGACAGGTATGCCATCAGGTTTCTGAAGAGAAAAAAAAAAAAAAAAAAAAAAAAAAGGACAAACTTGGTATGAATATATTAGAAGTTCAAGCTTTCATTTACAGTCTTAAACATAGCTGAGCACACTAAAGCACTATGACACAACAGTAATCCAGTTGCTAGCAACAGCTCACCGTAGCCAGGTTCACAAAGGGACCGCTGCCCTGGTTCCAAGACGTCATACACTTGCAGGAAATTTGGCAGCATTCCAGGTCAGCAAGGGAGTGACAACACAGAAGCGGAAGTCTGACACATCAACACAATTGACATGTCACTGCAGATCATATACAGCCCTGAGGAGGTAGGAACAGTAGATCTATTCCTACAGGTGGCAGAAGCAAAGAGGCCTTTTCTCTTCGTCATCCACACACTCCCTTCCAGTCATTGATTATAAAGATTATTCCCACTCTGTCAAAATATTCTAATATAGGTTAAGGCTCAACCCCAGCCAGAACATTAAGTTTTAGAGGCGGCAGAGAACCTGTCGGACTTTTGAGGTCTGTGTTCCTATTAGGGAGGGAAGAGCGTATGTGAATCCACCTCAAATTGATTTACTATGGAGGGGGTGTGTCAAAGAGATTTAGGCCCCTGGAGGCATCGTCCCAAAGTTTACCAAAAAGTTAATGTGTCAATGTGAATCCATGCCAAAGCTGCATGCAGGCAGCCCATAGAAGTGTTTGCAGATGGAACTGCTGCACGGAAACAACTGCAGATCAAAGTTGGATATGCAGTCAAGAGCAGGTACACGGATCCAAACGCAGACACAATGGGGTTGAGTTAGTGAAACTGGACATTGCAAAATCCGGTGCAGTTTTGCATAGAAACCAACAGCTTCCAGGTTTTTTTGTCAAAGCTTAACTGAACAAGTTGAAAATAAAAGTTGACTGGCTACCATGCACAGCTGTAACATTTTGCACTCTCCGGTTTTAGTAAATCAACCCCACCATGTCTGGAGGAGTGTCACATTTTGACTTGCAATAGTGTCAATGCATTCACACGCAGCAGACAGTGGCTTACATTGTAGATGGGACTCCGTGCCCATCTGAATGAGCCCTAAGTTCAACGTAAAAAAAAACCAAAAAAAAAAAAAAAAAAACACACACACACACACACACACACACACACAGGCCCCACCCTCCTGGTATCTGCTTGCACGTACCTCTGTGGATGATTGACTTTCAGTGCCGGTGCAGCAGTCCGGAAATTTCAAAGCTGTGGTCTTCTTCCAGAACAATCAGAGTGATTCTGATTGATCATGGGGAAAAAAGGGAAGACCACCATGGCTTTCAAAATCACTGGAATGCTGCACTGGCTGTGTGGGCAGGGAAGAAGAAGAGCTGGTATTTAAGACCAGTAAAATATAACTGGTATTGACTTGAATGCCAATGGCTACAGTGATGAAAATCTATCCCAGGCACTGAAGCTTAAAGAGGAGGTCCACCTTAAAAAAAAAAATTATTAAAAGCCAGCAGCTACAAATACTGCAGCTGCTGACTTTTAATAAATGGACACTTACCTGTCCAGGGTGCCCGCGATGTCGGCAGCAGACGACGAGCAATCGCTCGGTTCTCGGCTGCCCCCGCCGCCATCCTCGGTCAGGGAATCAGGAAGTGAAGCGTTGCGGCTTCACTGCCAGGTTCCCTACTGCGCATGCGCGAGTCGCGCTGCGCGTCTTCACTGGTCCCCGTTGTGTTGTGGGAACTGTGTGTTTCCCAGAACACAACAGGGAAGGTGGGGGCGGGCATCTGCAGCTAGCTATTCCCGGAAGTGGGTGCAAATACCTGTATTATACAGGTAACTGCACCCTCCTCCCCCTGAAAGGTGCCAATTGTGGCACCGGAGGGGGGGGGGGGAATCCAATGAGCGGAAGTTCCACTTTAGGGTGGAGCTCTGCTTTAAAGTTTTTCACCTGAATGCATTCTATGCATTAGGGGTGAAAAACGTTTTTTTTTTTTTTGCTGCAGGCGCCCCGCCCCCTTTTACTTACCTGCACCCAATCCGTTCCAGCAATGGGCACGAGCCCAGCGGCTTCAGCCTCTCTCCTCATTGGACAGATTGATAGCAGCAGGACCCATTGGCTCACACTGCTGTCAATCCAGTGACACAGGAGCAGGGGCGGGGCTGACTACCGCTGTCTGTCAATGGATGCAGCAGTGGAACTCGGGAGCACACGCACATGGGTGCCCCCAGGGAAAGCGGCTCTCTGTGGGGGTACCCAATGGAGGGGAGCAGCCAGGAGCGCCGGCGGGGCACCCCAGAATAGGAGGATTGGGGCTGCTCTGTGCAAAACCCTTGTACAGAGCAGGCAAGTATAACAGGTTTGTTATTTTTATGAAAATAAATAAAAAAGCAAACATTTACAACCACTTTAAGACAAAAAGGCTGACAACATGACAGTCAAACATTCATCATTCTGCAGTAAAGGCCTCAAAAGTCAACAGAAGCAGTAAATGACACTCCTTTACAAGACTGGATGTGCTGCGATTTCTAAGATGACAAAATGCTACAGAAGTAGATAATAACCATCACCTCTTTCCTTATGTGCACACGATAAAAGAATCACATTTTATTACTTAGCATTCATGTTCCATTAATTACCTGGAAGAGTTTCTGTAGCTCTGGCACTCGGTTTTTGATCAAGGCGTCAGAAGCAGAGGCTTCACCTGGAAGTTTTGTTGGTGTTGCAAAAATTGGCGCTGGAGCCTCAGGGTGAGCGAATGGTCGGAACCCCTACAGAAGAGAAGAGAATGGTTATTGGGCATGAGGTTTGTGCTACACCAAAATCTGAAGTTACCATTCATCACGGAATGCATGACTGGTGTGTTTAACCACTTCCGGACCGCCGCACGCCGATGTACGCCCAAACGTCACTTCCGCCCACGCCTCTTAAAAAAAGGCATATTTTTTTCAATGACTTTTTTTTATTGCATTTTAGTGTAAATATGAGATCTGACGTCTTTTTGACCCCAGATCTCATATTTAAGAGGTCCTGTCATGTTTTTTTCTACAAGGGATGTGTACATTCCATGTAATAGGAATAAAAGTGACACAATTTTTTTTTTTTAAACAGTGTAAAAATAAATAAAATAATAAAAAAATTTTTTTTTTTTTTTTTTTTTAAAGCCCCCCCACGTTCCGACGAGCTTGTGCGCAGAAGGGAACGCATACGCGAGTAGCGCCCGCATATGAAAACGGTGGTCAAACCACACATGTGAGGTATCGCCGCGACCGGTAGAGCGAGAGCAATAATTCTAGCCCTAGACCTCCTCTGTAACGCAAAACCTGCAACCTGTAGAAGTTTTTAAACGTCGCCTATGGATTTTTGAGGGTAAAAGTTTGACGCCATTCCACGAGCGGGCGCAATTTTGAAGCGTGACATGTTGGGTATCAATTTACTTGGCGTAACATTATATTTCACAATATAAAAAAAAAATTGTGCTAACTTTACTGTTGTCTTATTTTTTTATTAAAAAAAGGGAATTTTTTCCAAAAAAAGCACGCTTATAAGACCGCTGCGCAAATAAAAAAAAAAAAAAAAAAAAAAAAAAAGGAGTATTGCAACGACCGCCATTATATTCTCTAGGGTGTTAGAAAAAAAAAAACATATATAATGTTTGGGGGTTCTATGTAATTTTCTAGCAAAAAAACCTGCTTTAAACATGTAAACACCTAAAATCCAAAAACGAGGCTGGTCCTTAAGTGGTTAAATCAATGAGCTAAATAAAGAATCCTGTACATATCGGATCTTTAACAAATAGTGAGGTGAGAAATGGTATGTTATCACACAACTTGATCAGGCTCTTCTGTCATATTTATTGTATATTGGATTTTTTATATAATGTTGGAGATAGATGGTCTAATCTGTTCATATCAATATCTATGGGATTAAATGAAACCTCTGAAAAAACGATGAGTGCCTCTCAATAAATAAAACCTGACAATTTACAGACTTGTATTATTGGAGCCCCATCAGCCTGGCATGAGAACCATACTACCCATTTTGCTTCACCTGGCAATGCCATCTTGAATCATTTCAGTGTACAAAACTGAAGAGCCAAAATTCCTGTCAGTAACACCACGATTGGAGACAGACACAGTCTATAGCAGGGGTCTCAAACTGGCGGCCCTCCAGCTGTTGCGAAACTACAAGTCCCATGAGGCATTGCAAGGCTGACAGTTATAAGCATGACTCCCACAGGTTGAGGCATGATGGGACTTGTAGTTTCACAACAGCTGGAGGGCCGCCAGTTTGAGATCCCTGGTCTATAGGGTGAGGGTGAGGGACATGTGGCACAAGGAGTCTGGTAAACTTGCATAGAAATTAAGTTGGATAACTACACTTCATTCAACCAGCAGGCTTGCACAAAAACAAAAAATCAAATTCCTGCGTCCACACAAGCGATGTGGATGCATGGATCTCCTCTGCTGCACTATTGTATTCTAACTGCTGCCCCCAAATCAGAATACACTGATCAGTGCTGCAGCCATTGACTGCAGAAGCTGATTGAATGCTGGTTTTCCAGCAGGACCCATTAAACCGAAGCAGAACCAACGATCGGCTTCTGTTGAACAGACAGGGCTACACAGTTTAAAATTCATCTGGTACTTGCTGAAATGTCAATAAGCATATACCCAACCTTTTGTTGTAAATCTCCAATTGGCAAGGTAATCCATGTGGGATAAAAGCATGAAATAAAGAAACAATAATCAGATACAAGAAAAATGCAAGCTGTGCACTATAGGCTGATCACAACACCTCCAATGTTTATTAAAAAATTAAGTTAGTGAGCGCCAATAAAACAGTAAGTCCATAAACACATATAAAGAAACCAAATGGGTTCTCAAAACGTAGAAGACGAAGACACCTCGTGGGAAGAGAAATTCCAATCCACTGAATGTTCTGAGTGACAAACCCTCCACCAACAAGTCAATATTCTTACCAGATATGGTGGAACTCTGAGCTAACAGAAGGTCAAAAGCGCTTGTATTCACAATGGGATGGAGACAGTTGGCCGGTGCAGAAATGGAACCAGATCTTCCAGGGCGGGATATTTAAGTAAAATAGACACAATCTAAGTGCCCTCCGTCATGTGCCTTTATTAAAATAATCCATAGTAAAAACTATTATGGCCGTAACATAAAATAAAGCAACATGTAGCGATAAGACCAGTAAAATACAGTAGTAAGAAACAGCGGTATGCCAGAGATGGCAGCGGGTGACGTCCGCAAGATAGCTCCTCCCCCCCCATACGCGTTACGTCCTACGGGACATCGTCAGCGAGGGATAAAAGCATATATATTAATAGAAAAGTATGCATGTATGTAGAGTTACAGCTAATCTTCAGGTTTCTTTTAGCTACATTTTAACCATTTGCCGACCGCAATACACACTCACCCCTTATATTTGTAAATATTTTACTATATGTTTTCATGTGACAACACTGAAGAAATGACACTTTGCTACAATGTAAAGTAGTGAGTGTACAGCTTGTATAACAGTGTCAATTTGCTGTCCCCTCAAAATAACTCAACACACAGCCATTAATGTCTAAACCGCTGGGAACAAAAAAAAAAAAAAAAAAAAAAAAAAAAAAAAAGACTGTCAGAAGGGATTCATGCAGAAAGAGAAATGACAGAAAAGTCAGAAATCAGACTAGGTGCTTTGGATCAAGGCAAGTACACACTATAGAAGGATATGCTTTGTTACTTTTCCATTTCAGAAGTGTGTGGCTGTGATAAGCGATTTTAAGGTCCATTCACACTGTAAAGCTGAGGTAGGCAACCTGGGGCCCTCCAGCTGTTGTGGAACTACATTTTCCATGAGGCATTGCAAGGCTGGCAGTTACAATTACTCCCAAATGCATGATGGGACCTGTTCTGAAACAGCTGGAGGGCCCTCTCTTCCGATGGCGCCGCTGCTGTGCCTCAGCCAATCAAGAGGCAGAGTCCCAGACAGCCAAGACACTTGTGGACATCACTGGACAGAGATGGGACTCAGGTAAGTATTAGTGGGGCTGAGGGGGGCTGCTGTACACAAAAGGTTTTTTAGCTTCTGACTTTACAACCCCTTTTATGCCCATATAAAATATATGTGACTGGTTCTCTTTAAACCTCTACAGCCTTTGAAAAAGGCATGATCAGTCACTAAAAAGGAACTCCATAACCATGAAAGAAAACCTGTATACTACCAGTGTTCAAACTTTTCCCTTCAATTAAATCAAATAGTATCAAAGAGGAGGGAATTTAGAGAAAGCAGAAAATTCTCTTTATCTATTCAATAAGAACATCTGAAAATTATAATCCACTGTGAAGATTCCATTTAAAATGAAGAAGTGTCAAATTCATTGTCATATTTCTAAATAAGAGGCAACGATAAAGGTCTAAAATGCTTTTCATGAACAGGCTCAACAACTCTTTATGAACATTTCTTCAGACAACCAACAAGCAGTATGGAGGAGAATACTCCTCTGATAGAGAACATACCTGGTATTGTTCTCACAAGAGCTCCTACACTATATGTCTTTGTAGATGAAGGTCATTCCGGCAAGCTGACTGTTACATTCTTTTCTGCCCACGTTCACATTTCTCCAGCAACAACGCAAGAGAAAATCGTGATTGTAGAGGGGAATCTGTCCCTCCAAGCCAAAAACAGTCAGAAGCCCAGATAAGAGGTGAGCTGGACTCTGTTCACCTCTAAATGTTGCTGTAATCAGAACATTTCCTGCACACTTATCACATGAAGGTGTCCACAGACGTGACAAAACTTCAACTGTCTAGTATATCCTTGAAAAAAGTAGAAGTCACAGGTTCAAAGACATCTACTTCTAGCTATAAACCACAGGTTTTCACAGAACTCATCCTCACGAGGCGGCAAAAGCAACCAAACTAAGGCATTCCATACACATTTTCAGTTTTTTGTTCATTCGTTGTGTGGATGGGGAATCCTCCCTCCTGCACAACTGTGTTCTGACAGTGGTGGGGTCTCCCCGCTGTCAGAATACACAGATCGGGGCTGCAGCCGCCAATCCAACCAGGGCTTGAACAATTTGCTTTGAATCTAGGAGCCAGACTTTTTTTTTTAAACAAAGCTATATTTTCTGTTCAGAGCATAAAACTGCAGAATATAATAAAAGCTATAAAATGACTTATAGTTGCACTGCAGGTTCCATGAGGCAGATAATTAAAAATAATTTATAGAATTTAGGAGACTGTTTTCTCGCTAGGTAATTTCAAGGGATGTCACGCGATATTACTGCAAAGGTCTAGGAAATGCAAACATTTCAGAAAAAACAAAACAAAAAACACACTGAAGTTAATTTTAGGGCACAAGAACGCAATAAATCAACCAATGTTTTGGTAAAATATAAGGTGGTACCGAGTAAATAGATACCAAGGAGGAAAAGAGGGAAGAGGGAAGAGGGAAGAGGGAAGAGGGAAGAGGGAAGAGGGAAGAGGGAAGAGGGAAGAGGGAAGAGGGAAGAGGGAAGAGGGAAGAGGGAAGAGGGAAGAGGGAAGAGGGAAGAGGGAAGAGGGAAGAGGGAAGAGGGAAACTAAATTACCTGCCTGGCAACTGGAACTGCATGTCCTGGGCCCCTGGAATTTTTTTTGAGCCTACGATAGATTGGGGAAAAGGGCCAATTACAGTGGCCCTTTACCACATGATCAGCTGTGTCCAATAATAGCTGATCACGATGTATACTAGAGCTGCACAATTAATTGTTAAAAAAATCGTGATCTCGATTCACCCCCTCTGACAATCTGTCCTGCTGAGTTTGCCAAATCTTTCATACAAAAACAAATTGAGAGATTATCCGCTCACTCAGCTGTCAAAAGAAAGCATCTGGGCAGTCTGCCAAGTTTAGAACTTGAAACATTGTAACTTCCTTCTTAGATGAAAGGGATAAACTTCTGTGTAAACAAATAACCCCATGCCAAGTTTTAAACAATGTGTAAATGTAGGAAGTTTAACCACTTAAAGTCTAAATCTTTTTCTGACACTTCTTTAAGTTAAAATCAATATTTTTTGCAAAAAAAAAAAAAAAAAAAAATTTACTTGGAACCCACATACACACACAGGAATAAAATGGCAATTGCTGCAATATATTATGTCACACTGTATTTGCCCAGCGGTCTTTCAAATGCAATTATTTGGGAAAAAAAAAAAAAAAAAAAAAACACACTTCAATAAATAAAAAAAAACAAAACAAAAAAACCAAAAAAAACCAAAAATAAAACAAAACAAAAAACACGAAACAGTAAAGTTAGCACAATTTTTTTTGTTTTAATGTGAAATATGATGTTACGCCGCGAGAATCGTGATCTATCTTCTAAGCAAAAAAATTGTGATTCTCATTTTAGCCAGAATCGTGCAGCTCTAATGTATACAAAAGCCGGTTAGCTGCAGACAGCAAGAGGAGAGCCAATAACAGACTTCTGCGAAAGCAACAACTACACTGATAATCAGGGAACTGATTATCAGTGTCTCCATTATCAGTGCAGTCCCAACAGTGCCACCTCATCAGTGAGGGAGAAAAATGTAATTTAACATGTAACATTTTATAACAAACTACGACAAATGTTTTTTTCAAAAATTTTCAGTCTTTTTTCGTTTGTTTAGCAAAAAGATAAAAAAAACCCAGGGAGGTGATTAAATGCCACCAAAAGAAAGCCCTTTTTGTGTGAAAAAAAATCTCATATGGGTACAGTGTAGCAATTGCCATTTAAAGTGCAGCAGCGCTGAAAACTGGCACGGGCAGAGAGGCCGTAAGAGTGGTTAAAGAGCTATTCCAAGCAAAAAGTTGAGTTTCTAACGCCAACTGACCCTAAAGTGGTTAACCCACTGCAAGAACCATATAATACTGTCCATTTCCTAACAATAGGTTCTTCTGTGTTTTATATTAAAAAAAAAAAAAAAAAAAAGCAGATTAGACCCCATTTCAGAGCATCGCTAACGTGACCGGCGGACTCTCAGCTCCCCGTCTGACAGATACAGCTTGCAGGACCGAGATTCCCCCGCTGACCTCAGTCGGGAGATGAGGAGAAAAGGAGAGAGCCAGCCGGTCACGTGAGCACCACTTTGAAATGAGGAATAATCTGCCCTGACATAGGAGCCAACAGGCAGGGAAGGAGGGGGGAGAGGAAGGACAGGATAAACAGGAAGTTTTTAGGTTAACAAACACTTATACGCTGTAAAGAGTTCAGAAAAGTGTTTTCAAAATTGCCAAAAAAAAAAAAAAAAAAGAAGTTTAGGCTGAGTCATACATCACAGCAAAGCCTAGATAAAATAAAAAAAAGCCTAATGACTACAGAGTACTTTTGACACACTCAGAAGTAAACAACTAGGCTGTAAAAAGTAATTATCCATAAAGTTAGTATCTGCAAACTCCATCGGCTTTCGCCCACACGCAAATAAAACAAAAACCCATAGGGAACTATCAAATTTTGTCTAACTGGGCACAAAAAAAAAAAAAATCCTGACAAAAGAAAAGCACTTTGGACCAGTTCTCTACAATGAATTATTAGGCCATCATCCTGCAGTTGTGTGAAGAACACCTAGGGTAGAGGTATTTGGGCACGTGTCCCTCTAGAACCAAGATCCACAGAAAGGTCTCCAGACACCCAGGGTAGAGATCTTTGGTTATGGGTCATCTATAGTTAACAGATAACTTCCATTTCAGGTTTACCAGTAGAAACAACAAAGCATTATAAAAATCATCAAGGTATCTCATTATGTTGCCGCTGCCAAAACCTTCACTTTTAGATTTTGAAATAATCTGCCACTGCACCACACAGCTCTCTAATTCCCTAAAAAAAATTTCAGCTGTCTAGACAAAATATAAAGTTATCAGCAAAGAAAACAACTCAGACGCTGTACTCTACAAGCACAAGACCTTAGAGCGTACACAAAAAGGTGTAAAGGAAGGTACTAGGGCTGAAACTATTAATCGAATACAGCGGCGCTCATGTGAGCAGGCACGTCCGCCTCTCTCCTCCTCGCGGACGTCAGCGGGATATTCTCAGCCCCACCCGCTGCTGCCTTGAGGGAATAGAGAGGAGGAGAGAACCAGCCATGAGCGCCGAGCTGCACCTGCGATATAAGGTAGCGGCTATTACTCAGTGTACTGTACTGTGAGTGAACTTAGCAAAACATTAATTTAGGCATTTCTGTGAGGACAAGTGCCCCATCATAAGTATTTCTGGGGGGGGGGTAGTGCCCCATCATTGGTGTTCCTGGGAGATGGGGGGGGAAATAGTGCCCCATAATTGGTGTTCCTGGGGGGGGGGGGGGGCAGAATAGTGTTCCAGGGAGGAATAGTGCCCCATCACTGGTATTCCTTGGGGGGGGGGGGGTATAGAGCCCTATCATTGGTGTTCCAGGGGGATGGGGGGGTGGAAGAGAATAGTGCCCCATCACTGGTTTCCCTGGGGGGCGGGGAATTGTGCCCCCATCTTTGGTTTTCCAGAGGAGGGAAGAAATAGTGCCCCCATCTATGATTCTCCGGGGGGGGGGGGGGGGGGGAGATTAGTGCCCCATCTTTGATTCTCCAGAGAGGGGGGAAGGGAAATGGTGCCCCCATCTTTGATTCTCCAGAGGGGGCGGAGAAATAGTGCCCCCATCTTTGGTTTTCCAGAGGGGGCGGAGAAATAGTGCCCCCATCTTTGGTTTTCCAGAGGGGGCGGAGAAATAGTGCCCCCATCTTTGGTTTTCCAGAGGGGGCGGAGAAATAGTGCCCCCATCTTTGGTTTTCCAGAGGGGGCGGAGAAATAGTGCCCCCATCTTTGGTTTTCCAGAGGGGGCGGAGAAATAGTGCCCCCATCTTTGGTTTTCCAGAGGGGGCAGAGAAATAGCGCCCCCAAATTTGGTTTTCCAGAGGGGGCAGAGAAATAGCGCCCCCAAATTTGGTTTTATGGTGATGGGAGGGAATAGTGCCCCATCTTTGTTTTTCCTGGGGGGGGGGGGGGATAGTGCCCCATCATTGGTGTTTCTGGGGGGGGGGGGGGAATAGTGTCCCATCACTGGTGTCAGTTTGAGGAATACAGACTTCTCCTTCCCACACTCTGGTCCAGTTCCTCCAGCCCGCTCTCCCCCTTTTGGGTCTGGTCCCCTGTCCAAACTCCTTTTCTATCGTAAACCCCTCCAGTTCCTGTCCTACATACCTCTCTTCCTCTCAACCTACTCCCTCTAACGCTTGGTCTCCAAACTAGCTAACGCCCTCTAATACGGTCCCCTCTCCCATTCAGAGCGAGCCCCCTTATTGCATTGTCAGTAATGAATTAGTAGTTATGTTAAGATGCAGTTTGAGTGTAACGCTCCCTTTCTCATTATTATTTGACATAAAACGGAAAAAAAAAAAAAAAAAAGTCATTCATTTTTTTTTGATGATTTTATCCGATCGAAACAATAAATCGGCCAACTAATCGATTATGAAAATAATCGTTAGTTGCAGCCCTAGAAGGTACCCTCAGTGGTGGGGGAATACTGCACAAGAGAGCATCTCAGAAGAGAGAGAGGCATGGGGTAATCCTTTTTTCTTTCACAGTTGTGCTTTACAATGATGCACAAATTTATTTGATAGGTTTAGGGTAGGAATGCACCGATCTATCGGCCGAAATTATGGTTATCAGCATTTTGCCCATAGAAGAAGAAAAAAAAAAAAAAAAAAAAAAAAAAAAAAAAAACACGAATGCTACCAGATTAGCCCCATCTCTCCACTAAACTTAGCGTTTGGGCCCACCCACATTGCGCATGTTGGGCAGCCAACAGCCCGCTGATTGGACTTTCTAGGCAGCATGAGGCATGCTGTCTTGACCATCCCGCCGTCTGATTGGCCGGGCAGTTCAAGCAGGTTGCTGATTGGCTGCCATCAGTCAGGGCTGTCTATTTTTTTTTTCCATTGCGGTCAGGTTGGGGATGCTGTGCAGCTTCCGTAATGTCATAGCGCTCACTGGAGGCGGCATGGGGGCTCTGGCCAGCCTAGGAATGACGTGTGGTGTGCAGAGGAATGGCATGCATGGGTGTTGTCCACGAATGAAGCCTCATCTAAAGCCCACGCACAAAAAAGCCCGCCTAGAATTTGCCAGGGCCCATGCTGAAAAAGAAGACTACTGGGACTCTGTACTCTGAAGTGTTGAGACCAAGATAAATGTTTTTGGAACTGATGGCTTCAAAAAACTGTATGGCACTGCAAAGGTGAGGAGTACAAAGAAAAATGTTGTAGGATTTTTTATTTTATTTATTTTTCTAGTTATGAAACATGGTGGTGGCACTGTCCTTCTGTGGGAAGATGGAAGGAGCCAAATACAGGGCAATCTTAGAAGAAAAACCTGACTTGAGACTTTCAGCAGAACAACGACCCTAAACATACAGCCAGAGATACAATGGAATAGTTTAGATCAAAGCATATTCATGTGTTAGAATGGCCCAGTCAAAGTCCAGACCTAAATCCAATTGGGAATCTGTGGCAAGACTTGAAAATTGCTGTTCACAGACACTCTCCATCCAATCTGACAGAGCTTGAGCTATTTTGCAAAGTAGAATGGGCAAAAATGTCACTCTCTAGATGTGCAAAGCTGGTAGAGACATCCCCAAAAAGACTTGCAGCTGTAAATTGCAGTGAAAGGAGGTTCTATAAAGTATTGACTCAGGGGGGCTGAATACAAATGTACCCCACACTTTTCACACATTTAATTAAACCATTTATCATTTTCCTTCCACTTCACAATTATGTGCTACTTTGCGTTGGTCTATCACATAAAATCCCAATAAAATACATTTACGTTTGTAAGATAACAAAATGTGGAAAATTTTAAGGGTGTGTGTTTTTTATTTTTATTTTTTAAACTGTCCATTTCAGTTTTCAGCCAAGTACATCCTGAACATCGGTTTTGGCACCAGAAGGTTTCATTTTGGTGCACCACTAGTTCAGGGAAACTGTCCCCCCCCCCCATATCCTGTCAAAGAACAGACTCCACTAAAGCTCTGAAAGTATGCTGTGGTATCAAGCACCAGGCTATCAGTAGCAGATTTTTCAAGTCCTGTAAGTTGCAAGATGTGGCACAATCGCCATAGTGTAATACAGTTTATTGCAGGGTGGATATAAATCAAATTATTATTTATTTTTTTTTTTTTTAATTCACCTGCTTCCCGATCGCCTCACGCAGATATACTGCGACAGAAGGGCACTACAGGCAGATTAACGTACCTGTACGTTGCCCTTTAAGTTTTCTATTTAAGATACATTAACCAATTCTCAATACCGGCACTTTCCCCCCTTCCTGCCCAAACCAATTTTCAGCTTTTAGTGCTGTTTAAATTACAATTGCGCGGTCATGCTACACTGATAGGCGGCATCACGGATTAGGAGACACTGGCAGGTATTGCTGGTTGGCACTGATAGGCATCATGTGTGGGCACACATTGCCACCCATGGCCAATTGGGATTCCATTACTGGTGGTCATCAGCGGTGGCCATCCCTGGTGGTCCTGGGTGGGCACCCGAGGGGGGGCCGCGCTGATAAACAATCAGTGTAGCCCCACCCTGAAACAAACAGTTCTCCCTGTTTACATCGTGATCAGCTGTGATTGGACACAGCTGATCATGTGGTAAAGAGTCTCCGTCAGAGACTCTTTACCTAGATTGGAGTTGCGGTGTGTCAGAGTGACACCCCGCAACAACGATCGCAGCGATGCGCGAGCCACCACGTCATATGACATCCATTTAGGATATCGCAACCACTTTTCCAACGTCATTTTGCTATATGGCGGGCAGCAAGTGGTTAATAATTTAGTTTATTCAGCATGAAATGGAGCTTAGTTATGTAGCATGAGGTTCGTAGGATGGACTTGTGTTTTTTTTCAACCTCACCTACTATGCAACTATGAGACTGTATATGCTGCAATATTTACATTTTTGGTAAACTCATTCAATGAATCCAAGCTCTGCAAGCAGAGATAACATGCACTGCATTGATGTATTCACAAAATTTCACAGCATCAATGAGATAAAACAAAGTTCAGGAATATTCCTTCATCCCATTGTTTTACAAATCTATGTAAACTTGAACTGTATGAATGAATCGGTTCTGATATCGCTGTTTTACTAACCTGACAGCTTATTATTCTAAATAGGAAACCTTCATTTTGTTTGCAAATATTATAGATTCTAACTACCAGCAAGAATAAGTCCCTTTAATTAAAGATCACCTGTCATTTCAGATCCATCATGGCAGCACCTGTTAGCAGCATCCACTCACCTGCTGCCGCCACGTCCCTCACCTTGTTGTGTCACTGCCGTATTAGCAGCTGTCCCATTAAAGTGAATGGGACTGTCGGTGAGTCAACAGCGGTCAGAGGAGGAGCCGCTGCGGGACAGAGATGACAGTTGCTCTTTAAAAAAATATGATTTAAAGCAAACTGATTTAAATTAAGCCTTTTTACTAGTGATTTAAAGAGGAAGTAAACCCTGGACTTTTTTTTCCCTTTTTTTTTTAAATATTATCATCCAGCAGTGTATTTATAAGTGTTGCTTATAAAAAGGTTACTAAAACTAAGTTTGTAAATACCTTTTTTAGCTTTTATAAAATGTCTTCTTCTGGGAATCAGCCATGCCATCCTTACTATTGATTGCTGGCTCTGGTGTGGAAGTCTTTTCCGCCCTTCCCTTCCTGTTGAAATCTTGCGCATTCATGATTGCGTATAAACCAAGCCTCTATCCAGGAAGGTGCGGAGAGCAAAGTATCGCAAGGCTTCCTTTCTGTGCCATTCTCAGTGAAAGGAAATTACCCGGCATACTGTGGATAGTGAAACGGCTCACATAGCATGTCGTTAAAGAAGCTACAAACTGGGCATGCACCGGTGACATCATTACAGATTGCAGGATGGATTGTGAAGAAACCGTTAGAGGAAGTGAAATTTCACAGGCAGCGATCATCTGCCTGTTCTATGTAGAATGAGCTAAAGTGGAGAGTTTACAATCACTTTAAATCAAATCCATCCTGGTTTATTGTTAAAAATATATGTAAACCACCATAGATTGCAGGTTAAAAAGACATGTCTCCACTCCTCATACCTCTCTATGGCTGCTGTAAGGTCCAAGGCAAAGAGCTCTCAACGGGGCCTGCTGACAGCTGAAAGCCAAAACACTGGTCCTTGGCGTGCTGATGCTAATGCACGCGGTCCATCCAACAGCGCACTCCGTAACTCGGACACCATGTAGCAGAGGAGGGGCAAAGGGATGTGAGAATGTGTCACGGTTACCATGAGTTGTCTCCACCCCTCCTCTGCTTCACGGTGTCCTGGTTATGGAGTGCGGCTCCGGCTGGACCATCTGTAAACTAAGGGACATTTATACATTTATTTTTTTTATTAGTAATGGTGGTGATCAGTGACTTATAGCGGGACTGCGATATTGCGGCAGACATTTTGACACTGACACTTTTTGGGGACTAGTGACACTAACAGTGATCAGTGCTAAAAATATGCACTGCCACTTTACTGACACTGGCTGGGAAGGGGTTAACATCAGGGGCAATCAAAGGGTTAAATATGTGCCTAGCCCGTGTTTTACTATAGTGTGAGAGCTGCTTTTACAAGGGGGAAGCGATGGATCCTAGTCCCTGCTTTGCAGAGACACAAATTTCTTCCCTCCTGTCAGAACGCCACAATGCCTTATTTACATAGGTAGACTGCTGTTCTGCCGCTCTGCTCGAGGATTAGCGGTGCACAGAGTCTGTGGTCTGTTCGGCTCCTCCTGTGTGTGTTTACAGCGGGAACGAGCTGCTGGCATCACGCCCCCTATCTAGAAGAGCCGTATCATAGATAGATATAGATATATACACATACACACACATATACACACACACGCGATTAATCGTTAAGAATCACATTCTTTTTTTTCTCTTCATGATCTTCAAAACAGCATGTCACGATTCTTTCTAACAAGTGCAGAGAGTTCTCACAGCTGGGAAAGAAGAAAAAAAAAAATCTGGCCAGCCTGCCAAGTTTTATTACAACAAAAAGTAGAAACAAAGTATCTTTTCCTTCTTTTATCAAAAGGAAAGAACTCCAGCGTGTAAATGAAGGAAGTTTAACCATTTAAAGACTAAACCTTTTTCTGACATTTGTTGATTACAAGTAAAAATCATTTTCTCCTAGAAACTTACCTGGAGCACCCAAACACATACATACATACATACATACATACACACACACACATATATTTATACTCTCTCTCTAAAATGGTGGTTGTTGCAATATTTTATGTTACACCGTATTTGCGCAGCGGTCTTTCAAACGCAATTTAAAAAAAAAAAAAAAAAAAAAAATACACCTTGGCAAAACGTGTAGCTGCTGACTTAATAAACACACACCTGTCCCAGGATCCAGAAACACGGCCGCCTGAACCTTCGGCTCTCTCCCTCTCCCCGGCATTACAAACATGGCCGCCTGGCTGTGACAGCTTGCGGCTTCACAGCTGGATGCGCAAGTCACACTGCGCTTCCTCAATGGTTGGGCAATCTCCTGGGAGAGGAGAACTTCTACTCAGATCGCCTAGGTGGTCCGAGCGGAAGTGGGAGCGGGTACCTGTCAAAACTAGGTACCCGCGCCACCCCCAAAAAAAAAAAAAAAAAAAAAAAGGGAATCAACAGAACAGCAACAATGACCCCCCCTTCTCCAATGTAATCAAACAAAAACACAGCTGTGCCACAACCATGCGCTGTAGGCCAGGCTCACGGGTTACAAGGCAGTTTTCACCCTTTAAAAAGGCCATTCGGCTGTCGAGCACAATATAACAGAGTGTCAGAGAGGACAGGACCCCCTCCTGAATACATGTCAGCTCTGTCTGCACCACTATGTGTGGATTACTCTTTAAAAGGTATAAATGAGCGATACATAATCTTGTGCCCCGGAGATAACATTGTTCTGCCTTTATAAATCTAATACAAATCTAAAAGAAAAAAACACTTTACAGCAAAAAAAAAAAAAAAATAATAATCTTGCACTGATTTGTTGCATCTGCAGAGAGGGGGGAGAGAAGTGCAGCAATGCATGCTGGGACTTGTAGTTTTTCTCTCCAGCTTGTCCTGAGCAGCCCTGTCAATGTCAGTAACCGGTGAAGGTCAGTCCCCAGGCCGGGCTCTCCTCCCAGCACACCGCCCCCGGATCCCCCTCTCACCTGCGGACTGTAGGCCTCCACCGGCGCCGCCCCGACCAGCTTCTGAGTGAAGCCGCTGAACTTATAATACATGGTGGTGAGCTCAGGCTCCGTCAGGACGCCGGGCTACTCCAACAGGAAGGACCTCAGGACCCGCTTCGTCGCCGTTTGATGACGTCGGAGCTGTCCTCACGCTGCCTTAAGGCAAAGCGACGGAACATTTTTCTTTTTCTTTAAACTCACCGCACGGAATAAACGTCATAACAGATGGATACGATCAGGTCAATGTAACGAATCTGCCAGGTTGTGGCATTTGTAAAAGTGTGATAAGAATTTTATCAGGCAGATATGGGCAGACCGGCTGTGTCACCTTGTGTCATGAGGGCCAGGCAGGCGCCCAGGTCACCCTCACAGCCTGTCACGTGACAGGAGAGCTGACACTTCCTAGGACAACACATTCCAGGAAACAATAAATTCATGATAATAAATTGATTATTACGAATACATAAATAATAATTAAATACATAAATTACCATACAATAAATGAGGGAGTGCTGAATGAAAATTTCAGACTGTTGAAATACTACAGATTAGTTTGTAGGCGTGGCCTAGTAAATACCTCCCAACATTTCCACATGGGGATGAGGGACACCTACTAGAAAACATATGTAGGCATAGGACACGCCCCCTAGCACGCCCCTTAAAGGGGACATAACCAAGTTAATAAAATCCGCAAGTGCTTTCTTTTTTTTTTTTTTTTTTTTACCACTACTATTCCTTTATATTGGCTTTTAAAAATAACAATTGCAGCAAATTAGAATTTGGTTGAAAGGTTTAGCACTGGGAAACACTTTTTGAAAGATAAAATGTGCATTTTATATACAACTATATAGATCAGACCAAAATGAGGGACAAATGAGGGGGAAAGAGGGACAGAAGGACATTGATCCAAATCAGAGACAGTCCCTCAAAATCAGTTGGGGGCTATGGCCTAGTAGGAGGTAAAAATTGAGGGAGAAAATGGATACCTCCCGATATTTTGAAATGGGAATGAGGGACACCTACTATCAAACGTATGTAGGCATAGGACACGCCCCCTGCCACACCCTCTTAAAGGAGAATTAACCCCAAAAAAAAGTTAATTAAAACCACAAGGGCTTTTTTTTTTTTTTACCACTACTATTCCTTTATATTGGTTTTTGAAATGTACAAATGCAGCAATTTAGAAATTGGATGAAAGGTTTAGCACTGGGAAACAGTTTTTGAAAAATAAAAAGTGAATTTTATATACAACTATATGGATCAGAACAAAATGAGGAGGAAAGAGGGACAGAGGGACATTGTTCGAAATCAGGGACAGTCCCTCGAAATCAGGGACAGTTGGGAGCTATGAAAATGGGTGTGGTTTTAATTATGCTAAATAATGGTCATAGCGTAAAGGGGCGTGGTTAAATAGAGTCTTAGATGGCTTACATAGTGGAGAATGTTGAAAGAAAAAAGAGAAAGAGAGAGACAGGCAGAGAGAAAGAAAGAGAGAGGGACGGAGGGAGAGAGAGATAAAGAGGGATAGAGGGAGGCAGAGAGAAAGAAAGAGAGAGAAAGTGAGAGAGAGAGAGACAGAGAGAGAGACACGCCACTCCTGCCTACTACATGCAGGTTCCGTACACTTTGTTCTACATGAATTTAAATACTATTCACTAATAACACACTTATGTTCTGTTGTTCCTCACCTCAGTAGCACGGTTTCCCCAGCAGTTCCATACGGATAGCCAATAATAGACAGGTACCCATTGGCTAGAGCACAGTGCAGCCCGCCCCCTGCTACCTCCTCAGCCAATAGCAGGTTTGTTACATCCCTCCCTATCCCTTCATCACCCACTCCTGACTCCAAGCCCACCCAGATTACTATGTGGGCGGCGCCGAATGACAGCAGAGCGGTGCCACTTTTTTTTGGGGGGGGGGGGATCAGACATTCTGGCCCAGTCGGCCCCCTGCCTGGGACATAACGGATTTCTCAGGATTCTGGCCGGGACAGCCTCAGCCCCGGGAAATGGGGCAGAGATCCGTGGATGTCACGGGAAAATTGTGACTATTGGCAACTTCACAACAGTAAGGTGTCAATCACACCAATGATTGATGGATTCCAGTGGCACGCATTAGCGGATTCGTGTGGCTGGCATGAGAGGTGTATGTAAACAGCTGGTGCCTAGGGTTGCCACCTGCCCGGGATTCACCTGAACAGTCCGGGTTTTGAATCATGTGTCTGAGTTTTAGTCCGCCTGAAACCCGGACACATTATTCAGACAGGAATGTGGCTTGGAACAGTGTCTGACAGAAGGGTGAGGGAGCACTATGCGTACCGCATAACTTTTCTTCTCTTTGGATCGCCCAAAGGTGTCTCAGGGCTGTTCTCCTAAAGTGTATACTAAAAAAAAAAAAAAAAAAAAAAAAAAAAAAAAAAAAGCCGCTAAAGTGTTTGGGTTTGGCTTAAAGAAAAAGTGGCAAACCTACTGCTGCCGCATAGCCTGTACAAAGCAATGGCAGGCTGAGAGGAGCCGTGGCTGTTTGCATCTATAGGTGCCACTGGAATCCACTGAATTTCATCAATCAATATTCAATCAATCCCTGTGTTTAGGGATGAATGCGCAACCCTGGAAGCAGACAGATGTTTCCAGGGCCAGATATCTCTATGGGCCACCAGGCTGTTTGAAGAAGATTGGACCAATCAGATGGGAGAAAATTACTGAAACTGGTGGTAGTAAAGAAAGAAAAAAGTTTTTAAAGAAAAAAAAAACACCCCTGCAAGGCAATGTCATAATGTGCTAGTATTATGAGAGACTTATCTTCACCCAGTCTTCCTTCTGGGTTCACAGCCTCCGGCTACATGAGTGGCGGGGGGCGTGATGATGTCACTCCTAAGCAGGAGCTGCCATTTACGGCACGGGCTTTGGACCTTCAGAGCACAAGCGCCGGGGACGTTACTGGCTGCATGCACTCTGAATATCTCCTAAATAGTGCAAGTTTAGGAAATGCGCTGTGAGAGGCCCGGCCACGGCACTGAGCTCTGAAGGTATGGCACAGGTATGCCGTCCCTTCAGAGTGCATTGGCCGGAGACTTCACCAGCTGCATCCCTTCTGAATATCCCCTAAGATCTAAACAGTGCAAGTTTAGGAGAGATTCACTGTACCTACAGGTAATCTTCATTAAAGGCTTATGCAGCGTACACACGGTCGGACTTTTTTTGACCAGACTGGTCCGACGGACGCCGACGGACCAAATCCGGCGGACAATCCGATCGTGTGTGGGCTTCACCGGACCTTCAGCGGACTTTTCCAGTTGCAAATCTGACGGACTTTAGATTTGGAATATGCTTCAAATCTTTACATCGTAACTCCGCCGGACCCAGAACTCCGCTCGTCTGTATGCTAGTCCGACGGACAAAAATCCACGCTAGGGCAGCTATTGGCTACCAACTTCCTTCTTTTAGTCCGGTGTACGTCATCACGTACGAATCCGATGGACTTTTGTGTGATCGTTTGTAGGCAAGTCCGTTCGTTAAAAAGTCTGTCGGAAGTCCGTCAAAAGTCCGTTGAAAGTCTGTCGGACAGGCCGTCGGACTTTTGTTGCTGAAAAGTCTCACCGTGTGTACACGGCATTACCTACAGGTACAGCTGCAAAATGGGACTTTACAGACTAAGTTCATATTTTTGGGCAGAATTTCACTCTTTATAATAGAAGCGTTTTCCAATGTCTTTTCTTCCCAAGCCATCCCAATGTGCTTATCTCTCACTTACCTTGTCCACGGAAGCTTTGAATTTTCACCTCTCTGTTTGAAATGTAAAAAAAAGCTTTCTGCTTTCATATTTTCGTGTCGAACATATCCCATCATGCACTTCCTTAATGCATCACAGAATAGAGCGTGTATTATCACTCTGGAACACACCTCCCTCATTACCAGGATGACCCGTCCATTAAGAGCGCAACGGGCGCCGCCTCCTCTATCCACGCCACCCCCTATATGGTTAATGGATAGATTCATGCTTAGCATGAATCTATCCATGGCAGCCGCGACCATCCCCTATTTCATGCGTCAGGCCCCTTTCAGGACGCCGGGTTCATGAATTACAGTGGCGGATGGTGTTTTTTTAAGCACCTAATTAGAGCCATAGGCTCTAATAGGCTTCAAAATAGGGTGGACTCGGAGCGCAGAGCATTGCACTCGGAGCCCACCCAGGTGTGTTAGAAAAAGCAAATGAATATTCACTTTTCTAAACACTGAATCGCCTCTCCGCCAATCAGGAAGCGCGGGTCTGATACCCGTTTCCCGATTAGCTGAATGGTCAGGCGATCCTATTGGAGGCCTAGGAGGAGAAGGAGGGGGATGCATGGCGGAAGGCGCCATAATCCACACCACAGGAGAAGGAAGAAAGCCGCCGGACACGCTGCCCGCTTCCTAGATGGAGTAAGTGCAGGGCTTTGATGTCCCGGCTGTCATCCCTTGGGGGGTGGGTTGCCGCTGCCGACCGACCGGGGCGGTTATTTGTTTGCCGCCCCCCCCCAAAAGAAAACCACCAGCCGCCACTGCTCATTACTACACCACCTCTTGTTTTATTTCCACCCACTTTCTTACTTCTTCCTTTAAAGCGTTTGTTAACTGAACCCCCCCCCCCCAATTCTGTTCCTTTATAGCATGCTATTATACAGCACAGTGCTTGTGCTGTGTCATTTGCCCCCCTGTATACCCTAAAAAAACTTGGCTGATCCTGCCCGACTATACCCTCCTCTCTGCAAACAGACCACGATAATCATGGCTGCTGAGCCCCCGACACCGTGGTCTGTTTGCGTGATTCCGAAGCCCTCCTAGTGTCTGTGTCCTCTTTCCTCCTCTCCTCCCAGCGCCCTCCCCTCTATCTGCAATAAAAATCTTTTTCTCTCCTCTGTACCTTACTAACATCCCTGCTCCTGTTTAATGTAAAAAAATCTGCCAATCTGTACCTGTATGAGCGCGGCTCCAGGCGCTCAACTGATTGTCGGCTCTCTGTCTTTTCTCTCCCCCTCCTCCCTGCTGACGTCACCGGGACAAAGACCCACATAAACAGTGATCCCACCTCAGACTATCTGGCGACAGCCTACAACAGTTTGAGACAAACGCATACAATTTTCCAGTAGTCCGAAAAGGTGGAATTCATTTATCCTCATAGACCTCTTGAAAAAATATTTCTGTCCCATGTGAAGGAGCCTCTCCAACCCAGTCTGCAGGAGGGCCACCATATTCCCTCTGACCATTAACCTGTACAAGATTCATATTACACCTTTCCATCCACTCCAGAAGGGAAGCTTTATTGTCCTTATTCTCCTGGAGGGCAGGTGTAGGGTGTGTGAACTATATCTTTATAACAGTTTTTCTGAGGCATTTTCTATGGGAGACTAGAGGCTGAGATAATGCCTGTCCTAAAAGGCAGAGACACTTTTTTCTTTCCTGCAACAGAGGTACATTTATGGAATACTGGTGCATAGGGGAGCTGGAAAGTGAATTTAGCCTTTAACCACTTGCTGTCCAGCCACTGTATATATATGGAGTCCGGTCGGCTCGATTCCCTGCATGTGATACTGTGGGCGTGCGCACAGGAACATGGCCACGGGTCCCGCGGACTCTTGTCCACCAGCGACCCGCGATCACGGTACACAGAGGCAGAATGGGGATCTGCCTATGTAAATAAGGCAGATCCCCGTTCTGACAGGAGACCTCATGGAGATCTGCTGTTCCCACTGTTTAGGAACAGCGATCTCTGTGGTGTTCCAGGGAGCCCAGCCCCCACACAGTTAGAACACACCCAGTGAACACAATTAACACCTTGATCACCCCCTAGTGTTAACCCCTTCCCTACCAGTGCCATTTATACATTGATCAGTGCATTTTTTTTAGCACTGATCAATGTAATAACATCACTGGTCCTCAAAAAGTGTCACTTAGGGTCAGATTTTTCCGCTGCAATGTCACAGTCCCGCTAAAGATCGCAGATCACTGCCATTACCAGTAAAAACATACAAAAAAAAAAAGTCCATAAATCTATCCCATAATTTTTAGACGTTATAACTTTTGCGCAAACCAATCACTAAACGCTTATTGTGATTTTTTTTTTAACCAAAAATATGTAGAAGAATATATATTGACCTAAACTGATGAATACATTTGTTTTTTATATATTTTTTTTGGAATATGTATTATAGCAGAAAGTAAAAAATATTGTTTTTTTCAAAATTGTCGGTCTTTTTTTGTTTATAGCGCTAAAAATAAAAACCGCGGAGGTGATCAAATACCACCAAAAGAAATCTCTATTTTTGGGAAGAAAAGGACATCAATTTTGTTTGGGTACAGCATCGCACGACTGCGCAATTGTCAGTTAAAGTGACGCAGTGCCTTATCGCAAAAAATAGCCTGGTCATTTGGGGTAAAACCTTCCGGGGCTAAAATGATTAAGCTGGCCCCACACTGCATCCATCCATGCTATTAGCATTGAGATTCCTCCAGCAGTGGGAGCTTCCTCCATCCATGCTGTTAGCATTGCTACTCCTCCAGCAGAGGGAGCTTTCTCCATCCATGCTGTTAGCAAAGATATTCTTCCAGCAGTGGGTACGTCCTCTAACCATGCTCGTAGCATTGGGATTCATCCTGCAGAGGGAGCTTCCTCCATCCATGCTTTTAGCATTGGGATTCCTCCAGCAGAGGAAGCTTCCTCCATCCATCCTGTTAGTCTTGAGACTCCTCCAGCAGAGGGAGCATCCTCCATCCATCCTGTTAATCTTGAGACTCCTCTAGCAGAGGGAGCGTCCTCCTTCCATCCTGTTAGTCTTGAGACTCCTCTAGCAGAGGGAGATTCCTCCATCCATCCTGTTAGTCTTGAGACTCCTCCAGCAGAGGGAGCTTCCTCCATTCATGCTGTTAGCATTGAGACTCCTCCAGCAGAGGGAGCTTCCTCCATTTATGCTGTTAGCATTGAGACTCCTCCAGCAGTGGGAGCTTCCTCCATCCATCCTGTTAGCATTGAGACTCCTCCAGCAGTGGAAGCTTCCTCCATCCATCCTGTTAGTCTTGAGACTCCTCCAGCAGAGGGAGCTTCCTCCATTCATGCTGTTAGCATTGAGACTCCTCCAGCAGTGGGAGCTTCCTCCATCCATCCTGTTAGCATTGAGACTCCTCCAGCAGTGGAAGCTTCCTCCATCCATCCTGTTAGCATTGAGACTCCTCCAGCAGTGGGAGCTTCCTCCATTCATGCTGTTAGCATTGAGACTCCTCCAGCAGTGGAAGCTTCCTCCATCCATCCTGTTAGTATTGAGACTCCTCCAGCAGAGGGAGCTTCCTCCATCCATCCTGTTAGCATTGAGACTCCTCCAGCAGTGGGAGGTTTCTCTATCCCTGCTGTTAGCATTGAGATTCCTAAAGCAGAGGGAGCTTTCTCCATCCATACTGTTAGGGAATAGGAAGTGTGTTGCTGGTAGGGTCTCCACATAAAAATAAAGAAAAAAAATTGAGTACTAATGCAGCCACCAAATCTACTGACTGGTAGGCTGCAAAAAAATACAGTTTGTTTAGTTTAAATACATTTTACTTAATTGCGATGCTCAAATTGCATATATGTGTTTGTCATATATGATGCATTGCAGCTTACCAATTCCTAGATGTGATGGCTGCATTTGTTTTCTTTTTTAGGCTTTTTCTCCTTTATTTTTACTTGGTGGTGTGGCCACTAACACACTTTCTGTCTTAGGGTGTCTCTACTCTGAATGGAGGAGCAACTGAGACACCTTTGAAAAGCAGCATTGTCAGTCTGGGGACAGGGGAGTGTTAAGGGGAGTGTTAAGCTGGCCATACATGAATTGAAATTTGGACAGTTCAGCAGAAACCATATGAACTGTAAACCATGTCTGGCCATTCCGGTTCAAGAAGAGTTGATCTAGTGATCCTGAATGGGACTATTGGTATATTGTCCCTCGATCAGCGCTTTCTGCCAATTGGCTGCAGCACTGATCAGTGTATTCTGGCAGTGGAGGTGTCCCGCTGTCAGAATACAACAGCACAACAGGGAGAATTCCCCCATCCACATTGAATGTGTGGATGGGGAAATTGGTTCGGTTTTTTTTTTTTTGATCAGCTGGCTGACTGATCAAAAAAAAAAAAATCCATCTATGGCCAGCTTTAGGCTCGATTCACATCTATGCATGTAGATTTTGAGCATTTCTGCAGTGCTTTTGGCTGTGCTTTCCATGTTTTTTTTTTTAACAGCGATTTTGCCCAATTTGCATTTTTATGCTTTTTGGGGGGGGGAATTTGTTGTTGGACTGATTTAAAAACATAAAACGCAATTCGCAGCAAAATCGCAGTAAAATCACACTACATGCTTTTCTGCAGCATCTCCATTGAACTCTTTTGAAGCAGAAAGCACAATTTTGCATTTCTAAAAAAAGTCCCTGACCCTTTCCAAAAATGCAGAGGCACAAAAATGCATTGATGTGAATGTGTTTCATAGGAACCCATGTTAAAAATAATGTGAATGGAGCCTAAGATGGACTTGACTAAGGCTACTTTCACACTGGGGTGGGGGGGCACTAGCGGTAAAGTTCCACTAATTTTAGCGTCGCTTTACAGCTGTTATAGCGGCGCTTCCCCCCCCCCACTAGCGGCCGAACAAAGGGTTAAAAGCGCTTGCAAAGCACCACTGCCGAAGTGCTTTGCAGGTGCAGCAGCAGTGCCCATTGATTTCAATGGCAGAGGCGGTGGAGGAGTGGTGTATACACCGCTCCCGCACCGCCTGAAAAATGCTGCTTTTGGACTTTTTCTAATGCCCTGCAAGCGCACCGCCCCAGTGAGTGGAAGCACTCGGGCTCTCACACTGGGGCTGCAGGGGAGGCGTTTTTCAGGCACTTTACAGGTGCTATTTTTAGCCCAAAAGCACCTGAAAAACGCCCCAGTGTGAAAGGGGTCTAACAAAACTAAAGCCAACTTCCAATTAACGCTTATTAAGCTGTTACAGCAAACATTTTTTTTCCTTTTCGAAATAAAGATTTTACGTAAATAAAAACTGATCATTGTAAGCACCCCTGTCCGTGGTAAATGGTTAGTCTCATCCCTCTAACTGCCACTTGTGATGGACAGCTTGGTCTGGTAAAACGAGTTGAAAAATAACAGACTTAAATAAAGGGGGAAAAGCCTAAAAAAGAAAACAAATGCAGCCATCACATCTAAGAACTGGTAAGCTGCAATATAATACATTTGTATTTTTAGGTATAATACTGCTTTAAGGTAAATGAGAAAATGTGAGAGTTTCATTTCGTGTTTATTTACCATAATTCATGTACAGATGAAAACCTCTAAATAACAGAGACGTATCCGCCAACAAATCCCATTTAATATAAATTACCGTTATTATGTTTTGTCAGGCTACAAAATCTGTAATTATCTTTTTCAGTGAAAGGACGATAAAATAAAAATAAAAGGCTTCTGTAACTAAGCTTGTACATAAACCACCCAAATGACTACTGCTGAATCACTTTATAAGAGGAATTAATTGATTTCCCTTACGCACTACAAAGTAACTCCTTCATGCCCAGGAGGTGGCGCAGCTTCTCTATCATGTGACCACTTTTATTGGCTTTCAGGACAGCCCCATGATTGGGAGCCCGTTGGTTGGTGAGAGCTCAGTTGCTGTGCTGAACTCTGCCCCTTCCAGTGCTCCCTGGTGCTGGCTCAGGCTCTCAGTGGCGCGCTGAGAGGCTGAGCCAGCTGCCAATGAGGCATCTGGGTGGATCCCGACAACATTGTTGGGATACATCCTGGAGACTGGAGCAGTGGCGCCTCCAGCTTTCATATTTAGGGGGGGCACATGTGGGGACAGGGACAAAAGTAGGGGGGCAACTATAAAATGCAATTATATATATATATATATATATATATATATATCCTGGTGCCCTTTACTACGATCCCACAACGGCCCATTCCCATGTTCTGCAGTGAGCTCCCTTCCTATTGTATTGGAGCCCCCTCCCCCCCCCCAGGGTGGCAGAAAACAAGAGATATATGTCACCAGAATACCAAGAAAATATAAGGGTCCAAAGCAGTGGGAGAACTATCAGGGTTGCAAAGGTTGTCTTGCCACCACCGGGCCCTGGTGTTCTGCCACTGTGGGGTTTCCCAGCCTCCTCTTGCTGTCCTGCCCCTGCTATTGACTGCGCTGGTCTGGCATCTCTTGGAATTTACAGGCTGGTTCTCCTGTCCTAAGGACGGGAGAAATCAGTCTGTTTTTCCAGTAACTGAGAGTCCTGGTGGAGTCCTTCCTGCAACTCGCTCTTCTCCCTGCCAATGAGGATGCAGGGGAAGGAGCAGATCGGGCCGTAATGGTTGTGTGAGCGCTCGCATTATGCAGTGGCAGCGAGCAGAGGGATGGGAGAGGAATCGCCCGCAGGAGCTGACTGGGGACGCTCTCAATATTATGCCCTGTACACATGGTCGGATTTTCCGACGGAAAATGTGTGATAGGACCTTGTTGTCGGAAATTCCGACCGTGTGTGGGCTCCATCACACATTTTCCATCGGAATTTCCGACACACAAAGTTTGAGAGCAGGCTATAAAATTTTCTGACAACAAAATCCGTGTCAGAAATTCAGAGCGTGTGTACACAAATCCGACGCACAAAGTGCCACGCATGCTCAGAATAAATTAAGAGACGAAAGCTATTGGCTACTGCCCCGTTTATAGTTCCGACGTACGTGTTTTACGTCACCGCGTTTAGAACGATCGGATTTTCTGACAACTTTGTGTGACCGTGTGTATGCAAGACAAGTTTGAGCCAACATCCATGGATTTTGTTGTCGGAATGTCCGATCAATGTCCGACCGTGTGTACAGGGCATTAGACATTGCCTTTTTGCAAAAAAAAATTTTTTAATTGGGGGGGGGGCACATGGTGGGGCACAGCATAATGTTGGGGGGGGGGGGGGGGGGGGGTCAGGGCCCCCTCTGCCCCCCCCCCCCAGGGACGCCATTGGACTGGAGTGAGGCTATGCTGGCAGATGATGTCATAATCTCTGCCAATCAGAGGAAGATTTGTATTCATAGAAAACAAAGGTTCCAGTGAAAGGCTAAGCAGCGCTCAGCCTGACTCATTTTTCTTTTGCGAGTAGGACAGGAAGTTCTCACTTCACTGCTGGAATACAGTGCTGTATACTGTATTCAACTGAGGCTATATACAGTTAATACAATGCGCCCAGCAAGGGCACCTGTTAGAACAGTAAATAGTTTGTCCGGGCTAGCTTGGTCCAAACAAACTATTTAAAAGAACAAAAAAACAGGGGCACCCCACAGGAGCAACTGAAGAGAAAGAGAGCAGCGAAGATTAAGGCACTATCATTGCCACTACATACACAATGTGAATGTATGATTATTCAAAGTCATTTTACTTAAACCTACATGGAAGCATTAAATGGACGGGGTTTAATTGGAAACCGGTAGGAGGTGTATTATCGACCCATACATCCATCACGTTAGGTTATTATAAAGGTAGCTGACTCAATGTTGCAACAGTTTTGACTACTTTATTTTGTAGCAAGAACATTTTGGAGATATGGGACTTTATGGGTGCACTTCAACACAGAATTTACTCGAAAGTGTATGTAAAAATATATACAAAATTTATTATAAAATGAACAATATCATAAAACCAATGCATGCAATACAGTCACAGCCATAGGTGTGCGCAAACATCCTATTATTGACAATAATTTACTGTAATCGCATTCATGTTTTCATCACGTTCATATTTTTGACGTTTCGCCATACGGCTTCCTCAGGAAAGAACGTGATGGTTTATTAAATATGGAGATCTATAGTTAAACAACTATAAATGTGCACAAAAAACAAAACAAAAATGAGTACATCCAGAATTGACACATCATATATTATATTATTTATACACATATGGCTACAGTTGTACAAATGGCAAGTATCACCCAATAAAAATGAGTTCCTACCTCATTGTCAGAGTGTGGGAACCTAGAATAAAAATAAAAATAAGGAGTGGTATCGCACAATGCAGTGCATCCGCACAGCCAATAACGCCCAAAAGTTGCTGGGTCTCTCTATTTCTAAAGGGATGTTGGTGCCATACTTCTTGTAGATTTTGATGACCTCTGTCCATATATTTGACCATACTTTATTTTGTAGTTAATCTCTCTTATGTGGAACAAAATAATAGAATAGAACACGGGATAGTAATAAAAAGAGGTTTTTTTTTGGGCACTGCAGTTTTGTACGGCAGAATCTTAGTGGGGCCACCCTCTCAGTCTCCACCACGTGTCCCAGATATTGCAATCTCTTCCGCATCAGGTAGCTGCCATAGACAAGTAAACACCCCGTCCAGATGTTGAATGCGTTCCTCAAAGGGCTTAGAAAAGATTATAATATCATCTAGGTAGATTAGCAATGGTTGGAAGATGAAGTCCCTCAGGCATTGCTCCAATAATCTTTGGAAGGTGCTAGGAGAATTGGTCAGCCCGAGGGCATGTGATTGAATTTGTACAGTGTACAGTGTTATAAAAGCAGTATTTTTCTCTTACTGAGACCCACCAACAGCCACTGGCTAGGTCTAGGGTGGAGAAATAAGCTTGGCCAAGAGCCATAAAAGACTCCTCCACCCGGGGCAATTGGTAAGCATCCTAATGGGTACAGAAATTAAAGGGGGTGTAAACCCTCAAGGTTTTTCACCTTAATGCCCCGACTTTTTCTTACCTGAGCCCGACTGTTCCAGCGACGGGGACGAGCACAGCAGCCCCAGCCACTGTCTCGCGTCCTCATTGGATAGATTGATATCAGCAAGAGCCATTGGCTCTCTCCCCAGCCTGACAAGGGTGTCTCTGTTGCTCTTCCACCCACCGTGTGAAAATAAAGGGGATAAAAAGCCTAAAAAGGCAAACGAATGCAGCCACCACATCTAAGGATTGGTAAGCTGCAATATATAAAGTTCTTGTTTTCGGGTTTGAAAGAGATGTATGGGATTTTTTTTCAGAATCATACTTACCTAGGTGGATGCAGCATCAGTCCCCCGCTGACTCTAATGCCCTGTACACACGGTCGGATTTTCCGGTGGAAAATGTGCGATCGGAGCTTGTTGTCGGAAATTCCGACCATGTGTGGGCTCCATCGGACATTTTCCATCTGATTTTCCGACACACAAAGTTTGAGAGCAGGCTATAAAATTTTCTGACAACAAAATCCGTTGTCGGAAATTCCGATCATGTGTACACAAATCCGACGGACAAAGTGCCACGCATGCTCAGAATAAATAAAGAGATGAAAGCTATTGGCCACTGCCCCGTTTATAGTCCCGACGTACGTGTTTTACGTCACCGCGTTTAGAACGATCAGATTTTCCGACAACTTTGTGCGACCGTGTGTATGCAAGACAAGTTTGAGCCAACATCCATCAGAAAAAATCCATGGATTTTGTTGTCGGAATGTCCGATCAATGTCCGACCGTGTGTACGGGGCATAACACTGAGAACCAAGCGATCAAACACCATCGATCGCTCGGTTCTCAGGGCCAAGTGAGCAGAGAGCTGGTGACTGTCACCCCCTTGCTTACTGGAGCACTGAGCTATGGAGGGGGCGGGAACGGCCTGTCAGGCTCTTAGCGGCTCGCTGAGAGCCTGAGCCGGTCCAGGCATGTGAGCGGATCACAACTCCATTGTCGAGATCTTGCCCAAGCCTGGACAAGCTCTGTGACATCAGTGGACTTCAGCCCGCTATCTGCTGAAAATGGGTCACAGGAATGCAGAACAAACTGCACTCCTGTGATCTACAACGAGCTTTGGCTGTACTTCTCCTTTAAAATGTTATTAAACCCAAAAGCAAACATTTATTACATCGCAGCTTACCAATTCTTAGATGTGAAGGCTGCATTCATTTTCTTTTTTAGGCTTTCTTTCTTCTATTTTCACCTGGTGATCTGGTCAATAAGTCTGTTTATTTTCTACAGAGCAAACTCTCCTGCAGATGTAGCAGTTTAGAGTGTTGAGACAAATCATTTACCACTGACAGGGGTGCTAACAATGATCCACTTTTATTTATTTATGTAAAACCGTTATCCCAGAAGGAGCAAAACTTTTGCTGTAACTGATTCCAAAGTATTAGCTGGAGTTCAGTTTCAATTTGTTAGTCTATATCTACCTCTAACACCCCCATCACCCCAGACTGACAATGCTGCTGTCCAAAGATGTAACATGTACTCCTTCGTCCAGAGTGGGGGGTACTTTAATACAGGAGGTGCGTTACTGGCCAGATCATCAGGTGAAACCCAAGGGAAATAGGCCTAAAAAAAGAAAACAAATGCAGCCACCACATCTAATAATTGGTAGGGTGCAATATATAACATTTTTGGTTTGAGGTTTATTACCACTTTAATATGACTTTAGGCTGCATTCTGAGCGTTTTGTTTTCAGGCAGAAAGTCGCACGGTTTTACAGTGATTTTGCCGCAATTTTTACTGTGTTTTTGTACAGGTCAGAAGATCACCAATGTAAAAAGCAGAAAAAGGCCTGTAATCTGCCCAAAAAGAAGCTCATGTACTTTTTTGAGCTTCCGGCGTTTTGCTTCAGGTGACAAAACGCTCACATGTGAACAGGTGCCATTGAAATGAATGAGATTTTGCTTGTTGGGCGTTTTTCAGGCGTTTTTTTTTTTTTTAAATGCTGACATGTGAATGCAGCCTGAAAATGTTACCAAACCCAGGACTCTGTATTCACTATATCTGGTCTCCCACAGTACACATAACATGGAAATGCAATTATTTTAGTAAATATAAACTGCTAAATACCTTTTCTCATCAGCAGTATATAGCAGTCTTGTGACTTCTATCAGTGTCTGGTTAACCACCGGAAAATTTGGCTGCTTAATGACCAGGCCATTTTTTGCAATACGGCACTGTTTGACAATTGTGCGGTCGTGCGACACTGTACCTGAACCAAATTGACGTCCTTTTTTCCCACAAATAGAGCTTTCTTTTGGTGGTATTTATTTTATTTTTTGCGCTATAAAACAAAAAATAGAGCGACAATTTTGAAA
Organism: Aquarana catesbeiana; assembly: GCF_042186555.1. Lineage (NCBI taxonomy): Eukaryota > Metazoa > Chordata > Amphibia > Anura > Ranidae > Aquarana > Aquarana catesbeiana. The sequence continues at coordinate 647,508,331 of NC_133327.1, forward strand.
AAAAAAAACAATATTTTTTACTTTTTGCTATAATAAACATCCCCAAAAATGTGTTTTAAAAACAAATCTTCCTCAGTTTAGGCCAATATGTATTCTTCTACATATTTTTGGTAAAAAAAAAAAAAAAAAATCGATATAAGCGTATATTGATTGGTTTGCGCAAAAGTTATAGCGTCTACAAACTATGGGAAAGGTTTATGGCATTTTTATTATAATTTTTTTTTTACTAGTAATGGCTGTGATCTGCGATTTTTAGCAGTACTGCGACATTGCTGCGGCGGACAGATCGGACACTTTTGACACATTTTTGGGACCATTGACATTTATACAGCGATCAGTGCTATAAAAATGCACAGATTACTGTGTAAATGTCACTGGCAGGGAAGGGGTTAACACTAGGTGGCGATCAAGGAGTTAAATGTGTGTTCCCTGAGTGTGTTCTAACTGTATGGGGATAGGATTGACTAGAGGAGGAGACATATTGTTCCTAGTTAGTTTACACACACAAATCCCTGTTCTTGCTCTTGTGCATGCGATCGCGCGCAGCTGTTATTGCTCTTAAAAAAGGTACAGGTACCCATACGACGATTTGCAAGAATGAACCACTTTGCTGCCGTATATCTGCGTGAGCCAGTTGACAAGTGGTTAAAGCTTGTAGGAGGAGTTTTCATTCCCCTCTCACTGTCAGTGTCACCTGGACAGTGCTGATTGGTCCTGTGCTGATCACATGCACCCTTCCAAGAAAAAAAATATATATAATAAAAAAAAAAATCTTTCTAGCAATATACACCAAACTGAGCATGTGCAGAGTGCCTCCAATGCTCTATACTATCAGGAGATGGATTGGGGACAGTGGAAGATGGGGAGGATCAGAGAAGACAGGATCACACAGCCTTTTTACACAATGCAGAGGGTTAACCCCTTAGGTTCCAAATGAAGTATAACAAGCATGCTTAACTGCATATACAGACTGATTTTACTGTTTTGGGTTTAGTAACACTTTAATGAGAATACATATACAGTAAAACCTTGGTTTGAGAGTAACTTGGTTTGAGAGTTTTTTGCAAGCAAGCAAAATTTTTAAATAAATTTTGACTTGATATACAAGCGATGTCTTGATATACAAGTAGCGTCATGTCACAACCGAGTATAAAGGAGAAGAGAGGCGCTTCTAGGTGTAGCAATAGTTTAATGAAGTTACAACATTTAGCAACATATTGCTACACTTAGAGGCTCCTCTCTTCTCTTTTATACTCTGTAGATCCTGCTGGATTTTGCTTCTAATCCCCTTGTGGAGGCTTCCATTTGCGGATGGACATTTTATGGTTACACAACCTGGTCACATTGCTATAATCTTTTTATATGGACTATAAACTGAAGAACCTATGAATAAATGGTTGTGGAAGGAATCATCTGAGTTTCCATTATTTCTTATGGGGAAATTCGCTTTGATATACAAGTGCTTTGAATTACAAGCATGTTTCTGGAACGAATTATGCTCCCAATCCAAGGCTTTACTGTATATGAAGCTAGATCTACTTTATGTTTTTTTTTTTCACAAACCATAATACATATTTATGAAATCAGAGCTATGTATATCATTTGAAATTGCTCAATTAAAACCACACTTCATCTCTCTAACGATCCATGAAAGCATTATATACAAGAAGAGATATGGTAGAAAGGTTAGCTGTGCTTTAACGTAATAGCAAATGCCAACGGAAAAAAAAAAAAACCCAGTCTGGATTTATTAAATTTCGTTTTTCAGTTATTTTAAGTGTCAGAAAATGACATCAAAAGACTGCAAGGTTCTCCCAGATTTGTCGCCGATGATTCCATGTTGAACAACAAAAATGTTTGAAGTCTTTGTTGCTGAAGGAGTAGCAAGATTCCGCAGCAAGATGAAAGCTTGCGCATTCTGCCGCGGTCTGATAAACTGACAAGTGGCATTTCACTAAAGGTTAACACTTGTAGCTCATTAAGTGTTGTGTACTGGCACATACAAACCCTTTAGCAATGCTTACACTACGAAAGAGGGTTAGTCACTCGATGTCGGATTCTTTGCCTGTGGTCTTCTCTCTGAGAACCGATATGCTAAATACTACTGATCCTTTCAAATTAAACTTCGCATAGCTGAAGTGAAGAAGCAGGATCAATATTTATTGTATGAGCGCCTTTATTCCATGGATATACAGATTTTCCTTCCAGGGAAATTCATATAGATTCTCTTTAGGAAATATACAGTAATGCAACCGAAAATATGCTAAAATGTCAACAGTTTGAAACACTCGAGTACCAACTTGTATCACCCTTGCATTACCTGCCTATTTTTGAGTTTACAGTGATGTGATATTTTGACTGACAATTACTCTATCATGTAACACTGTACCCATATTCATTTTATATACACCCTGTTCCAAATTAATATTCCAATGATATTTTTCTCATTTACCTAAATAATTGATGTAAACAACAGTCAGCATAATTCTCATGTTATCAACTATTAAGTACAATTCAAATTTTATTGAACAAACCTCCTAATGATAACAGTTTTTATTTTTCAAAATAAAAAAAACTTACAATGCACTGTTCCAAATTATTACACACAGTAAGTTTCAAAACACTTTATAGGTTGTAAAGAACTGAAAATTGTCATTTGTTGCTCTTTCAATCAAACTTTGAACAACAGTTTAACTTTTTAAACATTTTAACAGGTCACAGTTACATTTTAACACAGGACCCCTTATTTGATAGCAGCTTCACAAGTCTTGCATCCATTGAACTTGTGAGTTTTTGGACAGTTTCTGCTTGAATTTGTTTGCAAGATGTCAGAATAGCCTCCAAGAGCTGCAGTTTGGATGTGAACTGCCTCCTACCCTCATAGATCTTTTGCTTCAGGATGCTCCAAAGGTTCTCAATAGGATTGAGGTCAGGGGAGGATGGAGGCCACACCATGACTTTCTTCTCCTTTTATCCCCATAGCAGCCATTGATGCAGAGGTATTCTTTGCAGCATGAGATGGTGCAAAGATTACGGAAAGCCTAGTTCTTCCTTCTGTACCAGGGAAATGGTCAGTCAGGAACTCCACATACTTTGCAGAGGTCATCTTTACACCGTCTGGGACCCTAAAGGGGCCGACCAGCTCTCCTCCCATGATTGCAGCCCAAAACATGACTCCACCACTGCCTTACTGACATCGCAGCCTTGTTGGAACAGGGTGGCCGTCCACCAACCATCCACTACTCCATCCATCTGGACCATCCAGGGTTGCACGGCACTCATCAGTGAACAGGACTGTTTGAAAATTAGTCTTCATGTATTTTTCTGCCCAATGCAGCCGTTTCTGCTTGTGAGTATTGGTGTCAGGGCTGGGGTCAGCCCTTCCTTCTCTGAGCTGGCCGCTCAGCTGTCGGCTAATTGCCAGCTCCCATCTCTCTCCAGTTACCCAGCTGTTGTTGTTTCTGCTCGTCAGTCCTGCCTACTTAAAGCCGTCCAGTTCACTTGATCTCTGCCTTCGCCTTTGTCAACATCACAGTGACTTTCTCCTGCGTTCCTGTTTGAAGACTTGCTCGGCTGACGTCCCTTCTGGCTCCTGATTCTGCTTGCTCTACTACTACGTTTATCTCTGGCTCTCTGACATTGGCTTGACTGATTACCCGATCTGGCTTGTTTTGACTACGCTTACTCTGTTTACCTTTTTATTATTATTATTAAACAAGTGTGATTTAACTATACTTCTGTCTCGGCCTGATTCATGGTTCCTGATAATTGGTTAGTGGTGGCCGAATGGAAGGTTTATGCACAGTTGCAAGACTCTGGAGGACTCTACACCTTGATGTCCGTGGGACTCCAGAGGCACCAGCAGCTTCAAATATCTGTTTGCTGCTATTTAATGGTGTTTTAGCAGCTGCTCCCTTGATCCGATGCATGGATCTGGCAGAAATCTTCCTCAATGTGCCCTTATCTGTACGAAAACTGTCTGTGCTCTGAATCAGCCACAAATCTCTTAATAGTGCGATGATCACGCTTAAATTTTCGTGAAATATCTAATGTTTTCATACCTCTTCCAAGGCATTGAACTATTTCACTCTTTTCGGCAGCAGAGAGATCCTTTTTCTTCCCCATATTGCTTGAAAATGGTGCAATGCTTAATAATGTGGAACACCCTCCTTTAGTAGTTTTTCCTTTAATTGGGCTCACCTGGCAATCTAATTATCACAGGTGTCCGAGATTGTTTTCAGTGATCAAAAGAGCCCTGAGACACAAAGCCATCCATGAGTTAAACTGAAAAACAAAATCTTTGTGACACTAAAATAGAATTTGCATAATAATTTGGAACGGTGTAATTTTAATAAGCTTTTAATCACTTGCCCTCTGGAAGATTTACCCCCCTTCACGATAAGACCATTTTTTGCGATACGGCACTGCGTTAATTTAACTGACAATTGTGCGGTCATTCGATGCTGTACCCAAATAAAATTGATGTCCTTTTTCCCACCACAAAGAGAGCTTTCTTTTGGTGGTACTTAATCACATCTGCGTTTTTTATTTTTTGTGCTATGAACAAAAAAATAGACAACTTTGAAAAAAACCCTATATTTTTTACTTTCTGCTATAAACTATATCCAATTTAAAAAAAAATTAAAAAAAAGTAGAAAATCTAATTTCTTCATCAGTTTAGGCTTCATCAGTTTATGTATTCTTCTATATATTTGTGGTAAAAAAAAATCCCAATAAGCATATATTGATTGGTTTGCGCAAAAGTTATAGCATCTACAAACTATTGGATATTTTTATGGAATTTTTTTTACTAGTAATGGTGGCGATCAGCGACTTATAGCGGGGCTGCGACATTGCAGAGGACAAATCAGACACTATGTGGGTTATTTAGGAAAGGCAAATCCACTTTGCACTGCAAGTGCACTTGGAAGTGCAGTCGCTCTAAATCTAAGGGATAGTTCTGAAATGAGGGGAAGCTCTGCTGATTTTATCATCAAATCATGTGCAAGCAAAAATGCTGTTTTTTATTTTCCTTGCATGTCTCCCTCAGATCTACAGCGACTTTACTTCCAAGTGCACTTGTAGTGCAAAGTGGATTTTCCTTTAGTAAATAACCACCTAAGTGGCACTATTGGGGACCAGTGATACCAATACAGTGATCAGTGCTAAAAATATGCCAATGACACTGGCAAGGAAGGAGTTAACATCAGGGGTGATCAAAGGGTTAAATATGTTCCTAGGGAGTGCTTTCTAACCGTGTGGGGGATGTGCTTTAACTTTGGGAAGACAGAGATCCGTGTTCCTGCTTAGCAGAAACACAGGCTCTCTGTGTTCCCCACTAACAGAACTTTTTCAAGGCACTGTAGATGGACTTGACCAACTAATTAAAGCTGAACTGTGGCTGAAATGTGTGTATATATATATATATACACACACACACACATACACATATACACTGCCTTGAAAAAGTATTCACACCCCTTGAAATTTTCCACATTTTGTCATGTTACAACCAAAAATGTAAATGTATTTTATTTGGATTTTATATGATAGACCAACACAAAGTGGCACATAAAATTGTGGAAGGAAAATTATAAATGGTTTTCAAAAGTTTTCACAAATAAATATGTGAAAAGTGTGGTGTGCATTTGTATTCAGCCCCCTTTACTCTGATACCCCTAACTAAAATCTAGTGAAAAGTCACCTAATTAGTAAATAAAGTCCATCTGTATGTAATTTAATCTCAGTACGTGTTTAATTTTCAAAATAAACTAAAGTAAATAAAAATTTATTCTCAGTATAAATACAGCTGTTCTGTGAAGCCCTCAAATGTTTGTTAGTTAACCTTAGTGAACCTTAGTGAACAAACAGCATCATGAAGGCCAAGAAAAACACCAGACAGGTCAGGGATAAAGTTGTGGAGACCTTTAAAGCAGGGTTCGGTTATAAAAAAATATCTCAAGCTTTGAGCATCTCACAGAGCACTGTTCAATCCATCATCCAAAAATGGAAAGCGTATGGCACAACTGCAAACCTATGAGACATGGCCGCCCACCTAAACTGACAGGCCGGGCAAGAAGAGCATTAATTAGAGAAGCAGCCAAGAGGCCCATGATAACTCTGGAGGAGCTGCAGAGATCCACAGCTCAGGTGGGAGAATCTGTCCTCAGGATAACTATTAGTTGTGCACTCCACAAATCTGGCCTTTATGGAAGAGGGGCAAGAAGGAAGACATTTTGCAAGAAAGCCATAAGAAGTCCCGTTTGCAGTTTACGAGAAGCCATGTGAGGACACAGCAAAACATGTGGAAGAATCTGCTCCGGTCTGATGGGACCAAAATTTAACTTTTTGGCCTAAAAGCAAAACGCTATGTGTGGTGGAAAACTGACACTCCACATCACCCTGAACACACCATCCCCACCGTAAAACATGGTGGTGGCAACATCATGTTGTGGGGATGCTTTTCTTCAGCATGAACAGGGAAGCTGGTCAGAGTTGATGGGAAGATGGATGGAGCCAAATATAGGGCAAAATTAGAAGAAAACCTGTTAGAGTCTGAAAAAGACTTGAGACTGGGGCGGAGCCTCACCTTCCAGCAGGACAATGACCCTAAACATACAGCCAGAGCTACAATGGAATGGTTTAGAATAGATCAAAGCATATGCATGTGTTAGAATGGCCCAGTCAAAGTCCAGACTTAAATCCAATTGAGAATCTGTGGCAAGACTTGAAAATTTCTATTCACAGACTCTCCATCCAGATCTAACAGTGCTTGAGCTATTTTGCAAAGAAGAATGGGCAAAAATTTCTCTAGATGTGCAAAGCTGGTAGAGACATCCCCAAAAAGACTTGCAGCTGTAATTGCAGTGAAAGGTGGTTCTTCAAAGTATTGACTCAGGGGGGCTGAATACAAATACTCGCCACACTTTTCAGATATTTATTTGTAAAAAAATTTGAAAAACATTTATCATTTTCCTTCCACTTCACAATTATGTGTCACTTTGTGTTGGTCTATCACATAAAATCCAAATAAAATACATTTACATTTTTGGTTGTAACATGACAAAATGTTGAAAGGGGTACTTTTTCATATATATATATATATATATATATATATATATATATATATATATATATATATATATATATATATATATATATATATATATATATATATATATATATATATATATATATATATATACCCTGTATATATATATATATATATATATATATATATATATATATATTTTTTTTTTTTTAAATCAGCACCAGGGACAATACTTAAAATGAATGAGAAGTGAAAATTGTGCTGGTGGCTGCTGTGTTTGTTATGATCTTAAGTTCTCTTGTTGACTATAGAACTAGTAGTGCCCTAGGGCAGTGTTTCTCAAATCCAGTCCTCAAGGTGCACCAACAGGTCATGTTTTCAGGATTTCCCTCAGATGAAACGGCTGTGGTAATTACTAAGGCAGTGAAACTGATCAAATCACCTGTGCAAAATAGTGGAAATCCTGAAAACACGACCTGTTGGTGCGTCTTGAGGACTGGAGTTGAGAAACACTGCCCTAGGGCATAAACCAAAACCCCTCACGGATTTGACCAGGGACAGACCCGGTAGGTAAAAAAGTTCAAAATATTTTATTAGGAAATATGTAACAAACATGAATATCACATAAAAAAAAATATATAAAAATTACAAAAAAAAAGTATAAAAGCACTCAGTAAGGTACCCAACATGCACGTCATGGATAAAAGACGGTGGTTGCCCAAAGGAACATGTTGATGGGGCTAACCACTGTACATTCCAGGCGTGGATGCCTTACATGTTTCAGACCTCAAAGGGTCCTTCTTCAGAGGTATATTTAAGTCATTTGGGTATCACATTCTGTAAGGTAAGAGTATACAATTAATAACATATCAAAACCACATGGTCTTTGCAGTAATTACATTTCAATATGGTTTCTCTAAAAAAGTTGGGAAGTCATGTAAGATGCATACCTACACAATTGCATATGCAGAGAAATATTCCTGGTTGAAAAGCAGAAAGGTTTCCTATAATCAGATTGATGGCTGTACACCAGGTGGTCAGTATACTGGTTGGGTGGATGCTTGGAGGTAGGTGGGGTTGTGGACCACTGGGAGGACAGTTTATGAGCCATGCCGAACGATCAATGTTTCAATGAATGTGGTTTTCCTTTTCTTTTTTTTTTTTTGGTTATATGTACACTGTGTTATAACATTATTGTGGTAATTGTTTCTCTTTTGCATGTATTACTACTAGAGCCATTATCGCACACTGGCAATTAAATACTCCCCTGAAGAAGCCAATGTTTGGCGAAACATGTAGGGACCGCTACCAGTAATTGCCATTTGACACTTGTATACCTTGGCCAGTATTTATTACTTGAATACTGTATTTTATGCACCTGTGAATTGTTATGTTTACTGTTTTTATGTAATAAAACCTAATTTTGTACTATAAACAATCATTTTTGTTATGCTTGTTATCATTTGTTGAGCACCATTATATTCCCTAGCTCCAACCCCATACTTATACTCTATAAAATCAGGGATGAGGTGCCAGATCTATTGAGGTCACTCAACCCACACCCCATCACAAAGATATGTATTGTTTGGAAGAAGAGACATCTTCTGCTGGCAAGGACTGCCATGACTGCAAAATTTTTATACCGTGCAATAAAGATTTGTATAAAAGGTGGGGTAATCGTTTTTATTTTTATTTTTTTATTTTTCTGGGGGTTGCAGGGGTGGGGTTGGGGGTGTATGGTGCGATGGGCATCATGGTTAGCCTTTTATCCCTTGTGTGTTTCCTATTGTAGATCTGTCAAAAAGCTGGGTAATTCAAATTAAACCTGGCCAAATTTCGGATGGTTCAGCAGGGCCCGGAAGAATTTTGATCAGTGTATGGCTAGCTACATAACTGCGCTGACCAAAGAGCACTTGCTATCGCAAGCATTATGATGGATACTCACTCCAGGGCTGTGTGTTGTGGTATACATTGGTGTATGGTAGTCCATACTTCTACAATGACACCACGGGACATCATATATTTGGAGTTAGTTCACCTTTTCCTTTTTTTTGTGAAAAGGTGAACTTGCCCTTTAAGGAAAAGGGTCTTTCTTTTGAGGTCAATGAGGTGCCCATTTTGAACATAAAGGACAACTGGTTCACAAGAGGCAAGAAAGAGGCCATCTACATCAAACTGGAACAACATTCATTGAACATTAGTGGGGGCCTTCAACATCATCTGTCTTTCACATACACTATAATGCCATTTTAATATCTCTACCCTGGCATTTTGACAATTCCCATCTTCAGCCTTTTAAATGGAAGAATTAATGCCTACAGTATGAAGCCTTCCTGACACCAAGAGTGGGATTATGTAAATAGAACACCGTGGTTCCACAACTCATGTTTCCTGTCCTGTTCTTGGACAATAGCATTTTCCTTCCCATGGTGATTGGATCAAGGTTTTGGTGCTACCCGTGTGGATATAAATGTCAGGGTATTTTATGGATGCCCATTAGAACTGAAGAAGTGGCTTGGATAACCTATGGAAATGTCTTCAACATTACAGAACAAGTTCAGTTGACTAACTACAACTAGATATACCGAGAACCTTCACAGACGTGTCATTAAAGTGTATATTGAACCAAGAACAAATATTGTATGCATTCGGAATGATTTACTAAAGGCAAATAGACTGTCCCCTTTACAAGTGAATTTGCAGTTTGTAAGGGAATTTTCCCCAGAGCTTAGTGAATAAGATATTACTAACCTGTAATTGGGCATTGGCCAAAGAGAAAGTTCATCTCATTCACTAAGTTCGGGGGAAAATTCCCCAAAGCACAACTTTCCTTGCAAAGTGAACAGTCTATTTGCCTTCAGTAAATCAGCCCCATTGCATCTGATCAATCCCTACATGTGGTGTCTACATCAGTATTTTTTGGGGTATTTTTTGCTTTACTTTCACTTGGTGATCCTGTAGCTCTCTTCCTGCTCTAGGTTGACAACGCTCATCCACTATACCATTTCTATAGAGAAACAGTTTTGGAGAAAAATAGGGGTGGAGGCGTGGAGGCAGTTGCTGCCACTTGCCTAACCACGCATGCACGCCTACTAGTAGAGATTGGGACTATCTCCGCACTTATCATAAAATAGGGTTGAACAGAAGTATATAAAAGTATAAACTTTAATAATTACAAAACACATATACAAAGTAATACATATGAAACATATTAAAACAAATTAGATACACCGCACTTAACACAAACATAAACGGATAAAACCGTAGAGTTTCTTGTGGAGAGGGGTGTCTAAGATTGTTTCCTCAACCGGTTTTGCGGTTGAAACCGCTTCTTCAGGAGGGATAAGTCTACAAATAATAATTTTTATTTAGACGAAAGTAGAGCTGACAGCAAAAAAATCATAAACACAAAGGAATACAATAATGTTAGCAAATAGAAGGCTGGCTCACTGACTCACCGACGGATTCACTGGGATAGTGGGACCCCATACAAAACCCCCCCCCCGGCGGACACAGGGGATTGTGAACAAATTCTGGTTAGATAAATGATATCTATAAGTATGTAACTATTAAAAATTAGAAAAGGTGCTCACCCGGGTGAGTAGAGGACTGGGAAGGTGGGGTGATGGGGAAGAGAATGGAAGGGACAAGGAGGGGAAACAGAGGTAAGGGATAATGGCACCGATACCTGGATCCTATCATCGGTCTAATTGAGGCTACACTCATTCTTTACTCTATAGAGAAACAGTGTTGTCACCCTTGCACAGGAAGCAAGGGTGACATTGCATTGGGCCAACTCAATATTGAACCCTACGGACTAAAGGCCCGTATACACGATACAAAAATCGGAAGAAAAATTTGGCGAACGATCTGGCGATTTTTGGATCGTGAGTATGGTGCTTTCGGCAGCCAATTCCAGTTTTGGCAGACAAAAGCTGGATGTGCAGACTATAAAATTTTTGTTGTATGCAAACTCAACGTATGAAAAAGATTCATAAGTGGAAGACTACGCATGCTTAGAAATGAAAGAATACATACAAAACACATACAAAAACACATACATACAATACATACAAAACTAGTCAACACATTACGTCACTTCTGAAGTTGTATTCTGTTGTACGAGAATTTTCATATGGCGAGTAACCTCTTCACTTTCGACATGAGATTAGCATGCAACAACGAACGTTCGGTCGTCCGAAAATCTGATCATGTGTGCGAGGCTTAAGACCGGTATGCCATTGAAGTTCATGTGCGTGTAAAGGCAGGCGTCCCAATACTTTTAATAATATAGTGTATGTCCACAGGCTGTAAAAACCTCACTGAAAAGCACATGAAAACTGATGTGAAACGGATGTCTCTGCAAGTGAAATATGTGCTTTCCCATCATTTTTCATGCATGTCACACGACACTAAAAATAGGTATTGGTAATTGTTTTAGGCAGGTACAGTACTTGAGAAAAAGTATCGGTACTCATACTCTGTCTTAAAAAACTGATATTGGTCCATCCCTAATTTTTAGGGTTCTCCAACCTGCTTTTTTGGTCTGACCCCTTGGACCTTTGAGGACCACCCTGAATTTGTGGCATGATCAACTGGTATTTTTTGTACTTATTGAATAGATATAACTAAACACTTTCAATTGCATTTGCAAGTTCATCGTCAGGGTTTACAAGTTTCATTTCTTACCTTTGTTCTCCTGGCTAACCCTTATTGTTACATTTCGGCAGCATTATTGTACAAAAGAGAAACCTTATGTGGAACGGACACATATTATATTATAGAGTTGTAGCACAGATGTCTGTATTCAGCCTTCATAAATCCTCGCTTGCAGGTTTGTTCTTATATGATAGAGAACAAATGAGTGGGCGGCAGCAGAACTCCAAATTGCTGCATGTCCTCTTGTTTTGTTTATGGAGTAATCATTCTGAAAAGGTTTTAATTTCATGTTTTCCCTTTTTACAAATGAATTTGCGTGTATTGAAGAAGATGGCGACGGAAAACTGATTAAATGGCTTTCCTGCTGATGAAAGTGGGAAAACTGATCACTTGGTAGAGGTTACGGGCAGCCAGATTTTGTTCTGAATACTCCATGTCCTAGGCTAGAATGTACAGAGCTACTGTACATGCAAATTATACCCCATACAGCTGCCAAGAGCAAGGAAAACTCCCATTATATTTTCATAATCCCCCTCCTACACTTTCCAAAATGAGTTTAAAGCAAACCCTCCTTGCTGTCTACCTGGTGCCGTAAAGTATTTCAGATTTGGATGGAGTAATGAGGGCGTCGAACATCTGTCAGGTTTTTATTGCTACACGCTAGGGTGATTCACCCTCTATAACTGGCCTAATAACCCATGTTATTGGGTACAAAAGTGGGGAGAAATGCCAAAATTTTGAGTTGAGTCTACAGGACAGGAAATTAAGGTATATCTCCCTAATGAAACACAGATGGTAAATAAAAAATTGTTTGTAACCCTCCCCTACTCTATCCATAAAGTTTTCCCTATAGATAAACTTTATTTCAGAAGTAAAGTCGGGATTAATAAACCTACCTGCCTGCTTACAATCCTCTTTGGAATGTCCAACCGCTGCTCAGTTTACATTCTGGCACAGATCCTGTGTACCAGGATGGCTGAGCTTCTTCGCATTCACAGGAGTAATGTCACCCCATGCCAGACAATGAAGACGGCCACAGCCCAGCCCAACAGTCAGAAGAAGACAGGTAGAAGATGCTGGCACCAACAAAGGACATCGGACCACTGAAGCAGAGGTAACTATTGTGGATTTTTGTTCTGCTTTCACCCACCATCCCTAGTTCTGTCCACAGCTCTGACCCCCAGCCCTGTTAAAAAATCGAAAACATTCTGGGTATGGAACTCACATGGAGGCCCACCACCTCCACCTTCCTTCCAGTGCCTGAACAGCCAGTTGCCAAGCCCATGTTTTGCCAATGAGGACTTTGCCTAGAAGTGTGCAGGTATCAGTCTCTGGATGTAATATTTGCACAGGGTCTATGCAGGGGTCACATCATTGATCAAGGTGGTGAACAGGTCTGATGATCACTAGTTAAAACCCAACTCTAGCCAAAACGTTTAATCCTTTCTGACCAGAAAGTTAGAAGAAATTTCTCCAATGGGGACAGAGACAAAAATACATTTTGTGGGAATGGGTTAGAGCTTCTGATAATGTTTTTATTTCTGGCCATGGCTTTCTATCCTAAAGAGGACTACATCGGCTAGTCTTATTTAGTTAGTCACAAGAGCAGGAAGTCGGAAATAAACAGGAAGAATTTCCCAATGTGTCATATACAGAAGTAAAGTTCTGGCCAAAATGTTAACTCTGTCAAAAATGAAAAACAAAATTGGCTGGAGTTTTCATCAAGACACCAAAGAAGCTGCTACACCACAGGAAAGGAGGGGAGGGGCTGTTTTGTTTTGCATTTTTTAAGAGACTTATGCTGGCCATACACTATACGAAAAATCGGCTGAATCCATTTTCGAAAAACGTACATTCGGTCGTGAGAGCAAACGATAGTGCCATCATGTAATGACAGACAAATCGTTCAGTGGACATACAGTGCCTTGCAAAAGTATTCACCCCCTTGGCTTTTTACCTATTTTGCTACATTACAGCCTTTAGTTCAATGTTTTTTTAATCTAAATTATATCTGATGGATCAGAACACAATAGTCTAAGTTGGTGAAGTAAAATTAGAAAAATATATACATAAAACTATTTTTCAGAAATAAAAAACTGATAATTGGCATGTGCGTATGTATTCATCCCCTTTGTTATGAAGCCCATAAAAAGCTCTGGTGCAACCAATTACCTTCAGAAGTCACATAATTAGTGAAATGATGTCCACCTGTGTGCAATCTAAGTGTCACATGATCTGTCATTACATATACACACCTTTGTGAAAGGCCCCAGAGGCTGCAACACCTAAGCAAGAGGCACCACTAACCAAACACTGCCACGAAGACTAAGGAACTCTCCAAACAAGTAAGGGACAATGTTGTTGAGAAATACAAGTCAGGGTTAGGTTATAAAAAAATATGCAAATCTTTGATGATCCCTAGGAGCACCATCAAATCTATCATAACCAAATGGAAATGACATGTTACAACAGTAAACCTGCCAAGAGACTAGGGATGAGCCGAACACCCCCCTGTTCGGTTCGCACCAGAACATGCGAACAGGAAAAAAGTTCGTTCGAACATGCGAACACCGTTAAAGTCTATGGGACACGAACATGAATAATCAAAAGTGCTAATTTTAAAAGCTTATATGTAAGTTATTGTCATAAAAAGTGTTTGGGGACCTGGGTCCTGCCCCAGGGGACATGGATCAATGCAAAAAAAAGTTTTAAAAACGGCCGTTTTTTCAGGAGCAGTGATTTTAATAATGCTTAAAGTCAAACAATAAAAGTGTAATATCCCTTTAAATTTCGTACCTGGGGGGTGTCTATAGTATGCCTGTAAAGGGGCGCATGTTTCCTGTGTTTAGAACAGTCTGACAGCAAAATGACATTTTGAAGGAAAAAACTCATTTAAAACTACTCGCGGCTATTGCATTGCCGACAATACACATAGAAGTTCATTGATAAAAACGGCATGGGAATTCCCCAAAGGGGAACCCCGAACCAAAATTAAAAAAAAAAAATGACGTGGGAGTCCTCCTAAATTCCATACCAGGCCCTTCAGGTCTGGTATGGATATTAAGGGGAACCCCGGCCAAAATTTAAAAAAAAAAATGACGTGGGGTTCCCCCTAAATTCCATACCAGACCCTTCAGGTCTGGTATGGATTTTAAGGGGAACCCCGCGCCAAAAAAAAAAAAAAAAAGGCGTGGGGTCCCCCCAAAAATCCATACCAGACCCTTATCCGAGCACGCAACCTGGCAGGCCGCAGGAAAAGAGGGGGGGACGAGAGTGCGGCCCCCCCTCCCTCCTGAACCGTACCAGGCCACATGCCCTCAACATTGGGAGGGTGCTTTGGGGTAGCCCCCCAAAACACCTTGTCCCCATGTTGATGAGGACAAGGGCCTCATCCCCACAACCCTGGCCGGTGGTTGTGGGGGTCTGCGGGCGGGGGGCTTATCGGAATCTGGAAGCCCCCTTTAACAAGGTGACCCCCAGATCCCGGCCCCCCCCTGTGTGAAATGGTAAGGGGGTACATAAGTACCCCTACCATTTCACGAAGAAAGTGTCAAAAATGTTAAAAATGACAAGAGACAGTTTTTGACAATTCCTTTATTTAAATGCTTCTTCTTTCTTCTATCTTCCTTCATCTTCTGGTTCTTCTGGCTCTTCTGGTTCTTCCTCCGGCGTTCTCGTCCAGCATCTCCTCCGCGGCGTCTTCTGTCTTCTTCTCCTCGGGCCGCTCCGCACCCATGGCATGGGGGGGAGGCTCCCGCTCTTCTCTTCTTCTTTTCTTCTCTTCTTCTCTTCTTCATTTTCTTCTCCGGGCCGCTCCGCAATCCATGCTGGCATGGAGGGAGGCTCCCGCTGTGTGACGGCGCTCCTCGTCTGACAGTTCTTAAATAACGGGGGGGGCGGGGCCACCCGGTGACCCCGCCCCCCTCTGACGCACGGTGACTTGACGGGACTTCCCTGTGGCATTCCCCGTGACGTCACAGGGAAGTCCCGTCAAGTCACCGTGCGTCAGAGGGGGGCGGGGTCACCGGGTGGCCCCGCCCCCCCGTTATTTAAGAACTGTCAGACGAGGAGCGCCGTCACACAGCGGGAGCCTCCCTCCATGCCAGCATGGATTGCGGAGCGGCCCGGAGAAGAAAAGAAGAAAAGAAGAAGAGAAGAAGAGAAGAAAAGAAGAAGAGAAGAGCGGGAGCCTCCCCCCCATGCCATGGGTGCGGAGCGGCCCGAGGAGAAGAAGATAGAAGACGCCGCGGAGGAGATGCTGGACGAGAACGCCGGAGGAAGAACCAGAAGAGCCAGAAGAACCAGAAGAACCAGAAGATGAAGGAAGATAGAAGAAAGAAGAAGCATTTAAATAAAGGAATTGTCAAAAACTGTCTCTTGTCATTTTTAACATTTTTGACACTTTTTTCGTGAAATGGTAGGGGTACTTATGTACCCCCTTACCATTTCACACAGGGGGGGGGGCCGGGATCTGGGGGTCACCTTGTTAAAGGGGGCTTCCAGATTCCGATAAGCCCTCCGCCCGCAGACCCCCACAACCACCGGCCAGGGTTGTGGGGATGAGGCCCTTGTCCTCATCAACATGGGGACAAGGTGTTTTGGGGGGCTACCCCAAAGCACCCTCCCAATGTTGAGGGCATGTGGCCTGGTACGGTTCAGGAGGGAGGGGGGCCGCACTCTCGTCCCCCCCTCTTTTCCTGCGGCCTGCCAGGTTGCGTGCTCGGATAAGGGTCTGGTATGGATTTTTGGGGGGACCCCACGCCGTTTTTTTTTTTTTTTTTGGCGCGGGGTTCCCCTTAAAATCCATACCAGACCTGAAGGGTCTGGTATGGAATTTAGGGGGAACCCCACGTCATTTTTTTTTTTAAATTTTGGCCGGGGTTCCCCTTAATATCCATACCAGACCTGAAGGGCCTGGTATGGAATTTAGGGGGACTCCCACTTCATTTTTTTTTTTTAATTTTGGTTCGGGGTTCCCCTTTGGGGAATTCCCATGCCGTTTTTATCAATGAACTTCTATGTGTATTGTCGGCAATGCAATAGCCGCGAGTAGTTTTAAATGAGTTTTTTCCTTCAAAATGTCATTTTGCTGTTAGACTGTTCTAAACACAGGAAACATGCGCCCCTTTACAGGCACACTATAGACACCCCCCAGGTACGAAATTTAAAGGGATATTACACTTTTATTGATTGACTTTAAGCATTATTAAAATCACTGCTCCTGAAAAAACGGCCGTTTTTAAAACTTTTTTTTGCATTGATCCATGTCCCCTGGGGCAGGACCCAGGTCCCCAAACACTTTTTATGACAATAACTTGCATATTAGCCTTTAAAATTAGCACTTTTGATTTCTCCCATAGACTTTTAAAGGGTGTTCTGCGGCATTCGAATTTGCCGCGAACACTCCAAATTGTTCGCTGTTCGGTGAACTTGCGAACAGCCAATGTTCGAGTCGAACATGAGTTCGACTCGAACTCGAAGCTCATCCCTACAAGAGACGGCCGCACAGCAAAACTCACAGAGCGGGCAAGGAGGGCATTAATCAGAGAGTCAGCACAGAGACCTAAGGTAACCCTGGAGGAGCTACAGAGTTCCACAGCAGAGACTGGAGTATCTGTACATAGGACGACAATAAGCCGTATGCTCCATAGAGTTGGGCTTTATGGCAGAGTGGCCAGAAGAAAGCCATTACTTTCAGCAAAAAACAAAATGGCACGTTTTGAGTTTGCGAAAAGGCATGTGGGAGACTCCCAAAATGTATAGAGGAAGGTGCTCTGGTCTGATGAGCCTAAAATTGAACTTTTTTTGGCCATTAAAGAAAACGCTATGTCTAGCGCAAACCCAACACATCACATCACCCAAAGAACACCATCCCCACAGTGAAACATGGTGGTGGCAGCATCATGCTGTGGGGATGTTTTTCAACAGTCGGGACTGGGAATACAGGTATATTCTTGAGCAAAACCTGTACCACTCTAAGTGTGATTTCAGGCTAGGACGGAGGTTCACCTTCCAGCAGGACAATGACCCCAAACACACTGCTAAAGCGACACTTGAGTGGTTTAAGGGGAAACATGTAAATGTGTTGGAATGGCCTAGTCAAAGCCCAGTCCTCAATCCAATAGAAAATCTGTTGTCACGGAACGTCCCACACTCCGCTTGAGTGCTTCCGTCATATACCACTTCCTCCCAGTCTGTATACAGATATCCCAACCTCTCTGAGCACAAACAAGGCGACACTTGCTTGTTGCTACCAAGAACTGACTTTATTTAGAATCACAATTACAAGACTTTATATGCTGTTGGAACCTCCTCTAACAATACAACTGTAACTTAATTAACATGACCTAATTATCTAATCCTTTATACAGCCTAGGTGACTGAGACATGACCTTTCGCCCAGACTTGTGGTCACCGAGCTTCACACAGTTATATCAACACAATAGCTGGAGCTAATTACAATTAACAATACAAACAAAACCTAATTAACATGAGCTCCAATAGGAGTTGTCCCGTCTCCTACATTGTATAGAGGACAATGTGATCAGCTCATTCAATTAACATACATCCTGGGAGATATTGTGGACAAATATTACTGTCCCATTTTAAGTAGTCCAAGATATATTTTCTCCCTCACCCTGTGCCAGGATGGCACAGGGTGCCTTAGACATAAGATGTATTCTGAGTTCCACGGGCCCCCCCGTCACATCTCTCCCCTTTCGGCAGAAGACTAACACAGGAGGAGACCCCAGACGGGTTGACTCCGAAGTTAGTAAACAGCTCCAGTCCTCTACTGCCTGTACCCACACAGTACCCCAAACAAATTGTTCCAAACAAAGCATTACTCACCCAGCCAACCTCTGCCTCTCTCTGAGAACATATCTGCCGCTGGGGAGAGGCCTGGACTGGCTCTTCTCCCTGGAATCCTTTCTTCCGCTGGAGTGTCTGGGCTCACTCTGTCATGCTGTTGGGGATCTGGGCCCACTGCCCAGCATCCCTGGGGTATACAGGTGGAGACTGAAGTCCCATCCACCTTCACAGGAAATCCATCCTCTGTTAGTTGAGGGCAGAGTCCAGCAGTCCTCGGCCCTGTTGCCAGCCCTTCTGCTGGAAACCCCACACCATCTGTTCCGGCTAACTGTTGGAGAGGGAGGCCGACTGCCCCGCCTCCCTGGAACTCTGTAGTTGTTGCCGGTGCTGGGCAGAGGTTGGTAGCACTCTGCCCTGTTGCCAGCACTTCTGCTGGGGACTCCGCATCCTCCGCTCCGGCTAACCGTTGGGGCAGGAGGCTGGCTTCCTCCACTCCAAAACTGTGTAGCTGCCATTGGGGAGGTGAGCCGGCTGCTTCCTTTTCCATTCCCTCATCTGGCTGCTGGGACGACATGTCGATGGTACTGTCTCCCAGGTACACGGATCTTTGCTGGGGAGGAAAGCCCACTTCCTCCACCCTGGCCAACTGTTGGGGAGGGACAACACACACCTCCTCTCCCTTCTCCCCCTGTATCTGCTGCTGGGAAGTGATTGCCATCTTCTCACCCTGAGCCTCCACAATTGCTGCAGGTGTGGGGCAGAGGTCTTGGACCCTCTGTCCGGTTGCCAGCACTTCTGCTGGGGGTTTGCCAGGTGGTTCCTCCTCTACAGAAACGTCTATTAAATCCCCAGTCTCTGGAATTGGTAAAAGTGTGGGGCAGAGGTCTTGGACCCTCTGTTCAGTTACCAGATCTTCAGCTGGAGAAGTTTGTTTTAACTCCATAGAAGCTGCTGGCAGAAAATCACATGTCCCTGTCAGTGTTGTGGGAGAAAGGCCGACTACCTCTTCTCTCAAGAAGGCCGAAGCCACTGTTGGTGCTGGGCAGAACACAGTGAACTTTGGCCCTGATAGCAGCTCTTCTGCTGGAGGCTTATCAGGTTGTTCTTCCTCAGCAGAAAAGTCTATCAAATCCCATGTCTCTGCAACTGATGTCTGGGGATAGAGGTTCACCATCTCCTGTCCATGGAACCCAGAAGATGCTATCATTTCTGGGCAGAGGTTAGCAGAGCTCTGCCCTGTTGTCAGCACTTCAGGTTTGGGGACGGCAATCTCCGGATTTTCCACTGCCGATTCTCTGGCATGCTGCTGAACTTATTCTAGCAGTTTCCTGTATACCCTTTCCAGATGCTGTTCCTTCCTTAGCAAACGGTCCAGATCAGGTTTGAGCTCTGAGACCCCTGCAAGACCGAGCATAGACTCTCTATAGTCTCTCAGGTCCTCAAGGTCAGGTTCCCCTTCATCGCCAAACATAAAAAGATCTGTAAGGCTCTCCCACAGCAATCCAGGGCCGCCAAAGTCATATCCCTCCGGAGAGCATTCTGTTGTCTCCCCTAAATATCCCTCCTCTGCGTGCCATTGCAGAGCCCGATAACGATTGTCCAGCTCTATCTCCTGCTGGACCAACCTGTCCAACTCAGTCACCCATTGCTCCTGGGGCTGCTCTCCCAGGAATGCCATCCGCAATGCCCGTGGGTCACTGGCCCGTTGCTCTTGGGTTGGAAAGCACTTGCCCTGTTTTATACCAGCGATACGGAGGGCTGCAATCCAGAGCTCCACCCGAATTTGCTGCCTAAGCTCCAGGTATTCATCCTCAGACACAGTCCTGGTGTATGTTGAAAGGATGATCCGCAGCAGCCCGGGAATTCTGATGCCAGGTCCATATCTCCGCTGGGGTGACTGAAGTCTGCTATGCTGATCGTGGATCCAGTTGGAGGTTTGGATGTCCCAGACTTCAGGAAGCTTTCCCGCTGCTTGCCACCAATGTCACGGAACGTCCCACACTCCGCTTGAGTGCTTCCGTCATATACCACTTCCTCCCAGTCTGTATACAGATATCCTAACCTCTCTGAGCACAAACAAGGCGACACTTGCTTGTTGCTACCAAGAACTGACTTTATTTAGAATCACAATTACAAGACTTTATATGCTGTTGGAACCTCCTCTAACAATACAACTGTAACTTAATTAACATGACCTAATTATCTTAATCCTTTATACAGCCTAGGTGACTGAGACATGACCTTTCGCCCAGACTTGTGGTCACCGAGCTTCACACAGTTATATCAACACAATAGCTGGAGCTAATTACAATTAACAATACAAACAAAACCTAATTAACATGAGCTCCAATAGGAGTCGTCCCGTCTCCTACATTGTATAAAGGACAATGTGATCAGCTCATTCAATTAACATACATCCTGGGAGATATTGTGGACAAATATTACTGTCCCATTTTAAGTAGTCCAAGATATATTTTCTCCCTCACCCTGTGCCAGGATGGCACAGGGTGCCTTAGACATAAGATGTATTCTGAGTTCCATGGGCCCCCCGTCACATCTGTGGTCAGACTTAAAGATTGCTGTTCACAAGCGCAAACCATCCAACTTGAAGGAGCTGGAGCAGTTTTGCAAGGAGGAATGGGCAAAAATCCCAGTGGTAAGATGTGGCAAGCTCATAGAAACTTATCCAAAGTCACTTGAATACTTTTGCAAGGCACTGTAAATGAATCAATTTTTTGTTTGTTTTTTTACATATAGCTAGTGCAAACAGTTCGGACGGGAAACACATTAATCTTTCAATTTATCGTTCCCTCGGCAGAAAATTTCCAAACTTGTCCATTTTTTCAGCTCAAAAATCTCCCAGCGATTAGCGATTTTGTGCCCATTAACTGGCCGAAAAATGAACGAACTGTCTAAATGTTCGAATTTTGGCTGTGTATGGCCAGCATTAAAGAAGTACTCCAGGAATTAAATCTCTATTTAAAATGTGTTGGCTTACAATGGGTTAAGTCCAATGAGATGCATGCTACCTCGTGTATTTATCACTTTTATCTGTGATTTACTGTACATTTTTACTAAGTGTGGAGAGTTCAGCTATCACTATAATCGTGGCACTCCAACAGTGGACCCTTGGGTCTCCAATATTGCAGAGTCACCTGTATCTGCTTTACCCCCCCCCCCCCTCCTCTCCTTTTGCCCAATCAAGGAAGGCATTGTATTATGTGAACCCATTTACAAAATACCCAGCCTCCTAAGTACCTAGCATCATTTAACCCACTTCCTGTGAGTCTAGGTTATTAAGCCTCCTGGGGGCATATTATGAAGCTACTCTGGGTTGTGTAGAGACTGGGATTGACAAAGTATGTCAGGGATGCTCCCTGCATCATTGAGGATTGCTCAACAAGCAACAAGAAGGTAGGAGGAGGACCCTACACACCATGTGACCAATCAGAAGACAACATAAAAAAGGAACTTATGGAAAAAAATAATATAAAAAATACACATTATGGGTCTTTTGGAGGGGGGGAGGGCTGGGGGCTGGAATTGGGCTTCAAGAGAACCTCTGAGGATGGAAATATGAGCACTGTCATTATGTAGGATTGAAGGTGAGAGTTTTCAGATTTCACTGCCAACATTCTTATTCCAGTTCAGGATGATGGTCTTAGAAAATACCATTTAAAACCAATTCAGCATTGGTTCTTCTCATATTTCTATCCTCCTGGGTTCACTCTTTATATGTAATGTCACCCTCTTTCCTTGCAAGGACATATCATTTATGCTCCAGCAAGTGTATTTGATTAAAACATATTGCCCTAGATGATAAACGATACTTTGAAATCTGGAACACAGACAGAAAAGCAGTAGAGGATCCTGACCGAGACTTTGAATAATTTACATATTCTAATCTCTAATTTTAACACAGCGCACACACTGTAAGGGTGCCAGGAGACGGAATGTTTCCTTGACATAACAATGGGAAGCCCTCCATTTCATTCTAAACAATTTGGCAATGCACAGCAAGCTAATTATTCTTCTAGTCCTTGTGTAGGATTTTATTTTTTTCAAAGAAAACTCGCATGTTTATTTTCAGTTTTCGACCATGATGTACTTCCATCCAGCCTGACAACCTCAACTGGAAATTAACATATAAAATTGAATGAATCAGGGACCTGATTATGACAAGAAGATCAGAAGTGTAGGATAGCAATTTGTATTCTTTTACTGGAGTGGCATTTTATTTTCCTGGCCCACCTCACGTCAGCACACAACGGGTTAACACCTCCTCTGGAGAACCACGTGACCACCTGTACCTAGCTGAATAAAAGACAGCCCCTCCCCCAACTAAGATGTTCTTCTTTTTTTGGTCTGCTCCAGGCCACCTGTTGATTGCAGATGGTAAGTAATTTGTTTGCTGTCCCCCCCCCCCCGCCGAACCTACCACTCCGTGTTCAGCCTCTCATGGAGTTGGAAGACCCTGAATGCTGAAGGTAAATCCTTCTAAAAACTGGGTGCCTTTTGTGCCAAGGCTACGGGCAAAATGATGCTTAAACAGCATTGATATTGTACAGGTGTGGTATTATAAAAGCTCTGCAATGTTATCATTGCCTCTCCCTTTGGGCTTTTTTCCTGTCTTTTTATATGCAATGCACCGCACTGCTCTCCTGGCTTTATTGCCAGTCAGAGCGGCTGTGAATCAGGTCACAGGGTGCAGGGAGATGGGCAGCGCAGGATGCAATGGTGTAAATGATCTTGGAGGTCTGCAGTTGAAAGGGCTTCTCTCCCCCGTCAGGTAAAGGACCTACCTCAGATTCTGACTGAGTCTCCTGTCTGCCTCTGGATGTGCAGTCCTGGATCCCCTGCTATGCTGTGTACTTCTGTGGGTTTGATGGTCTGACTGGTTTTTGTCTCAGACTCTAAGAGCCGGTTCACACAGGGGCAACACGACTTGCAGTCCGTCTCTGTGAGGCGACCTGCACACGACTTCAGCGGCGACTTGCAAAACAACTTCTGTATAGAAGTCAATGCAAGTAGCCTGAAGTCGCCCCCAAAGTAGTACAGGAACCTTTTTCTAAATCGGAGTAACTTGAGTCGCTCCTATTAGAACGGTTCCATTGTACAGAACGGAACGCGACTTGTCAGGCGGCCAAGTCGCCTGACAAGTCGCCCCTGTGTGAACTGGCTCTAACTGTGTCTGCTGTCTGCCTTTGGAAATGCTGTCTAGGCTCGCCTGCAGCTGTTTCTGAAGTGAGTGCATGATTGCAGATGGCTCTTAACCACTTAAGGACCGCCTAACGCCGATTTACGTCGGCAAGGCGGCACGGGCAGGCAAAATCACGTACATGTACGTGATTTGCCTCTCGCGGGTGGGGGGTCCGATCGGACCCCCCCCCGGTGCCCGAAGCGGTCCCGTTCTGTTCCCCGGCGATCCGAGATGAGGGGGAGGCCATCCGTTCGTGGCCCCCCCCTCGCGATCGCCGCCGGCCAATGGGAACACTCCTTTGCTGCTGTATGCTAAACAGCAGCAAAGGAAATGATGTCATCTCCCCTCGGCTCGGTATTTTCCGTTCCAGCGCCGAGGGGAGAAGACATCAATGTGAGTGCACAACACACACACACACAGTAGAACATGCCAGGCATACAAAACACCCCGATCCCCCCCCCGATCGCCCCCCGATCCCCCCCCAATCACCCCCCCCCCCTGTCACAAACTGACACCAGCAGGTTTTTTTTTTTTTTTTTTTTTTTTTTTTCTGATTACTGCATAGTGTCAGTTTGTGACAGTTACAGTGTTGGGACAGTGAATATTACCCCCCTTTAGGTCTAGGGTACCCCCCTAACCCCCCCTAATAAAGTTTTAACCCCTTGATCACCCCCTGTCACCAGTGTTGCTAAGCGATCATTTTTCTGATCGCTGTATTAGTGTCGCTGGTGACGCTAGTTAGTGAGGTAAATATTTAGGTTCGCCGTCAGCGTTTTATAGTGACAGGGACCCCCATATACTACCTAATAAATGTTTTAACCCCTTGATTGCCCCCTAGTTAACCCTTTCACCACTGATCACCGTATAACCGTTACGGGTGACGCAGGTTAGTTCGTTTATTTTTTATAGTGTCAGGGCACCCGCCGTTTATTACCTAATAAAGGTTTAGCCCCCTGATCGCCCGGCGGTGATATGCGTCGCCCCAGGCAGCGTCAGATTAGCGCCAGTACCGCTAACACCCACGCACGCAGCATACGCCTCCCTTAGTGGTATAGTATCTGATCGGATCAATATCTGATCTGATCAGATCTATACTAGCGTCCCCAGCAGTTTAGGGTTCCCAAAAACACAGTGTTAGCGGGATCAGCCCAGATACCCGCTAGCACCTGCGTTTTGCCCCTCCGCCCAGCCCACCCAAGTGCAGTATCGATCGATCACTGTCACAAAACACTAAACGCATAACTGCAGCGTTCAGAGTCAGGCCTGATCCCTGCGATCGCTAACAGTTTTTTTGGTAGCATTTTGGTGAACTGGCAAGCAAGCACCAGGCAGCGTCAGGTTAGCGCCAGTACCGCTAACACCCACGCACGCACCGTACACCTCCCTTAGTGGTATAGTATCTGATCGGATCAATATCTGATCCGATCAGATCTATACTAGCGTCCCCAGCAGTTTAGGGTTCCCAAAAACGCAGTGTTAGCGGGATCAGCCCAGATACCTGCTAGCACCTGCGTTGTGCCCCTCCGCCCGGCCCAGCCCAGCCCACCCAAGTGCAGTATCGATCGATCACTGACACTTACAAGGCACTAAACGCATAACTGCAACGTTCGCAGAGTCAGGCCTGATCCCTGCGATCGCTAACAGTTTTTTTGGTAGCATTTTGGTGAACTAGCAAGCACCGGCCCCAGGCAGCGTCAGGTTAGCGCCAGTACCGCTAACACCCACGCACGCAGCATACGCCTCCTTTAGTGGTATAGTATCTGAACGGATCAATATCTGATCCGATCAGATCAGATCTATACTAGCGTCCCCAGCAGTTTAGGGTTCCCAAAAACGCAGTGTTAGCGGGATCAACCCAGATACCTGCTAGCACCTGCGTTTTGCCCCTCCGCCCGGCCCAGTCCAGCCCACCCAAGTGCAGTATCGATCGATCACTGTCACTTACAAAACACTAAACGCATAACTGCAGCGTTCGCAGAGTCAGGCCTGATCCCTGCGATCGCTAACAGTTTTTTTGGAAGCTTTTTATTGAACTGGCAAGCACCAGCGGCCTAGTACACCCCGGTCGTAGTCAAACCAGCACTGCAGTAACACTTGGTGACGTGGCGAGTCCCATAAGTGCAGTTCAAGCTGGTGAGGTGACAAGCACAAGTAGTGTCCCGCTGCCACCAAAAAGACAAACACAGGCCCGTCGTGCCCATAGTGCCCTTCCTGCTGCATTCGCCAATCCTAATTGGGAACCCACCACTTCTGCAGCGCCCGTACTTCCCCCATTCACATCCCCCAACGAAATGCAGTCGGCTGCATGAGAGGCATTTTTATGTGCTCCCGAGTACCCCTACCCAACGAACCCCCCCCAAAAAGATGTTGTGTCTGCAGCAAACGCGGATATAGGCGTGACACCCGCTATTATTGTCCCTTCTGTCCTGACAATCCTGGTCTTTGCATTGGTGAATGTTTTGAACGCTACCATACACTAGTTGAGTATTAGCGTAGGGTACAGCATTGCACAGACTAGGCACACTTTCACAGGGTCTCCCAAGATGCCATCGCATTTTGAGAGACCCGAACCTGGAACCGGTTACAGTTATAAAAGTTAGTTACAAAAAAAGTGTAAAAAAAAAAAAAAATATATATAAAATAAAAAAAAATAGTTGTCGTTTTATTGTTCTCTCTCTCTATTCTCTCTCTCTATTGTTCTGCTCTTTTTTTACTGTATTCTATTCTGCAGTGTTTTATTGTTATTGTTATTGTTATTGTTATTATGTTTTATCATGTTTGTTTTTCAGGTATGTAATTATTTATACTTTATTGTTTACTGTGCTTTATTGTTAACCATTTTTTTGTCTTCAGGTACGCCATTCACAACTTTGAGTGGTTATACCAGAATGATGCCTGCAGGTTTAGGTATCATCTTGGTATCATTCTTTTCAGCCAGCGGTCGGCTTTCATGTAAAAGCAATCCTAGCGGCTAATTAGCCTCTAGACTGCCTTTACAAGCCGTGGGAGGGAATGCCCCCCCCCCCCCACCGTCTTCCGTGTTTTTCTCTGGCTCTCCTGTCTCAACAGGGAACCTGAGAATGCAGCCGGTGATTCAGCCAGCTGACCATAGAGCTGATCAGAGACAAGAGTGGCTCCAAACATCTCTATGGCCTAAGAAACCGGAAGCTACGAGCATTTTATGACTTAGATTTCGCCGGATGTAAATAGCGCCATTGGGAAATTGGGGAAGCATTTTATCACACCGATCTTGGTGTGGTCAGATGCTTTGAGGGCAGAGGAGAGATCTAGGGTCTAATAGACCCCAATTTTTTCAAAAAAGAGTACCTGTCACTACCTATTGCTATCATAGGGGATATTTACATTCCCCGAGATAACAATAAAAATGATTTAAAAAAAAAAAAATGAAAGGAACAGTTTAAAAATAAGATAAAAAAGCAAAAAAATAATAAAGAAAAAAAAAAAAAAAAAAAAAAGCACCCCTGTCGCCCCCTGCTCTTGCGCTAAGGCGAACGCAAGCGGCGGTCTGTCGTCAAACGTAAACAGCAATTGCACCATGCATGTGAGGTATCGCCGCGAAGGTCAGATCGAGGGCAGTAATTTTTGCAGTAGACCTCCTCTGTAGATCTAAAGTGGTAACCTGTAAAGGCTTTTAAAGGCTTTTAAAAATGTATTTATTTTGTTGCCACTGCACGTTTGTGCGCAATTGTAAAGCATGTCATGTTTGGTATCCATGTACTCGGTCTAAGATCATCTTTTTTATTTCATCAAACATTTGGGCAATATAGTGTGTTTTAGTGCATTAAAATTTAAAAAAGTGTGTTTTTTCCCCAAAAAATGCGTTTGAAAAATCGCTGCGCAAATACTGTGTGAAAAAAAAAAATGAAACACCCACCATTTTAATCTGTAGGGCATTTGCTTTAAAAAAATATATAATGTTTGGGGGTTCAAAGTAATTTTCTTGCAAAAAAAAAAAAACTTTTTCATGTAAAAAATAAGTGTCAGAAAGGGCTTTGTCTTCAAGTGGTTAGAAGAGTGGGTGATGTGTGACATAAGCTTCTAAATGTTGTGCATAAAATGCCAGGACAGTTCAAAACCCCCCCAAATGACCCCATTTTGGAAAGTAGACACCCCAAGCTATTTGCTGAGAGGCATGTCGAGTCCATGGAATATTTTATATTGCGACACAAGTTGCGGGAAAGAGACAAATTTTTTTTTTTTTTTTTTTTTTTTTGCACAAAGTTGTCACTAAATGATATATTGCTCAAACATGCCATGGGAATATGTGAAATTACACCCCAAAATACATTCTGCTGCTTCTCCTGAGTACGGGGATACCACATGTGTGAGACTTTTTGGGAGCCTAGCCACGTACGGGACCCCGAAAACCAAGCACCGCCTTCAGGCTTTCTAAGGGGCGTGAATTTTTGATTTCACTCTTCACTGCCTATCACAGTTTCGGAGGCCATGGAATGCCCAGGTGGCACAAAACCCCCCCAAATGACCCCATTTTGGAAAGTAGACACCCCAAGCTATTTGCTGAGAGGTATAGTGAGTATTTTGCAGACCTCACTTTTTGTCACAAAGTTTTGAAATTTGAAAAAAGAAAAAAAAAAAAAGTTTTTTCTTGTCTTTCTTCATTTTCAAAAACAAATGAGAGCTGCAAAATACTCACCATGCCTCTCAGCAAATAGCTTGGGGTGTCTACTTTCCAAAATGGGGTCATTTGGGGGGGGTTTGTGCCACCTGGGCATTCCATGGCCTCCGAAACGGTGTTAGGCAGTGAAGAGTAAAATCAAAAATTCACGCCCTTAAAAACGCTGAAGGCGGTGATTGGTTTTCGGGGCCCCGTACGCGGCTAGGCTCCCAAAAAGTCCCACACATGTGGTATCCCCATACTCAGGAGAAGCAGCTAAATGTATTTTGGGGTGCAATTCCACATAGGCCCATGGCCTGTGTGAGCAATATATCATTTAGTGACAACTTTGTGCAAAAAAAAAAAAAAAAAAAAAAAAGTGTCACTTTCCCGCAACTTGTGTCAAAATATAAAATATTCCATGGACTCAATATGCCTCTCAGCAAATAGCTTGGGGTGTCTACTTTCCAAAATGGGGTCATTTGGGGGGGGGTTGTGCCACCTGGGCATTCCATGGCCTCCGAAACTGTGATAGGCAGTGAAGAGTGAAATCAAAAAGTTACACCCTTAGAAATCCTGAAGGCGGTGATTGGTTTTCGGGGTCCCATACACGGCTAGGCTCCCAAAAAGTCCCACACATGTGGTATCCCCGTACTCAGGAGAAGTAGCTGAATATATTTTGGGGTGCAATTCCACATAGGCCCATGGCCTGTGTGAGCAATATATCATTTAGTGACAACTTTTTGTAAATATTTTTTTTTTTTTTTTTTTTTGTCATTATTCAATCACTTGGGACAAAAAAAATAAATATTCAATGGGTTCAACATGCCTATCAGCAATTTCCTTGGGGTGTCTACTTTCCAAAATGGGGTCATTTGGGGGGGTTTTGTACTGCCCTGCCATTTTAGCACCTCAAGAAATGACATAGGCAGTCATAAACTAAAAGCTGTGTAAATTCCAGAAAATGTACCCTAGTTTGTAGACGCTATAACTTTTGCGCAAACCAATAAATATACGCTTATTGACATTTTTTTTACCAAAGACATGTGGCCGAATACATTTTGGCCTAAATGTATGACTAAAATTGAGTTTATTGGATTTTTTTTATAACAAAAAGTAGAAAATATCATTTTTTTTCAAAATTTTCGGTCTTTTTCCGTTTATAGCGCAAAAAATAAAAACTGCAGAAGTGATCAAATACCATCAAAAGAAAGCTCTATTTGTGGGAAGAAAAGGACGCAAATTTCGTTTGGGTACAGCATTGCATAACCGCGCAATTAGCAGTTAAAGCGACGCAGTGCCAAATTGGAAAAAGACCTCTGGTCCTTAGGCAGCATAATGGTCCGGGGCTCAAGTGGTTAAGGAGACAGGGTACCATGTTTTTTGGTGAGAGGTAATATACTTTTTTCCATATATTTTGTGCAAATGTGAGCATGCCACACCTGTTAGTGGCACAGAAGATTAGCAAAGGTAGGAGGGGCAACATGGGCCATGGTTTTTAAAAGAGTGCTCAAGGAAATTATGCAAATTAAGGTGTTTTGCATTATTTTAGGAGCACAAACCTTGAATGCAACGCTCCAAAAAACATAAGACGCACCAACGATCATCTTATCCTGACCAGGATGACAACACCTAACAGGTTGTTGCATTCATTAACCACTTCAGCCCCGGAAGAATTTACCCCCTTCCTGACCAGAGCACTTTTTACAATTTGGCACTGCGTCGCTTTAACTGGTAATTGCGCGGTCTTGCAATGCTGTACCCAAACTAAATTTACGTCCTTTTTTTTTTTCCCACAAATAGAGATTTCTTTTGATGGTATTTGATTACCTCTGCGATTTTTATTTTTTACGATATAAATGGAAAAAGACCGAAAATTTTGAAAAAAGTTATATTTTCTAGTTTTTGTTATAAAAAAAATGTAATAAACTCAATTTTAGTCATACATTTAGGTCAAAATGTATTCAGCCACATGTCTTTGGTAAAAAAATGTCAATAAGCGTATATATTTATTTGCTTGCGCAAAAATTATAATGTCTACAAACTAGGGTACATTTCCTGGAATTTACGCAGCTTTTAGTTTATGACTACCTATCTCATTTCTTGAGGTGCTAAAATGGCAGGGCAGTACAACCCCCCCCCCCCAAATGACCCCATTTTGGAAAGTAGACACCCCAAGGAAATTGCTGAGAGGCATGTTTAGCCCATTGAATATTTTATTTTTTTGTCACAAGTGATTGAAAAATGACAAAATAAATAAATAAATAAATTACACAAAGTTGTCACTGAATGATATATTGCTCACACAGGCCATGGTTATATGTGGAATTATACCCCAAAATACATTCTGCTGCTTCTCCTGAGTACGGGGATATCTCATGTGTGAGACTTTTTGGGAGCCTAGCCGTGTTCAGGACCCCGAAAACCAATCACTGCCTTCAGGATTTCTAAGGTTGTACATTTTTTATTTCACTCCTCACTACCTATCACACTATTGAAGGACATAAAATGCCAAGACAGCACAACCCCCCCCCCCCCAAATGACCCTATTTTGGAAAGTAGACACCCCAAGCTATTTGCTGATAGGTATGTCGAGTCCATGGAATATTTTATATTTTGCCACAAGTTGCAGGAAAATGATTTTTTTTTTTTGCACAAAGTTGTAACTAAATGATATATTGCTCAAATATGTCATGGGCATATGTGGAGTGACACCCCAAAATACATTCTGCTGCTTCTCCTGAGTACGGGGATACCACATATGTGAGGCTTTTTGGGAGCCTAGCCGCGTACAGGACCCTGAAAACCAATCACCGCCTTCAGGCTTTCTAAAGGGCGTAAGATGGTGATTTCATTTCATCACTACCTATCACAGTTTCGGAGGCCTTGAAATGCCCAGATTGCACAACCCCCCCCCCCCCCCCAAATGACCCCATTTTGGAAAGTAGACACCCCAAGCTATTTCTTGGTAGGCATGTTGAGTCCATGGAATATTTTATATTTTGACACAGGTTTCAGGAAAATTACAATTTTTTTTTTTTTTTTTACACAACATTGTCACTAAATGATATATTGTTCAAACATGGCATGGTTATATGTGGAATTACACCCCACAATACATTCTGCTGCTTCTCCTGAGTATGGGGATACCACCCCTTTGGGGCAGTTATGCCAAGATTGCTTGGAAGACATAGGTAAGGGCAAGCTTGAAGGTCTGGTGCGGCCTACATTCAACCTTACAAACTAAATATGCGACCAGCAAGTTTGGGACAAAAGAGATCAATTCTTACTGGCTTTAGCAGCTTTTCTTTGCTTGTCAGTATCTCTTTTCATTTGTTCTCTCCCGCCCTATATTAACTTTGGTATATCCCATTGTGTGCTGATGTGAGGTGGGCCAGGAAAAAGGAAAATAGTTATCAAATACTTACTGTAATTTTCCTTTCCTGGCCCATCCTCACGTCAGCACAGGACTCCCTCCCTAGTGGCCTGTCTCAGGCTAAGTTATCGAACATCTTTGTTGGGGGAGGGGCTGTCTTTTATTCAGCTAGGTACAGGTAAATAACAAAATTATACACCTAATTTCCATATACATACAAATAGGAATACACATTAAACGTGGTGTCAATTCCTAAAACAGTGATAACTGGTAATAACATGGTTAAAAATGGGTAGCATGATAGAGTTACAGAGTCCACATCTGTGTCGTGTGGAGGGGCTAATGTATACAGGAGAAGGGAAAAGAAAGAGGACTGGTGGGGGGGGGGGGTGAATGAACAGGAGTGAGGGTGGACAGCCATGGCGAAAGGGATGGAGGCACATGACCTTACTAGGCCATGGCCTCATTTAAAGTCCCAATGTTTCCCCTCCCCTTTTCCCCAATTTTTGCTTCAACAGGGATGGAAGCACGTGGTTGCAATGAACTGGTTCTATCTTTTTAACTCATTCTGCGTCTCAGTGGCCCATTGTTAACCTTCCCTGCTTTACCCCTATGTATTTTGTATGAGCCATTATATTGTTCTCTATCCCCTTGGTGATCTCTTTTTCGCAATTATTAGGCATTACATTTTGTGGTTGTGCAGCTGGTGGCGTGTGTTGTGTCTCCGTGCCGCCCGGATTTCATCTTGTCCAGGAGCTGCGATGCGCACAGTGGGGCGTCCATTCTTCCCTCTGCCCCTTGTGAGGCTCGTGGAGTGGACGCCCAGTCACTGCGCATCAACGTCACATACCACGCGCTGGATGTGCGACATCCTTGTGGCGCTGCCTTCCCGGCAGGCATTTTTCCATCTCCACGAGGGTTGAACGTGGTTGTGAGGGCACCGGGCTTTGGCACCTCTTCCCGTTCACGGCACCCGAGTGTGATGTTGTTGGGGGAAGTCCGGTGGCCTGGTCACATGGGGCCCCTGCACACACTAGTTCTCATGTCCCTCCTGGACCAGGACTCTTTTCTCCCCCTTCTTCAGCACCAGGTAATTTTTGTATAGTTTGCAGTCATTTTGGTTATCGTTCATACACACTCCTGTTTTCAGGCATCTTGGTGGCAATCTTTCGCCATGGCTGTCCACCCTCACTCCTGTTCATTCACCCCCCACCAGTCCCCTTTCTTTCCCTGTATACATTAGCCCCTCCACACCACACAGACCTCACTGTCATCACACCCCCTTTTACACCAATTTTGCACTACATTTATTTGGCCTTATCACCTCCTACTCTTTTATGCCATGTGTGCCTGGGTCCGCCTGGGTTTGCGCCCAAGATGTGTGTCGCCGTTGGACCAGCCCCCCCCCAGCTCCTGACACTGATGCCTTTGGGTGGTTCATGGTCCTTGACATTATGCCTCCAGCTGCATATATACTTGTAAGTGATCTATTGGGGGGGACGGGGGTGTCTCCATCTTTATTCTCCTCCCCTCTATTGATACAAGATTATTTATTTAGTTGTTCATCTCTCATTTGCAGATGCACCACGTGCTCCTGATGAGCGGCACCAAGCCGCGAAACACATCAAGCTATCAACTGCCGTATACCAGTATACTACAGCTCCAACAGTTTCTATTATTTACAAATTTGTACCATCACATTATGTGACAGGGACCAGTAAGGTCATAGGCCATGCAGATGTTACCTTGCACTATCATGCTACTCATTTTTAACCATGTTATTACCAGTTATCAGTTACCAGTTTAACCATGTTGTTACCAGCTATCTCTATCTGTACACATGTGAGAGGTATAGTTTTGGGATTCTGATCAGTTTACGTATTTATTTAAGTGGCAGCTTTTTTCACTGTACACTATGTATGTACACACATTTTGTATTTATTTACACATCTTTTATATAGCTTTGCACTTTTCTTTGGCGCAGTGGAGTAAGAGAGATTCAGGGGCGGTTTATTTGTATATCTCTTGCTACAAACCATTGTCTATATTTATTTACCACCTGCAGCCATGGATGCCATTAATTGTCTATTTCACAGACTGATAATCCCGGAAGATATCTTCTCCGCTAATCAGATAATTACTGATGGCGAGGAAGATGTCCTGGGATCTCTAAGGAATTTGGAAAATCTTTTGGAGAAACAAGTTAAAACTTGGTGGGATGTTTTCACATTTGAGGTGGTTTTATTCATTGACCACTGATGATATATTATCTCCCTTTTTTTTAGACTCGCCTGCAGTCATCCATATTTTTTATTAATAGGATCAGATTGTGTTTCAGTCATTGTTTGTCCTATGCAGCTGTATGTTAGTATCATGACTAATATACCGTATATAGTTTGTATTTTAAATTTGACAAATTAACTATCTCCTGTTGACATGTTCATTTTAATTAATTAATATTCATTTTTATTGGTTACTTTTCCACATTAGCACTGTAATTAGTGGTGGATTATAAGTTAGGCTATGTCATATGTCATATATGGTAATGCTGGACACAGCATTCTAACTACACACCGTAAAAATGTTTGGGATCCACTAATTTATTCAGTCTTTGTACCTGTGCTTCACGGTCAGGGGGACATGAAGTGTGAGCATGTGCAGAGCAGGAGGTCACATGACTGATGATGATCACATGACTGATCACAGATAGTATATAAGGATTGATGAACCATCCGTGTAGCCAATCCCATTTGAAGAAGTCTTTTCGATGAAACATGTCTTGGGAATGGTTACACGGCATTCCATCGCACTGACATTAGATGCCGCTGTCTGAGGAGGACTACGCCGATCGGATGGCTGGGCCTTAGAAGGTTGGGTGAGAGATACACCAGTTTACACTTCAGGTCCAGCGGTGCACCGTTGGATCACTGATCCTGTTGCTTGCTGTGGATTTTTTTTAAAGGCTTTTATGTTTCAGTTTAAAAGTGAATGTAACCATTGAAGTGTGTTTGAAGTGATTTTAATAAATCTGTCAAAATGGTATCACGCTATGTGGAGCACTTTATTCATTTTTCCACATATGGAGCTGGCTTGATTGGATTCACGGTTCATCACATGCAACCCAGGTGTGGTTCAATTGCTGTTTTGCCGAACACGAGAGCGGGAGGCTATACAATCTGGTGAGTGCGCTCTTCAGAGGGAGTGGTGTCACTATCACGGTGGAGTGGTGGAAGAGTAGAAGATTTTTCACACAAGAAGATTGAAAAACAACTGTTGAACTTATTCATTCATTTCTTGTAATTTATTATTTATAGTGACACTTTTCACTGGGTGTTAAAGAAATTTCTTTTCATGATAAAAATCATATTTTTCATGACACTATCATTATTTTTATGTATAAGTAGAGGGTCATAGGCATTATGCTGCTCTGACCCATTATTTTACACAATTTATATTAGCGCCGCTATCTCTGTACATGTGTGAGAGGTATAGTTTTGGGATTCTGATCAGTTTACGTATTTATTTAAGTGGCAGCTTTTTTCACTGTACACTGTGTATGTACACACATTTTGTATTCATTTACACATCTTTTATATAGCTGTGCACTTTTCTTTGGCGCAGTGGAGTAAGAGAGATTCAGGGACGGTTTATTTGTATATCTCTTGCTACAAACCATTCCTATTTTTATGTATATGAAAATTATGTGTGTAATTTTGTTATTTACGGAATATTATATATCTATCTGGGCTTGTGCTCGTCGTTGGAACAATCGTGTTAAGGTAAGAAAAAAGGGGGGCTCTGGGGGGCTGCTGCAGCACAGAAAGTTTTTTTTACCTTAATGCATAGGATGCATTAAGGTGAAAAACCTTGAGACTTTACAACCCCTTTAACACAAAAAATATTATCTTTCTTTAGCCAGGTCACTGTAATTTTCCACTTTTATTGGACCATTTTCTAATAATTGACTTTAAAAAAAAAAAAAAAAAAAAACCTTTATTTTGTAGTGTTAGCTGTATGAACTAAGCCTAATGAATTCATGCACTCCTGAACTTGCAGATGTCATTGGCCATGATAGTAAATGGTAGCTTAGCACAAGTGCAAGCCCAGATTTAAGTATCCATCATTGCTATTATCATCTGTATCCAAGGCCATGTCAGAGTAGAAATGGAAAAGAAGAGATAGCATGTTCCAGCTCAATTTAGACCAACTCTCATATTGCTGTCCTTCAACACATTGTTTGATATGTGCCTGATGCCAAGGTGAGAACTGAAAGAAGCAAGACACTTTATTTTCCACGTACAAGTGTTATTGACAATCCTAGTTAATAACAAAGGCAGAACTAAGCAAGGGAATACTGATCACGCCAAAGCCAAAGAACTATTGAGCTTTACCCAGGAGCTTTAAAAGCTTAGGGAGGTTTACACTGTAAAGTGTGAGTTCAGGAAATTGCTTTACGGCTCACATAGCATTCTACAAGATATTTGAACATACTGTATGTGCAGGCATCTTCAAGCACCTGCCTTAAGGGGGACCAAGACTGTGGAAATAGTGTCCAAAAACAGCAGGCAGAGGGCAAAGAAGGATTTACCAGCATTGCCTGTAGGCAGGGCCGGACTGGGTATAAAAACCAGCCCTGGAAATAATTTCATACCAGCCCCATAGCATTATTATACCAGCCCAACGTCATTATTTTCTTGTTCATGAAAAGGAAAACCATGCATTTTAAAGCACATTTGAAGAGCGTATTATATATAGATAAGACAGATATGAAAGATTATTGGGATATATATATATATATATATATATATATATATATATATATATATATATATATATATATATATATATATATATATATATATATATATATATATATATATATATATATATATATATATATATATCTCTATCTATCTATCTATATCTCTCAGCAAATTTCAGTTAAAAGTGAAGCAATCATCAAGGGGGACACCTGGGACTCTGGGTGTGTGAGGGGGGGAGGGGGACTCCGGTGACCAGAGACCACCTTCTGCAGAAAATACACTAAGGTAAGAGGGGGGGGGGGTACTGATATAAGGGGGAAACCTTTATATCAGTGCCCCCTTACATTATTGTATTCACTCCCCCCTTACATCAGTGACAGACCGGCCTGGTGGTGCTGTCACTGACCTCCTCTGAGGTGCACTGTGCAGGGATCAGTCAGTCGGCTCCAGCTTGATGGCTCTGGTTTTCCTAGAGTCTCCTCTCCACAGTCCACACATGTCTGACTTCTCCCATGACCCTCATCCTGGTGGCACTCCCACTCTTGACTCCTCTCCAGACTCCCTCAGAGACTGCAGACATGATATAAGACAAGAGATGGTCAGAGGCTGTAGCATAGTACAGGAGATAGTCAGAGGCTGCGGGCATATTACAGGAGATGTCAGAGGCTGCGGGCATATTACAGGAGATGTCAGAGGCTGCGGGCATATTACAGGAGATGTCAGAGGCTGCGGGCATATTACAGGAGATGTCAGAGGCTGCGGGCATATTACAGGAGATGTCAGAGGCTGTGGGCATATTACAGAAGATGGTTAGAGACTGAGGACATGATACTAAAGACGTTAAGAGAATGTAGACATGATACAAGAGATGGTCAGAGACTGCAGACATGGTACAAGAGATGGTCAGAGATTGCGGAAATGATACAAGAGATCAATGCAGCCTCACCAGTGCCCATCAAATGCAGCCTCACTGTGCCCATCAATGCAGCCTCTGTGCCAGGCCATGCAGCCTCACTGTGCCCATCATTGCAGCCTCACCATGCCCATCATTGTAGCCTCACCATGCCCATCATTGCTTCTTTACCGTGCCCTTATTGCAGCCTCACCATCGTTGCAGCCTTACTGTGCCCATCATTGCTGCCTTACTGTGCCCATCATTGCTGCCTTACTGTGCCCATCATTGCTGCTTACTGTGTCCATCATTGCTGCCTTACTGTGTCCATCATTGCTGCCTTACTGTGCCCTCATCGCAGCCTTAATGTGCCCATCTCATTGCAGCCTTACTGTGCCCATCTCATTGCCGCCTTATTGTGCCCTCATTGCAGCCTCACCATGCCCTCATTGCAGCCTTTCTGTGCCCATCTCATTGCCGCCTTACTGTGCCCTCATTGCAACCTCACCGTGCCCTTATTGCTGCCTTACTGTGCCCTCATTGCAGCCTCACTGTGCCCTCATTGAAGCCCTACTATGCCCATCATTGCCACCTTACCGTGCCCTCATTACAGCCTCACCATTGTTGCCGCCTTACTGTGCCCATCATTGCCACCTTACTGTGCCCTCATTGCAGCCTTACTGTGCCCATCTCATTGTCGCCTTACTGTGCCCTCAGTGCAGCCTCACCATGCCCTCATTGCAGCCTTACTGTGCCTATCATTGCCGCCTTACCTTGCCCATCTCATTACCGCCTCACCGTGCCCTCATTGCCACCTTATTGTGCCCACCATTGCCGCCTTACTGTGCCCTCATTGCAGCTTCACCGTGCCCTCATTGCCACCTTACTGTGTCCATCACTGCCGCCTTGCTGTGCCCTCATTGCAGCCTCACCATGCCCTCATTGCAGCCTTACTGTGCCCATCTTATTGCTGCCTTACTGTGCCCTCATTGCAGCCTCACCATGCCCTCATTGCAGCCTTACTGTGCCCATCATTGCCGCCTTACCTTGCCCATCTCATTACCGCCTCACTGTGCCCTCATTGCCACCTTATTGTGCCCACCATTGCCGCCTTACTGTGCCCTCATTGCAGCTTCACCGTGCCCTCATTGCCACCTTACTGTGTCCATCACTGCCGCCTTGCTGTGCCCTCATTGCAGCCTCACCATGCCCTCATTGCAGCCTTACTATGCCCATCTCATTGCAGCCTTACCTTGCCCATCTCATTACCGCCTCACTGTGCCCTCATTGCCACCTTATTGTGCCCACCATTGCCGCCTTACTGTGCCCTCATTGCAGCTTCACCGTGCCCTCATTGCCACCTTACTGTGTCCATCACTGCCGCCTTGCTGTGCCCTCATTGCAGCCTCACCATGCCCTCATTGCAGCCTTACTATGCCCATCTCATTGCAGCCTTACTGTGCTCATCTCATTGCAGCCTCACCGTGCCCTCATTGCAGCCTCACCGTGCCCTCATTGCAGCCTTACTGTGCCCATCATTGCCGCCTTACCTTGCCCATCTCATTACCGCCTCACTGTGCCCACCATTGCCGCCTTACTGTGCCCTCATTGCCACCTTACTGTGTCCATCACTGCCGCCTTGCTGTGCCCTCATTGCAGCCTCACCATGCCCTCATTGCAGCCTTACTATGCCCATCTCATTGCAGCCTTACTATGCCCATCTCATTGCAGCCTTACTGTGCTCATCTCATTGCTGCCTTACCGTGCCCTCATTGCTGCCTTACCGTGCCCTCATTGCTGCCTTACCGTGCCCATTGTTGCAGCCTCACCATGCCCATCGTTGCAGCCTCACCATGCCCATCATTGCAGCCTCACCATGCCCTCATTGCAGCCTCACCATGCCCTCATTGCAGCCTTACTGTGCCCATATTATTGCCGCCTTACCTTGCCCATCTCATTACCGCCTCACCGTGTCCTCATTGCCACCTTATTGTGCCCTCATTGCAGCTTCACCGTGCCCTCATTGCCACCTTACTGTGTCCATCACTGCCGCCTTGCTGTGCCCTCATTGCAGCCTCACCATGCCCTCATTGCAGCCTTACTGTGCCCATCTCATTGCAGCCTTACTGTGCTCATCTCATTGCCGCCTCACCGTGCCCTCATTGCAGCCTCACCGTGCCCTCATTGCAGCCTTGCTAAGCCCATCATTGCTGCCTTACCGTGCCCTCATTGCAGCCTCACCATCGTTGCAGCCTCACCATGCCCATCGTTGCAGCCTCACCGTGCCCATCGTTGCAGCCTCACCGTGCCCATCGTTGCAGCCTCACCGTGCCCATCGTTGCAGCCTCACCGTGCCCACCTTATTGCCGCCTTACTGTGCCCTCATTTCAGCCTCACCGTGCCCTCATTGCAGCCTCACCGTGCCTTCATTGCAGCCTTACTGTGCCCATCTCATTGCAGCCTTACTGTGCCCATCTCATTGCAGCCTTACTGTGCCCATCTCATTGCAGCCTTACTGTGCCCTCATTGCAGCCTTACCGTGCCCTCATTGCAGCCTCACCATTGTTGCAGCCTTACTAAAGTCCTGTAAAAAGCTGCGCTAAGAGTTAAATAATAGTCTATGCAGATATTATTAAAAGGGGATTTTTCAAATCCTTTCCAGAGTAGAACCACCACCACCGTGCACTTCTAAGCAGTAGTGACAATCCACCGTATAGTAGTTGAGCCTGCTTACCAGATGGCAAGCATAAAAGAGCAAGTGGCTTTAGCCCAGCCCAGGCCTTTTAGCTTGCTGGCGCTCCCGGTGTTCCTATGGGGGGGGGTTTAAATCTCCAGGCTCACTTGTGTTGTCCACGTATCACCATTTAGCACGGGAAACCCGGATGACTCAGAAGGAAGAAAAACTCGCCATAGTATAAAATCCTCCAGATATTTATTTAAAAAAACATGTAAACACTTACATTTAGGTTAGCAAGGTTGCATATACGAAAAAGCCGGCCGGCATGCAAACAAACGGAGCCCGTTCACTCCGAAAGCGTGGTGACGTCAGTGCGTACCTTCCCAGACGCGTTTCGTCATCATCTGACGTTGTCAATGGCCTTACTGTGCCCATCATTGCCCATCTCCATTGACGCCTTACTGTGCACTCATTGCAGCCTTACTGTGCCCATCTCATTGCCGCCTTACTGTGCCCTCATTGCAGGCTTACTGTCCATTTATTGCAGCCTCACTGTGCCCATCTCATTGCCGCCTTACTGTGCCCATCTCATTGCCGCCCTACTGTGCCCATCATTACTGCCTTACCGTGCCCCCATTGCAGCCTCACCATCATTGCAGCCTCACCATGCCCATCATTGCTGCCTTACTGTGCCCATCTCATTACCGCCTTATGTTGCCCTCATTGCAGCCTCACTGTGCCCTCATTGCAGCCTCACTGCTGCCCATCATTGCTGCCTTACCATGCCCTCATTGCAGCCTAACCATTGTTGCAGCCTTACTGTGCCCATCATTGCCCATCTCCATTGCCGCCTTGCTGTGCCCATCTCATTGCAGCCTTGCTGTGCCCATCTCTTTGCCGCCTTACTGTGCCCATCTCTTTGCCGCCTTACTGTGTCCATCTCTTTGCCGCCTTACTGTGTCCATCTCTTTGCCGCCTTACTGTGCCCTCATTGCAGCCTTACTGTGCCCATCTCATTACCGCCTTACTGTGCCCTCATTGCAGCCTCACCTTACTGTGCCTATCAATGCCGCCCCTCACCGTGCCTATCAATGCCGCCTCACCATTCCCTCATTGCCGCCTTACTGTGCCCATCTCATTGCAGCCTTACTGTGCCCTCATTGCAGCTCTACTGTGCCCATCATTGCCGCCTTACCGTGCCCTCATTGCAGCCTCACCATCATTGCAGCCTCATCATGCCCATCATTGCCGCCTTACTGTGCCCATCATTGCAGCCTCACCATGCCCTCATTGCAGCCTTACTGTGCCCATCCCATTGCTGCCTTACTGTGTCCTCATTGCAGCCTGGGGACTGAAAACCATTCCTTGAAAACTGCCGTTGAGTATTATCCTCTACATCTATGCTGACACAATCCTCCTCCTCCTCCTCCCTTTCTTCCTGTGTGTTTGGCAGGCCCTCAGGAATGTTATCTGGATAAAGGGGGCCTTGAAAGGTAAGGAAGTCCTCCTCTTCCTCCCACTGTTCTGCCTCAAGTGCCCTGTCCATGATTCCACAAAGCGTGTGCTCCAGCAGGAAGACTAGAGGGACAGTGTCCCTAAAGCATGCATTGTCACTGCTCACCCTCCTTGTAGCCTCCTCAAATGGTGACAGGACAGTGTATGCATCCTTGATCAGTAGCTTGGCGAAAAGAAGCCAAGCTCCCCTGAGGCGGTTGGTGTGCAGGTTGCATTCCCTTTGAATGTCAGCCAGCCGAGCGCTGGCATTGTATGACCGGTGGAAATTACCACAGACTTTTCTGGCCTGCCTCAGGATATCCTGTAAGCCTGGGTACCTGCTCAAGAACCGCTGCACCTCTTTCAGGGCTGTTTCAGCCCTTCCTTCTCTGAGCTGGCCGCTCAGCTGTTGGCTAATTGCCAGCTCTCATCTCTCTCCACAGTTAACCAGCTGTTGTGGATCTGCTTGTCAGTCCCGCCTACTTAAAGATCTTCAGCTCACTTCATTCCTGCCTTCGCCTTGGTCACATCACATCACCTTGTGACCGCTGCTTTGTCCCAGAGTGTCTCCGTACTGCCGTGCTCCAGACTTACCATTCTCCCAAGGCAGCTGGCCACCCTGGTAAGAATCAACTCGTTTGGGCCATTTCCCAACAATTCTGGTGACTTAGTCTACGTGCTGATGTAACTGCCTTCGTAGCTGCCTGTTCCGTGTGTGCTCAGAGTAAGACTCCATGACAGCTTCAAGTAGGCCTCCTACAACTCATACCCAATGGAGAGAGGCCCTTGACCCACCTGCCTATGGATTTCATTGCGGAGTTGCCCAACTCCCAAGGCAACACAGTTATCCTTATGGTGGTTGACCGGTTCTCAAAGATGTGTAATTGTATTCCACTTAAGAAGTTGCCCACTTCTAAGGAACTGGCTCCCATTTTTGCTTGGAAGATCTTTCGCTTACATGGGCTACCCAAGGTGATTGTCTCGGACAGGAGTAGTCAGTTTGTGTCCCAGTTCTGGCGAGACTTTTGTGCACAGCTGAGAATTCAGCTTGCTTTCCCCTCTGTGTATCACCCGCAGTCTAATGGGGCCGCAGAACGGGACAAACAGTCCTTGGAGCAATTCCTACGTTGCTATATTTCTGACTATCACAACAACTGGTCAGACCTATTACCATGGGCAGAGTTTTCTCACAACAGTGCCTTGAATTCTGCTTCCCAATTGTCTCCGTTTATGGCGAATTATGGTTTTCAACCTTCCATGTTGCCTGACTCGTTTGTTCCGCAGAGTATTCCTGCGCTAGAGGAGCAACTCCGTGGTCTTCGTTCCACTTGGGCACAAGTCCAGGAGGCTTTGCGTCATGCTAATGATAGGTACAGACTCCATGCTGACTGCAGAAGCCTGCCTGCGCCTTCCTACCAGGTTGGGGACAGGGTCTGACTGTCATCTCGCAACCTCCGACTTCGTGTTCCCTCACTGAAGTTCACACCTCGGTTTATTGGGCCCTT
Source organism: Aquarana catesbeiana (assembly GCF_042186555.1). Lineage (NCBI taxonomy): Eukaryota > Metazoa > Chordata > Amphibia > Anura > Ranidae > Aquarana > Aquarana catesbeiana. The sequence continues at coordinate 647,551,394 of NC_133327.1, forward strand.
CCGTATCCTTTGCAGGATTAACCCAGTGACTTACGCATTTGACCTTCCTCCTAGTATGCGCATCTCAAATGTGTTTCATGTCTCCTTATAGAAACCGTTGGTCTGCAACCACTTTACCACCTCGGTGCCACGTCCTCACCCTATACAGGTTGAGAACCATGAGGAGTATGAGGTACAATCCATTGTTGACTTCTGTAGGTTCCGTGGGCGCATACAGTACCTGGTGCATTGGAAGGGGTACGGTCTGGAGGAACGCTCCTGGGTCTCATCCTCGGACGTACATGCTCCTGCCCTCCTCCGTGATTTCCATAGACTTTTTCCCCTCAAGCCCGGTGGTCCTCCGAGGGGGAGAGGTCGTTGAGGAGGGGGGTACTGTCAGGGCTGGCTCAGCCCTTCCTTCTCTGAGCTGGCTGCTCAGCTGTTGGCTAATTGCTTTGACTACACTTACTCTATTTACCTTTTTTATTTTTTATTAATAAAAAAGTGTGATTTTACTGTACTTCTGTCTCGGTCTGGTTCATGGTTTCTGACAACCTCCAAATTCAGGACGTTTGCCAAACAGAGAAGATTGGTGCCATTGTCGCATACAACCATTCCTGGCTAAAGTTGGCATGGCGTCAACTACCTCTGAGCCTGCCCCTGCAAAGCTGACAGAATCTCTGCCCCAGTGTGGCTCCTGTCCCCTAGGCAGACCAACTCAAGCACCGCATTGGCATCTTTTAGCCTGACTGCTTGCGTAGCCCCTTGAACACTTACAGAGCACCGCTGGTTCAGAGGACAAATCTTCAGAAGAGGCCATAGAGGAAGAAGAAGAGGAGTGGTAGAGGAGAGAGCTGTGGCAGAATCACCACTAGCATTTTGGAGGCATGGTGGCGGAACAAGCTCCAACAATACTGAACCCTGTCCTGCATACTTCCCAGCTGCCAACACAGTTACCCAGTGCGCCGTGAAGGAAAGTTAACATCCCTTCCCATGCCTGCTGGACCATAAGTCAGTGGTAATATGAACCTTACTGCTGACCGCCCTGTCCAACGAGGCCAAAACATTGCTTTCCACATGCTGGTAAAGAGCCAAAATGGCCTTCCGTGAAAAGAAATGGCGTTTTGGAACCTGCCACTGAGGTACAGCACATTCCACAAATTCACGGCAGCAGCAGTTGCAGTGCTAGCATTTTGGCCAAGCTAGAATTTAGACGCTGAGCATGTGGATGGCTAGAACCAAATTTCTTTTTACGGTTCAGCAACTGGGGTAGGGAAATTTGGGTGCTAAAATCAGATTGTGGTGTACTGCTAGCAGATTGGCTGCAAGTACTTGGGGCACCTATTGCTATACCTTCATTTCTCTCAGTGCAGGTTTTTGAGAGGACTGGAGGTATAGTAGGGTTGTAGATCCCATATGAGAAGCAAGGAGAAGTCCGCCCTTTCTTTGATGTGGGTCTTTCAAGTACTGTTGCTAACGGACTGGTCATCATATATCTGGTCAAGCATGTGGTGCCCAAGCGGCTGCTGTTCTGGCCATGCATGATACGCTTCAGACATAGGTTGCAAACAGCAACGGTGTGATCTGCTGCACACGTGTCGAAAGGCCCACACCAAGGAACTTTTAAAAGTCAGCAGGGAGTCAGCAGTGCCCTGTACCTGCGGAGCTCTGCAGTGTGATGCAATAGGGTGGCTGCCCCTTAGAAGACATCCTGCCTCCTTGGAGTTGTTCCTCCTCCTCCTCCTCCTCCTCCTCCGGCACCCAAGTACAGTCAGTGACCTCGTCACTGGAGCAAACTTGGCAGTATGCTGTAGCTGGGGGAACAAGACTGACAGTTTCTTATCCTTCTTGGGCACCCCCTCTCTCTAGGCTTATGTTACTCCCTTCCTCATCCTGAGAACCAACATTGGAGCCTTCAAATCGCTTTGCATCCTCCCAGCAGCATGTACCCGCTATCGTGGTCGAATAATTCTGGAGACTCCTCCGTGCATGATGGTGGGGCTACGAAAGGATTGACTGTGGACAAGGAGCCGGTGGAATAGGCCGCTTTGGCAGCTGCGTTGGAAGGCAAACTACTCTGAGCTTGGGTGACAGAGGATGAGGATGGCTTTGTTATCCAATAGCTACAAAATATTAATAGTGATATTTGTATAAAGGTACACAATCCTGAGGTGTGTGCCAAAAACACTTATATAAGGTGTATAAGGAGAAAATGACCTCTCCAAATGTGTGCCAAATATGCTGGTGATAATCCTAAGAAGGTATAAAGAGATAATAACCTCCCCCACCCAAAATATCACATAAACAAAATCAGCAAGGATAAAATTACATGTACAGTGGTATAATTACAACCATAAACCAAATAAGTGAGAAGGTGGGCTAATATCCAGTATATCAGCATAAGATGAAACGACTCAAGTGGTTACTTGTAGGTTCAACTACAAGGTATGAACATAAAGAGAAAAGAAAAAGGAAAAATGAAAAAATAAAAAATAAATATAGGAACAACACAGTGATGTGTATTAAATAACCTATAACCCAACAAAACAGACCAAAATACAGAATCAGAAGTCCATCAGGGTAGTAAGTGTAAACATTTTTTTTTATAGTCCACCACTATGTAATGAGATAATTCTGGATCGCTTCATATCAGCCTAGGTGCAAATAGTCCTTTTTAAGTGTGATAAGCAAGAGCTGTTGGACATATCCCTGCACATAGGTGGCTTCTTCCCTTTTAATATGGTGATATTGGCTCAGAAAAATAACACAATGCCCTAACCAGACAGGGTGGACTCACAGGCCCTTAGCGGTGAGTCAAACGAGCTTGCACCATTAAGCGGTGTGGCACTGTAAAACCGTATGGCGGTCCTGGATAGGATCTCAACTGATGTCACTGAATGGCACGTCTCTAGCCAAGTGAAGCTCGACAGATGTCATCTAATGGCGTATCCTCGGCAAGACTCAGCTGGAATCCAGGGTCAGCCTCAATCATCAGATGAAGAGATAGTTTCCTCAGCGACAGTTACCATATGGATAAGTAGAAAAGGAAAAAAACTTCCACATAGTGTAAATCTTTCTCAAACGTAACAACGTTTATTGATATAGAGTGCTTTTGCAGTAAATACAAAAAATGGGCGGTAAAAACTCAGCTCAAAGTAGCATAGAAGTATATCAGATTTAAAAAATTTTGCGCAGTAGGTGATGGTAGGGGTAAATACACATGTCCCGACGCGTTTCGTCAAAGACTTCTGCTGGGGTATGCATGTATGCACCTTCTCACTTATTTGATTTATGGTTGTAATTATACCACTGTACATGTAATTTTATCCTTGCTGATTTTGTTTATGTGATATTTTGGGTGGGGAGGTTATTTCTTTATACCTTCTTAGGATTATCATCAGCGTATTTGGCACACATTTGGAGAGGTCATTTTCTCCTTATACACCTTATGTAAGTGTTTTTGGCACACACCTCAGGATTGTGTACCTTTATACAAATATCACTATTAATATTTTTTAGATGATATTATTTTTAGCGCCACACTTTATATATTTTTCACACATTTACACTGGTCAAGTTGTTGTGTTGGCTGCTTCACTTTGTAGGAGTTGGCGTGAATTTTCTAACACATAATCCAATAGCTACAGTCAGGTCCATAAATATTGGGACATCGACACAATTGTAATCTTTTTGGCTCTATACACCACCACAATGGATTTGAAATTAAACAAACAAGATGTGCTTTAACTGCAGACTTTCTGCTTTAATTTGAGGGTATTTACATCCAAATCAGGTGAACGGTGTAGGAATTACAACAGTTTGTATATGTGCCTCACACATTTTAAGGGACCAAAAGTAATGGGACAGATTAACAATCATCCATCAAACGTTCACTTTGTAATACTTGGTTGCAAATCCTTTGCAGTCAATTACAGCCTGAAGTCTGGAACGCATAGACATCACCAGACGCTGGGTTTCATCCCTGGTGATGCTCTGCCAGGCCTCTACTGCAACTGTCTTCAGTTCCTGCTTGTTCTTGGGGCATTTTCCCTTCAATTTTTTGTCTTCAGCAAGTGAAATGCATGCTCAATCGGATTCAGGTCAGGTGATTGACTTGGCCATTGCATAACATTCCACTTTTTTCCCTTTAAACTCTTTGGTTGCTTTTGCAGTATGCTTCGGGTCATTGTCCATGTGCACTGTGAAGCGCCGTTCAATGAGTTCTGAAGCATTTTGCTGAATATGAGCAGATATTGCCCGAAACACTTCAGAATTTATCCTGCTGCTTTTGTCAGCAGTCACATCATCAATACAAGAGAACCAGTTCCATTGGCAGCCATACATGCCCACGCCATGACACTACCACCACCATGCTTCACTGATGACGTGGTATGCTTTGGATCATGAGCAGTTCCTATCCTTCTCCATACTCCTCTCTTCCCATCACTTTGGTACAAGTTGATCTTGGTCTCATCTGTCCATAGGATGCTGTTCCAGAACTGTGAAGGCTTTTTTAGAAGTTGTTTGGCAAACTCTAATCTGGCCTTCCTGTTTTTGAGGCTCACCAATGGTTTACATCTTGTGGTGAACCCTCTGTATTCACTCTGGTGAAGTCTTCACTTGATTGTTGACTTTGATACACATACACCTACCTCCTGGAGAGTGTTCTTGATCTGGCCAACTGTTGTGAAGGGTGTTTTCTTTACCAGGGAAAGAATTCTTCGGTCATCCACCACAGTTGTTTTCCGTGGTCTTCTGGGTCTTTTGGTGTTGCTGAGCTCACTGGTGCGTTCTTTCTTTTTAAGGATGTTCCAAACAGTTGATTTGGCCACACCTAATGTTTTTGCTATCTCTCTGATGGGTTTGTTTTTTTTTTCAGCCTAATGATGGCTTGCTTCACTGATACTGACAGCTCTTTGGATCTCATATTGAGAGTTGACAGCAACAGATTCCAAATGCAAATAGCACACTTGAAATGAACTCTGGACCTTGTATCTGCTCCTTGTAAATGGGATAACGAGGGAATAATACATACCTGGCCATGTAACAGCTGATCAGCAAATTGTCCCATTACTTTTGGTCCCTTAAAAAGTGGGAGGCACATATACAAACTGTTGTAATTCCTATACCGTTCACCTGATTTGGATGTAAATACCCTCAAATTTAAGCTGAAAGTCTGCAGTTGAAGCACATCTTGTTTGTTTCATTTCAAATCCATTGTGGTGGTGTATAGAGCCAAAAAGATTAGAATTGTGTCGATGTCCCAACATTTATGGACCTGACTGTATGTCCAATAACATGGCCAATAGCAGAAAAAAAGGACAACTGTGCCCCACGGCCACCTGCAGAGGTTGCACAATGTCCATGACCACCACTGTTAACTGTAGACACAGAGGCTGCTTGCCCTCTTTTAGTGGCCTGTGAGCGTCTGCCTCTCCTTGGTGGCCTTCAGGACATGATTTTTTTTTGTTTTGCAACACCACACTACACTGTATTAGATACTGTGCACACCGCCTGAAGTATATTAGAAACTGTACACACACTGTATTAGATACTGTGTACACCACCAGAAAAGTAGTATAAACTGTACTACGGCTGCACTGTATTGTGTACTATGAGAATAGATTTTCTGATATGAAAGACTTACAAAGTGTGCCACATCCCATGAGAAATGGAATAGAGAGGAACCCTTGGGGGTGGGATTTTTAAGGCACTACCAACACACAGTATAGAAAAAATAGTAATAATTTTATTAAAAAACTAGAAAAATACATATGATAGTAAACAACATTTGGACATGGAGACATCAAAATTGTGCAGATTGATGATACAGAGATCCTATACCCAAAGCCTTTCGGAGATGAATGTAATCTCCTTCATCAGGGTTTAACAGGAAATATGTAATCCTATAAAATACACATAGTCAACAATCAATTCAGCATGTTTAACCCAAATTGCATTGTCCATGAGGAAAAGTACCATTGACTCACATTTTGTTGAATTGCACATACTATACATCAAATCATCCAAATCCATTTTAAAAAAAGACCCTGTCACTTGGAATCCATCCGCCATTCCATCCACATTGTCCCTACTTGGAATAGAACTCTGAGAGGAATATCTCAAACCCAGATTCGAAGTAAAAAAAGAAATATATGTATGGACCATGCCCCAAAATTGAAGAGGGGCTTTGGTCTTGGGTTGGAGCTGATCACGTGTGCTGGGGCCTATAAAGCAGGAGTCCTGAAAAAGATGTAATAAAATGTGTATATAGATAGAGAAAAAATATATGTATATAAATCTATCCATAGTCCAAAAAAGGAAACTTTATGAACAAACGTACCTGCAATAAAGCGCATCAAAAATTGCTGGCAAACAGGCTGAGAGGGACATAAATATCCGTGGAGGCTGGGAAAAAGATCCAAACACAATTACCTCCAAAAGGCTAGTCAGAAATCCCAATGTGGGAAAAAAAGACACAAAATGTAGTAAAATCAGCTTTAAATAGCCGCACTAATCATTGAATTTGAGCTAACAAAGCCCAGAGGGAAGATGTAAAAAAAAGGGGATATATACGAGTATAACAAAGATCTACAAAAGACTCACTGTCAGCGTGTTGGGTTTCCCTTCAGCAACTCCAGATGTGTCCACCTATCAGCCATGCTTGGATGTCTGTGATGTCTGAGTGTTTATATGCAGGCTAAACTAAGGTGTACCGCCCATAATGGAAAAACAGCCGGAAGTCAGGTTCCATCCAGGCCCCCTAAGCCGCATCCACGCTGGGCCTTCCCACCGCGCATGAGTGTCAGAATGTCCTCTATCAGGTGAGGTGCATGCTTTGGCCAATCATCAAACAGCAATGCACTGCGATCTCGCAGTGAATTATGGGGCATTAAAGGGCGTTCCGCAGCGCTCAAATTTTCCGCAAACACCCTATAATGTTCGCTGTTCGGCGAACGCGCGATGTTCGAGTCTAACATATGTTCGTCCCGAACATCGAGCTTATCCCTAATCCCTAAACATCAAAAAAGCTTTCTAAACACTTTCCTGGCCCTACCTCCATTTTGTACTATGCAAATGGGGTTCGGACCACATTTGCTTGCCTGGGTCTCCTCCCTCTACACAATCCCCTAAGCCCACCTTAAGTATGCTGGTTATAAATCCGACCCCTTCTTTATTTGTCGTGGGATGAGGCAGAGATGCCCCCTATCCCCGCTCCTATTCGCCTTAGCCATCGAACCCCTAGCTCAAAAAATATGATCCAATCCTGACATAAAAGGCCTGGAATTAGAAGGGCATCATCACAAACTCTGTTTGCTAACGACATCCTCCTTTTCCTCCGCTCTCCCCTGTTATTTTCCCCCATCCTCCTCTCGACGCTGGACCACCTCTCCACCATCTCAGGTCTGGTGGTAAACATGGAGAAGTCGAAAGCTCTCTCTCTTTCTCTCTTTTCCTGGTCTTCCCACTACATCCCCTACCTTGGTATTAAACTCACTGCAGATCCTGTAGCCTTATACTTCGTTAACTACCCCTATGCTAACTCACCTAACCAACCTCATGTGCTCTTGGTCCACTCTTCTCCTGGCATGGTTGGGTCGCATCACTGTATCCAAGATATCCATTCTACCAAAAATTCTCTATTTATTTATGTTCTACCAGTTCCAGTCCCTCCACATTTCCTCTGCATCCTCATACATCTGGGGCAAAACTAGGCCTCATATTGCTAGGTCAAACGTGTACCTGTCTAAGCTTCAATGCAGGTTAGGTCTCCCACACTTTACCAAATACTACCAGGCGGCACAGTTGGTCCAACTACCAAAATACCATGCCTCTCAGGAAGTGCCTCTAATTGGTGGCAACTGAATCAGTCGATTGCGCCCCCCTCTCGGTAGCCAACTTGCTGTGGCTTCGCCCTGGTGAACGCAAGTTCTTGCAGAACCTCGTGACCGCTATTCCATACATCTTAGAACTAAATTCAGATTTCAGTCTCCCTGTTAACCTCTTGTGTCCTACCTTCATAATCCCGCCTTCTACCCTGCTTGGTCCTCTCCTTCCTTTCATAAGTGGTCTTCATCTAACCTCATCTGAGCCTACCAATTCACAAACCCTGATGCCTTTAAGATGTTTCCCACCCTTCTCGAATCCCATGGCATCTCTGATTCAGAAATTTTTCGCTACCTCCAACTGAAACATTTCTTCACTCCGTGCTAACGCGTTGATCCCTTCCTCCTGATCTGACTGATTTTGAATGCATCTGCAAAAGCGATCCCCATTCAAGAGGCTTAATTTCACATTTTAGATTATTGGATACCCCTCCAGTCTCATCCCTTCATTATGTGGCAAACTGGGAATCTGATCTGGGCCTACATCTGGAAGCCAAGGATTGGTCCGATATTTGGCTAGCCACTAAATCTGCCCCTCAGACTGTTGTGGCCTCTGAATCCAACTGCAAGGTTCTAATGCGCTGGTACTTGGTCCCTGCCTGGATCTCTACATTCCTCCCACCCTACCTTCCTAACTGTTTCTGAAACTGTTCAGGCAGTGGCACCCACCTCCACATTTGGTGAAATTGCCCCATTGCTCAATCTTTCTGGGGGGAAATTTTTGGTATTCTCTCCACTCTAGTCATAAATACTCTTGATCCTGACCCTTCAGTAGCCCTAATTAATCATGAACCCTCTGAGATCACTCGGCTTCAATACAAATTACTTCTACAGGTTACCACTGCAGCGAAGCAAACAATCGCAAAGGCCTGGCAATCCACCCACTTAAATTCTGTGGAAACCACAAATAGAATCACTAGAGCAATGATTCATGGTAAGATCGAGGCTGTAACCCCCCCCCCCCCAACTCGGCTTGCTAAAGAGCTGAAAAAACACGTAGTAAGTCTAGTATGTCACTACGTTAGTAATTGTTGGCCAACATTTGTGTGACCGTGGGTATGCAAGACAAGTTTAAGCCAACACCCTTCGGACAAAATTCCATGGTTTTGTTGTCGGAAAGTCCAATCATGTTTACGAGGCTTAAGTCTCTGGTGCCCAACTTGCAGCCAAAGGACACATGTGGCCCTTTGATCTTTGCTGGGTGGCCCTTTTCAGACCGCAGCAGTCAGTAGAAGGAGCATTCATGTGTAAGGAGTAGGGATGAGCCAAACACCCCCCCTCCCTGGTTCAATTCACAGCAGAACATGTGAACAGGAAAAAAACACATTTGAGGCCCCCTTTACCTCTTAAAGTGGTTGTAAAGGCACAAGGTTTTTTATTTTCCTGCATTCTATGCATTAAGGCAGGGGCGTAACTAGAACCTTCAGGGCCCCAGTGCAAGGAACCATGAAGGGCCCCCCCGACCTTTGGTCCCGGGGCCTCTCTCCAATGATTCTGGGGTCCCTTTCTCCCATTGATTATGGTCCTGCAGCAGGACCCCTTCCTGACATCTTGGTAGGGTTGCCACCTTTTCTTCAAGCCAAACCCAAACACTTTAGCAGCGCACAGCTAATTCCTTTTTGTAGTATACACTATACATGTATTTAGTGAATAAATAACAATTCTAATTGCATATATTCAAATCACAAGAGTCCCCCCTTACATCTGAATACGCAGAGTTTCCCTATTACATCTGAACTTGCAGAGTTCCCCTACACTGTAAGGGTCCCCCCTTACTGTGCAGACTCTGATATAAGGGAGAACTCTGGGGACTTTGATTTAAGGAAGAGCAGTGAGAACTCTGATATAAGGGGGTCCTTGGTAACTGGAGCCCCTACTTACATCAATGTCCCCAGCATTCCCCTTTTAGTCAGGGTTCCCAGAGCCCCTGTTACTTAAGAGTCTGTAGAATTTCCATTTTCCACCCATTGTTCTGTATGGGGAGGCAGATGTAAATGGACATGTTTACATTTACACCTACCTGGATCTGATCCAATGAAAACAGATGGATGGAAAACCATTCACCATCTGTCTAGTGGATTGGATGACAGTCAGACTGGCCCATAGAGAACAGTGAGCTGCGTCCCTGTCTGCTCTGCGCAAGTGGAGCATACACGATGGGGCAGCGCGGCTATACCGCCGGCATAGCGCTGCTGCAGCGGTGCTTTGCGGGCAGTTTTAACCCCTTTTCGGCCGCTAGTGGGGGTTAGAATCGCCCCGCTAGCGGCCAAATACCGCCGCTAACACGACGGTAAAGCGGCGCTAAATATAGCGCCGCTTTACCGCCGATGCCGCTTCCGCCCCAGTGTGAAAGGGACCTAACATTAGTGTGCTCAGGAGCTGGCGAGAGAAGAGAGGAAGGGAGAGACACTTCACTCAACATAAATTGAGGCTTGGGCCATGAAGTTCTGCCAGTACTGTGGTCAGCAAGCAAGGCCTACTAGCTTGTGCTATACATACATATAGCCTGACAGAGCATGCTGGGGCTTGTAGTGCACCACACCAGGTAAACCCCAGCGGGCCGCTGTGTTGGTAGAGGGGCTCTCTGGAGATGACAACACACTCTCTATTCAGCCCCCTCATTGACTGACCCACCTGTGTGCTGCTTTGTTTTCAACCACTGAGATGTTTGATTAGGAAGGAAGGCTGTCCTGGAGAGCTGTGGATCCCCTGTGGAGGGTTGCAGCATCCATGGTACAAGCTGCCCTCCCTCCACGATCTAGCAGCTTGCCGACTGTTGAACTTTCCATTTGAAAGGCACGGAGTTGCCGGGATTGGAATGTGGGCGGAGCCGCGGGCGCACACACACACACACACACACACACACACACACACACACACACGAAGAGCCTGCTCACTCTTTCTCTTTCCTCTCTCCTGTGCCTGCAAGGAGGGAGGGGCGCCAAGTACGAGGTCTGTGCACTGCAGTGTGAGAGAGAACCCTGGAGCCGTATCCCGGCTTTTGGGCCCCCTCACAGTGGCAGAACTACAGGGCCCAGTCGCAAGTGCGACTGCTGTAACCCTGATAATTCCGCCACTGCATTAAGGTAAAAAAACCTTCTGTGTACAGCAGTCCCCACAGCTCCCCCTAATGCTTACCCTAGCCCCCCCTCCACCCAGCAATGTCCACACCAGCCTTGCCTCTCCCGGGACTCGCACTTCTGACTGGCTTTTGGCAACAGCGGGAGCCAATGGCTTCCGCTGCTGTCAATCACAGCCAGTGATCCAATCACGAGACGGAGGGGGCAGGGCCGCTCCACGGCTCCATGTGTCAATAGACACACAGAACCGCTGATCGGGAGCATGTAAGCTGCTTGCTGTGGGGGGCACCCAACAGAAGGGAGGAGCCAGAAGTGCTGGCGAGGAACCTGAGAAGAGGATCCAGGCTGATCTATTCAAAATCACTGCACAGAGCAAGTAAGTATGACATGTTTGTTATTTTAAAAAAAAATTCACTTTAAGTCAACAACCACTGCTTTAAGAGATTTCTCACACTGGCGGTTGGAAGGAGTAAAAACAGGCAGATGAGTCACGGTTTTACTGCCTCCTGGCCACCCACCAGAATCCTAACATTACAGTCTGACAGAGCTGTACGCATGCGATGCTTTGCTTGGCAAATTTAATTGGGGCTGCAGATAGGGTTGCCACCTCATCCCTTTAAAACCGTACAAATATTAATTACACAGGTTCTGTGGCTGATTAAGGCGGTAATTAAACAACTTGGTGCCTTATCTGCATTAAATTGGTCTCAGAACTTGTGTAATTCATATGTGTTCGGGTTTAAAGGGATGAGGTGGCAACCCTAGCTGCAGAGTTTGACAGGTGACACTGCCTGTCAAGCTAGACCATTGAGAGCAATGGTGCAACACTGCAACTGCAAGCCAAACTCTTGTAAAATTGCCATTTGACAGCTAAATAAATAAGTAAAAACAAAAAAACACTTTTGATCACTTTTCAGAGGTCGGTAAGCATTACCAACTGTCTGAAACTGTCCTAATGCAAAAAAGAACATGGTATGTCTTTTCTGCATTAAAAGTCCTGCCTGTTTGCAAATTTTAACCCAATTTTAACTCAGCAATACCCAGCCGTACTCAGCTGTACCCAGCCATACTCAGCTGTACCCAGCCATACTCAGCGGTACTCAGCTCTACCCAGCTGTACTCTGCTGTACTCTGCCGTACTCTGCCGTACTCTGCCGTACCCAGCCGTACTCTGCCGTACTCTGCCGTACTCTGCCGTACCCAGTCGTACTCTGCCGTACCCAGCCGTACCCAGCCGTACTCTGCCGTACTCTGCCGTACTCAGCCATACTCGGCTCTACCCAGCCATACTCAGCAGGACTCAGCTCTACCCAGCCGTACTCAGCTCTACCCAGCCGTACTCTGCCGTACTCTGCCGTACCCAGCCGTACCCAGCCGTACCCAGCCGTACTCAGCCGTACTCAGCCGTACTCAGCCGTACTCAGCCGTACTCAGCCATACTCAGCCATACTCGGCTCTACCCAGCCATACTCAGCGGTACTCAGCTCTACCCAGCCGTACTCAGCTCTACCCAGCCGTACTCTGCCGTACTCTGCCGTACTCAGCCGTACTCAGCCGTACTCAGCCATACTCAGCCGTACTCAGCCGTACTCAGCCATACTCAGCCATACTCGGCTCTACCCAGCCATACTCAGCGGTACTCAGCTCTACCCAGCCGTACCCAGCCGTACCCAGCCGTACTCAGCCAAACTCAGCCATCCCATCCATGCTCAGCCATACTCAGCCATCCACATTTATGGCTCAACCATGCTCAGCCATCCCCATCCACGGCTCATCATCCCCATTCATGCTCATCCATGCCACATCAGTTCTCATCCATGCCACTACAGCGCCTCACAAAAGTGTAATTGGTAGTCAAATTAGATTTGAGAAATGTATGCCCCTAGAACACCTGATGCTGCTCCCTGCATGTTGGGCCTCTGTATGTGGCCAGGCTGTAGAAAAGTCTCCCACACGTGGTATCACCATACTCAGGAGGAGTAGGAGAATCTGTTTTGGGGTGTAATTTTTTATATGTACAGCTATGTGTTAGAAATATGGTATAAATTGACAACTTTGTGTAAAAAAAAATGCATTTTCATTTTCTTTCCACCTTTTTCCAAAAACTTGTAGAAAAAAATGACATGTTCAAAAGATTCATTATGCCTCATAGATTATACATTGGGGTGTTTTTTTCCAAAATTGGGTAATTTTTGGGGCATTTCCATTGTTCTGGTGCTCCAGGGCCTTCAAAAGTGCAAGAGGTAGTCAGGAAATTAGATGTGTAATTTATGCTCCTAGAACACCTGGAGGTGCTCCCTGCATGTTGGACCTCTCTGTGTGGCCAGGCTGTGTAAAAGTCTCACACATGTGGTATCACCATACTCAGGAGGAGTAGCAGAATGTATTTTGGGGTGTAATTTGTGGGGTATGCATATGCTGTGTGTGAGAAATAACCTGCTAATATGACAATTTTGTAAAAAAAAAAAAAAAAAAAGGAAAAAAAATCTTTATTTTGCAAAGAATTGTGGGAAAAAAATGACAACTTCAAAAACTCACCATGCCTCTTACTAAATACATTGGAATGTATACTTTCCAAAAAGGGGGCATTATTGGGGGTATTTGTACTTTCCTGGCATGTTAGGGTCTCAAGAAATGAGATAGGTCGTCAGTACTTCAGGTGTGATCAATTTTCAGAGATTGGTACCATAGTTTGTGGACTCTATAACTTTCACAAAGAACAAATAATATACACCAATTTGGTATTTTTACCAAAGATATGTAACAGTATAAATTTTGGCCAAAATTTATGAAGAAAAATTACTAATTTGCCAATTTTTTTTTTACAGAAACGAAGAAAAATGCATTTTTTTACAGAATTTTCAGTTTTTTTCTTTTATAGCGCAAAAAATAAAAAAACAGCGGTGATTAAATACCATCAAAAGAAAGCTCTATTTGTGTGGAAAAAAGGACAAAAATGTCATTTGGGTACAGTGTTGCTTGACTGAGTAATTATCATTCAAAGTGTGAGAGCACCGAAAGCTGAAAATTGGTCTGGTTAGGAAGGGGGTTTAAGTGCCCAGTGGTCAAGTGGTTAAATTACTGAGTAAAGTTCCACTTAAAGTTCTGAATTTGCCATACATACTTTTTATGAGAATAGGTTGATCCTATACAATACACTTTGAGCCTAATCTGGAATCAAGCTGGTGTTTAGCTGACACATATATTCCACATTAAAATGTTAGCATTGCTGTGTAGGGCACAGATTTACGTCTGTTTTTAACTCTACAAACACTTTAGCGCACGCAAATTTATCTTTAAAATGCAGTGCATCTTCAAAGGATTCCAGCAGTCCCCCTTCTCAGCCTGCTAACTGTGGTATTTCAAATGCATTTTATATGCAGATATATTGTAAACCAGTCATGGTGGGCTTAGGTACTTCTTTTCTACACAGACCACTATGAACTTCAGACGCTGGATAAATCACCAAGATGAATGCTCCTGGCACACCACCAAGGTGAGAAGTCAAGCAAAAGTTTAATGGTTTGGAAATTCAACATGATTAGCGGAGGTATAGTTGGCAATTGCCTTTATCTCTGTCAAAGATGCAGGACTGGAACATACTACAGAAAGGTCCATGGCCATCACTTGCTATTTATTATGTACCTGATTACATCCTTGTGAGGATTTGGAAGACCTTGTATCACCCAGTAAATTTGATATATGTCAAAGGAAATAAAATTCTCACATTAAGGAGGTAGTGAAATCCCCTCAAGACTACTGTCTGGTAGCAGTGTTCGCACTTGAAGTCTCCAAGAGCCTAGCAGAGCTGTTAAAATAGCTAATCATGGTGGCTCTAGAGACTGAGGTTGCTGTCAACCAGCATAGGTGGGGCAGTATATCTACTTTCTCAAATTGAAGACCTTTGTAGATACCCCAGTCAGAAAACAAAAATCTTGTTTCACCGTGTAATTGATTATAGAAACAGTAAACTAGCATTTCTCAAATTTTTGATATTGGTATGGGTTTATTGGAGAACCACCTCCTCTATGTGCTCCTTCCCCTGACTTCTCTATCAAGATCAGTGGCACAACCATCAACTCATCCTCGCATGCCAGGGTGCTAGGTGTTGTCCTGGACTCTAAACTCTCCTTTCGGCCTCAAATTCTATCACTTTACAAAGCTTGCTGCTTCAACCTCCGCAACATGACCAAAATACGCCCCTTCCTAACCAATGACACCACAAACCTCCTAATTCACTCCCTGGTCATTTCTCTCCTCGACTACTGCAACTCCCTTTCATTGGCTTACCTTTAAATAGGCTATCCCCTATTCAGTCCGTCACGAATGGTGATGTCAGACTCATCCACCTTACAAACCACTCAGCGTCTGCTACCCCTCTCTGCCAATTCCTACACTGGCTGCCACTCACCCAACAAAGTAAATTCAAAATACTAACAATAACTTACAAAGCCACCACAACTCGGCCCCCAGCTACACCACTGGCCTAGTCCCAAAATACCAACCAAATCATTCTCTTTGTTCCTCCCATGGCCTCCTGCTCTCTAGTTCCCTTGTCACCTCCTCCAATGCTCGCCTCCAGGACTTCTCCCGAGCCTCTCTCATCCTTTGGAATTCCCTACCCCAATTTTTCTGCCTATCTCCTACTCTGTCCACTTTTAGGCGATCCTTGAAAACTTTTCTATTCAGAGAAGCCTATCCTGCCCCACCTAACAACTGCACTTTTATTTTTCTGCATAAGCTCATCCCCCACAGTTATTACCTTTTTGTATCACTTGACCTTCCCTCTTAGATTGTAAGCACTAACGAGCAGGGCCCACTGATTCCTCCTGTATTGAATTATACTGTAACTGTACTGTTTGCCCTAACATTATAAAGTGCTGCCCAAACTGTTGGCGCTATATAATTCCTGTATATTAATAATCACACACTTCAAGATTTCAGGCAGTAGTTCTCTATGAATTGTATAATTCTCGAGTTAACAAATACATCCAGATTGAATCCAAAAATTTCAGTTTCACCTAATTTCCTCATCATCGGTTGAGGAAATAGCCATCTCTCTGGTTCTACACTTAATGTAGGTTTTTGTTTTATCTAGCCCAAGTCCATGACAGGAGTCACATGTAAATACACTTATGAGAGGTCTCAGTCTAAGTTCAGTGGTTATGCATACCTACCAACTTTTGAACTTGAGAATGAGGGACATCTCAGGGAGACAGTGACCTGCGCTATGCGTGCCGTAGCAAAAAGTGGGTGTGACCAAACATGATAGAGGGAGGGGTTTAAGGGCCAAGGTTAAACAAAACTTGGGCTTCCTTGTACCTATAAAATATTCTGATTGCTGTGCCACAGGCTGGAGTTTCAGGCAGGGTCGGTACAAGGAACGTATGCCCTTGGCGATACTATTTACTGGAGGGGGGGGGGGGAGCGCAAGTGAAGTGCTGGCAGTGTGTTTTTAAAATATGGCTGAACACATAGGGTTGCCACCTGTCCAGGATTCACCTGGACAGTTCGGGTTTGGAATCATGCGTTTGGGTTTCAGACCTCCTGAAACCTGGGCACTTTATTCAGACCAGACTATGGAGTTGCATTATCTTTCACACTGCCCAAAGCCAGCACTAACAATTACCCCTCCCCTCACACAGATGGGAGAGGAGAAAGGGCTTGATCTTCTCCTCTTCCTCCAGCCCCTACTGCTCTGTGTCTGCCCACACTCCAGCAACCTCAGCTACATCTGCATGAGAGGTGTTGAATGCCAAGGGGTGAGTGAGCTCACCATCCATCCCGTGTCAGTGACTGAAGTCTCTCCCCTTCTCTCTCCTGCCTCTGAGTGAGTACACTAAGGCAAATCAGGGTTCTCAGAGTTCCCCCTTATATCAGAGTCCTCTCCGTACATCAGAGTTCCCAATGTTCCCCCTTAGATCATGGTTCCCAGAGAATCTT
This sequence comes from Aquarana catesbeiana, assembly GCF_042186555.1. Taxonomy (NCBI): domain Eukaryota; kingdom Metazoa; phylum Chordata; class Amphibia; order Anura; family Ranidae; genus Aquarana; species Aquarana catesbeiana. The sequence goes on from NC_133327.1 coordinate 647,568,282, forward strand.
TTATGTTAGAGTCCCCAGAGTTCTCCCTTACATCGGAGTCTTAGTGAATGGGAACTCTGCGAGTTCAGAAGTAAAAGGGGGAACTCTATGGACTCTGATGTAAAGGGGAACTCTTGTGATTAACTTCATTTGATTAGAAATGTTATTTAATTGCAAAATATATGTATAGTTCATACTATAAAAAAAAGATTGCTGTGCACCGCTAAAATCTTCGGGTTTGACTTGAAGAAAAGGTGGCAACCCTATGAACACACCAGCTGCTAATAGCTGCATGCACCTGCAACGATGTGCCGACAAGCCTAGAACAGACCACCCTTCACTTGTTTGCTCCCCTTTCAGGGGGAGTATCCCCCTGACAGGCGCTTCGTATTCCCCGCCTGGTGTCACTCAATGAGTGGCTGGTTGGAGGCGGGATGGGAGGACTCAGAGGGAGAGGAGCATAGAGAGCTGTGACCTAGAGGAGCCGAGGAGAGGAGGAAGTGGAGACAGGACAATGTGCACTGTGAGTGACTGCTCACTGTTACTGACACAGAGCTCCGCCCATTCCTCCAAGCAGATCCATGTCTGGAGGAGGAGAGTGGAAGAGAAAGTCAGCTGATTAGCTGATGGGCCAGTTGAGTGAAGGGGGAGGAGCTCTCCTCTTTGTGAGCAGATGTGCAGACATGTCATGAGAAGTGTTAGTGGAAACACTGTGAGTCCAGACTGAGAGCACTGAGCAATCTACTGAGAGAAGGCTGAGAGAAGGTGAGTGCCAGTGTCACCATTCCTTCCCCCCCACCATCCCTCTGTCACTAATCCCATCCCTTTGCCACTGATCCCATCTTTCTGCCACTGATCCCATCCCTCCACCACCATCCCTCTTCCCCTGATCCCACCCCCACCACCATCCCTCTTCCCCTGATCCCACCCCCCATCCCTCTGCCCCTGATCCAGGCATGTACTGGCCATCGGGTCTACCAGGAGTTTCCTGGTGGGCCAATGGCTCATTGGGCCAATTTCAGTGACAGTCAGTGGCGTTGCTAGGGGGTGGCTTTTGGGGCTATAGCTCTGAATCTGGGGCCAATAGCCCAGAGTCCTAGGGGTCCCCAACCACAGGGCCCACTACCGGACCATGGCATCTCTGCAGCCATGCGGCAGGCAGCACGGAAGAGCCGGAGAGCGGGCAGGCAGCACAGGAGAGCCAGTATGGCGAGAGATGACATCATCTCTCAAAAACCCGCCCTGCATCACTGCTGTTCCGCCCTCACTGTGCAGCCACAGGTAGCAGAGAGATTACATTATCTCTCACTGCCACCCTCTCTCTGGTGACCCTGATGTAAGGAGCAGGCTCTCTGGGGATCCTGATGTAAGGGGGGCTCTCTGGGGACCCTGACATAAGGAGGGCTCTCTGGGGACTCTGATGTAAGACGGAGGCTCTCTGGGACTCTGATGTGAGAGGGAGGCTCTCTGGTGACCCTGATGTAAGGAGGGGCTCTCTGGGGACCCTAATGTAACGGGGAGGCTCTCTGGGGACCCTGATGTAAGTGGGGGCTCTCTGGAACCCTGATGCAAGGCAGGGGCTCTCTGGGGACTCTGATGTAAGGGGGGGCTCTCTGGGGACTCATGTAAGGGCTCTCTGTTGACCCCGATGTAAAGAGGGGCTCTCTGGGGGTCCTGATGTAAGGGGGGGGCTCTCTGGGGACCCGGATGCAAGGCTGAGGCTCTATGGGGACTCTGATGTAAGGGGGGGCTCTCTGGGGACCCAGATGTAAGGGGGGGGCTCTCTGGGGACCCAGATGTAAGGGGGGGCTCTCTGGGGACCCAGATGTAAGGGGGGGGCTCTCTGGGGACCCAGATGTAAGGGGGAGGCTCTCTGGGGACCCAGATGTAAGGGGGAGGCTCTCTGGGGACCCTGTTGTAAGGAGGGTTCTCTGGGGACCCTGATGTAAGGGGGGCTCTCTGGGGACCCTGATGTAAGGGGGGTTCTCTGGGGACCCTGATGCAAGGTGGAGGCTCTCTGAGGACTCTGATGTAAGGGGGAGGCTCTCTGGGGACCCTGATGTACGGGGGAGGCTCTCTGGGGACCCTGATGTTAGGAGGGGCTCTCTGAGGACTCTGATGTAAAGAGGGCTCTTTGGGGACCCTGATGTAAGTCATTCATTCAAATAATGTAATTCTAAAGGCATCTGTAATGTTGGAATGCAGCTTTTTCTCCAAATAAAGAGTTTTAAAAAAAGCCATTTATACTTCTTACAGTGGAATGTTTTTTTACTTTTTTTTTTTTTTTTTTTTTTTATGCAACTGAGCATAGTTTATATGATTTTTTTTGTGCGTGTTTGCAAAATTAAAGTGGGCCGGTCTGGATGAAGTCCAGGGCCAAATTTTTGTCTCAGTTCAGCCCTGCCCTGATCCCATCCCTCCACTACCATCTCTCTGCTCCTGATCCCATCCCCCACCACTATCCCTCTGCCCCTGATCCTATCCCTCCACTACCATCCCTCTGCTCCTGATCCCATCCCTCCACTACCATCCCTCTGCTCCTGATTCTATCCCTCCGCTATCATCACTCTGCTCCTGATCCCATCCCTCCACTACAATCCCTCTACTCCTGATCCCATCCCTCCACCACCATCCCTCTGCCACTGATCCCATCCCTCCACTGCCATCCTTCTGCCCCTGATCCCATCCCTCCAGCGCCATCCCTCTGCCCCTGATCCCATCCCTCCAGCGCCATCCCTCTGCCCCTGATCCCATCCCTCCAGCGCCATCCCTCTGCCCCTGATCCCATCCCTCCAGCGCCATCCCTCTGCCCCTGATCCCATCCCTCCAGCGCCATCCCTCTGCCCCTGATCCCATCCCTCCAGCGCCATCCCTCTGCCCCTGATCCCATCCCTCCAGCGCCATCCCTCTGCCCCTGATCCCATCCCTCCCGCGCCATCCCTCTGCCCCTGATCCCATCCCTCCAGCGCCATCCCTCTGCTCCCGATCCCATCCCTCCAGCGCCATCCCTCTGCTCCCGATCCCATCCCTCCACCACCATCCCTCAGCTCCTGATCCCATCCCTCCCCCCCACCACCATCATTCTGCCCCTGATCCCATCCTTTTTTCCCACTACTGCCACTGATCTCAATGGGGCACTCTGGAGGCATTAAGGGGCACTCTGGAGGTACTGTTTTTAGTACCTCCAGAGTGCCCCCTTATATCTTCTAGAGTGCTCCGTTACATCCTCAAAAATGTGTACCTTACTACCTGTTTCAGGGTTTCAGTTTGCCATCTTTGCCGTGGGCACCAAATGACCTTGTCCTTGCACTGTTCTCAATGATACATATAAACCTCAACACAATAATTGAAAAAATCCATTCCGATACATCTAGATTTGTATATACCAAAAATAGATAAATAGCTAAAATAGAGGACTATGAAGGACTTGAGGAACCCTGAGATAGAGCCAAAGAATAAGTACTGCAGTACATGCAGCACATAGTAGCAAATGATGGTCTAACAGTAGGAGTGGCTTAAAGAGGGATGGTTAAACAGAAGCTGAGCCTAGTTGTATACAGTGCAGCATTGCTTGAACAAATGAACATCAGAAGGAAATCTTATCTCAAATGTAAGAAATATGCAACATAACACTTAGGGCTCATTCACACTAGTGGTTGTAGAGGTGGCAAAACCATGGCTTCACTGTTCATGTGCAGGCTGGGGGCAGGGACCAGACCTACTTGTATTTCCTAAAGGAGATTTATGGTCACAGCATACTCTTTAATTTTCTATCATCAGCATTACATATAATAACAATACAAACAATAGTTACATTTGACAATCCAATAGAAGCTTGTTTCTTGCTTCAAAAATCTCATTTGATATTCTGCATTCTGCCTGTCTGCTGGCCACCTCTTCCCACAACTTCCTGGATTCCCTGCATGCTTTGCAGCTTCAACTCTGCTATTTACTTTCCATTTCTAAGGACTACATATCCCATGGTACCTTGCTGCCTGCAAGCAGTGATTCCTGTACTGCCTCCACCTCCTGAAACTCCTCCTCTCAGCTCCTCTGTAGTTCAGAAGGCAGGCTGTGTGACATAGCAGTGCCTACCCACAGGGCATAGTGAATATGTGTTAACCACTTCAACACAGGGCACTTATACACCTTCCTGCCCAGACCAATTTTCAGCTTTCAGCGCTGTTGCACTTTGAATGACAATTGCGCGGTCATGCTACACTGTACCCAAACTAAATTTTTATCATTTTGTTCCCACAAATAGAGCTTTCTTTTGGTGGTATTTGATCACCTCCTGGGATTTTTATTTTCTGCTAAACAAATAAAAAAAAGACCGAAAATTTTGAAAAAAAAAGTGTTTTTTTTGTTTCATTTACAAAACTTTGTAAATAAGTAAGTTTTCTCCTTCACTGATGGGCACTGATGGGGCTGCACTGACGGGCGCTGATAAGGCGGCACTGATGGGCACTGATGAGGTGGCACTGATGAGGTGGCATTGATGGGCACTAATATGCGGCACTGATGGGGCACTGATAGGCAGGACTTATGGGCACTGATAGGTGGCACTGATATGCGGCAGGGATTGGCACTGATAGGCGGCACGGATGGGCACTGACAGGTGGCACTGATGTACTGTAATGTATGTCACTGATGGATGCCCATCAGTGCCAAATAATGCCTGCCAATCAGTGATGCCCATTGTGGGCACTGGCATCCATTGTGGGCACTGATTGGCATCCCTGGTGGCCTAGGGTGGCATACCTGGTGGTGACATCCCTGGTGGTCCTAGTGGCATCCCTAGTGGTCCAGTGTGGGCATCCTCGGGGGGGGGGGGGCTATGCTCATAATCGATAAGCACAGACCCCCCGTCAGAGGAGCAGCAGATCGGCTCTCCTCTACTCACGTCTGACAGACGCAAGTGAGGAAAAGTTGATCACCGGCTCTTCCTGTTTGCACTGTGATCAGCCGTGATTGGACACAGCTGATCACGTGGTAAAGAGTCTCCGTCAGAGACTCTTTAACTAGATCGGTGTTGAGGGGTGTCAGACTGACACACCGCAACAACGATCGCCGAGGCTCAATATCCAGTAGACTTCATAAGACATCTGGTCAGGATATTGAAACCACTTTGCCACAGACATTTTGCTATATGGCGGGCGACAAGTGGTTAAAGAACTGAAAAATAGAAATAAATGAATACAGTGTAGAAGTTATGAATGAGTTTAGATTTTGACTGTAAATATGCTTTAACTACAGCAGAGAAAAATATGTTCTTCTGCCCCAAAAGACATGGCTGTGCTGTGGCGCACAGCTGTGTAAATATCAGAACTGGATAGACAGAACTACAAATCATTTGGCATGTATAATATAGGGCGGTTGTTACTCTCTACATTGCCCCTTTTGTTTTTACCTTTTGTGATCACTTTTTATGTATTGTGGTTTTAGCAATAAACAACCTTTTTTGATCCACACCATGTGGAAGCATATTGTTTTTTCCCACATACCTGCTGGATACGAGTGGACGTATACATCTTGAATCAATCCTGGCATCCATCTTCAAGATTCTGCCGTATGGTCCAGATTTTGGGTTGTTCCGGAAGACATCTACCACCCTTGAGGCCTTGTAAACACTGGTTAGTTGTGGCACACTGCTCGATAGACTCTACGCTGATGGCACTAAAGTCCATCAGTTCTGGTAAGCGCACCCACATCTTGTTCAGTGTTTGATGATCCCATCTTGGATGTTTAGATTACGGATGGAGCTGTGTTTCTGATTCACTGCACCTCACCATTTTCCACAGGACTTTATGTTTTCTATTTATAGACATTTTTGATGACACCCTTCCTTGAGGTGTATCTACACACATTTTCCATAGACATTTTTTCACACCATTTCACTTTGGTGTTTTGAGTCATTTTTGATATTGTGTTTTATAGCGCTACAATTTGCTTATTATTGTACTTTTATGTTTGTCACATTGTTTGTAGCAGCTCACTTTTTCTTTAAGGTTTAGCGCAGTAACTTCTCTCCATTCGATGTATAATATACAGCAGGTAAAATAAGTATTGAACACGTTACCATTTTTCAAGGTACATATATTTCTAAAGGTGCTACTGACATGAAATTTTCCCCACATGTCGGTAACAACCCATGCAATCCAAACATACAAAGAAACCAAAATAAAATATGTTCAGAAATGAAGTTATGTGTAATAAAATGGAATGACACAGGGGAAAACTATTGAACATGCTAACTGAAATGTATTTAATACTTCGTATAAAATCCTTTGTTGGTAATGACAGCTTCAAGACACCTTCTGTATGGAGAAGCTAGTCACATGCATTGTTCAGGTGTGATTTTGTCCCATTCTTCCACACAGACAGTCTTCAAATGTTGAAGGTTCTGTGGGCCTCTTCTATGAACTCTGATCTTTAGTTCTTTCCATAGATTTTCTATGGAATTCAAGTCAGGTGACTGACTGGGCCATTCTAGCAGCTTTATTTTCTTTCTTTATAACTAATTGAGAGTTTCCTTGGCTTTGTGTTTGGGATCATTGTCTTGCTGAAATGTCAACCCTCGTTTCATCTTCATCATCCTGGTAGATGGCAGCAGATTTTTTCAAGAGTTTCTTGGTACATTTTTCCGTTCATCCTTCCTTCAATGATATAAAGTTTGCCATTACCATATGCTAAAAAACAGCCCCACATCATGATGTTCCCACCTCCAAACCTCACTGTTGGTATGGGGGTGTTTTGGGGGTAATGTGCAGTGCCATTTTACCTCCAAACATGGTGTATTATAGCATCCAAAGAATTCAATTTTGGTCTCATCTGACCGGACTATATTCTCTCAGTATTTCACAGGCTTGTTTAAATGTTGTACAGCAAACTTTAAACGAGCTTCAACATGCTTTTTATTCAGCAATGGAGTCTTGCGTGGTGAGCGTGCATACAGGCCATGACAGGTGAGTACATTACTATTTTTTTTTTTTTTTAAACAATTGTACCTGCTAATTCCAGGTCTTTCTGAAGCTCTCTACAACTGATCTTTAGCTCTAGGACAACTCTTCTGATATTTCTTTTCACTCCTTTGTCAGAAATTTTGCGAAGAGCACTCGGTCATGGCCGATTTATGTGAAATTATGTTTTTTCCACTTCCAGATTATGGTCCCAACAGTGCTCACTGGTACAATCAGAAGTTTTAGAAATCCTTCTGTAACCCATGCCATCAGTATGTTTTGCAAAATAAGGTTGCAAAGGTCTTGTCAGGGCTGGCTCAGCCCTTCCTTCTCTGAGCTGGCCGCTCAGCTGTCGGCTAATTGCCAGCTCTCATCTCTCTCCACAGTTAACCAGCTGTTGTGGATCTACTCATAACCCGATCTGGTTATTGAACTCTGGCTTGGCTGATTTCCCGATCTGGTTACTGAACTCTAGCTTGACTGACTACCCGATCTGGTTACTGGACTCTGGCTATGCTTTAACTACACTTACTCTATTTACCTTTTTATTTTTATTAATAAACAAGTGTGATTTTACTGTTCTTCTGTCTCGGTCTGGTTCATGGTTTCTGACAGTAGGCGAAGGCCATGAATTCAGAAGATACAGTCAATCCACTTGTTGGTAATATTTTTTCCAGATTGGATGAGCAAGATCACCGCATGGATCAGTTTGCCATGGAGTTACAAACGCTCCTGAGTCGCACGGCTCACCTGGAATCCCCCACTGTGGCTGCTCCGGTACAACCTGAGTTGCAGGCCGTCCCTGCTGCTGCTCCTCTATAAGAGGTATGTCTGGTTCCGCCCCACTTCCCCAGTGATTTGGGGGCAATCCAGTTCAATGCAGAGGGTTTCTCAACCAAGTTGAGATATACTTTGAGATGCTGCCCCAGGCATTTCCCACAGACAGAAGCAAAGTATAGTTCGTGAAATCTTTGCTTTCTGAGAGAGCCTTGGCCTGGGCTAACCCTCTATGGGAGATGCAAAAACCTGTTGCCTTGAGTTACCCTGAGTTTGTGGCCTCCTTTAAAAGGGTATTTGACGTTCTGCTGCCAAGTGCCTCATGTCCATCAAACAGAGTACGAGAACCGACTACGCCATTGAATTCTGTACTCTGGCAGCAGAGGTTGCTTGGAATATTGAGGCCCTCGTGGCTGCTTTTTCTCATGGTCTCTCAGATTCCATCAAGGATGAGATAGCAGCCCGAGATATACCCAGTGAGCTAGAGAGCTTGATCTTGTTTGCCATCCTCATTGACTCCAGACTCGGAAAAAGACTTTCTTTTAAGGAGCACTTGCGGAAGTCTCCTGTACCTTTTGCAGTCCCACCCGAGCTTTGCAGTCCCACCCATGCCTCCCTCACCTCCCATGCCTCCTGGTACTGAGTCGGTCAGTGAAGATAAACCCATGCACTAGGGCTTCACACGTCTCTCTGCGGATGAGAGAGCCTTTAGGAGGAGGGAGAAATTGTGCCTTTGTTGTGGCCAGGCAGGTCACTTTTTGAGGTCTTGTCCTACCTGTCCTGGGAACACCCGAACCTTGAGGTCCTGTCATGGACAGACCTTAGGTGGTGTTGTGTCGTACCCTGTTATCCAGAAGGATAAGCCCCTGGTTTCAGTCACCCTTTCTTGGGCTAAGTCGTCTATTGAGATACAGGCTCTAATCGACTCTGGGGCTGCAGGCCTGTTCATTGATGCTGCCTTTGTATCAAAGCACTCAATTCCACTGCAACTGCGTGACACTCCACTTGCCATTGGGGCTCTTGACGGGAGACCTCTACAGCCTGCCCCCATGTGACTCATGATACGGTTCCATTGTCCATGGCCGTAGGGGCTCTTCACTATGAGATAATCCAATTCCAAGTGATTTCCTCTCCTAAGTTTCAGCTGGTTATTGGTTATCCTTGGTTACAGAGGCACAACCCCTCTTTTTTGATTGGCTCCGTGCTGAGGTTCTCTCCTGGTCACCACAATGTAGTGAAACATGCTTCCGGAAGGTAGCCAAGGTCCTGTGTACCTCTTCACTCTCCTCCCTGCCAGAGGAGTACCATGATTTTAGCGATGTCTTTGACAAGGGTCAAGCCAGTAGTTTGCCTCCACACCGGCCGTATGATTGCGCAATTGACCTTCAACTTGATGCCACTCCCCCTAGTGGCCAGGTTTACCCTTTGTCGGTCTTGGAGGATAAAGCCATGGAGGAGTATGTTGCAGACACAAATCCTCGTCTCCTGCTGGTGCTGGTTTCTTCTTTGTGAAGAAGAGGAGCGGTGGACTGAGACCTTGTATTGATTATAGGGGGTCTCAATCGTTTCACGATTAAGAATGCCTACCTGATACCGTTTGATTACAGAGTTATTTGACCGCCTCAAGGGAGCAACGGTTTTCACTAAGCTTGATCTGAGAGGGGCTTACAATCTCGTGAGGATTAAGGAGGGCGATGAGTGGAAAACTGCGTTTAATACCAGAACAGGCCATTATGAGTATCTCGGAATGCCTTTTGGCCTTTGTAACGCCCCAGCAGTTTTCCAGGAATTTATTAACGATGTCCTCTGAGATTTGTTGCAGTTATGTGTGGTGGTTTATCTCGATGATATCCTCATATTTTCCAAGTCCCTGGAGAGCCACCACACAGTCTGTCATGTGCTTCAGAAATTAAAAGAGAACAATCTCTATTGTAAACTGGAGAAGTGTGAGTTCCATCAGGAACAGGTTAAATTCCTGGGCTATGTCATTTCCACTGCTGGTTTTTCGATGGACCCAGAGAAACTTTTGGCAGTCCTACAGTGGCCTCGGCCCATGGGGTTACATTCTCTGCAGCGTTTTCTGGGTTTTGCCAACTATTATCGGAAGTTTATTCGTAACTTCTCGTCTCTGGTCAAGCCCCTGACCGATATGACCAGAAAGAACGGTAACCCACATAGTTGGTCTCCGGAGTCCATTAAGGCCTTTGAAAGTCTCAAGGCTGCCTTTGTTTCTGCTCCTGTGTTGGCACATCCTGATCCTACGTTACCTTTTATACTTGAGGTTGATGCTTGAGGTTGATGAGACAGGTGTTGGCGCCCTTCTGTCTCAACGTACTACCTCTGAGAGTTGCATGCATCCTTGTGGTTACTTTTCCAAGAAATTCTCACCTGCCGAGTGCAATTACGAGATTGGTGACAGAGAGCTGTTGGCAATTATTTTAGCCCTGAAAGAATGGAGACATCTCCTCAAAGGTACCACTGTGCCGGTTCTCATTCTTACTGACCATAAGAATCTCACATTTTTGTCTGAGGCTAAATGCCTCTCTTCCAGAAGGGCGCCATGGGCTCTTTGCTTGTCAAGTTTCAATTACATTGTCTCATTCTTACCCAGTACTAAGAATGTAAGGGCTGATGCCTTGTCACAACAATTTTCCTCCACTTTCAAGTTGGAGTCGGTTCTGGTTCCTATGATTCCTCCTGATCATATTCTGGCTACGGTTCGCACCAGTCTTAATTCTCCTTTGGGTGACAAAGTTCTTGCTGCTCAGGTCGATGCTCCTCCTGAGAAACCTTGTGACCGCTTCTTTATCCCAGAGTGTCTCCGTACTGCCGTGCTCCAGACTTACCATTCTCCAAAGGCAACTGGCCACCCTGGTAAGAATCAACTTGTTTGGGCCATTTCCCAACAATTCTGGTGGCCTAGTCTACGTGTTGATGTAACTGCCTTTGTAGCTGTCTGTTCCATGTGTGCTCAGAGTAAGGCTCCACGACACCTTCCAGTGTGCCTCCTACAACCCATACCCAATGGACAGAAGCCCTGGACCCACCTGTCTATGGATTTCATTGTGGAGTTGCCCAACTCCCAAGGCAACACAGTTATGCTTATGGTGGTTGACCGGTTCTCAAAGATGTGTCATTGTATTCAACTTAAGAAGTTGCCCACTTCTAAAGGAACTGGCTTTCATTTTTGCTCGGGAGATCTTTCGCTTACATGGGCTACCCAAGGTGATTGTCTCGGACAGGAGTAGTCAGTTTGTGTCCCGGCCTTTTGTGCACAGCTGGAAATTCAGCTTGCTTTCTCCTCTGTGTATCACCCGCAGTCTAATGGGGCTGCAGAACGAGACAAACAGTCCTTGGAGCAATTCCTACAATGCTATATTTCTGACCATCACAACAACTGGTCAGACCTATTACCATGGGCAGAGTTTGCTCAAAACAGTGCCTTGAATTCTGCTTCTAGATTGTCTCCGTTTATGGCGAATTATGGTTTCCAACCTTCCATGTTGCCTGACTCATTTGTTCCACAGAGTATTCCTGTGCTAGAGGAGCATCTCCGTGGTCTTCGTTCCACTTGGGCACAAGTCCAGGAGGCTTTGTGTCATGCTAATGATAGGTACAGATTCCATGCTGACCACAGACGCCTGCCTGCACCTTCCTACCAGGCTGGGGACAGGGTCTGACTGTCAGCTCACAACCTCCGACTTCGTGTTCCCTCACTGAAGCTCGGTTTATTGGGCCTTTCCGTATCCTTCCCAGGATTAACCCAGTGGCTTACGCGTTGGACCTTCCTCCTAGTATGCGCATCTCAAATGTGTTTCATGTCTCCTTGTTGAAACCATTAGTCTGCAACCGCTTTACCACCTCGGTGCCACGTCCTTACCCTATACAGGTTGAGAACCATGAGGAGTATGAGGTACAATCCATTGTTGACTCCCGTAGGTTCCGTGGGCGCATACAGTACCTGGTGAATTGGAAGGGGTACGGTCTGGAGGAACGTGCCTGGGTCTCATCCTCAGACGTACATGCTCCTGCCCTCCTCCGTGATTTTCATAGACGTTTTCCCCTCAAGCCCAGTGGTCCTACGAGGGGGAGGGGTCATTAAGGAGGGGGGTACTGTCAGGGCTGGCTCAGCCCTTCCTTCTCTGAGCTGGCCGCTCAGCTGTCGGCTAATTGCCAGCTCTCATCTCTCTCCACAGTTAACCAGCTGTTGTGGATCTGCTCGTCAGTCCCGCCTACTTAAAGATCTCCAGCTCACTTCATTCCTGCCTTTGCCTTGGTCAAATCACAAGAAACCATCTCTTGCGTTCCTGTTTAAAGAGTGGCTTTACTGACATCCCTTCTGGCTCCTTATCCTGCTTGCTGTTCCTCTACTTGGATCCCTGACTTCTGGCCTGGCTGATTACCCGATCTGGTTACAGAATTCTGGCTTGGCTGACTACCCGATCCAGTTACTGGACTCTGCCTATGCTTTGACTACGCTTACTCTATTTACATTTTTATTTTTATTAACAAAAGTGTGATTTTACTGTACTTCTGTCTCGGTCTGCTTCATGGTTTCTGACAGGTCTTGACAGAGCCCTTTGCTTTTACCCATCATGAGATGTTTCTTGTGTGACACCTTGGTAATGAGACACCTTTTTATAGGCCATCAGATGGGACTAAACCAGCTGATGTTAATTTGCACTGAAAGGGGCAGGATTGCTTTCTAATTACTGATAGATTTCAGCTGGTGTCTTGGCTTTCCATGCCTTTTTGCATCTCCGTTTCTTCATGTATTCAATACTTTTTCCCTGTGTCATTCCATTTTAATACACATAACTTAATTTATGAACTTATTTGTTTTGGAGTCTTTGTATGTATGAATTGCATGGGTTGTTACCGACATGTGGTGAAAATTTCATGTCATTAAAACACCTGTAGAAATATATTTACCTAGAAAAATGGTGACATGTTCAATACTTATTTTACCCGCTGTATATAAAATGTTTGCACTTAGTTGTTCAACTTTAACCTCTTCCCGCCCGCCAGCTGTCAAATGACTGCTGGGCGGCGCAGCTCGCGTTCAGGGTGGACGTCATATGATGGCCGCACACCACTACACCGATCTCAGTAAAGAGCCTCTGACGGAGGCTCTTTACCACATGATCATTAATGTCCAATCATGGCTGATCACGATGTAAACAGGAAAAGCCGCTGATTGGCTTTTCCTCACTCGCGTCTGACAGTCGCAAGTAGAGGAGAGCCAATCGGCTGCTCTCCTGACGGGGGGGGGGTCTGTGCTGATTGTTTATCAGCGTAGCCCCCCCTTGGATGCCCAACCAGGGCCACCAGGATGCTGCCAGGACCACCAGGGATTGCCACCACACTGGACCACCAGGTATGCCGCACTAGACCACCAGGGGAATGCCAATCAGTGCCCAGGCAGCTGCCAATCAGTGCCCATCCCCAATGCCTGCCAGTGCCATCAGTGATGCCTATCAATGCCATCTATCAGTGCCCATCAGTGCCACTTATCAGTTCCCAGCAGTGCCGCCTATCATTGCCCATCAGTGCTCAGCAGTGCCACCCATAAGTACCCATCAGTGCAGCCTTTCAATGCCCATCACTGACGCATATCAGTGCCCATCAGTGCCGCCTATCAATGCCCATCAGTGCTGCATATCAGTGCCATTTACCAGTGCCACCTATCAGTGGCCATCGTCTTTGCCACCTCATTGGTGCCGCCTTATCAGTGCCCATCAATGAAGGAGAAAACTTACTAATTTACAAAATTTTCTAACAGAAACAAAAGAAAACTTTTTTTTTTCAAAATTTTAGGTCTTTTTTTATTTGTTTAGCAAAAAATAAAAAATGCAGAGGTGATCAAATACCACCAAAAGAAAGCTCTATTTGTGGGAACAAAATAATAAAAATTCTGTTTGGGTACAGTGTAGCATGACCGCACAATTGTCATTTAAACAGTGACAGCGCTGAAAGCTGAAAATTGGCTTGGGCAGGAAGGGGGTGTAAGTGCCTGGTATTGAAGTAGTTAAAGAAGGACTCAGGAAAAATATATCAAAACTCTATAACTTCTGTAATCATTCCAAAGTCAAGAAATCATTCTGCGGTTCTGGAAATGTGAGAAATCATTTTACAGATAGACAGCAGAAATTTTAGCTGTGTTAAAATGCTTCTTTGGGGGTTGTAGCTCTTCTTTAATAACCTGTCCAAACTTTCAGAAACATGCCCACTCTGATGTTACAGAACTATATAGTGCAGTAATTTATGACATGGTATTCCTATACAAAGAACAATGCAATAAACTATTGGCCACTGCTGAATTCTGTGCCAAGTTTTGCTGAGCTAAACAACACAGTAAATTCAGTTGCAGGCCTTCTTTCTGCATTCCAATGCGCATATCCTATGGCATATAGAGAAATGAATAAACTAACCATACATCGTATATATGGCAGACAAAAATCCCAGACTGGCTACCTTGGGATACATGTCAACGTGCTAATAGGGTTATCTTTAAAGTAGCATTAAACCCTACTATTTTTTAACAATAAAGTATTCATGTCTATCCAGGGCTGTGGATAAGGAGGTACCACCAGTTCTCCTATATGGGGTCCAGGCCAGCAGGGGGGCCCAGACAGCTGAGTGAATTGAATGTGGGCAGGGAGGGTGAGGAGGCAATTACTGGAACCCATACCCTGTATGGCTGTCCCTGCAGCAGCTGAAAGCTGGCTTCTTCCCTCCCTCCCGCTGGCTTTTAGCTGCAGAGAAAGCCATACAGGTGATCGATTCCATAAATTGCCCCCCCCCCCGCTGCACCGATCATCCTCCCTGTGCACTATATGCTTTCCCCTGCTGCTCAGGCCCCCCTGTGTGACCTCCCACCCACCCCTGCAGTGCTGCCAGCTTCCCTCCTCTCTTTCTCACTGACAGCTGCAAGCATGCAATAAGATCCTTCAGGATGGAGGGGGGGGGGGGGGGGGGTCCTGTAAATATGTTACTAGACCCTTCCTTTCTTGAATCCACACAATGAGTGTTGTAGTAAACTTTGTTTATTTGGGGGGCTGTCAGGTTGGCTGTATGGGGCCCCATGGTTTCTAACAGCAGCCCTGTGTCTTTCCTGCAATCATGCCAGAAATACATCCCCGGTCACTTACTTTTACAATCCTTAAAGGCTGCTTTCTTCTTATTCCCCAGTGCTGCTTCCCCAAACTCCTGGTTGAAGAGAGTGCACTGTAAACATCACCAAAAAGCCAGTGACTGCCAGTAGCAGGACTACATAACACATCACCCTTAGCACCATTAATGCAAAGTGCATGAATAACCATCATTTAATTTCAGCCGGTCTTTCTGCCTACAACTGCCAATCAATCTCCAAAGGAGGAGCTGGGGAGGAACTAAGGAGTAGCCCATGCATAAAAGGGTTGCCATGTTGAGCTGTAACGACAGGCAGGGACATGCTTTGCTGGTCCAAATGCATTCTAAATCACTGATCTGCAGCAAGCTTACATGGTTCCCATCTGTGCATTGTGATAGGCTTAATTGCACATGTGTAGGTGTGCACTTGCAAGGTGCATTGGTGGTGGTGGTGGGGGGGTGGCACTCAAAATGCCCCAATGGCAAAATGACTACCATTATGTGTTACCTTGCTTTGTGATAACACGTGGTCAGTGACGGCCGCCCCCCAATCCATGACTCCGGCCCCTAATCTCCATGCAGGGCGCCAGATGCATGGATTTCAATGATTTGTTTTTTTTGAAGCACGCGATTAGAGCCTGAGGCACTAACATCACACAACTGTGTACAAATTAATTTACTAATGTCACAGTTGTGTGACATTAGCGAATTAATATTTGCTAATGTCTTCCTGCTTCTCCTCCCAGCCAATCAGGAAGCAGGTCCTGAGACCCAATTGCCCGGGAGTCCTAAGACCGGATTGGCCGGGAGGAAATGCAGGAGGGAAGCCGCCGAAGCCACGACCTGGATGGGGTAAGTGTGGGGCTGGAGGGCAGCCTGGCAGGCGATGGGCGAGCGAAGCGGCGATTGAGCAGATAATCGATCAAGTGACCGGGGTGGGGGGGGTGGGGGCCAGGTTTGTTTGCCGCTCCCCTAAGAAAATTGAGCACCAGCCGCCACTGCATGTGGTAAAGTGCTTATTACCATAACGCATTGGTGTGAAGCCAGCCTAAAACTATTTCCCCATATTAATGTTCAGCTTAAAATAGAAAAGAATAAAAAAAACATAGATACGTTTTTTATGTAGAACAGGTTTGCAAAGAATTTTAACCTGATAAAAAATTGTCTGTGGCTTGCAAAAAGAATTTAACTCTAATTTGTCAGATCCACCAGGGAATGGTGATAATTAGATGAACGTTCAGATGCTAGATTTCTTTTTTTAACTTTGATCTGGACCATTTACAGCTTCCTGCTGTCTTTACAAAGTAGCTGCACTGAATTTATGATGAGTGAATGTCCCATGCCCTTTGTAACTGCCATGCTTACAGCCAGTAACATCAGGGTTCCTCACCGGTCAGAACAATTTAAAGGGAATTTCACTGCTCTGCCTAAAGGACTGTTCACACCATGAAGAAAGCCAGTAGTGGGAGAAGTATAAAGGATGTTATTGTTGACTACCATCTGAAAATACTCGTTTTCTTGCTGCCTCTGGGTTCACTGATCGGTACCCAGAGCCGATTGGAGCCATTGGATCACCATTAGTAGTATTTTTTTTAATCACTTCCTGACCGGGCCTTTTCTGGAACTTTTTGTTTACAAGTTTAAATTAGTATTTTTTGCTAGAAAATTACTTAGAACCCCCGAAAATTGTACACACATGCGCATATATATCTATTTATACATTTTTTTTTTCAAAACTTTAATATAAGGTTTACGCTGTAATAAAGGAGGCTGCTAGCAGAAAGGTTGAAATATAAAAACCTTACGGAACCAAAAGATAATCACCTGCAGCACCACAAAATCAATGTGCAACAATTTGTCCCATATCTTTATGAAGTGCAAAAATCAACATAAATACATCAATTCTAAATTGCAGTATAATATCACAATACAAATAAATTATGTATGTATGTATAAAAGTGCATAAAGTGCCAATAAAGTACAAAAAAGTTCTGTATAGTCCAAAAAAACATATGTATTATAATTCCTCCACCAGTGACTCAGATTGTTGCCAGACACTTCCCAGTGTAAAGAAACACCAGCCACCACCTCATGAAATAAATACTCACCAGAAAATGTGCTACAAAATGTGTAGCAAGCTGTACATAGATATGTGATTAATTGTTGCACTTTTATTGTGTGGTGCTGTAGGTGATTATCTTTAGCCTCGGTTCACACTGGGACGACTTGTCAGGTGACCTAGGTCGCCTGACAAGTAGCGTCCCGTTCAGTACAATGGAACCGTTCTAATCGGAGCGACGCAAGTCGCTCCGACTTAGAAAAAGGTTCCTGTACGACTTTGGGGGCGACTTGGGGCGACTTGCATAGACTTCTATACAGAAGTCGTTTTGCAAGTCGCCCCGGCAGTCGTGTGCAGGTCGCCTCGGTGAGGCGACCTGCAAGTCGTGCCGCCTCTGGTGTGAACCGAGGCTTAAGAAGCTTAACTATACTTGATTAATCTTGAAGCCACACACTAGATCTCTCACCATCTCACAAAATAAAGAATTAAGTAATAAAAATTCAGGAATGCATTGAGGTGTTTACTGCAGCAACTGTACTATACACTGAATGAATCACTGTCGTGTGCATCCATGAAGAAGGGAGATTTTCCGTGCGGCCATTGCTCCCAACAGATATGAATGGGACTGCCAAAACTCAGATGTATGGAACACCTGTGCATCCTGTGCGGGCAAACACAGCCCTTACACGGAAGTACCTTTTAAGTATGCCCATGTGAATGAGGCCTTAACTGAACAGATTCCCTGGAAAATGTCACTTTTTATAGCTTATTACATCCGTTGTGTTAGTTACATTTTAATTTGGTATACATGTACATGGTAAGGTAGACACCTGTCAGAAACCAGAAATCAGACTGAGACAGAAGTGCAGTAAAATCACACTGTTTAATAATAACAATGGTAAATGGTAAAAGGTAAATAGAGCAAACATAGTGAAAATATAGCCAGAGTTTGGTAACCGGAACGGATAGTTAGACAAGCCAGGACGTCAGGGATCCAGGGATCAGCGTACTTCAGAACAGGGCAGGAAATCAGGAAACCGGAGAATCAGCATAGTGGAACATCAAGCGGGATCTGGAACCAGAAGGGACGTCAGCCAAGCAAGTCTTTAACAGGCACACAGGAGAGAGTCTCTTGATATGTTGACCAAGGCGAAGGCGGAGAGGATCTGGACTGAACAGCTTAAGTAACCAAAAGGATGTCAGGTCTGGGCTCAGCCCTTCCTTCTCTGAGCTGGCTGCTCAGCTGTCGGCTAATTGCCAGCTCCTATCTCTCCACAGTTGTTCAGCTGTTGATGATATCCTGCTCGTCAGTCCTGCCTACTTAAGCCGTCCAGTCCAGAGGAGCTCTGCCTTCGCCTTGGTCAACATCACAGAAACTGAGATGCTCTCCTGCAATCCTGTTCAAGACATGCTTTGCTGACATCTCTTCTGGCTCCAAATCCTGTTTGCTGTTCCACTACATTGATCCCTGACTTCTGGCTTGGCTGACTATCCGTTCCGGTTACTGAACTTTGGCTATGTTTTGACTACGTTTGTCCTTTTTTAATTTTATTATTAAACAAGTGTGATTTAACTGTACTTTCTGTCTCGACCTGATTTCATGGTTTCTGACACAGGACTGACGAGCAGGATATCATCACCAGGTGAGTCATTGTGGAAAGATTAGAGCTGGCAATTAACCAACAGCTGAGCGGCCTGCTCTGAGAAGGAAGGGCTGAGCCCAGCCCTGACACCACCTTTCTGGAATTCACCTGGACAGTCCGGGTTTTGAATCACGTGTCTGGGTTTCAGCCCACCTGAAACTCGGATACATTACTCAGACAGGAATGTGGCTAGGCACAAGGCATGACATGAGGGTAAGGGGGCACTATGTGTACCGCATTACTATTCTCTTTGGAGTGCCCAAAGGTATCCCAGGTCTGTGTACAATCCTAAAGTGTATACTAAAAAAAAATGTACTGTGCGCTGCTAAAGTGTTCAGATTTGGCTTGAAGAAAAAGTGGCAACCCTAGTACATGGAATGCAATGCTATATTGAGGTCTCACATTTTTAAGTCTTGAGTAGAGAATGTTCACTAGGAATATCATTTTATCTGCAGAAAATTTGTAAAAAAGTAGATTTTTTCCCTTGATTGGCTGAACGAATGCATCTTTATTTTGTTAAACAATCAATTTCTGCTCTTGTAGAAAATCAGCTCCAGTCAGTAATGAGGTCAGGACCAGGATGACAACCCCGGAGCCTGCATCTTTTAAAAACAAATCAACAGTAGCTCCCATATATCTGTACTGACAGGTTCTTTTAAAATGCTTTCAATAATTTAGGCTTTGTTTTAGAGGTATGGAATACATCTGCCAAGCTTTAAATAAAGCCAGTTTGCCAGAGGATACACATCATTAGGTGTATTTTTTTTTTCTCTTCAGCTTTTGGAGATTATAAAATATTGGAAGTGATCTGCATTATAATGGACATTGAGCTGTACAGAATGTTCACAGCCTGAGGATTTAAATAGCAGGATAAAAAATGCCAGAAAACATTGATGTTGATAAAGTTTTGTACACTAGCAATTTCAATTTTTCTGCCTTTTAAACAGTGGCGGCTGCTCCATTTGGGGCGCAGCCCCCCTAATCCATGTGCCCGGCCTCTAAACTACATGAAGGGTGCCAGACGCATGGATTTCAATGTTTTTTCTTTTTAAGCACATGATTAGAGCCTGAGACTCTAATTGGCTTCAAAAAAGGGTGGGCTAGGGGCGCAAAGCACTGCGCCCCAAGCCCACCCACTTGTGTGACATTAGCAAATTAATATTCACTAATGTCTTCCTGCTTCTCCTTCTGGCCAATCAGGAAGCGGGCCGGAAGGGAAAGCAACGCCTGTTGGAGTGGGTCCTCCCAGTCAGAAGCCCAACAGGAGCGTGAATTGGCCGCAGCAGTATCCGGCGCTCCTACCTTGGATCCAACCCGGCTCAGCCTCCACCTCACCACCAAGCACTGAAGGAGCCACAGAAGAGCCTGGTGGACATCTCCCAAGGTAAGGCCACCACCTTCCCGTCCATCCCGTCTATTGTTTGGCTTCAATTGTTAAAGACATGTAAGGCTGTGAATGTATGGGTCTACATTTAAGCTGATTCAAACCCACATATACTCCAGCAACAGGTGGTTAATACATGAAAGAGGATAAAATAATGAGAGCACCTCACAGGACACCAACCCACTGCTCTCAGCATCAGTTTTTTTTTTTTAATGGTACATAGAATGCAGTTTAGGGATTGAGTTTGAGGTTTGAGGTTATGTGCAACTTACCTTTGCACTTGGTGGCCTGGTGAAGCCTATTCACCGTGGCACATAAGAAGCTGAAAGTTTAGGCAAGGTTTTTCAAAACCTTTTTCTGAAATAATGAAAAACAGATAAGAAAAATATCCCATTTCTGCATTTGTCATAAACTATTTCTTCTCTCCCTTCAAAAATCCCTTCAGCAGCTGAGGCCATAAGGGTAAAGCTCTACAATACCTATAGACTGCATCTTCCAGTTAGAGAAAAACTGAATCTCAATTGGGATTTATTATAACAACTATACAATGGAATTCTGGAAGTAAGTCACTAGGAAATGTATTTTTTGTGTGTACTTTATCTGTTCTTTAAAGTGGAGGTCCATCCACTGCTGCAAACATTAAAGCTGCTATCTTTTAATAATAGGATACTTACCAGTCCTGGAGTCCAGCGATGTCGGCACCGCAGCTGTTTCCATCAGCTGTCGGGTGCTGCCTCCGCCATTGCGGATAAGGGAACCTGAAAGTGTATCTTTACGGCTTCACGCCGGGACCCCTACTGCGCATACGCTAAGCTCGCTCCTCTCTCCTACTGGCCCGGTGAAACAAGAGGAAGACAGGTATCCTGTACCTCCTCCCCCCCCCGAAAGTTGCCAATTGTGGCACTGGAGGGGGGAGGAAACAAATGAGCGGATGTTCCACTTTAATCACATTAAAGCAGAAGTCAAGACATCAGAATAAATACATTTTTCAATTGAGAAATAGTACATTGTAAAAGTGCTATAAACCTTCTTTTTAAAATCAGTCCACATAATTTGGCAAGTTTGCTTCCTATTTTAAAGATGCAGCTCATCGTAGGGATGGGCCGAACAAACCCCTGATCGGTCCGCACCAGAACTTCTGAACACCACAAAAGTTTGGACCAGAATAACAAACTCCATTAAAGTCAATGGGACCCGAACGTCAAAAATCAAAAGTGCTCATTTTGAAGGCTTATATGCAAGTAATTGGGCATACAATGGTTATAGAGGTCCGGGTCCTGCCCTGGGGGACATGTATCAATAAAAAATAAAGTTTGTGAAAACCGTCATTTTTAAATGAGCAGTGATTTTTTTTATTTTTAAAGTGAAAGCCTAAAAATGAAAAATTCTTTCCAATATAGTGCCTGGGGGGTCCCCTTAGTCTATCTGTAAAGTGGCAGATCTGTGCCATGTCTAGAATCTGCTGCAGCAATAATTGCATTTATAAAGCCAAAAAAAATGAAATTTTCCCTGCAAGCTGCCTTTATTTTGCTCAGCAACAGCTGGGGAACCAGTGTGTATGATGAGGCCACAATGTAGTGCACTGGGAACACGATTAGAGATTTTTTGGATACATTCTGGTGTCACTTTGACTTTGGATAGAAGTAACCGGTGTGTAAAAATTGGTCTTTAGGTGTTGGTGGCGCCTTCCCACCGTAACCCTATAGAGATACTCTTGATGAAAGCAAGAATTGGCCTTGCCGTAAAAAATTGCAATGATATGCACCTGTCAAATAGGTGCAGAAAAATGACTCTTTGGGTGTCGGGGGCGCCTTTCCACCCTAACCCTATAGAGGTGCTCTTGATGAAGGCAAAAAAATTGCAATGATATGCATATGGTTGGTGTTTTTGCCACGTTGATGTGCCTGAGACACAGTTTGCAGATAGCAACAGTGCAATCTGCTGCAGATGTGCTGAAAAAGGCCCAGACAGCTGAGCTTTGGGGAGTGGGCCGGGAGAAAACAGCTGCAGAATGTGATGGAATAGGGTGGCTGCTCTCTACTCTTTCTTGATGTCGGCCTCCTTGGGGTTCTGCCGCCTCACCTTCAGTTCCCTCCTCTGCTCTATCTGGCACCCAATCGCATCAGTGACCTCATCATAATCATCTCCATCTCCTCCATCTTCATCATTACCACTGGAGACAACTTGTCAATATGCTGCGGCTTGGGGAACATGAATGCCAGTTTGTCTGCCAGTGTTCCTCCCTCTCTCTAGGCTCATGTTGCTGTCATCCTCAACCTCAGAACCAACATCTGAATCCAGTAATGGCTGGGCATCATCAAGGAGCAAGTGGCTGACACTGTGGTCAAATAACTCAGCTGACTCCTCAATGGCTGATGTTGGGGCTATGGCAGGAATAGATGTGGACAAAGAGGCAGGTTTATCGACTCTGGCAACTGCAGGGGACTGCACACTTGTCTCTGCTTGCGTGACAGAGGATGAGGAGGATGAGGAAGGTTTAGTAAGCCAGTCTACCACCTCCTCTGCATGCTGTGGCTGGATAGCACGGGCAAACTTGCTAAACAGTGGAAATGATGCCCTGCCTGAGGACTGACCACCACGTCCACCTTTGCCTGTGGACACATTTGTTGCTGGCCTCCTTACAGTGCCATGGGAATGTCTGCCTCTCCTTGTTGTCCTCCCAGACATTATTGGGAGGGAGGGGGCGGTGCTTATAAGCAAATGTAAAGGAGAAGTTGAAATCTGTACGTAGATGTACTTTAATCAATGTAAAGAACTGTTTAGTGTCCTTTAATTTGAGTACTCACATTACACAGACACACTCCACGGATACACTATAATATACTGCAATATAATGCACCAAACGTACAGTGTTGCACAGAACTATATGGCGTTAAACTGGCAATAACGCACACAAAAGTAAATGGCGTTAAACTGGCAGTAACGCACAAAAAACAATATGGCGTTAAACTGACAGTAACACACACACAGAACTATATGGCAATAAACTGGCAGTAACGCATACAGAACTATATGGCGTTAAACTGGCAGTAACACACAAAACGATATGGCATTAAACTGGCAGTAACGTACATAGAACTATATGCCATTAAACTGGCAGTAACACACAAAGAACTATATGGCATTAAACTGGCAGTAACGCACACAACACTATATGGCATTAAACTGGCAGTAATGCACACAAAACTATATGGCGTTAAACTGACAGTAACCCACACAGAACTATATTGTGCTAAACTGGCAGTAATGCTTACAGAAGTAAATGGCGCTAAACTGGCAGTAACGCACATAACTATATGGTGTTAAACTGGCAGTAATGCACACAGAGCTATATGGCGTTAAACTGGCAGTACCGCACACAAAACTATATGGCACTAAACTAGCAGTAACGCAATCAAATAGACAGTGTTCAACTATCACTACACTGACGCTATCTAAACTGTTCCTACTCTAGCTATACACTAATGTAAAGATTACTGACACGGTCTCACTACACTACACTGAAACTATCTGAGCTGTCCCTACTCTACACTAATGTATGTATGAATGACACGGTTCCTGCCTTGTTGACTCCAGACCTGCCCTGCTTCTTGCATGGGATAGTCACCTACCTGTTGTCTTAGGAGATACTCCACCTTATTGTGTCTCACTGGCCTGAGGCCTGCCTACTCATATATTCCTGGTCTGAGGCCTGTTCCCCAGAATAAAAGAATATCTAGTCCAGTTGAGTTTAACAATGGTGTACAATGGTGTATCTGCAAAATGTGGTTGGTCCCCAAGCTGGTGCATTGCCGCAGGGACCTTGGGAAGTAGTTACAAGCAGATACAAGAAAAATGTTTTTTGATACTTAGTGCCTCCAAGGATCGGCAACCAAAAAAGTGTTATGTTTTGTTTGGTATTATTGGCTTACTTAATTGTTAAATTTTAAGAAAGGGGCCGAAACGCCCATTTTACTCCAACCTCGGTGTCAGTGTATTTTTGGCAATCTTAGTGAGAGCAATAAGATTGGGGTACAGTATTCCAGGATAAAAAGAGTCAGGATACATCTGGGGTACCTTTTTCACATTGAAACAGGAAGGGGCCATCCCTAAACAGTTCCCACAAAGCTGAGATCATAAAATTGTCCAAAATGTCTTGGTATGCTGATGCCTTAAGAGTTCCCTTCACTGGAACTAAGGGGCAAAGCCCAACCCCTAAAAAACAACCCCACATCATAATACCCCCTCCACCAAATGATTTTGACCAGTGCACAAAGCAAGGTCCATAAAGACATGGATGAGCAAGTTTGGGGTGTGGAAGAAATTGAGTGGCCTGCACAGAGTCCTGACCTCAACCCGATAGAACCCCTTTGGGATGAATTAGAGCGAAAACTGCGAGCCAGGACTTCTAGTCCAATATTAGTGCCTCAAAAATGCGCTTCTGGAAGAATGGTCAAACAATCCCATAGACACACACCTAAACATTGTGGGCAGCCTTCCCAGAAGGGGTGAAGCTGTTGTAGCTGCAAAGGGTGGGCCAACTCAATTTTGAACCCTACGGACTAAGACTGGGATGCCATTAAACTTCATGTACGTGTAAAGGCAGGTGTCACAATACTTTTGGTAATAAAGTGTATTTAGCAAGCTGGTATCCAAGCTGAGCATCTGACCTTTGATGTTAAATTATCATGCTTGCTTTAGTAAATGCAGCCAATAAAGACTAATTATGATTATTTCAGCAAATAAAAGCTCTGTAATCTACTGTTTGGAAGATAATTTATGATCTTCCCTAATGGATTTGCCAACTAATTGAGACTTTCTGTTTAAAATGCCCTTTTAATTAGCCTCTTCTGGGCCCTGATTAGTTCCACAGTCCCTGGTCACATTCATTTCCTGCTAACCTCCTTGCCTAAGGATGGTTGGTAACTGAATAATAAATATGCCTGAGTAGGTTTACATGCGAAAGATATCATACTGTTTGCTGTAAGTGAGCTGATTTGTTTCCTAAGTAAAAAATAAAACAAGCTTTAAAATGACTTATAAATTTACCAATGACCTTTCTAAGGAAAATTTGATCTATTTATAAAATGTTACCAGTCGTGAGCCACGTAGCATTGTCACAAATGGCAGTGCAACAGTCTATATACACAGTGTAATTGTACAGAAATGTGGACACATTTATTTTCATACATTAGAGGAAAATGGCAATTGGTATGAATGCTGCACTATGGTGGTTGACATTATAAACATTGGACTAAAAAAGGAACCTATACTGTATTTCAGCCCATGCTAGTTGTATAATAAAGTATTTACTTAGATTAAAAATCAGTTGATTTATATAAAATTTGAAATGTCTCCTATCTCCCATGCTGCCAACTACAAACCACTACCCGCAAAAACCTTCGCAACCTCAACCCTTCCCTTCTTCATTCTGCTACTGATGGCCTTTACAACAAAATCGCACCCCTGTCCTGCCCAGACCTAACCACTTCCATCTATAATAACATGCTGTCACCCTCCCTAGGTGTACTTGCTCCTCTTTCTACATGCAGAACCAGGCCCCATTTGCCACAACCCTGGCAAACAGACGACACCAGGAGTCTCAAGAGACGCAGCCAGGCACTTGAGCGAGCATGGCATAAATCTAAATCCCTGCAAGACTTTACCCTCTACAAATCTGCCCTTCTCAAATACATCTCCTGCCTCCACACTGCTAAACAAACCTACTACAACACTCTCATCAAAACCCTGTCATCCAAACCTCATCAACTCTTTTCTACCCTTAATTCCTTACTTCACCCCTCCCACTGCCCCCACCCA
The DNA here is from genome assembly GCF_042186555.1 of Aquarana catesbeiana. Lineage (NCBI taxonomy): Eukaryota > Metazoa > Chordata > Amphibia > Anura > Ranidae > Aquarana > Aquarana catesbeiana. The sequence goes on from NC_133327.1 coordinate 647,594,034, forward strand.
CCAACTTGCTTACCACTCAACAGATTGCCAACCATTTCAAAAGCAAAATCGACACAATTCGCAAGGAGATATCCAGCATTCAACTTCCTCCCATACCCAACACATCAGGTCCAACACCACACTCAATACACTTCTCCTTGTTGTATTTCCTCCTTCTCTCCCCCCCATCACTTTACCATTAAGATCAACAGCACAACCATTGGTCCCTCCACACATGCCAGGGTGCTGGGTGTTATCCTTGACTCTGACCTCTCCTTCAGCCCCCACATCCTATCACTGGCTAAATCCTGCCACCTTAACCTCTGCAACATCTTCAGAATTCGACACTTCCTGACTAATGACACCACAAAGCAACTTATTCACTCCTTGATTATTTCCCACCTTGACTACTGCACCTTTCTCCTTAATGGTCTACCCTTACGCAGGCTACCCCCCTTCAGTCTGTTATGAATGCTGCTGCTAGACTAATACACCTCACTAACCAATCTGTGACTGCTGCCCCTCTCTGCCAATCCCTTCACTGGCTTCCCCAACCCCACCGTATAAAATTCAAAATGCTAACCACAACATACAAGGCCATCCACAACATCGCCCCTAGCTACATCACCAACCTCATCTGCAGATATCACCCTAATCGTCCCCTCCGCTCCTCCCAAAACCTCCTGCTCTCTAGCTCCCTTGTTACCTCCTCTCATGCTCGCCTTCAGGACTTCTCCAGAGCCTCTCCCATCCTCTGGAACTCCCTGTATATCCGATCAGCCCCTAACCTGTCCACCTTTAGGAGATCCCTGAAAACTCACTTATTCAGGGAAGCCTATCCCACACCCACCTAACAACTGTCCCCGAGCCACCTCCATGAAGTCATTCCCCGGCTGCCCAATTACAGCAATAAGTAATTGGACAGTACTCCAAATCTCCAAAGTCAGGTGTTTCAGCAAAGGGTACTGTTAATGTTACAACATACAAAGGCATTGTAGACAGTTGTGTGCTTTCAAACTTGTGGCAATGGTAACATTCTTCTCTATTCAAGCATGACTGTGCCGGCTACACAAAGCCGGTTCCATAAAGATATTGTTTGATGGGTTTGGTGTAGAGCAGGGGTCTCCAAACTTTCTAAACAAAGAGCCAGTTTACTGTCCTTCAGACTTTAAAAGGGCCAGACTGTGGCCAGTGTAAGTAGAAAATGCCCTGGCGTCAATGGGAGTAAACAATGCCCCATCATTGTTATTAGTGGGAGGAATAGTGTCCCATAGTTGGTATCAGTGGAAGGAATAGCACCCCATCATTGTTGTCAGTGGGAGAAATAGTGCCCCATTGTTGGTATCAGGGGAAAGAATAGTGCCCCATCATGGTGTCAGTGGAAGGAATAGTGCCCCATTATTGGTGTCTGTCAGTGGAAAGAATAGTGGCCTGCTGTATGTGTCAGTGGGAAGAATAGTGTCCCCCCCATCCATATTATGGGGAACTCCACGCCAAAATGTAAAAAAATAAATGGCGTGGGGGTCCACCCCAAAATCCATACCAAGCCCTTATCCGAGCAAGCAGCCATGGCAGGCCAGGAAAGGGGACGAGCGAACTGCCCCCCCCTCCTGAACCATACCAGGCCACTTGTCCCTCCCAAAGGACCTTGTTCCCATGTTGATAGGGACAAGGGCCTCATCCCCACAACCCTTGCCGGTGGTTGTGGGGGTCTTCGGGGGGGGCTTATTGGAATCTGGAAGCCCCCTTTAACAAAGGGGGCCCCCAGATCCCCCCCCCATGTGAATGGGTAGGGGTACACTGTACCCCTACCCATTCACCAAAAAAGTGTCAAAAAAGTAAAAACGACAGGAGACAGTTTTAGACAATTCCTTTATTAAAAAAATAAATAAAGTGTCCCGCGATGTCCATCCATCTTCAATCACGCTGCCCAACGGACCCAAAAAATAGAAGAAAAAAAAGCTTCGCCTCGATGGGAGGGGTCCTGCCTACTGCTGTCTCTTGGCTGTGACAGCTGTTATATAGGCAAGGGCGGTGACCCTGCCCCCTGCTGACAGCACATGACGTCAGCAGGGGGCGGGGTCACCCGCTTACTTCACGGGGTGTCCCCGCTCTTGCCTAAATAACAGCTGTCACAGGTCATTGTACCCCTACCCATTCACCAAAAAAAGTGTCAAAAAAAGTAAAAACGACAGGAGACAGTTTTTGACAAATCTTTTATCTTCAATCACAGAGCCCAACGGACTCGAAAAATATAAAAAAAAAAAAAAAAAAAGCTCCACCTCGATGGGAGGCATCCCGCTGACTGCTGTCTCTTGGCTGTGACAGCTGTTATATAGGCAAGGGCGGGGCCACCTGGTGACGTAAATCGGTGACCCCACCCACTTCTGACTGAATATAGAGTCTACAATAAACGCAGAGTATATATATATAGACTGTATATATTTTAAATACACGGCCACTAACTAACTAACCTGCCTGCCTAATAAATCTCTCTATCTCCATCCACAGTCACACACTAAACATGGCCACTATGTAAGCAGCCTTATATAGTATGGGGCGTGGACTTAGTTCCCCTAAGCCATGATTGGCCAAAGGCCAATTATGGCTCTCGCAGCAATGATTGGCCAAAGGCCAATTATGGCTCTTGCAGCAGAGCGCACTGTAATTGGCCAAAGCATGCAGGTCAGGTGCATGCTTTTGCCAATCATCAGACATCAATGCACTGCGATCTCGCAGTGCTATATGGGGCATTCTGCGGCGCTCAAATTTGCCACGAATGCCCCATGATATTTGCTGTTCAGCGAACGGGCGAACACCCGATGTTCAAGCTCATCCCTAGCTGTCTCCCACAAGCTGTCCGGGGAGGGGTATACCCCACAGCGCACCATACACCCACAGGGACCGTCTAGTCCGTTTCCGGTGTGTACCGAATGGAGGCATCTATAAGAAATGTTAAAGAAATTCCTGTTTAATGGTAAGTGAGTTCACAAAAGTGATCACAAGGGAAGGGGAAGAGAGTATACCTCCACCCAATAGGGAACAATAGGGAACAAAACCCAAGGTGAGCAAAGGTGGAAAGTGGACAAATAAAAAAGCCAATATGGGGATGCAAGAAAAACAATAGAAATGATAAGTGTTCCTGGCTATGGCTGGTGGTACTTATTGTTCAGAAAAAAATCAGAGAGGCTGGTTGGGTGCCCATGCATGGATCAAATTTAATCCGGTCCCTGCCGGCTTAAGTTACAAGCAAGATAACTTTCTTGCAACTATTCTGTGGGCGTGTTTCTCTTCCTGTGTACACAGCACGGGCTTCACTATATTTTATATAATAGTATATAACAGACTGCTTATAACGTTATCAGTACTTGATGAGTAAGTGCACTTTTTTAGTATTTAAACCCATTTGCACTGACTTATTCCTCAACTCATTGGGGACATTTATACCGACCAATGCCCCAGAGGAGCTAACACTCTACAGTAATGTCCTTACCACAGTCTACCACTTAACCTTATCTACCACTATTCCTTTTGTTTTATGGGAGAAAACAAGCACACAGAAAGAGAGCAGTCAAACTCAATGCAGAAAGTGGCCTTGGTGGCCACTGAACACAGGATCCCAGTACAGCAAGGGATCAATACACCGAGTTCACCAAGATATGCAATTCTCCTTTAATTTTTGTACGTTTTCTAAAAAAAAAAAAAAAAAAAAAAAAAAAAGAAAAGACAATTCTTGCCATTTCAGATTTTCTCTGATTTATTTTGGCCTTTATGAAGCACCGTTCCAAAATATTTTCTAATTGCCTGCCACAAGTTCTAACCACAATGTGGGTGACAGACACAACAAAGGGAGCCAAGGGAAAAGATTAGGCAGAGCAGTAATTGCATGAAACAAGCAGATCCTTCGCTGCTTTAGGAACTAATAAAGAGAAAGGAACACCCGCAGACTGTGCAAGGGAACAGTCAACTGCAAAAGTACATTTTCCTTATTATAGATATTAATGAATCTGCAAACTTTAGTCAAATATTTCTTCTTTTCTTCTATTTTACTCTGTATAACTTTCCCCAAACACGCTACTGTTGCTAAAACTAATTTCTTTGGGCACTCCTACCAAAACCGATAGTTCGATTTTTTTGTAAGGCAGTGTAGTGATCAACACTCCTCTGCCACACCTCATAGTAAGGGAGGTGGCAAAAATAGATGGCAGAGTTGCGGTTTTACCTCCCCCTCACATAAAAAAAAAATGATACCCTCTGATGAGTTCAAGTAAATGGGACTTAACCACAATGCATTTGGTTCAAGTAAATGGAGCTGCATCGCAACAAGGCTGCAATTGTGTGCAATGCATATGGCTGAGGTGTTGTGGTGTGGGCTTACAGGGTTAAAATGGGTACAACGGAGGTGACAAATCGCCTCCCAACTGCCTGTAAAATGCCATTTAAAAAGTGGTTCACCACAGATCGTGTTTTAGAGGGCTGCTGCAAGTGTAAATGAGCCCTTACAGCTTTACAGTTTCCACCATGACACTGTACACCCATTATTCAATATGTAGCCAGATTCTACAAAGCTGAAACAGAAACTAGTGATGTCACTTTCTTGGAGCTCATCTTACAGCTTAACTCCAGGCAGAAGTGAAAGATGCAAACCAACGCAGCTCTGTAGTTATTAATACATAATTATACAGTGCCTTGAAAAAGTATTCATACCCCTTGACGTTTTCATAGTTGTCAACATTGTAAAAAAAATTATAGGGATACTTTTTTGGCTGTAGGCGGAGTCTTTTTATAATTAGGGGGGCATGCATTTGTAGGCGTGACATAGCAAAAGAAGAAAAATGCAGTGTGATTTACATGAAATAGTGGGTGTGGCTTATATGGGCATGGTTCAAATGGGGGTGTGGTTAGAGTCTGAGATGAATGAGAGATGGAGAAAGAAAAGGGAAAAGAGGGAGGGAGGGAGAGAGAAAGAATGAAAGAAGGAGGGAAGGAGAGAGAAGGAAGGAAAGAGGGATGGAGGGACAGCAGGCCCAGATCCTACATCACAATAGAAGTGTGTATTCCAGAGTTTAACAAATCAGCAGATAAAGATACTCCAAACACCTGGTGTTAGCGCTTCAATCATCCCAGCACCATGGTTGTTTTGGTGTCAGGATGATTGAAGTGCATTATTAATATTATTACATTGTAATATAGAATGAAATCATTCAACTCAGCAGAATCAGTGGGAGCCCTGAGTGTGTCACCTGCCACGTCGCCTGCCACCAGATGCCATCAGGTGTCCCCAGCGGAGTCCGTCCGTAGATCAGGTGTCCCCAGTGGAGCCTGTCCATACATCAGGTGTCCCCAGCGAAGTCCATCCTCACATCAGTTGTCCCCAGCGGAGTCCGTCCTTACATCAGGTGTCCCCAGTGGAGTCTGTCCTTATATCAGGTGCCCCCAGCGGAGTCAGTCCTTACATCAGGTGCCCCCAGCAAGGTCCGTCCTTACATCAGGTACCCTCAGCGGAATCCGTCCTTACATCAGGTGCCCCCAGCGGAATCCGTCCTTACATCAGGTGCCCCAGCGGAGTCCCTCCTTTACAGCAGGTGCCAACATCAGAGTCCCTCCTTACATCAGGTGCCCCCATCAGAGTCCCTCCTTACATCAGGTGCCCCCAGCAGAGTCCCCCTTACATCAGTGTCCCCAGCGGAGTCCCTCCTTGCATCTGTGACCCCATCAGCGGAGTCCCTCCTTACATCTGTGTCCTCAGCGGAGTCCCTCCTTACATCAGTGTCCCCAGCGGAGCCCCTCCTTACATCTGTGCCCCCATCAGCGGAGTCCCTCCTTACATCAGTGTTCCCATCAGCGGAGCCCCTCCTTACATCTGTGTCCCCAGGAGAGCCCCTCCTTACATCTGTGTCCCCAGCGGAGCCCCTCCTTACATCTGTGTCCCCAGCGGAGCCCCTCCTTACTTCAGTGTTCCCAGTGGAGCCCCTCCTTACATCAGTGTCCCCATCAGCGGAGTCCCTCCTTACATCAGTGTCCCCATCAGTGGAGCCCCTCCTTACATCTGTGTCCCCAGGAGAGCCCCTCCTTACATCTGTGTCCCCAGCGGAGCCCCTCCTTACATCAGTGTCCCCAGCAGAGCCCCTCCTTACATCTGAGCCCCCATCAGCATTGTTCCTCCTTACATCTGTGTCCCCAGCGGAGCCCCTCCTTACATCAGTGTCCCCAGCAGAGCCCATCCTTACATCTGTGTCCCCAGTGGAGCCCCTCCTTACATCTGTGTCCCCAGCGGAGTCCCTCCTTACATCAGTGTCCCCAGCAGAGCCCCTTCTTACATCTGTGCCCCATCAGTCCTCCTTACATGTGGTGTCCCCATCAGTCCACCTTACATGTGGTGTCCCCATCAGTCCTCCTTACATGTGGTGTCCCCATGAGTCCTCCTTACATATGTGTCCCCAGCAGCACAGCCCTCCTTCATATGGCCTCTGCCTCTCTCTCCCCTTCAGCTACTTCCTGTCTTTCTCTGTGTGTTCAGTGGAGAGGGGAGGGGCCTCCCCTTTCCACTGAACACAAGGGGATTATGCGGCGGCCATCTTTTTGTAGCCCGCCAGGTGCTGGAAGTGACTTTGTTCTCACACTGAGAACAAAGCAGTGTGAGCGGATGCGGATGCTGCTTGGCGCAAAAAAGCAGCTCCAAACCCCGCTAATGAAGCGCTGCGTCTGCAATCTCGTGAATGCTCTGACGTGGTGCTTCTGGCACCCGAACACAGTGCACTTAAGGACTTTTTTTAATTTTTTTAAGGGGCCATGTTTTTAATTTTTTTTTTTTTTTTGTGACTGCCTGGGGGGGGGGGGGGGGGTTTCCCTATGGACGGGCCGCCACTGCTCATTCTTCAGTTGTTGTATGAAGGTTTTCCTTTGATCAATGTGCTGCTTTTGTATATATACACCTAATCTCTATTCCCTTTCCCCTTCTTAGAAGATTTTATTCTGTTTTCCAATAAAATTTGTATTTTTATATATTTGTGCCTCGTGGTTGTTTGTCCGTATTGTCTACTAGTCCCACATTTTGGAGGGTATTCTCTTGTTCTATGTCCATTGGAATGATGACATTCTCACAGCTCCCTATCATATATCTCTTTTTTAATCAAGTAATTTTTTATTTTATTTTTCAATTTGCAACAAAACTCAAAACACACAAAGCATTCCCACCAAACATATATCTCTTTACTTGAGGTTAAGAGCGCTCGTATTAAAGGTATTACCATAATTAAAGAATGCTTCTGGTAGAACCAAACCCTTTTTGGGATATTTATATACTGATGATTACATTTAACAAATTTTATATTATTCCTCCTTTAATTCACGTTCACCATTATAGAAGATGTGTAATATTAGCTCATATTCTCTTTGCAAAACCCACAATCCCCTATGCACATTCAATAATACTGTACACCTCTGTTCATTTCTTTACAATTTTATCCTCTGTTATTTATTTCACTCTAATGACAGCCCTATAGAAGAGGATTGGTTTTATCCCATGCAGTGTGTAGGATCATTTGTATTTCATTCATAATAAAAAGATTATATTTGTATTGTTGCCTTTTTTGTGCCTGTCTTCTTTTACTGGTGCTCTATTATACTGATACATGTGATTTAATGTGGTGAGGTTAGATCTGAAAGAATACAAAAATTCCTCAGTACTTGATCCAGCTCTTCAAAAAAATCTCCCCCAAAAATATAAAACTGTTGAAACATTTGGGTAATATTACTGTAATAAGACACCCCTGCAAACTGTGATCCTTAAGTCTAAACTAATTGAGCTCCCAATGTGTAACTTATACAGTAATGTACAGTACCATTTTTTCATGTAGCCAGCTGCACGGAATCCTGGCAGCAAGTAGGAGTGGGCTTCAGATGCCCACACTAGTAACGGCCGTTGATATTAGAAAAAAAATCTTGCGCTTAGCTCAAAGTGTTAAGAATTGGACTACTGCAACCTTAATAACACAGACACTGGGTCAAAAACAAATATTTAAAAGAAAACAAAAGTGTGCTGTCGCTCTAAATTTTATACCGAATGATCCAATCAAACCAAAATCAAACTGTGATACTCTTATCATGAAACACTATACTTAATGTAGTGCAAGATAAGGTATATTATGAAGCAAACATTATAGCAACATATTTGTGTCAATCAACCAATCATTGTGTAAATAAAACAAACAAATGAAAAATAAAGTCTCTGAATGCAACAAGTCCTTATATATTCACTGATGACTTGAGTGCTCAGTGCTGAAGATAGCTCTTTTTTTTTTAGTTGTATTTTTATTTTTGTGAAGCATACATAACAGAGAGTATGATTCAAGTATGAAAAGCAAAAAGAAAACATGACATCCTTCAAAAAACATAACATTGGTAGATATTAATACATCATGGCTTAATTCTCAAAACTGTAGGTACAACATTGCAAACAATAATGTATAAGCAAATAAAACTAGAAGAAAAATAAAGAAAAAGGAGAGTACCAAAGAAAATACATCCAACACAAATCAAATTCTGTATGCACAAGAGGTATCTGTCTATAATTCCGGGGGGACCACTTCAGGACAGTGGTCAGAGTCATCCCAAGCCTCCCATACTTTATTAAACCTTGATTGAGCTATCAATCATTGAAGTCAGATAAAAGCAAACAAGCTATAACGGCTATGGCAGACAGAAAGTGCATAAATGTAGGGGGGGAGGTAGACATCCAATATCATGATATAGCATGGTTTCTGAAAATAATTCTTAAAAGTGCTGATGTGCTTAAAGTGCTCCCTAAGAGAAAAATGGCCGCTTACCAACCAATGTTGATCCCAAGTCATAGGGATTAAACACGCATATGGTGCATCTTCAATTGAGCAGCTCCCACACACAGCCAAATAGTAATGGCCTGTTTGCCGGGTTCCTGTGATGAATGTCATATTTACAAGTAAGAAGAAGAACACTTATAACAGTATTCTCTTTATATTGTGCAAATAAAGGGAATCACGGGGGTGCTTTTTGCAGAAAACTGCCAAGGAGACTGGAGCTTCACTTTAAAGCAGAATAGGCAAAACATTTTTCTCATTTTGGATAGAGTATAGGAGTGTTATTACCCTTGTAAGGTTCATTTTTGCCATCTTTGTCCCATTGGGGAGATTTACCTTCACTTCCTGTCCCATAACTGACAGCATAGATTACTGTACAGCCGACCACCCTCCCTTGGTAATCCACAGCGCCCCCCGTCAGAATTCTGGAGACCCCAATGACACACACAACAGGCAGTTTCATGTGCAAAGTGAGTCTGAACTCTTTATTAAGAATGATATCTTTATATGTGAGTTACAACACAGAGGGGCGGGGCAAACTCACTCCTAAGTTTCTAAGGGTTAACCGGGCTTCTAAGAAAATAAATGGAATACCGCGCAAGAAAAACAAAGATCACAAAAAAAGCTGCAACCAAAACCATCAACTATCCAAATGGTAAAAGTAAATGTAATAAAAAATAGGTTGCGCTAAGAAATAAGCAATCACATCAAAAGTGGCATACACTGAGGATAACAGGTATTGTAATGATGATCATTCAAATACAAGTCCATATGCACAGTTAAAATCAGCAAAGTCCTCCAGGGTTGTGTATTCCAATGTCCATCACCATTCACTGAGGATGGGATTAAAATGGAGAAAGGAAGATGGGACTCAGTCTGACAGGATGAACTCTATAAGTGGGAACTCTTACCAGAGCTGGTGGACCCCTTAAGAGCAGAGTCAAACACGCAATCAGATAGAGCCCTCTGCAAGGACAGGGATGTCTTTGGATACCTACGAGCCCTAGGCGTCTTCAATGATGAACAATGAACGATTCAGCAATATGCGGAAAGAGCCCGACAGGTGAACGCTCCGATCATGCAGATCCCCTATCAGATCCTCTCATCACTCCGGGGAACATCTCGAGACGGACGCTCTTAAGGGGGTCCACCAGCTCTGGTAAGAGTTCCCACTTATAGAGTTCATCCTGTCAGACTGAGTCCCGTCTTCCCTTCTCCATTTTAACCCCATTCTCAGTGAATGGTGATGGACATTGGAATACACATTATCATATCTGACATAATGTTCTAATATGCCGTGCATACTAATGCATTTTAGCATAAAGCCCCCAGGGGACATTTTTTTTTATTTTTATGCAGAGGTTTTATACTGTTTTAATGTACTACACATTTCTGTGCCCTACAAGCAGTTTTAGGTTCTCTTCAGGTTGCAATGCTTCACAATACGTTTTGAGGATTCCATTCCATTCCTGTAGTCATAGTCCTAAGGTGGTCTCCACAGTGGGCAGTCCTACAGTGTGCAGCACATTTAAACCCCTTTATAAAGCCTATTAGACCAACTAGAAGGAAATAATTACAGTTATTGCCTTGGAATACACACAGCTGTCTAGCTATTTGTTGTTAACATAATGATTGCTTTCAGATTATAATTCCCATGAATAATACATTTTCTGCATTAAATTTTGAAACACTGGACAAGTCTACAAGTCACAAAAGCTGCCAATTAATTGAAAATATTTTCAGAGCTCACAGCAGTGTACAGGCTTTAAGAACTTCCAGCAGCACGCTATATACTGATGATTTATTCGCAGCTCAGGAAGAAAATGAAATAGTAAAAAAAAAAAAAAAAAAGACGTTTACAGCCAATAATTCCATGCTGGATGTGTTTTCTTCTTGTCAGCGTGAAGCCCAATCCTGAAAAGACTCATTATCTTCGGCTATACATACTTCATACGGGCCCCCTGCCACTTCCTTCTCTTTGAACATTCACCTTAATCAATGGCGGTGTTTTCCCAGGTGGAAATGAGGATATAAATAGAATACAAACTCTTTATTTATACATGAAGTACATTTCTCAGAGGAACTTTGCTTGACTTTCCATTCAATAAAACTGACAAGAATTGTGTATTTACACTTGTCCTTATCCCTGTACATTGTGTCTCATTAAGATGCTCATCTATTATATTATTATTTATTTTAAGGTACCCATATAGCGGCATCAATGTACGGAGTGCTCCACACATACATCGCACACTCACATCGGTCTCTACCCTCAAGGAGGCCACAATCCAAGGTCCCCAACTCACATCCATATACTAGAGCCAATTTTTGGACAGAAGCCAATTAATCTATCAGCATGTCTTTGGAGTGTGGGAGGAAACCGGAGTACCCGGGAAACCCACACAGGCACAGGGAGAACATGCAAACTCCAGGCTGGTTGGGTTGGGATTTGACTTTTTACTACTAGGCAAGAGTGCTACCCACTACACCACTGTGCCGCCCAAAGTTGTAAATTTAAATGCTGAAAAATGTGTCAAAATATGGGTTTCAGCAAATTTACAGAAATTCATATTTACGATTCATCAGAACATTCCATTCAACTACAGTACTTAGGCTCAGTTCACACGTATGCGTTTTGTTGTTGTTTTTGCTTTTTGCAGAAAGGCACTACAGTCCGTTTCCTATGGGACCTGTTCACATCTATCGTTTTTTCAGCCACTTAGTTTGTGAAAAGGGTCAGGGACTATTTTATGCTTTATTTACTTTTTTGGTTCAATAAACTTCAATGGAGCAGCTGCAGAAAAGCATGTAGTGCATTTTTCCTGCGATTTTGCCACAATTTGCATTTCTTTTCTTTTTTTATATAATCTTTATTTTATTCATTAAATGTGTATGATCCCAGGTATGTGTTAAATAAATTGTGATGGTTTTCTGCTCTAGAAAGGTGCTGTGCCTTTAAATAATAAAGAAATGTGTATAGAGAGCTCCCTGTGTGTGTGAAACTTTCCCCTTAACTATTTTGTGACTATAGTGTCAGTCAACCAATAATCAACAATAAGTAATGTGCAAGTACATCCACATAAACATCAACGAAAACATCAATAATAATCAATAATATGAATAAAATATCAGAAAAAAGTATAAAAAAAAGTCAGTGATATATACAGTAATCTTCATATTAGCAAATAAATCGTCCATCATGAAAAAAAAAGTGCCAAAGTGCTTGTAAATTCAAAATAAAGTGCAATTCATGCTCCCCTTCTGTGTGCCCACACACTCACCAGCTGCTATGGACTCCCAGTGATAGGAGTCATATTCGCTTATTGAATGTTCTAGGTGTATCTTTGTAGTTCTCCTCACTATCCTTGTTCCTCCTTATTCCTCGATATTTAGGGCAATAGTGTGCTCATGCATGAGGAAATGGCAGAAGAAATCCACACAGTGTAATTCCGTTATTTATGATAAAATTCAGCAGATTAAAATGTATCCACACACACTGATTTGGTAATAAACAGGCATGAAAACCGGAACCGGAAGTTTACAACGGCATGCGTCTCACTGGCCGGAAATGACGTCACCACCCGAGGTCAACTGGCACGTTTCGCCCCTCCCACAGGTCTTTATCAAAAGCCGTCCCCTTAGATCTCATAGTCCGCCACTGGATGGAGTCAGACGTACGAGGATCACCATATGCTAGTATTTAAAGAGGAAATCTTTTACTGACTTTTACCTATTGGTAAACATATAATAAGGCTTACATATAGGTAGTGTAAATATCTCCTAAACATGTAACGTTTAGGAGATATTTACATTACATGCAGCCATTGACATCACTGGCACATGTGCTCTGAAGGAACAGCCACCCATGCTGTTCCTTCAGAGCCCTGTGCTGTGAACAGTGAAGTGACATCATCCCGGCACCGGACAGTCACAGAGCCAGAGCCCACGAAGCAAGATAGGTGAAGATGGGAGCCTCTGCAACGCTGACATCGGAGCAGCTTAGTTTTAAGGTAAGTTTCACATAATGTGCTAGTATGCGATGCATACTAGCACATTATGACTTTATCTTGCCGGGGGGGAACGTCCAGCGGTATGCAACCACTTTAACATGACTATAATTTAACCAATTTTATTTATGGAAACATTTTTTTAGTATAAATGTAGTAGTATATCTTAGGTATGTTTTCTAGCATTATAAAAACATCTTACACCTAATGTTCAGCATTCAAATGTAAGAGTAAGCACCACATGGGTGTACCAATATGAAGGATAACACCTCTGATAGGCGATGAGGTCTCCTACCGCATGGAGTGGAGGGTCTTTTTTTTGTTTTGTTTTCTAATTTCTAACACTTGCTTATTGTGTATTCAGGAGTTTTATTTTACGTTGTTGTGCTAGAGAATTATGGATCCCCATTTTTCCTCCTTTTTTTTCTCTTTCTTCTTTCTGTTTTGCTGTTCCTTCTTTTTTTCTTAATGAACAGTTAAACGTTTTGAGAATTTGTAATGGTGTTTTGGTCTCTTTTTTCCTCTGTCTGTATAAATGTTAACATACATAAAATAAATTCCTCCTTCCTTCATCTTATTGTTTCAAATAATGCCCCCACTTCCTGTGGTATGATGCAATTTCCCCTTCCTCTCGGCGCTATTCATGGGTGTACAGGATCTCATCCCCTATCAGATGTGATATCCTCCATATTGGTACACCCATGTGGTGTCTACCTCTATCCTCTATATTTGAATGCTGAACATTAGGTGTAAGATAGTGGATTATGGTGTGGGGTTGTTTTTCAGGGGTTGGGCTTGGCCCCTCAGTTCCAGTGAAGGGAACTCTTAAGGCGTCAGCATACCAAGACTTTTTGGAAAATTTCATGCTCCCAACTTTGTGGAAACAGTTTGGGGATTGCCCTTCCTGTTCCAACATGACTGAGCACCAGTGCAAAAAGCAAGATCCATAAAGACATGGATAAGTTTGAGGTGGAGGAACTTGACTGGCCTGCACCTCAACCCGATAGAACACCTTTGGGATGAATTCGAGCGGAGACTGCGAGCCAGGCCACCTTGTCCACATCAGTGCCTGACCTCACAAATGCGCTTCTGGAAGAATGGTCTTACCATAGACACACTCCTAAACCTTGTGAACAGCCTTCCCAGAAGAGTTGAAGCTGTTATAGCTGCAAAGGGTGGGCCAACTCAAGATGGAACCCTACGGACTAAGACATCAAAGTTCATGTGCGTGTAAAGGCAGGTGTCCCAATACTTTTTGGTAATATAGCGTACATTTAAAGCCACAATCCTGAGTCAAGTCATCTCTGCAAAGTGTGGTTTTAACTCTAGATTTGCTAGATTTGGTGCAGGCACACAATGAGGGTGTGCAGCAAGTCTGGATTTCTAGTCTGATGTTGTACCTCATCACTTCTGAAAGGAAGAAGCTACCTCTTAGACCTCTACCTCTAAGGCAGTGTTCCCATCATTTTTTGAGCCACATTGCCCTTTAAAAGTATGAAAACTCTTGAGGCTCCCCAGGTGACAAATCAGACTCAGATTTTAACACTAGTGGTCACTGTGATTGGCTGTCACAGTAATCATGTGTTTGGGAGCAAGTCTTACCAGATCTCAATCGTTCCTTTAGGTTCAGGAGCTGTTGGTAACAACTTGATCTTTGTGCAGGGAACATGCAATCAACTTTGCGTTAAACAACAGTTTGCCTTTGTGGGCATTAGCAAGCATTATCTCTGGGTCCCTACTTGGAAGCACTAAGCTCCAACAAGTGTCATCATGTGATAGTGCTCCAGGGTGCCAGGGCACCCTGCTTGAGAAAGTCTACTCTAAGGCTTAGCTACTCCCAATGTTTTCATTGCTTTACATGTTCCTAGATAGAAGTCCTTGTTAAGGACAAACTCAAGGCAGAGGTGCCTTGACACAACAGAATGACGTCACATATATTCAGGTCAGAATTTTCTATAAGTCATGCTAGCCTCCTGCCTAAAGGCGCTAACTTCATAGAGGTGCCTGAAACTGCCAGGACCAGCTGTCATTTTGACCTGGTCTGTGTTAATGATGTTAGCATACAAAACCAATTTGCTGCTTAATTTATACAGTACTTATTTAGGAGCGCTGGGAGCAGCTCTTGTATAACAGAAGCCCTAAATGCAGTGGTGTCAATTCTGATCAGTAGCGGATCCATGAGCAGACTTCCTGCTGAATCAGAGAAGAACATAATGGATTTCCCTTTTGTGACATCTGTGTCCATTCAGGTTAATCCTTCAGCCCAGAACCATATTATATCTATAGACCATAATCTATAGACAAATGTAAACAGACGAACGTCCATCTGTAGACATGTGTGGTTTGTTTTGCTCTGAATCGAAATTCGGACTAATTTTTAGTTATTCAAAATTCGGATGTATAGTATACAATAGTACAATAGTAACAAATTTAAACAAATCCAAAATAACAAACCAAAATTCAGACGAAATTCGATTTGTATTCTAAAACAAATCTGAATTGAATTCGAAAACAAATTTGAATCGAATTTGAAAACTAATTTGGATCAAAATCGAAAAAATTAGAAATCGATTTTTGAAAAAAGAATACAATAAAATAGAATATAAAATAATAAAGCAATAGAATAAAAATGAAAGAATAGTAAAGAAGATGGTTATATATTCTTTCTGTTTTATTCTATTTTGTTGTTTTTCTATTCTATTTTTTTCTTTTCTATTCTATTCTTTTCTATTCTTTTCTATTCCATTCTAATCATTTCTATTTGAATTAATTCTATTCGATATTCAAATTTCGGAAGATGGATATATATTAATTCTTTCTATTTTTATTCTATTCTTTTCTATTCTATTGCTTTTCTATTCTATTCTTTTCTATTCTATTCTCTTTTTTTCTAGTCTAATCTTTTCTATTCAAAATTCAAATTTCGGATGATGGTTATATATTATTTCTATTTTATTCTAATTTTCAAATTGTCAGACAGTCAGTATCAATAGCCTAATGCAATAGCTGCATTAAAATGGAAAAACAAAAATTCAATTTGAATGTGTTTTCAAATACTGATTCGGTAATTTTTTTTGATTTTTTTTTTTAATGCTGTCAAATTTTTGGGAATTCAGTTGAATTTTTCAAATTCCAATACGAAACAAATTCCGAAAACAAATAATAACGTAAATGTAATGAATTTAGCGAAACTAATTTATTTAAATAACGAATCAAAATAAAACGAAACAATACAACATTTTTCGTCCTGCACATGTCTATCCATCTGCATTCCTTTACCTCTAATGCATGACATTTAGGCCCATTAAATGTAAATATATGCAAACTTCTTTTTTTTTTCTGACCTAGATGGACTCTGAAATACTGACAGCGA
This sequence comes from Aquarana catesbeiana, assembly GCF_042186555.1. Classification (NCBI taxonomy): domain Eukaryota; kingdom Metazoa; phylum Chordata; class Amphibia; order Anura; family Ranidae; genus Aquarana; species Aquarana catesbeiana. The sequence continues at coordinate 647,610,230 of NC_133327.1, forward strand.
GATGTGACCTGAACGGTTGTGTGAAAGGGCCCTAAGGTAAAGACCATGGTATTTGCAAATGTTAGGAATTTATGTGTAAAAACATGTAAAATATCCCCTTTAAATAACAGGTAACTATAGAATCCAAAGGAATAACATTTAATACCCATCGTTTTTGATCCAGGGTTACATGGTCAATTTCAAACTTGTGCTAATGAACAGTTTAACAAACATGTTGACAATCATTGACTAAGGTAAAAACTGCCATATCTAAAAGAAAAAAAAAGAAAAAACAAAGTTACAGTGCATATGTTAATAAATTCTTCTACTTATAACAGAACTATATTCGGTCAATCAACAAAAACTATTGTTATTTGTTATGCTGCTATCCTTAGTAAATAGATAGGAAGGTATATTATATTTACTTGTTTTAAACTTTTTTTTTTTACATTTCTTCAGTTGCTTCCTGGTTCCTGGCCTAGGCCAAAAAATGGCATACATCCCAGGAGTTTTCATGGGCATTTTTTTCTTTCAGGAGAGGAGGAGGGGCTTTCTCAGCTAAGCACACCCTCCTGTCTGCATGCCTGACTTAAGGGAAGATGGATTCCAGGAAGTAAATGCTACATGAATTATCTGCCCATGGCCACAGCTATAAATACTAGGGAGGGGGGTTGAGAGATATATCTCAACAAAATAAAGCATGGAGAAACGGACAGATGTAGAGCTGCATGATTCTGGATAAAATGAGAATCACAATTTTTTTGCTTAGAATAAAGATCATGATTCTCTCACAGTTCTCGGCGTAACATCATCTTTTACATTAGACAAAAAATTGGGCTAACTTTACTGTTTAGTTTTTCTTTTTTAATTCATTGAAGTGTATTTTTTCCCAAAAAGTTGCTTTTGAAAGACCGCTGCGCTAATACAGTGTGACATAAAATAATGCAAGGACTGCCATTTTATTCTCTAGGATCTCTGCTATATATATATATATATATTTATATATATATATATATATATATATATATATATATATATATATATATATATATATATAATGTTTGGGGGGTTCTAAGTCATTTTCTAGCAACAAATACAGATTTTAACTTGTAAGCAACAAGTGTCAGAAAAGCTCTTGATTGGATAGATTGATAGCAGCGCAGCCATCTGTACACAGATGCAGGACTCAGGAGCGTGCCCATATGGGTGTCCACTTCAGGAGAGCCTTCTCCAACATGGACACTCGATGCGGGGAGGAGCTACCAGCGCCGCCCGGGGTCCCCAGAAGTCGAGGATCGGGGCCACTCTGTGCAAAACGAACTGCACAGTGGAGGTAAGTATGACATCTTTGTTATTTTAAAAAAAGAGGGTTTACAACCTCTTTAAGTGGTTAAACTGCCCTTATTTGCAGACTGATATTGATCATTTCGAAGCTATCAAAAATACCAATTTGTTTGTACGCAATGTCCTCTTGAAAGTTATGTATTCTAGATTCAACACCACTTCTGATACTGTTTTAATAACTGATAAATATAGTAAAAAAGATTTCTGTATGTTGAAGATACTCAATGAGTTACTGGCCGAAAGTGGCCCACTCGACCTTATCGATACCATTGATCTCAAGGAGATATTTGATACGGTCAATAGGGAAACCTTTAATCCGAAAACGAACCTAAAAAGAAGATCCCAAATGTTTCCTTCCATTCAAAACTACCAGAATTCAACTATTTTTCTTAAACAAGTGACGTGGAAATGGAAAAAAATTAAAATTTCGGAGCGGGCAGAATCCAATCTGTCAACTGGCCAACAAAAAGCACTTAGGAATTTAACTGATAACAACAATTTGGTCATAAAACCCTCCAACAAAGGGGGGAACATTGTGGTGATGGACATAGAACATTACAAAAGTATGTGTATGAAACTACTGTCAAATAAGAAATGGTATAGACGTATAAGTGGGGATAGGATTCCCGAGATCAACAATACTGCATATCATCAAGATATCTCAACAGATTTGGGAATACATCCGTACACCATTTCCGTGGGAGGTATGTTTCTATGCCTTGCCTAAGACACACAAGAATGTGAAGGACCCCTCGGGTCGTCCCATCGTGTCCGGAAATGGATGTATAACCAAAAATGGCAGTCGCTACATCGACTCTATTTTACGTTCTTTTTGTGCTGATCATCCCCTCTTATCTACGCGATACCTTGCATCCTTTACAAATACTTGACGATATGCAAGTTCCAGCTTTGGCATTATTGGTCAGTATTGATGTTGAGGCACTATATTGCAGTATCCCACATAAACAGGGCATTGACGTAGTCAACTTATTTCTCATTCAGATGGACTGGCGAGAGGGTTAATTTCATCATTATGTGGCAGATTTACTATTTTTCATTTTGTCCAACAATGCCCTTTGCTTTGCGGTCTCCCACTGCCTCCAGGTGCAGGGCGTCGCTATGTGCACATGTTGTGCCCCAGCGTACGCCAATCTGTACCTGGGGGGGGTGGGAGTGACATATTTTCTCAGGCGATGGTCTTGTGATGTACCTGTGCCATGTCCTTTCGTGGCACAGGTACATCGACGACATCTTCATCGTCTAGGATGGCAGTCTGGAATTTCTAATTGAATTTCTCACTAAATTTAATTCCAATGATTGGAACTTACAGTTTACTATGATCTATGACTGTAATAAAATTCCCTTTCTTGACATAATGGTTCATAAAGATGAGAATGGATATCTATCCAGCAGCTTATCCTGCAAGCCTATATCAGGCAACACTATTTTGCACACTACTAGTGCTGATCCTGCACCCCTAGTGCGTTCGACCCCAGTACCTTCGGCTGAAGTGTAACTGCAGTACCACTGAGGCATTTGAGATTGAGGCAGGTCTGTTGAGAGATCGACTCAGAGTGAGAGGATATAGCAAAAAATGTTTAGCTAAAGCATATAACCAAGCAAGAGGCAAGACTAGAAATTCATTATTGTTCTATAAAAAAGTTGTAAAGACGAGCGGTAATGTTCGTTTTGTTACCTGTTATAGCTCTCAACATGAGATCTTTAAAACTGTACTTCAAAAACACTGGTTTCTGTTGACCAGTGATCCAGTTATCTCCAGGTTTGTCCCTCCACAACCGTTGGTAGTGTACCAATGGGCCTCAGCTCTTAAGGATAAGTTGGTGCACAGCCACTTGGATGGACCAAGTTCTAAAACTCATTCACTCAAGGGCACTTTCCAATGAGGTGGATGCCCGTACTCTAAGTACATCAATAAGGGCCAAAAGCTGATCTTACCGAATGGGAATAGAGATGTTTCCCAAAAAAAGTCCTCATGACCTGCGAATGCAGGGCGTTCTACATGGGGAAGACCTTTAGGGAATTTTGGAAACACATTTACGACCATACTTATGCCATTGAGATAAGCGATCTATACTCCCCTATAGGTAGGCATGCTGCCCAAGACCATGCATATGGTTCTCCCAAAGTCCAGTTTGTATGCCTTGAACATATCCCACAGGATCCACGTGGGGGGAGACTGGGATAGGGTTATTCTCTAGAGAGAAATGAGGTGGATATTCTCACTAGGAGCCACCAAGGCCCCTGGTTTGAATGAAGCCACCTCATTTAAGTCCTTCTTACCCATTTAGGGTGTGGTAATTATGTAATGATGTACTATTGTACAGTATATGATTCTTAACTGTTTTTCCATTTAGGGACCTGTGCTATGTGTCATGCATGATGCTGCCTTCTACTCAGGGCACATGATAGTGTTTGGAGATCAGTGCTTATATTTATATTTATATTCATAGCTGTGATTCTACCCCCTCCCCCTTTTTTTTGTCACCAGTTGCTTTGCCCCCTTTCCCCCCTTTTTTTATTTTCCCAGGAGCTGCAATCCCTTCTTGTTTTCCAGCTCCCTCCCTGTACACCCTGTGCATACACGCCCATGGGGAGGATTTCTCTTGATGCCATAGGCCAACCTAGGCGTTTGGAGACCGGTTGGATTGGTTTCCTCTTTTTTCTTTGCCCCAAGTGCCGTGCTCACTATTCCGTGGACATGATGTCACTACCCCGGCGCCCACACTCCAGCGTGATGTCAGCATGTTAACGTTGCACCACATACACTGTGTGGGCGGGGCCAACCCAGCGGTCTGGACTATCTAGTCTGAACCATGCCTTGGCCACAGTGCAGTCTGCCAAGTTACTGGCCACCTGATGTGTTGAGTCTGTCTTCCTCTCAGGGTAAGTTATCTTGCGTTTTAAGGTCTATAGCCTCTACACTGTAGTTCCATTAATTTGTATGGAGATGTTGGTTGGTCCTTTGCTGTCCACTATTGCTGGTTCTGGCTTTTCTTCTATCTTTTTTTTACATAAAATAATTTGTTCACTAGCACTGATATTTGCAATGGGATATTTTTCTTGCATAGTCTCCTAATTTTATCACATTCACAGTAACTGATACACATTAACCAAGTCTTATTTTTATTTTATTTCCTATTTTTGAAAGGATTCACTTCAATATTCACACTATGTGTGATTGGCCTCTGTGTCTACATAGAAGACATCTTACTAATTATATATACACTGGGCCATAGGTCATTCACATTTGCACAATTTATTTTTGGAGTAAGTTACATTTATTTCCAATTTCATTATATAAATATTTTATCTCATCACGTTAGCACATGGGCACCTTCATCAAATATCTATTTATTTTATTTTACACAACATAATTTTTTTTAGTCATATTCTTTGGATTTATATTCATTGTTTGGTTAGGTTTTCATTTGGTCTATTTTATTGATTGTTTAGGTGTGGGTACTTCTCTCTGTGGGACCGACATCCTTCGCCCAGGCTCCGGCTTCTCATTGGGTTCCATCTCCCCGCCCTCACACAGCTCTGGGGGGAAGACCGGTGGTACGGGTGGCATTCTATGCATTCAAGCATCAATTTTTATTGTTGTTCTGTTTTGAAGTTTTCTTTTAAAATTTAGGGTGGTACACCCACCTGAATACATCTTTTTTTTGTCCACTTTATAGCTAGGCATATACACAGCACTAGGAGGACAGGATTTTTTCATCAATTGTAAGTGGAACATATTGGATAATATATGTGAATATTTGGAATCCCCCTTCTCCCCCTCCCCCCTTTTTTTTTGCACTGGTGTACTTATTTATGCCCTTAAACTCCAGGCATCTCTCTGTACTTCTCCCAAAGAAGCGAGACTCCACTCGCGAAACGCGTCGAGGCCCAGCACAGCTGTCCTAGACTGTTGGCAGTCACTTTCATGACATATGTTGTAGTAGTAGTATAGTAGTAGTATACTTTCTTTTTTCTGTATTATATGTTGTTTTTAAATATTTGTCAATAAATCATTTACAAATTTTACTTGGCATGTTTGAGGTGTACTCTTTAAAAGTCCCATGGGCAATTTTGTTTTTTGTTGTGTGCAGCAGAATAGCCATTGTCTGCTTTTGTCTCTGGATTCCATTGAAAGAATGGTAACTCCTTGTCTAGAAATGATCAGACATATTGGGACCAACATCAATGAGTACAGTTTCTGGGATTTAGAAAGTAAAGAGCTCTGAAATGTGGAAGTTCTTTTATATACTAACCGAAGATTCATTTTTTTAATGAATAATAGATAACATTATATATATATTTAAAAGGCCTTGTTTATATTAAAATCTCTCAGCAACTTTGCAAATATATTCGCTTACCTGCTTTTTTTCCCCTCTTGAGCATGGAGAGCTGCCCCTCCAGGCTCAAGCAGTTGTAAACATTGCATTGTTTATATACAGCCCTTCTGCAGTCTGCACTGATCTGCCCACTCTCCATTACTGGGAATTGGAAGGTTAGCCTGCTGGTATGAACATATAGCTGGGCTTACACATGCACTGGCTTGCTATCTATGGGGATAAATGGCACAGCAATCAAATACAGAAAGGTTTCTTAAAAGTAAGAGCTGTGAAAATGTAGAATAGACTCCCTCCAGATTGGGTTCTGGCCAAGCTCAGTAGATTGCTTTAAAAAAGACCTGGATTCTTACATAAATGTACATAATATACCTGTTTACTGACATTTATAGGTAAACAATTCCTATTTTGAGAGGGCAGGGACAGTGAACCCTTAGCACCACATCCCTAGTAGATATACATATAAATAGAGGGAATTGGGGTAAAGTTACCCCTGGGACTTTTAAGGTGCTTATAGTATCAGATCAAATCAAAAAAACAATGTATGCAACTGTATAAAAAAATATAAATCTTTTATTCAAAATTTTTAATACAAAATATCACCAAAGAATTAAAAAAGACCAGCAATCTTTCAATCTGAATCAATCAATTATTACATGAGATTGACAAAACCACTGGATACGTCTCACCCGTTTAGGATCTCCCAACCCATTATGGTCAACAGAGGAGCTAATATGTAAAATACATTAGCCAAAGGCTTAAATTGAATCAAAGTATATTGTTGAGGGCTAATAAAGCCTTATGAACAAAACTGAAAGGAGAGCATCGCTGCTTCAAAGTCTCCACTAGGTGGTACTCCAAATGGCAGCCTTAGAATATCAGTACGTGAGGTCCATACTTAAGCAGCCTTAGTATGCTGAATGATGGAGTGGATGTACACGGAGCGGGAAAACAGCATCTACCTCCCCCCAGAGCCTCAAAGTTTTCCCCTGCTGTAGCAAATTGGATCATGCTTTTCTGGAGTTTTTTGCATTCCTCTGAATCAACTGTGGGTATAGGAATGGGTATATGGGATTGTAAGATTTTTTTATTTTTTTTATTTTATTGGTTGAACTAGGTGAACTTGTGTCTTTTTTCAACCTAACTATGTAACTATGTAAACAATTACCGAATGAGAACAAAATGGGGTGGGACTGTACATGTACCTTGCAGGGTCTAATAAATACACATACTACATAGGTCCCACCCCATACTCTTTTAACATATGTTACTATGTAGCAAGCGGTGTGTAGGCTGGTGTCTGGATACCCTCTGTCCCTAAATTGTGAAAATTTGATTCAGATCTAAGATTACCCCTTCTGGAACACTCAAAAAATGCAAATGTAACTGATCGGTAATGCAACACATACAGTGCCTTGCAAAAGTATGCACCCCCTTGGCATTTTTCGTGTTTTGTTGCCTCACAACCTGGAATTAACATGGATTGTTTGAGGATTTGCATCATTTAGACCCCTTTCACACTGGGGCGCTTTGCAAGCAAAAATAAAAATAGCGCCTGCAAAGCGCCCTGAAAGAGCCGTTCCTGTCTCTCCAATGTGACAGCCCGAGTGCTTTCACACTGAAGCGGTGCTCTGGCAGGATGCTAAGGCTACTTTCACACTGAGGCGTGAGGGCGCTGGCGGTACAGCGGCGCTAAATATAGCGCCGTTTTACCGTCGTTTTAGCTGCGCTAGCCGGGCAGTTTTAAACCCCCCGCTAGCGGCCGAAAAAGGGTCAAAACTGCACGCAAAACGACGCTGCAGCGGCGATTTGCGGGTGGGTTTGCAGCGCTGCCCCATTATTTTCAATGGGAGGGGCGCTTTAGGAGTGGTAAATACACCGCTCCTAAAGCGCTCCAAAGATGCGGCTTGCAAGACTTTTTAGACCACCCTGCAAGCGCACCGCTCCAGTGTGAAAGCCCTCGGGGCTTTCACATTGGAGTGCACTGAGCAGCTCTTTCGGGGCGCTTTGCAGGTGCTATTTTTAGCACTTTAGCGCCTGCAAAGAGCCTCAGTGTGAAAGGAGCCTAAAAAAAGACCTGCTAGCAGCATCTTTGGAGCGATGAACGGGTATACCGCTCCTCCACCGCTCCTGCCCATTGAAATCAATGGGCAGCGTGGCTATGCCGCCGGCAAAACGCTGCTGCAGCAGCACTTTGCGGGTGGTTTTAACCCTTTCTCAGCTGGTTTTAATCCTTTCTCAGCCGCTAGCGGGGGGTAAAAGTGCCCTGCCAGCGGGTGAATAGCGCCACAAAATTGACGGTAAAGCGCCGCTAAAAATAGCGGCGCTTTACCGCCGATGCACCCACTGCCCCAGTGTGAAAGGGGCCTTAATTTACAGAACATGCCCACAACTTTGAAGATGTTTTTTTTTTTATTGTGAAGCAAACAACAAATAGGACAAAATAAACATAAAAAGTCAATGTGCATAACTATTCACCCCCTAAAGTCAATACTTTGTAGAGCCACCTTTTGCGGCTATCACAGCTCCAGATTGCTTTGGATAAGTCCCTATAAGCTTGCCACATCTTACACTGGAATTTTTGCCCATTCCTCCTTGTAAAACTGCTCCAGCTCCTTCAAGTTAGATGGTTTGTGCTTGTAAATAAGGATGAGCCGAACACCCCCCAGTTCGGTTCGCACCAGAACATCCGAACAGGCAAAAAATTCAGAACACACAAACACTGTTAAAGTCTATGGGACACGAACATGAAAAATCAAAAATTCTCATTTTAAAGGCTTATATGCAAGTTATTGTCATAAAAAGTGTTTGGGGACCTAGGTCCTGCCCTAGGGGACATGTATCAATGCAAACATTTTTTGAAAAAACATCAGTTTAATGCTTAAAGTGAAACAATAAAAATTAAATATTCCTTTAACCACTTCAATACCAGGCACTTAGACACCTTCCCGCCCAGCCCAATTTTCAGCTTTCAGCGCTGTCGCAATTTGAATGACAATTGCGCGGTCATGCTACACTGTACCCAAACAAATTTTTTATCATTTTGTTTCCACAAATAGAGCTTTCTTTTGGCGGTATTTGATCACCTTTGCGGTTTTTATTTTTTGCGCAACAAATAAAAAAAAAACGAAAATTTTGAAAAAAAACAAGTTTTTCTTTGTTTCTGTTAAAACTTTTTGTAAATAAGTACCTTTTCTTCTTCAATGACGGGCACTGATATGGCTGTACTGACGGGCACTGATACGGCGGCACTGATGGGCACCGATGAGGTGGCACTGATGAGGTGGCACTGACGGGCACTGATGATGGGCACTGATAGGTGGCACTGATGGGCACTGATAGGTGGCACTGGTATGCGGCACTGACGGGCACTGATGATGGGCACTGATAGGTGGCACGGATGGGCACTTATAGGCGGCACTGATGGGCACTCATAGGTGGCATTGATGGGCACTCGTAGGTGGCATTGATGGTTACTTATGGGTGGCACTGATAGTTGGCACAGATGGGCACGGATGGGCACTGATAGATGGGCACTGATGGGCACGGATGGGCACTGACAGGTGGCATGAATGGACACTGATGGGTGGCACTGATGGCATTACTTGTTTGCAGTGATGCCCCTAAGGGTGGCATTGCTGGGCATCACTGCAACATAATTGTGCCAATCAGTACCCATTTGTGGGCACTGATTGGCACAGATTTGGCACACTGGGCACATGTGGATGGCCATGGGGTACATACCTGGCCATCCACATGTTGCCCCTTCCCTGGTGGTCCTAGTGGCGATCCCTGGTGGTCCAGTGTGGTGATCTGCGGGGGGGCTGCGCTGATAAACAATCAGCGCAGACCCCCCCTGCCAGGAGAGCCGCCGATCGGCTCTCCTCTACTTGCGTCTGTCAGACGCGAGTGAGGAAGAGCCGATCAACGGCTCTTCCTATTGACAGCGTGATCAGCCGTGATTGGACACGGCTGATCACGTGGTAAAGAGCCTCCACCGGAGGCTTTTTACCAAGATCAGTGTAGCGGTGTGTCAGACTGACACACCGCTCCACCGATCGTCGCAATGCGCGCCCCCGGGGGCGCGCTGCGGCATGTTATCCTGCTGGACGTCATATGATGTCCAGTCAGGATAACAGAGCCACTTCCCGGACGTCAATCCGCTATAGGGCGGGCAGGAAGTGGTTAAATATTCCCCATGTTTAGAACAGTACTGCAGAAAAATTACATTTCTAAAATAAAAAAGTCATTTAAAACTGATCGCGGCTATAATAAATTGTCTGGTCTCAGCAATATAGATAAAATTCATTGAAAAAAACGGCATTGAGTCCCCCCAGTCCATTTCCAGGCCCTTTGGGTCTGGTATGAATATTAGGGAGAACCCCAAACCAAAAAAAAACAAAAATTGAGTGGGGGTCCCCCCAAAATCCATACCAGGTCCTTTAGGTCTGGTATGGAACTTAAGGGGAACCCTGCGCCAAATTTTTAAAAAATGGCGTAGGGCCCCCCCAAAATCCATACCAGACCCTTATCCGAGCACGCAACCTGGCAGACCGCAGGAAAATAGGGGGGACGAGAGAGCGCCCCCCTTTCTGAACCGTACCAGGCCACATGCCCTCAACATGGGCAGGGTGCTTTGGGGTCTGACGCCAAAGCACCTTGTCCCCATGTTGATGGGGACAAGGGCCTCATCCCCCCAACCCTTGCCCGGTGGTTGTGGGGGTCTGCGGGCAGGGGGCTTATTGGAATCTGGAAGCCCCCTTAACAAGGTGACCCCAGATCCCAACCCCCCCATGTGAATTGGTAATGGGGTACATTGTACCCCTACTATTTCACAAAAAAAGTGTCAAAAATGGTAAAAAAGACAAGAGACAGCTTAGGACAAGTCCTTTTTTAAAAGATAAAAAAATAAAAATGTCCAGCGATGCCCATTCTTCTTCTATCACTCTGCCGCCGAGCCGAAAAAAGAAAAAAAATACTGCAACACCTACGCCTCCATGGGAGGCTTCCGCCGAGTAACCCTTCCCATTGGTGACAGCTGTTATATAGCTGAGGGCAGGGCCACCCGGTGATGTAAAGGGGTGATGTCCTCCCCCCTCTGATGCCATGGGGGTTCCCCATGGCTTCCCCGTGGACACAGAGGGGGTGGGGTCAGCCGTTTACGTCACCGGGTGGCCCCGCCCTCAGCTATATAATAGCTGTCACCAATGGGAAGCGGCACTCTATCGGCGGCGTAATAGAAGATGAATGGACATCGCTGGACATTTTTATTTTTTTATCGGGGTCCGGTATGGATTTTGGGGGGCCCCTGTGCCATTTTTTTTCATTTTGGCACAGGGTTCCCCTTAAAATCCATACCAAACCTGAAGGGTCTGGTATGTATTTTTGGGGGCACCCCTACGCCATTTAAAAAAAAAAATTGGCGCAGGGTTCCCCATAATTTCCATACCAGACATGAAGGGCCTGGTATGGATTTTGAGGTGACCCCCACGCAATTTTTTTTACATTTTTGGTTCAGCGTTCCCCTTAATATTCCTACCAGACCCAAAGGGCCTGGTATTGGACTGGGGGGACCCCATGCCATTTTTTTCAATGAGTTTTATCTATATTGCAGAGACCCGACAATTCATTACAACCGCGATCAGTTTTAAATGACAATTTTTCCTTTAGAAATTTCGTTTTTCTGCGGTACTGTTCTAAAAATGGGAAAAATGTGCCACTTTACAGGCATACTATAGACACCCCTCAGGCATATTTAAAGGAATATTTCATTTTTATTGTTTCACTGTAAGCATTAAAAAAAATCACTGCTCCCGAAAAATGGGCGTTTTTAATTTTTTTTTGCATTGATACATGTCCTCTGGGGCAGGGCCCGGGTCCCTAAACACTTTTTATGACAATAACTTGCATATAAGGCTCCTTGTACACGGGACACTGGAGCAAACTCCTCTCAACGAACTTGAAACCGGCGTTTAGAAATGCCCTTTTTGCCATGTTTTGTGGCGTTTAGCAGCGTTTTACCGTGCTTGCGTCTAGAAGTGTTTAGGATAATCTCATTAACCCCCCCAGCTCAAAAAAACATTGTTATGTAACTATTTCAGCCATTTTGACCAGAGTGAGTAGCAGCAGCAGAGAGAGCAGCTGTATTTGCCTCTATTTCTGTGCTTTTTTTGCAATAGATCCCATAATGAGCATATGTGAGGAAATGCTCCTGACGTTGTTCTTGATGAGGCTAGAACGACGTAGAAAATTGCGTGCGAGGTCCAGAGTAATGCCCCGTACACACGGTCGGATTTTCCGATGGAAAATGTGTGATAGGACCTTGTTGTCGGAAATTCCGACCGTGTGTAGGCTCCATCACACATTTTCCATCGGATTTTCCGACACACAAAGTTTGAGAGCAGGATATAAAATTTTCCGACAACAAAATCCGTTGTCGGAAATTCCGATCGTGTGTACACAAATCCGACGGACAAAGTGCCACGCATGCTCAGAATAAATAAAGAGATGAAAGCTATTGGCCACTGCCCCATTTATAGTCCCGACGTACGTGTTTTACGTCATTGCGTTCAGAATGATCGGATTTTCCGACAACTTTGTGTGACCGTGTGTATGCAAGACAAGTTTGAACCAACATCCGTCAGAAGAAATCCTAGGATTTTGTTGTCGGAATGTGGTGTACGGGGCATTAGAGTTCGTCGATATTGGACCCATCCATTGATTGCACAGTGAATGTCGGTAGGATATTTTTCCAACATGTACATACAGCTGCGTACCTCCCCCCGACAAAATTTTTAATTTCACAATTTGTTTTTCCTTTATTTTTTGAAGTCATGTTGGTGGGGGGTGGGGGCTGACTAGACATTGGTATGAAATGCATGCTGATGTTCACACTGGGTGTAGACACTGATTAGATTAGAACTTGGATGAAGGGTGGGTGTCCAAGATAATAGTTGAGACAGTCCTGTGAATCATTGTCCAAGCTACCAAGAAAACTTGAGACCAGGGCAAAATGGAATTTAAAGCAAAAACTTCAATTTCATGAAACTATGTTTGATCAAGCTCAATGGGGGGGTCATCTTGGTCAAATCTGAACATATGGGTCACATTCCAATTAAAATTTGGATACAGCAATGCTAGTGGTGTATTGCATTGCATCAAGGGCTATATATGGTCTATGAATCATCGCAAGTAATTAAAACATTTTAAACTATTTTTTTAATGTTTTTTCATCCTTTTCCATCATAATTTTGTCTTTTCAGGTCAAAAATATAGGGTACCTTTAAAAACGCTTATAAGCGAAAACGCGTCTAAACGCCGGTACCGCATTTAGCCACGTTTAGTCGCGTTTGGCGTCTGAAACGTGGAAATCTACGACGTCTGAACCCATTTTTTTGCTTTCAAAGAAACGCTGTTAAACGCAACTGCCTAAAAATGGCAATAAACAAGACTGTGTACATGGTCACATAGGATAACATTGAATGAGTTGAAGGGCAGTTGAAAAAAGCGTCCAACTGCCCCTGAACGTACGTTTAGCAGCATTCTGTGTACATGCCTTTAAAATGAGCACTTTTGATTTTTCATGTTAGTTTCCCATAGACTTTAACAGTGTTCCGGCGGCTTTCGAATTTGCCCCGAACACCACATGTTGTTCGGTGTTCATCCGAACAACCAAAGTTCGGCCCGAACTTATGCTTGGGCCGAACCGTTCGCCCATGCCTACTTGTGAACAGCAATCTTTAAGTATGACCACAGATTTTCTATTAGATTGAGGTCTGGGCTTTGACTAGGCCATTAAAAGCACATTTACATGTTTCCCCTTAAACTACTGAAGTGTTGCTTTAGCAGTGTGTTGGGGTCATTGTCCATCTGGAAGGTGAACCTCCGTTCCAAGCCTCAAATCACACACAGAGTGGTACAGGTTTTCCTCAAGAATATCCCTGTATTTAGCACCATCCATCTTTCCCTCAACTCTGACCAGTTTCCCAGTCCCAACTGGACTGCTGGTCTGCTGGTGTTCTTTGGGGGATGTGATGTGTTGGGTTTGCACAAGACATAGCATTTTCTTTGATGGCCAAAAAGTTCAATTTTAGTCTCATCAGACCAGAGCACCTTCCTCCATACATTTTGGGAGTCTCCAACATGCCTTTTCACAAACTCAAAACATGCCATTTTGTTTTTTGCAGAAAGTAATGGCTTTCCTCTGGCCACTCTGCCATAAAGCCCAACTCTATGGAGCGTATGGCTTATTGTCTTCCTATGTACAGATACTCCAGTCTCTGCTGTGGAACTCTGCAGCTCCTCCAGGGTTACTTTAGGTCTCTGTGCTGCCTCTCTGATTAATGTCCATCTTGCCCGGTCCATGAGTTTTGGTGTGCGGCTGTCTCTTGGCAGGTTTGCTGTTGTGCCATGTTCTTTCCATTTAGTTATAATAGATTTGATGGTGCTCCTAGGGATCATCAAAGATTTGGATATTTTTTTATAGCCTAACCCTGACTTGTACTTCTGAACAACATTGTCCCTTACTTGTTTGGAGAGTTCCTTGGTCTTCATGGCAGTGTTTGGTTAGTGGTGCCTCTTGCTTAGTTGTTGCAGCCTCTGGGGCCTTTCTAAAAGGTGTGTATATGTAATGACAGATCATGTGACACTTAGATTGCACACAGGTGGACATCATTTCACTAATTATGTGACTTCTGAAGGTAATTGGTTGCACCAGAGCTTTTTATGGGCTTCATAACAAAGGGGGTGAATACATACGTACATGCCAATTATCAGTTTTTTATTTCTGAAAAATTGTTTTATGTATATATTTTTCTACTTTTACTTCACCAACTTAGACTATTGTGTTCTGATCCATCACATATAATTCAGATTAAAAAAAATATTTAACTAAAGGCTGTAATGTAACATAATAGGTAAAAAGCCAAAGAGGGTGAAAACTTTTGCAAGGCACTGTAATCCCTCTCTCGTAACTCCCTACAGGAGGAGTCCAGACTTGTAATTTCATAATGACATGTAGGCATGTGTTATTAATTTCATGTTAGGTTGTGTTAGGAATGTCTTAATTGTCCTAATAAGATTGTAGGGCCTTAAAGTGCAACTGAATGTGTCCTATGTGGTATTATATAGCAGAATGTCTGCACAACCAGCTCTATTATAGAAACCCAACTGCAGACTTTAATTCAGTTAAAGGTTATAATTATGAAAAATTACCTTTGAAAACAGCTTTTATTGTGCAGCTGTCTGTGCTTAGGATAGCCAAGTTGCTGCAACATCCTGTAGCTGTATTCTTCAAAAGTTATATTAAATTAGTAAAACAATATGTTATATGTTAGTTTCATTAAAAATGGGCTACTTACCAGCTCCTTTTTAAACTATGATATTGAGTGAGTTTAGGTTCACTTTAGTTAAAGTATCTCTAAAGCCAAACTTTTTTTAGTTGTGTTTTTGCTATCCTTGTCCCATTGGGGACAATTACCTTCACTTTATTTTTCACAGAAAGGAAGAAGATATCTCTTCAAAATATGGGAAAACTCCTTTTAAGACAGTTGTTAACACAACAAGTCCCAGTTGGAATTTGTGAAAATGTGAAAATAAGTTTTTTTTCACTAAAAGTCCCATTGAAGTCAGTGGAAATCCAGGCCAGGCAATTAAAATGTGTACTACAGAGCAGCAAATGGTGCAAAATTGTGCAGAAAAGCTCCTGTCAGCCATGCCTGATGAGGTAATAAGGCCCAATAAATAGCATGGGCCACTTCATTTAAAAATTCTACCTGGAATCCTACAGTGTATTTTCATGTTTGTAATCAAATTTGAGAAAACTCCACTTTATGTTTACAGCAATACAAAACCTTGGGCTGCACTCTATGTTTATCAACCACATCTCAAAGTGAAAAATTGTACCTCTACGATTTAGCCCAATCTGGGTGAAACGCGGCATAGGCATGTGTACTGTAGCCGAAGTTTGTACTTTCACTTTGAGACATGGTAGATACACATAGAGTGCGGCCCTGGGGTTTGTATTACTGTAGATGGATGGAGCAGGACCTGCTACCTGCGACACCAGCACCTAGAGAGAAGAGAATGCTGGTGGGATGGCATACAGGGTGCTTTGAGTGGCACCATACCTTTATATTTTTTACCTTTTAGATGTTTCTGAGGAAAAGGTTCCATGGCTGACTGCAAGCATTTCTCAGCTAGCTCAGCGTAGTTTGTCCCAATAGCTGGGCTGGCGACTGCCTGACTCCCGTTTTTATTATCTTACAGGATCTTTGGCAGGATCAAGCTAGCACCTGAGCCTCGGCCCAAGGCAGAACCCCCCCCCCCCCAGACTAGGGGGTACTCCTCAGGGCCACCGACAGCCTCCTCAACACACAGATCTCCATCTTCCACCTCACTGCCCCTGCTGGCATTGTCCATGTCTATTTATGAGGTTATCTCAGTCCCCTGCCAGCCCACTACTGGGAATTGGCTGAGGCCTCATAAATATGCATGGTAGATCCTCCTAACCCCCATCCTCTAATTCTAGAAGATTCTCCAACCTTCCATAAATCAGGGGAAGGCACCAGAGAACTGCCATAAAGAGTCATCCAGTCCTGAACTCCAATAACCCTGACCCAATTATAGACTCACAAATTTACAGCATGGGTCAGGATATGGTTTTCCTACTCTACTTCTAGCACAGTCTAGAGGGTACTACAGTAAGCTACATTTATTTTTTATTTTTTAAGTTTGAATGGGGGCATGTAAAAATATTAAATGTATTATCCCAAGTTGGCTGCAAAATGGTAAATACTCTTTAACCACTTGCCGACCGCTGCACGCTGATTTACATCGGCAGAATGGCACGGGCAGGCAAAAGGGCGTACCTGTACGTCCCTTTGAATTTGCCGCCTAGCTGGTCCCGTGAACTCGATGTTCGTGGGCGGCCCGCAATTGCAGTGAGGGGAGGCAGAACGGGAAGATGCCTATGTAAACAAGGCATTTCCCTGTTCTGTCTAGCAACATGACAGGGAGCTACTGCTCCCTGTCATCGGGAGCAGTGATTTCTGTCATGTTGTAGTGAGCCCACCCCCCCTACAGTTAGAACACATCCAGGCAACACACTTAACCCCTTGATCGCCCCCTAGTGTTTAACCCCTTCCCTGCCAGTGTCATTTATACAGTAATCAGTGGCTACTTGTAGCTCTGATCGCTGTAAAAAAATGTAAACAGTCCCAAAATAGTGTCAAAAATGTCAGATCTGTCCGCAATAATGTCGCAGTCCCGATAAAAATTGAAGATCGCCACCATTACTAGTAAAAAAAAATTAATAATAAAAATGCCATAAATATATCCCCTATTTTGTAAACGCTATAAGTTTTGCGCAAACCAAAATCAAAATACACTTATTGCGATGTTTTTTACCAAAAATATGTAGAAGAATACATATCGGCCTAAACTATGTAAGAAATTCTTTTTTTATATATTTTTTTGTTGATATATATTATAGCAAAAAGTAAAAAATATTGCTTTTTTTCAAGATTGTCGGTCTTTTTTTGTTTATAACACAAAAAATAAAAAACGCAGAGGTGATCAAAGTGCCTTATCGCAAAAAATGCTCTGGTCAGGAAGGTGGTAAATCCTTCCTGGGTTGAAGTGGTTAGGATTGGATTTTGTGACACTGGTAGTCAAGCTAACGATGCTCAGGCAATTGCAGAAGTAGATATACTGAAAGGCAGAGACAGCCTTTGATCAAATGCTCCTTGGAAATCCGAAGTACCAAAAATAAAACACTGACATTTAGATTTGGCCAACTAAATCAGAATTCGGAAACAAGAAAATAAAAAAACTTAAAAAAAAAAAGTTTTGGCTTTATATATACTGTACCTGGTTATCTAAGTTGTTCTCAAAGAAGAAGTTTCATTGTTAGGAAGAGTTCTACTCAAAATATTCCAGCCCTATGTGAATTATTGAGTTGCATTTTTGAACTGCAAGCGCAAAGCCACTTTATTGTAGACTATTCTTGCAAACTGCAAATGTTTAGCTTGTATTTTGCCAATTTTACTTTCCCAGCACTCTGCTGTATTTTATTGTACTTATTTACCATTTTTTTGCTAGATGAAACAGGAAAAAGACATGAAACATTCATAAAGAGTTCAAATGAAGATATTTATTTTTGAAATATCGTTGATGTCTACGGCTTGAACTTTTTATTTGCAGAAGGCTTTTAAGTCCATTTTGGAATCACATAAAGAGAATCTTCTGGTTCATGAATATTCTAAAATCGATCTACAGTTGTGCCAAGTTTGTGTAAATCTTTTAGGCTGTCATATCAAAATATCACTTTCTTTGCAGTCCTTTTACTGCTGGTCAGGATGGCTTTCTAAATCTTGTAGGTTTATGCAAATTTTTTCCTTTGAGGCTTGCACAAGACACAACCAAACTTTGAAGAATTTAATAAAGCTGAGCTTCAGGCTACCAGCTAAACACACAGAAAAAATTAATACAAGAAAATATTAAAGCTATACTTTGCTAAAAATACAATAATATCATTATTAGCAGACACAAATTCAATATAACTCACATAATTCCTGCTAAATCTAAAAGCTAAAACTGAGTTAATAAATAAAAATGAAGATGAGATGAAAAAAAATATGCAGGCTGGGCAGTTGGAGCCCCGGGATCAGACTGGGAAGATGAGGGGGGCGGGGGGACTGCAGGGAGAGAAACAAAGTTACAGAGGTAACAAACTCACCCAACATGGGAGAGGGGGGGCTTACAGGGAGAAGGATTAGTGAGGGACGACTGTCTCTTTCTCAGCATATAAAAGCTGGCAGAAGGGAGAGGGGGAGAGACCTGCTTTCAACTGCTGGAGGAAGAGTTCTGTAATTGTTGTCCATCATTAATCCCCTCCCTGTGTGCTTGGCCCCCCTACAAGAGGACTGGTGGTCCCCTCCTATCAGCAGTCCTGGTTAGACTGACAAGTACTTATTTTTCACTACTATTCCTATATACTGGATTTTGAAATTTACAAATGCAGCCATTTTGAATTTGGATGAAAGGTTTAGCACTGGGAAACACTTGAAAGATAAATAGGGCATTTTATATACAACTATATAAATCAGACCAAAATGAGGGACAAATGAGGAGGAAAGAGGGACAGGAGGACTTTGTTCCAAATCAGGGATAGTCCCTCAAAATCAAGGACAGTTGGTGTGAGTTTATATGTGTATATGCCGTAATATCTCATCTATCTGGTGAGTGCATTTAGGAGGTGGAGGTTTGGCACACTGCTGGTGACAGAGTGGATTATACTTGCACTTTGGGATTTATGCATGAATTTTCTGAGGAAGAAGATTGGCATTTATTTATATGCTGATTTGGGGACTTTTTTTGCACTGCAAGCACTTTATAAGGACTATTGTGGTTTGATTGACAATATTTTTATTTATTTATTTACTTACAGTTTTTAACACTTTATTCACTAATTTTAACACTTTTGTTTACACATATGTTGATGTGTTTGTTTATAATATTATAAGCGCTGAACTGTCACTTTCTATTCTTAAACTGATTACACTGCCTGTAACACGATCTGTGAATGGGGGAGAGGATGCTGTGAGTGATCAGGCTCTCCATTCACAGATCATGTTACAGGCAGTGTTATCAGTGAAAGAACTTGTCTCACTGGAAGAGAGGGGAGGAGGATCATCTTTAGTGCAGCTGAGGATGTAGAGGATGTAAACCCAAAGCTGTTAACCCCCACAGCACTGGAAGTTAAGCAGCAGGAAGAGGACGGGGCATCCCGACAGTGAAGATTTCTATGGAATCCAGCAGCCTGCGCATTGTGGGACATACTTCATTATAGGTAAGTGATGTTTGATTGTGATTTGATTGCGTTTTGATTGTGGTGACTGACTGATGATGTTACCTGCCTAAGCGTTTGGATGAGTCATATACCATATGCTTGTTTTTCATCTGTTTCTGGTAAGAAGATATATTTGTCAGCACGGTGGTGTGTGTTTATTATGCACTGTAGTTGGTAAGAGGTTCTTCATTTCCACATTCACCTGTATTCACCGTCTCTTCATCTGTCTCTTACCCCCAGCGCTGCATATGGACTTCATTACTTTTTAAAATACACTGTAATTAATGTATTTTTTGCCAGCTGATTTTATTCATTGTTCAATATTCATGATACATCCTAGATATTATTCTTTGTTTTATATGAATGTAGAGCGGAGGTGGCTGCAGATAAACAGGTACAACATACAGGTACATCTCAAAAAATTAGAATATCATCAAAAAGTTAATTGACAGTATTTCAGTAATTACATTAAACAAGTGAAACACATATATTATATAGATTCATTACACACAGAGTGATATATTTCAAGAATTTCTTTCTTTTAATGTTGATGATTATGGCTTACAGCTAATGAAAACCCAAAATCCTGTATCTCAAAAAAATTAGAAGTACATAAGACCAATAATTAAAAAGGATTTTTAATACAGAAACGTTGGCTTACTGAAAAGTATGTCCATGTTCAGTATAGTATGCATGAATACTTGGTCAGGGCTCCTTTTGCATGAATTACTGCGGTGTGGCTTGGAGGAAATCAGCCTGTAGCACTGCTGAGGTGTTATGGATAGTAGCCTTCAGCACATATGCATTGTTGAGTCTGGTGTCTCTCTTCTTCCTCTTGACAATACCCCACATATTTTCTATGGGGTTTAGGTCAGGCGAGTTTGCTGGCCAATCAAGCACAGTGATGCCATGATCATTAAACCAGGTATTGGTACTTTTGGCAGTGTGGTTCAGGTGCCAAGTCCAGCTGGAAAATGAAATCAGCATCTCCATAAAGCTGGTCAGCGGAGAGAAGCATGAAGTGCTCTAAAATTTCCTGGTAGAGGCTGCACTGACTTTGGACTTGATAAAACACAGTGGACCAACACCAGCAGATGACATGGCTCCCCAAATCATCACTGACTGTGGAAACTTCACACTGGACCTCATGCAACTTGGATTCTGTGCTTCTCCACTCTTCCTCCAGATTCTGAGACCTTGGTTTCCAAATGAAATGCATAATTTACTTGGGACATGGGACCAAACAGTGCAGTCCTTTTTCTCCTTAGCCCAGGTAAGACGCTTCTGACATTGTCTCTGGTTCAGGAGTGGCTTGACACAAGGAATGCGACAGTCGTAGCCCATGTCCTGGATACGTCTGTTTGTGGTGGCTCTTGAAGCACTGACACCAACCGTAGTCCACTTCCTGTGAATCTCCCCCAAATTCTTGAATGGCCTTTGCTTCACAATCCTCTCAAGACTGCAGTTATCCCTGTTGCTTGTGCACCTATTTCTACAACACTTTTTCCTTCCACTCAACTTCCCATTAATATGCTTGGATATAGCACTCTGTGAACAGCCAGTTTCTTTAGCAATGACCTTTTGTGACTTACCCTTTTTGTGGGGTGTCAATGACTGTCTTCTGGACAACTGGTAAGTCAAAAGCCCTCATCATGATTGTGTAACCTACTGAACAAGACTGAGAGACCATTTAAAGGCTCAGGAAACCTTAAGAGGTGTTTTGATTTAATTAGCTGATTAGAGTGTGACACCATGAGCCTACAATATTGAACTCTTTCACGATATTCTAATTTTCTGAGATACTGAATCTTGGGTTTTCACTAGCTGTAAGTCATAATCATCAAAATTAAAAGAAAGAAATGCTATATATATATATATATATATATATATATAAGAAATATATCACTCTGTGTGTAAGGAATCTATATAATACATGAGTTTCCGGAATTTTTCAGAGGAGGAAGATTTCTGCTAAACCAGGACACAGCAGCTCAAGGAACACATCGCATTAAAGGTAAGTAATATGTTATGACTTGTGCTAGTTTTTAACCGCTTCCGGGCCACCCCACGTACATTTACTGCGGCATGGCGACCTGGCTGTGAAAAATCACTTACCTGTACGTGATTTAGTGTACACGATTCAGGGGGCACGCAGGTGCCGCCAGCGCAATTCGATTTTCAAAAAAATGGCCTGGTCAGGAAGTGGGTAAAACCTTCCGGAGCTGAAGTGGTAAAATAATCCATGTTTTAATCATGATTAACATTTGTTAACAAATGCACTAATACCAGGATTTACATAATTGGATCATCTCTGAGCCAACCTCTTAGTCCAGGAAGTAATTGCTGACTCTGGACGATACCTAAACAAAGGTGGCTCCATCCCTCTAAAATAAAAAGCAGATGAAGGATTTGTCAGTGATGTACTGTGTTCTCTGCGAGAAGTAATAAATACCTAAATGTGTTACACTTACACATAATTTAGCATGAAAATATATCTGTTGCTAGATCCACATGTATGCTATATAAAACAGCAATAATTGTAATTACACCCCCAGTACAAAATTAAGCCCTTTCTGGTGTGAATTGTAGGTCCTATACAATGATTTTGTATAGGACATCAGTTATCAGTTAGTTTTATAAACCCAAAAAAATGATAAAAGTTCAAGGAGAAAGAGAAGGCTATAATATGAAAGGTATATCACTGTTGCTTGAACATCAGTTGTAATTAGTACTGACTTTATCCAAAACTGTTCATTCTTACAGTTAAGAGTATTTGTTAAATAACCAATCATCATGACTCTTTCATCTTCCAACAGGCAGAGACCACTTTTACAGGCTGGGTTTGTTTTTTTTTTTAAGTTTTTTTTTTGGTGAAGTCACTGATTTGTTGGTTTGGGGAAGATATGCAGAGCCCTGCAGAGCAGGTTGCCAGAGCAGCTGTGAGACATAAATGGTCCTCATCCATAGGTTAGAAATGGAGGGCCAGAGACAGACCATGCATATACACAATGGATCCCACTGAGATCATAGAAGGAAGCCCCTGTATACTTTGGTTTATCTATGTGATGTTGGGGGGGCACAAGTACCTATCTTGCCCCAAACCCACCACCCACACTTGTTAATGGCCCAACTATGATGGAAGCACTTATAGATGCTAGGTCTGCTTGCTAGTTTCTGATGTGTATGCCCATGCTGTGTTCAGTGTTAAGATAGACCTGGCCCACCCTTGTGCTAAGCTCTTTTTTTTTTTATTCTTTTTATTGGAAATGTAACAAAGAGAAACGAGTAGTGCAGGAAATCCATGCACGAAGAAGCTAATACCTAAGCAGACTTTGCAAAGCTGTAATTTTTTGGTTATTGGGGCCCCATACTGGTTCAACAACTCAGCCCCTGGACCAGATCTTGAACTACTAGGGAGACCCAGCAAGGTCTAAAACCAACTGTACTGCTGATCTGGCCAAAGACCTGCTGGAACCTGTAAGTGAAATAAAGCTTGAGGGATGGATTTGAGCCACACTGTCCCATCCCTTGAAAGCTGTCATGTTTCTGGTGCCAGAGCCAGGAACTGGCAAGAGACCTTAGCCACTGGGTAGCCGCTCCTTCACACTCTACCAAATGGTTATGAAAGCCAGTAGTGAAAACCACTACAGGTCTTATTGGATATAGCTAGACCATAAATTAAACCATCAAATGTAGGTTTCTACTTTCACATCAATATTACCAAAACTTTTATTTTTTGAAGCAATTCCATTTTTATTCAGCTAAGAAAATACATACTTTATCACAAGCTCTTAACAAAATGTTTATTCGTTCTTACAAAAAGCCAATGTATAGAAACAGAAGGAGATTTGTCTTTTCAGGTACACCACAGTTGGTACCCTGGCCTATTTTTATCCTTCTGAACACGTTATTTTTTCAATAAAGCACTACAGGAAATCCAATTGGCTCCACCTGCTGTGCACAGGCAGAAGGGCAGTTAACCTCTAATTTTCTAATGAAATTACAGTGTTGTTGCTTCAAAAGCTACATTATGTCCTTCAGACTTCCACATCCAGTAAATCATGCTGGGATTAGTACAGCCGGTCTCATAGACCCCAGTGCTTGGATTGTGTCTCAACCTCCCACTCCTCCCGACCATTCACAAACTGCAGCCTGTTGCTGTGTGTTTTGTAAAGTGTAATATACAGTATGTAAAATGGACTATACTGTAGCTTAACGATCCTTTGCTATAGTGACTGCATTCTCTTTTTCTTTTTTTTTGGCTTTTTACCTATACTTTTACCTAATGATCCTGCCAGCTCAGTGTAATGTATGGAGGAGCAGTATTGTTGCCCTGGGACAGGGCTACAAAACACCTCCACCTCTTCTCCATGACATAGTGAGAGGTGGAGGTGTAGCTATGCTATGAACACTATAACTGATAACAACTAGCAAAGGCAGAGGTAATTTATCAGCTTACAACATTTCTGGAAGGATCAACAGGTATTTGTATGCACTTGTTTAACAGCTATAACAAATGCTTTCAGTTGTACATTTAACAGACCAAAATGGAGCAAATATTACAAGTTCATTGTTAGGATTTACATACACTTTAAATACCAATCCTTTCCAAATATATAAAAACACTTTTTTTAAATTAAGGTATTCATTCTTAAAAAAAAAAGTTTAGCCAATGTAATTACCCAAAGTCATATAATGCCTGTGCTTCCTTACCCACATTGCTTGCTGTTCAGATAGTCCGGCTGGTTTGAAGAAAAATGTAACACTCCACCCCCCAACAGTTCAGCACTGTGCAGCCAATCATCAGACCCGAGAACTGTCACATGGGGCTGGGAGGAGTTCTGTAAGCTCTGTGTTTCAACCTTTTGAAAATTGAAACTTGCACCAGAATACTTGAGCGGTCTGGCGGGAGAGCATGGGGAAAGTAAATATAGGCTGCTTATGGTTCCTCTTATGTAGTACACCTTTTAAGTGCAGGATTACTTTAGAACAGAAGTCTAACCTGCTTAAATTTTGCCTTCCCTGATTTTTCCCTTCCCCCCCATTAACATGCTAATTACATTTTTAACCCCTTCCCGCTGCCGCTTCCCGGCCCTTTAAGATTTGGGTCATGTGACCACCAGTGGCGGCTGGTGCTTAAAATTTTTGGGGGGCGCAAACAAACTGAAAAATTCTGAAAAAAACCCCCATCAATTGCAACCTCACTGTGCCCATCAAACACAGCCACTGTACCATCAAATGCAGCCACTGTGCCATGAAACGCAACCACTGTGGCATCAAACGCTGCCACTGTGCCCATCACATGCAGCCACTGTGCCCATCAAACTCTGCCACTGTGCCCATCAAACGCTGCCACTGTGCCATCAAACGCAGCCACTGTGCCCATCAAACGCTGCCATTGTGCCATAAATCACAGCCACTATGCCCATCAAACGCTGCCACTGTGCCCATCAAATGCTGCCACTGTGCCCATTAAATGCTCCCACTGTGCCATCAAATGCTGCCATTGTGCCCATCATATGCTGCGACTGTGCCATTAAATGCTCCCACTGTGCCATCAAATGCTGCCACTGTGCCCATTAAATGCTCCCACTGTGCCCATCAAATGCTGCCAGTGTGCCCATCAAATGCTGCCACTGTGCCCATCAAATGCTCCCAATGTGCCCTTTAAACGCTGCCACTGTGCCCATCAAATGCTCCCACTGTGCCATTGAATGCTGCCACTGGGCCCCCCCCCTCGCCCGCTGTCTGCCTGGCACTTACCCTGTCTCGGTGGGGCAGCGGGTGACAGCAGTGGGCAGTGTCCTCCATGCTCCTTCCTCCATGTCCTCGATGTCTTCTCCCGTTCTCTCCTCCCGTCCTCTCCTATGATTGGATGCCTGATAGGCATCCAATCACATCGCCTATCGTTTCAGCTAATCAGGGGACGGGTAACAGACCCGAGCACCTGATTGGTGGAGAGGCAGTTCAGTGTTAGGAAAGCAAATATTCATTCCTGTGCCTGTCCAAAGCTTTAAAGCAGAGTTTCCGGCTAAAATCAAGCTAGGTGTAAACCAATCAAGCACCCCACCCCCCTCGTTTCATCAGAAATTCCATCCCACCTCGAGGTACGTCATCTCATCGCAAAATTAAAGTTAAGGCTGGAGTTCAGGTTTAACAGCAAGCCAGCACAAACTTGTATTCTGATACAGTGAAATAAATTGCAGTATATCTTTATTTTTTTTCATTTCATTTGATTTCATTTTGCAATTCTGCAACACTCTATATTATTATATTACTATAAAGGTAATAAACCAAATACCTTATTAACAAAGTGTTTTCATAAGAGGCACCAAATATAAATTACATGGTAGTTTATGTACTGGAGGAGTAAATGAGTGGATGGAGAGGATGACTATATGATTCAGATATAATGGTAAAGAATAATTGTACTTTTAGTGTATAAAGCTGTCATTGTCCATGCATACTGTAAAAAAAAAAATGAAAAAGAGCATGGCCTGCAGCCCCCTCCTTCTGCTTATGTGCTGTGCCTGAAGTTGTTGCAACCAACTACCACTAGAGGGAGAACTTAAAAGACAGGAAAGTGCCTCTACCTTGAAATTAATGATAACCCAACTGCTGTCTCCTAAGAGCTCCCTCTATTGGTGGTTCTTCTGTAACACAGCAGGATATACAGTGGTAGGTTGCTGGTTGTGGAGTTGGAACACATTGATTTTATGCACGATAGAGAGCCTCATTCTTTGTATGCTTTATTCATATATGCTAGTGTTTTGAAAACTATATGGGATTAAAGGTTAATACAAGATTAATGTTTGTTTTTTCTTTTCAGTGTGTGTTTAGTGTGAAATTTCTATTCCATCTTGAAGAAACAAAGTCTGTGAAATGCGTAGAGATGGCATGCCAATGCACCATTGATTACACCAGCATTTCTCAATCTTTTCAACACAGAGGAACACTTGAAATAATGTTCCAGTCTCAGGGAACCCCTGCTAAAATTACTGTATCTACCACTAATACATTAGTGCGATAGTCTGTGGAAAGAATGCTCCTTACTCTTGTGGCCATTGGAAAGAATTACCCCCTTACAGTTGGCTAAAAAGATCAGTGGTGTCAGTGGGAACTTATCTGAGAGGCAGAAATTCCTCATTGCTCAAGGAACCCTTAACAACCTCTAGAGCAGTGATAATGAACCTTGGCACCACAGATGTTTTGGAACTACATTTCCCATGATGCTCAACTATACTGCAGAGTGCATGAGCATCATGGGAAATGTAGTTTCAAAACATCTGGGGTGTCAAGGTTCACCATCACTGCTCTAGAGGAAACTTAGGGTTCCATGGAATCCTGGTTGAGAAACCCTAATTACACCATTGGAAAGCATAGGTTCTAATAAGATATTGTAGCTGTAGAAAGGGTTTTTGATATGATGGTGTTAGGTGTACCTATTGGAATGGAACTCTATAAATAATGGTAAGAGGCAATGCAATTTTCTGCTTTTAAAAATGAATGGAGTTTTTTTTTTTAATCTGATGTATCAATATCAAATAAAATTATTTGATTTTGATATCATTCTCGTGTGATACCAGTAAAGTCTGTTCTAAGTTGCTCTGCATTCTTAAAAACACAGTTGACTGTCTAACCATTAGGAGAAATCTATTAGCTGTCATTCTAGTACATGGGTGCTCAACCTGTGGCCCTCCAGCTGTTGCGGAACTACAAGTCCCATCATGCCTCTGCCTTTGGGAGTCATGCTTGTAATGGTCAGTGGCTTGAAATGCCTCATGGGACTTGTAGTTCTGCAACAGCTGGAGGGCCACAGGTTGAGCACCCATGTTCTAGTACATCTTTTTTTTTTGCCTAACATGGCAGTAAGAATGGCACAACAGGCTAAGCAGAAATGTTACATTAATGTGGTATTCTGTATATCAGCTTCTACATATAGTGAACATTATTAGAAGCTCTTTTACAAAATGCAACTCCTTAATGTCACTTAGATTGCTCCTACAAAAATATGAAGCTATAGGTTGAACTGATTGTACACAATTATCAGTAGTTCATGGCTACATTTGCCTTTATTAAAACATTCATTTGAAAGGTATCTAAAACAGGCAGCACTAAAATTGTAACTCCATCAAAAACTACCCACATACTTTTAGGTGAACAACACAAAGGACAATGACTTGTTGGCTATTCCAAAGATATGAACAGGCCAGAGATGACACCTTCCCATAATATACCAATATCTCTCCCCACCATGGCAGTAACCAGCTCAATTTCTCATCCAACTCAACCTTACAGGATATTACAGAGACTCCTGCAGTGACCAGAGCCGCTATTAGAAATCATAGGGTCGTGTATAGCTTACCTCACAGGGACCCCTTGAACAGAGGACAATGATGAGGCAATAATGAGGCACCATGCCAAACACGCAGTGGTGAATTGTATGTGGGGAAAATTTGTAATACCATTGGGTAGAGCTTAAAATTGAGCCTACATTCAGAGTGCAGGTGTCAGGAGTATCTATTGTACAGAGTGCAGGTTCAGAGGTATCTATCATACAGAGTGCAGGTATCAGGAAGTATCTATCATACAGAGTTTAGGTTCAGAAGTATGTTATGTACAGAGTTCAGATGTCAGGAGCTGAGACACTTAATATTACTTTATCTGCTCCCAAAAGCAAAAAAAAAAGTCCACGATCTGGCCTGGGCCCTCCTTCTAAATGAGTGGGATCCAGGAGAACTTTACTATAAATGCTGGGAACCATGGGCCACAATAATACTCTGCCTGCACCCCACAGAAAATATAAATTCCCCTCTTCGCGAGCCCCAACTGGGCTAATGGGGTAAGGGCCCAGTACAAGAGGGCAGGTAGTAACACTCCATCCTACTATTAAAGGGGAGCTAAATATATCTTAATGGGTCAAATTGGAAGTTTGGATATGGAATCTCAAGATTTTTTTTAAATATTGGTAGCTAACTGTATCTACACAAGAACAGTACTCAATTTTGAATCAATTTATTCAAACATATTGCAGTGATCAGAACACCCCATTTGTTTTCTCTAATTGTTCCATTGAACACAATTTAGTAAAATAAAACTACTCTTAAGGTCAGGGCTTCATTATGTATAAAACAAGGCGAAGCAAGGCCTTAACTGCAAGGGTAATTGATGGGCAATTTGCAGATAATTGCTAGACATGTGCATTCGTTTTCGTCCAAATGCATTTTCGTCCGAATTTCAGGTATTTTCGTTATCGTTTTAACAAACGATAACGAAAGTGCAGAATCCGAAAAACGAAAGATCTGACATAAACAAATGCTTTATTTTCGTTTTCGTTGCTACAACAGTTCGATATAGATAGGAGATTCGACATGATGATGACAATAACAATCTGTGTCCATCAAACCTGTGGTCAAATGTGCCTAACCTTAACTCTATTAGTCCAAGATTATTCTACATAGAGAGAAAAGATTCGACATAGAGAGAAAAGATTCGACGTAGGGGAGAAAAGATTCGATGTAGGGGAGAAAAGATTCAACGTAGGGGAGAAAAGATAGATAAAAATAATGATGATGATGAATGTTATTGGCTGATTGTAACCATAGAGGAGGAGCAGTAAAATAGCTAGAACTAAGTACACACGTACTTTGGCTTATGGTGTCTATTGAAAGTTCTAAGAAGATTCGACGGAGCAGGTAAACTATACGGCGTCGTACAGTTTAGCTGCTCCGTCGAATCTTCTTTGAACATTCAACAGACACCATAAGCCTTCAATGATAGATTCGACCTTAACCACTTAACAACCGGCCCATAGCCAAATGACGGCTACAGGGCGGTTGTTTAACTCTGGGAGGACGTCCAGGGACGTCCTCCCAGAATTCTGCTCTCGCGCGCCCCCTAGGGCGCGCACTCGAGAGCATCCGTGATCGCCGGGTCCAGAGGACCCGGCGCATCACAGATCCCGGTAAATGGCCGCTGATCGCGGCCGTTTACCATGTGATCGCTCCGTCAAATGACGGAGCGATCACATGTAAACAAACCGGCGTCATCTGATGACGCCGGTTCCTCTCCTCCCCCTCTCCTCCCCTCCTGTGTACCGATCGGTACACAGTGACCGAAGAGGCGGATGGATGGATGGCTGCAGCGTTGTGGGCTGCATCTGTAGTGCCCACAGCGCTGCACAGAGACATCCAGCCATCCATCCATCCATGCTCAGCCATCCCTACTACTCTGTATGCCTTGCAATGCTGTGCAATACTCTGCAATTCCCTCTGCAATACCCCGCAATACTCTGCCATACCCCGCAATACTCTGCCATACCCTGCAATACCCCGCAATACTCTGCCATACCCTGCAATACCCCGCAATACTCTGCCATACCCCGCAATACTCTGCCATACCCTGCAATACCCCGCAATACTCTGCCATACCCTGCAATACCCCGCAATACTCTGCCATACCCCGCAATACTCTGCCATACCCTGCAATACCCCGCAATACTCTGCCATACCCTGGAATACCCCGCAATACTCTGCCATACCCTGGAATACCCCACAATACTCTGCCAATACCCTGCAATACCCCGAAATACTCTGCCATACCCTGCAATACCCCGAAATACTCTGCCATACCCTGCAATACCCTGAAATACCCCGCAATACTCTGCCATACCCCGCAATACTCTGCCATACCCCGCAATACTCTGCCATACCCCGCAATACTCTGCCAATACCCCGCAATACTCTGCCAATACCCCGCAATACTCTGCCAATACCCTGCAATACTCTGCCAATACCCTGCAATACTCTGCCATACCCTGCAATACCCCGCAATACTCTGCCATACCCTGGAATACCCCGCAATACTCTGCCATACCCTGCAATACCCCGCAATACTCTGCCATACCCTGCAATACCCTGATATACCCTGAAATATCCCGCAATACCCAGCCATACTCTGCAATACTCAGTGATACCCAGCCATACTCTGCCATACCCAGCCATGCTCTGCAATACCCCACAAAAATCTGCAATACTCTGCCATACCCAGCCATACTCTGCCATACTCTGCCATACTCTGCCATACCCAGCCATACTCTGCCATACCCAGCCATACTCTGCCATACCCAGCCATACTCTGCCATACCCAGCCATACTCTGCCATACCCAGCCATACTCTGCAATACCCAGCCATACTCTGCAATACCCAGCCATACTCTGCAATACTCGGTGATACCCAGCCATACTCTGCAATACCCAGCCATACTCTGCTATACTCGGTGATACCCAGCCATACTCTGCAATACCCAGCCATGCTCAGCTGTACTCGGCCTCTGTATGTGGCCAGGCTGTGGAAGTCTCACACATGTGGTATCGCCGTACTCAGGAATAGTAGGAGAATCTATTTTGGGGGGTCATTTTTGGTATGTACATGCTATGTGTTAGAAATATTGTATAAATGGACAACTTTGTGTTAAAAAAAAAAAAAAGCGTTTTAACCACTTCCCGCCTTCCGTCATACGACGTCCTTGACTTTGTGCGGGGATATCTGAATGATGGCTGCAGCTACAGGCATCATTCAGATATCATCTTTTTCAGCCGGCGATTCCCTACACCATAAGAATGATCGTAGCGGCTGTTACACTGCTTGATCGTTCTTACGGGAGGCGAGAGGGGACGACCCCCCCTCCCGCCGCCCTCCGGTGCTTCTACCGACTCACCGCTATGATCGAAGCCAGGATCTTTTTTTTTTTTTTTTTTTTTTAATTTCAGGAACAGCCTAGAGGTGAGATGTGGGGTCTTATTGACCCCATATCTCACTGTAAAGAGGACCTGTCATGCCATATTCCTATTACAAGGGATGTTTACATTCCTTGTAATAGGAATAAAAGTGATCAAAAATTTTTTTTTTTTGGAAAAAAGTGTCAAACTATAATAAATAAAGTAAAATGAACAATAAAAAAAAATAAAAATTTTTTAAAGCGCCCCTGTCCGTGTGCTCGCATGCAGAAGCGAACGCATACGTAAGTTCCGCCCACATATGAAAACGGTGTTCAAACCACACATGTGAGGTATCGCTGCGATCGGTAGAGCGAGAGCAATAATTTTGGCCCTAGACCTCCTCTGTAACTCAAAATTTGTAACCAGTAAAAAATTTTAAAGCGTCGCCTATGGGGATTTTTAAGTGGTGAAGTTTGGCGCCATTCCACAAGCGTGTGCAATTTTGAAAGGTGACATGTTAGGTATCTATTAACTCGGCGTAACTTCATATTTCATATTATGCAAAAACATTGGGCTAACCTTACTGTTTTGTTTTTTTTTAAAGCAAAAAACAGTTTTTTTTCCAAAAAAAACGCGTTCCAAAAATTGCTGCGCAAATATCGTGCGAGATAAAAAGTTGCAATGACCGCTATTGTATTCTCTAGGGTCTTTGCTAAAAAAACATATATAATGTTTTGAGGTTCTATGTAATTTTCTAGCAAATAAATGATGATTTTTACATGTAGGAGAGAAATGTCAGAATTGGCCTGGGTGCTCCAGAACGCCTGAAGGTGCTCCCCTGCATGTTGGGCCTCTGTATGTGGCCACTCTGTGTAAAAGTCTCACACATGTGGTATCACCATACTCGGGAGTAATAGCAGAATGTGTTTTGGGGTGTAATTTGTGGTATGCATATGCTGTGTGTGAGAAATAACCTGCTAATATGACAATTTTGTGAAAAAAAAAAAAAAGAAAAAAAAAAAACTTGATTTTGCAAAGAATTGTGGGAAAAAATGACAACTTCAAAAAACTCATCATGCATCTCTCTAAATACCTTGGAATGTCTTCTTTTCAAAAAGGGGTCATTTGGGGGGTATTTGTACTTTTCTGGCATGTTAGGGTCTCAAGAAATGAGATAGGCCGTCAGTACTTCAGGTGTGATCAATTTTCAGATATTGGTACCATAGCTTGTGGACGCTATAACTTTCACAAAGACCAAATAATATACACTAATTTGGGTTATTTTTACCAAAGATATGTAGCGGTATAAATTTTGGCCAAAATATATGAAGAAAAATTACTAATTTTCAAAATTTTATAACAGAAACGAAGAAAAATTTATTTTTTTACAGATTTTTCGGTCTTTTTTCTTTTATAGCGCAAAAAATAAAGAACCCAGCGGTGATTAAATACCACCAAAAGAAAGCTCTATTTGTGTGAAAAAAAGGACAAAAAATTCATATAGATACAGTGTTGCATGACTGAGTAATTGTCATTCAAAATGTGAGAGCACCAAAAGCTGAAAATTGGTCTGGTTATTAAGGGGGTTTAAGTGCCCAGTGGTCAAGTGGTTAATTTGGATTTTCGGACGAATGCAATTTTTAACGAAAAACGAAACAAATAAAAACGAATTTCGGGAGCAACTAAATAAATGTATTTTTCGGACGAAAACGAAATTCCGAAACGAAATATTTCAGTGTACACATGTCTAATAATTGCTAGTGTTGCCAAACTATCCCTTTAATTACTAATATATCTAAGTTATACAGTTTCCCCAGTAATTAGATTCACTCAGTGCCCTACCTGCATTTAATCAGCTATAGAACCCAGGTAATCCATTTGGATCAGCAATCAATAGGATGGATTAGCAACCTGAATGGCTGTTATTAGATACTGCATTTCATTACTGACTATGCTAGAGTGGGGAAAATAATTATTTGAGCCCCTGCTGATTTTGCAAGTTTGCCCACTTGCAAAGAAATGAAGGATCTATAATTTTCATCATAGGTGTATTTTAAATGAGAGAGAAAGAATATCAACCAAAAATTCTGAAAAAAAACACATGATGCAAATGTTATAAATTGAGTTGCAGTTCAGTGAGTAAAATAAGTAATTGATCCCCAAGCAAAACAAGACTTAATGCTTGGTGGGGTAACCCTTTTTGGCAAGCACAGATGTAAGACGTTAGTGACCAGGGTTGCACACATCTCAGGAGGGATTTTGGTCCACTCTTCTTTACAGATCTTCTCTAAATCCTTAAGGTTTCTTGGCTGTCACTTGGCAACTCGAACTTTCAGCTTCCTCCATAAATTTTCTATAGGATTAAGGTCTGGAGTCTGGCTAGGCCACTACGTGACCTTAATGTGCTTCTTAAGCCACTCCTTTGTTGCCTCGGTGGTATGTTTTGAGTCATTGTCATGCTGAAAGACCCATCCACGACCCATCTTCAGTGTTCTGGTTGAGGGAAGAAGGTTCTCATCCAAGATTTTACAATAATCTTGGATGAGAACATGACAATGACCCAAATCATAACATCAAAGCAACAAAGGAGTGGCTCAAGAAGAGACACATTAAGGCCATGGAGTATAGATATTTTAATGGAGGGAGCTTTGACAGCAACAGCGAAGAAACCTTAAGGATTTAGAGAAGATCTGTAAAGAAAAGTGGACCAAAATCCCTCCTGAGATGTATGTAACCCTGGTCACTAACTACAAGAAACGTCTTACCTCTGTGCTTGCCAATAAGGGTTGCTCCACCACGTGCTAAGTCATGTTTTGCTTGGGGATCAAATACTTGTTTTTTGTTTTACTCATTGAACTGCAACTTAATTTATAGCATTTGTTTTATGTGTTTTCTCTGCATTTTTGGTTGATATTCTGTCTCTATCATTTAAAATACTTGTATGATAAAAATTATAGACCCTTCATTTCTTTGTAAGTGGGCAAACATACAAAATCTGCAGGGGATCAAATAATTATTTTACCCACTGTATATCATAATTGGCAGTTGTGTGATTTTTTAAATTATCAATTTGTTTTGGTACCTCTGGAAAGATAGCTTTCTTTCATCTGTGCATGTTTCATTACCTCTTGTTATCCCCATAATCTAATATATAGTATATATTATGGAGATATCATGGAGATAACTTTGCATATTGTAAAGTTTATATTGGTGTCCTTATTCAACCTTACCATTTATGTAACAAGCTATGCAAAATGCTCTAAATATTTTTTTTTCTAGTTATCCTCAAAGAATACTGTTTTTGAAAGAAAAAAATTAAACCCAACTTACTAAATAAAGGAATCACTTGTTAAGTGCTGTAACCCATAATGACCAATCTGGTTTCAGTTTATTAATTGCTGAGTTCTGATTGGCTACTACAAGTTACTACATTTTGCATATTTTACATTATATTTAAAAGCATGTCAAAACATGATTATTCTCAGAATCACAATAAAAGATCTGTGAAATGTGGGTCCAACGTAGCAAATAAACTTGGGGTATATCAGTTCTGTTTTACTTTTCGGATATGTCATTAGTGCTGTTTTTGTGCCATGCCTGAAATTACACAGACACTACTAATGGTCTTTAGGATTGCATTGTTAACAGTTGTTCAGGGAGTTGTTCATTTAGATTGGACTAAATGGTGCTGGGATCCTAGGTGGAATTTTCTCAGTACCTATGATCCAGAGATATACATTATAATATTACATTATTGGAGGATAACAAGACAACATTTTCTAAAAAGAAAACAATGTCTGCAGGGGTGGATCATTCACCAAGTATCTTCTTATATAGCTAAGTAGGAGCGGGAGCTTTGTAATAACATTTGGTGTTGTTAAGGTTGACATTGACAGTAACCTTGCAGCTGTTGGATCTTGTGGTCAGCTATCACCAGGGACCTTATCTGCATGTTCTCTCCATTGTTTTTGGTCCCTGATGTTGTGTTTCTTCCACAATCTGTATACATACAGGTAGGCTAATCAGCCTTCTCTAAACTGGCTGTAGGTGTGCTTGTGTCTGAATAACTTTAGTAAATGCATGTACAATATTAGCTAGTTCGGTGGCAGGGATTTATGTGGTCTATGCTCCTTGCGCTCTGCATGACAGAGTATCTTGATGATATATATATTAAAGAAAGCCTGTACTGAGAGATCAAAGATTTATGGGAGCTGCTCTTGCTAACCTTCTTTTGAAAATGCTAGTTGCTTGGCTACCACTACCTATTATGCTTTTGTGGTCAATGACCTGGAACAAGAGTACTACAAGTTAAGTCAGAAGGAAATGTGAATGCTTGTTTCAGGTTACTGACTCAAAGAATTGATTGCAAACTAACATGTTCAAGTGGGCTAACAATATCCACCACTTATATATTCCCCTTTGTATAGGTTTATTAAAAAGGTTAGTTCACTTTTTCAGAAATACTGTATACGTTGAACTAACACCATACATACTTTCCACTCCCCGGTTCCTGCTGTATTTACCTCCTTGGGTGATGAGCTGTCAGTGCCCATACAGCTGGAGTAGCAGTCTGGGGATCTGAAATCCGTACTCTTCTTCCCCTTCTTGTAGGGCTTCTGGGACAGATCAGAGAGATTCTGATTTGTCAAAGTCATCATGTGTCAAGGCTGACCAATCAGAATTGCTCTGATCTGTTCTGCAAGCCCTTTAGAGATTAGGGGAAGAAGAGTGTGCATTTCAGAAACCCTGGTCCGCTACACCAGATGTGTGGACACAGACAGCTCATCACCGATGGAGGTAAGTACAGCGTGGACCTGGGTGAGGGGTGTTGAGTGTTATGCTGGCAATACATGTTCAATTTTCTTGTACAATTTTCCTTTAGATTTACCTTTAATAATGTAGTGCAAGGGCCTGCCTAATTGGAAACAATTGAAAGTTGTTTAGTTTTGACCTCATATTATATGTTTTTTTGGTAAATCCAAAAGAAAATTGTACCAGACAATTGAACATGTAAGGTCAGCCTTAGTTCACCTTTTCATTTTTCCTGAAAGGGTAAAGTATCCCTTTAAATAAAACAAACAATTAAAACCCAACTCCTGGAAGATAAAAATTCTAATGTTACAGTAGCTTAATGCCCCCCGCGCCACAATACAAGGGTTAAATGCTGCTTTTTGTCTAGGGGAATTGGTATAAGCAGTAATACTTTAATACTTATCTAATTCCTTGCACCTGCACGCCTCCCACCCACTGTACAAATGGTCCAACAAAGCCTCTTCCATTGCTCTTCGATTGCAGACTCTCTTACATCATAATATACAATACAGGACCAGTGGGAGAATGCAGAAGAGCACTGGCTGTCAGGAAAGTGAGGAATAAGATAAATGTTGCTTCTTATTCCAATCTCCCTGCCCAAAGTGAGCATTTCAAGGGTAATTTTTAAAGCTGGCTGAAGCTTTAAAACCAATGAAACCAATGTTGGTTTAGACCAGGGATGAGACAGATGGCACTGTGCTTCCTTACTTGTGCTGCCTGTTAGATACTGAAATTGAAGTAGAATTGATTACCATTGAGTAATAAAATAAATATATAACAAAGCTTTTGATCCTATTGATTTAAGTATTCATTCAATAAAGTCCTGCCATACCTGGCAGATTTAAATTTCAGTTCGTGATAACACTGTACAAAACTGTGGTATATGAACGTTATAGGCAAGGCCAGGAGAACAATCCCGCTGACAACACAAATTCCACCAAGTATCCTGCCAGGGACAGATATCGGGTACATGTCCCCATAGCCCACTGTGGTCATGGAAATGATCACCCACCAGCAGGCCGCTGGTATGCTGGCATAATCCTCGTTTTTTGTTTCAAGGTCCAGGCCGTGCTCCAAGAGCTGAGCAAGTGCGCCAAATATTGCCATTGCAACGCAAATAAACACCAACAGCATGACCATCTCCCGATAGCAGCGTTTCAGAGTGAGGCCTAGTGTCTGGAGGCCTAGGAAGTGTCTGGCGAGTTTTATAACCCAAAATATTCTCATCATCCTCAGGACCCTCAGGGTCACCCCAGCCCTCTGCAGTTGCGGGTTTTCGTCAGTGAAAACAGCCATGAAGACGGAGACATAATAAGGAGAAATGGCCAGCAAGTCAATGATGTTCAAGGGCTTTCTGACAAAGTCACATTTATTCTTCGAGACAATGAACCTGACGATGCACTCCGCCGTGAACCAGCCAATGCAGATAGCTTCAATTATCCTGTGAAAAGAAAACACACTGAATTATTTATTTCCATAGGAACATTAAAAGGTCATCATTCTCTGCAATAAAATAGTTTTATTTATATTTTTCTAGATTAGGCAACCTATAAAAGCCTGCAACACAGCGTACTGAAAAGTAGCATATCAATTAAATGACAGAATAGCTAAACGGAAAGTATATTGGTTTTGTATATATGTTTCATTTTAAGGTGGAAACTAAAAAAAATAAAATGTATAATTTTTAAACTGGTATGAAATATTTAAATATGAACAGTTTACATTTTTATTTTCAGCCAGCAGGTGGAATGGTAGGCTTTTTTATGTGTTTTCCAGGCTATCCTTATTTGCTTTGCTGAAAAAAAGTTCTGTTTACAGAGCTTCATAGCTAAAGCTGAAATTTACACAGATAACTAAATATGTCTGAGAAGTCCCTCCTTCTATCTCCTTCCTTTCCTCCCCTTTACCTGTGAAAATGCTCCACTCCAATTTTAAGCAGGGTCTAAAAGTGAATTGCTTCTGCTATACTCTTTCTCTTGATAAACACCATAGTCCTTAGTGTGCATAGTGCTTTTTGTGTTTTAAATGTGTATTTATATTGTATATACATATATAAAATATCAGTTTAAAATAATATAAACCTAAAAATAAAATCGACCCAAAACAATAATGCTTTCTCTTTAAAGTGATTGTAAATTCAGAAGTTTTTTTACCTTAACTACTTAAGGACCGGAAAGGATTTGCCCCCTTAAGGACCAGGCCATTTTTTGCGATATGGCACTGAGATGCTTTAACTGACAATTGCGCGGTCGTGCGACGTTGTACCTAAACAAAATTTATGTCCTTTTTTTCCCCACAAATAAAGCTTTCTTTTGGTGGTATTTGGTCACCTCTGCGGTATTTATTTTTTGTGCTATAAACAAAAAAAGAGCGGCAATTAAAAAAAAAAAACTATATTTTTAACTTTTTGCTATAATAAATATCCAAAAAACAAATTAAAAAAAAAAACTTCTTCATCAGTTTAGGCTAATTTGTATTCTTCTACATATTTTTGGTAAAAAAAATAAACATATATTGAGTGGTTTGTGCAAAAGTTAAAGCTCCTACAAAATAGGGGATATAGTTATGGCATTTTTATTCTTGTTTTTTTTTTTTTTTTACTAGTAATGGCGGTAATCTGCGTTTTTTAGCGGGACTGCAACATTGCGGCGGACAGATCGGACACTTTTGATACTTTTTTGGGACCAGTGACATTTATATAGCAATCAGAGCTAAAAATAGATTACACTGATTACTGTATAAATGTTACTGGCAGGGAAGGGGTTAACACTAGGGGGCCAATAAGGGGATAAGTGTTCCCTAGGGAGGTGTTTATAACTGTGGGAGGGAGTCGACTGACAGAGAGTAGAGAGAGACCGCTGTTCCTGATCACTAGGAATAGCAGATCTCTCTCTACTCCCCTGTCAGAACAGGGATCTGTCTGATTACATTGACAGATCCCCGTTCTGGCTCTCTGAGGAGCGCTCGCGGGTCGTCAGAAGACATCACGGCCGCTGGCCACGCGCATTGGCACCGGCGTCGCGCTGCAGGCGAGCGTAAAACGGCCGACGTACACCTAAGGCAATTCGCGCAGTCGTGCCAACCTGCCGCCGTATAATTACGGTGGCTGGTCAGCAAGCGTTTATTGGATTCTATGCATTAAGATGTAGCAGAGTCCCGGGCCCCCAGAGGCCTAACGGTGACCTCAAGAGTTAGGGAGACCTGACAAAGTGGGTTACCAGGCATGGTGGGTGTAATGCAAGATGAAATGATGGGCGCCAGTCACTTTTTGAATGCGAACAAGAGATTTATTGTCTCTTAACAAGTGGGAGAGCGGGTTAGGGCAAGGACACCCTTAGGTAGATGCAATGTTAGTTGGCAGACTCTGAGACACTATACTAAGACAGCTATACAGGGAAACGCCTCCAGCCGGATGCCACGTCTGTATAGGTAGGACCGCTGTCTCCTATGACACTGAACTTGTAACAGTCACTAAAGGTAGTTGCACATAACTCTCGGTAACACAGAACAGTCCATTTCTTATCTCACAGTATCCCACTGTAGGTCTTCAATCATTGTGCTCCTAGTCTCTCACTAGACTTCCAGATCCCAGTTGTCACTGGATCTCCCGAGCTCTTCCACAGCTATCCTGCTGTATACTCCTCAAGTGTCACCCCCACTAACCTGCTGGGTCCCTGGCTTGGCACTCGCTGAAGCTTTCCCACCATCCTGGCTGATGAGAAGACTGCTCTGGTACTTGCTCAAGCTTACGCACTGTAGTCTCCGGTAATAAGGTGGATGGTCCCTTAGTTGCGACTGCTTCCCCTTTACCGCCGACCACAACTGGTTCCCCATCCGGCTGAACCTTCACAATATGGTTAGACTCCAATCCTGTAGTTCCAAACCACGCTGCTTCTCCTGCTCCTGGATAGGCCTCAAGGAGCCTGCAGCCAGGTGTACCCAGGATAGGCCTCAAGCTTCCAGGCTAGCAGTCCGGGATGACATAACACACGTCCACCCGCACAACCGTCCAGGTGGCACAGAACCCCGATCACCTGACTCCACCCAAATAAATCGGCTCTCTCAGCAGGCAAAGGGACTAAAGAAACCCCTGCCTATTGGCTGAGACACCCCATCCATTCATTAACTGTCCTTGCTATGCACTTGTTTATCTAATGTCACCAGCCACAATGCCACCTAGTGACAGAAGAGAAAAGTGCAGCAATTCCAGAATTAAGAGGAAGTCAGTGGATATCCTAACAATTAGCCAGGACAATTACTACCTGACAAACTAAATTTATTAGCAACCCTGCCTAAACACCAGGGTGCTACAAAGATTAAAAGCCTTCTGTGTGCAACAGCCTCCCTAATACTTACCTGAGCCCCATCTAGATCTAGCAATGTTGTAGGAGTGTCTCGGCTGCCTGGGACTCCCCTCCTCATCGGCTGAGACAGTAGCGCAGCACCATTGGCTCCTGCTGCTGTCAATCATAGTCAGTCAGCCAATGGGGAGAAAAAGGGGGAGGGGACAGGCCGCAGCTCCGTGTCTGAATGGACACAGGGATCTGTGGTTTGGCTTGGGTGCCCCTAAAGCAAGCTGCTTGCTGTTGGGGGACTCAACAGGAGCAAGGTGCCAGGACACCGGTGAGGGATCTGAGAAGAAGAGGATCTGGTCTGCTCTATGCAAAACCACTGCACAGAGCAGGTAAGTATAACATGTTTGTTATGTTTAACAAAAAAAAAAAAAAAACGAGACTTTAGTATCACTTTATATGGTAAAGAAAAAATAATAATATAATATATAATATATATTATATTTATATTATAATATATAAATATATAATAATATATTATATACATTATATTTATTAAATATCAGTTTAAAAGCAGGCAAACTTAAAGGAGTTGTAAAGTCTTGAGGTTTATCTCCTTGTATATTGTATCAAAAGGAGAAGATGTGGATTTTCTATTTAAATAGTATGCAGCCCCTTGGATTGAATAATGAATTCAATCTATCTCCTTTCTTGGAGCAATAAATCGGCTGAAAATCTAGATTGTTTATGGAATAAAGCAAAATAATCCCTAGTTGGAAATCCACATCCTCCCCTATGCTGAGATATATTGAGATTAATACCATATGTGGATAATGAAATGTTGACAACCCACTAATAGTATGTCCAACTTTCCAAATCTCTTATTGATACCACATATGAGCCGACTAGACTGTAGCTGCATGTCTTTGGGTAATGTATTGCTGACAATGTAACAATAGCAATCTTATTTTATTTCAGAAAATAGCTTCTTCAGCTCTACACAATGGTAACAATGTTTTGATACAATTTCTAAATAACAGGAGTTAACAATTTGCCTTCTTTTCTTATTTGATGTTTATTTTTGGGCCATACATGAACCAATTAGATTGAGGTTGTAGTATCTGGAGGAACCTTTTATTAATAAGTTACTGACGTTCCATCTGAATCTTAAAACACAGCTGTACACATGTGTGTGATTGCACTAGTGGTGAATGTGAATTTAGGTTAGTCTGCAGTGCCCAGGTGCTGGCAATAATTAATGCAAATTGAACATCAATCGGCAGGATATTTAAGCACTTAGCCGTGGGTACTGCATATGCTCTGAAGAAGCTTGGCAACAAGTGAAACGCGTAAGCGTCTAACCTGTGCACTGGTGGGACATGGATCTCCACACATAAATGAGGAATCAACTTTTGCACATACAGAAGCGATCTGAGAATTTTCCAAGATGGCGGGTTGAGCCCTGCGGTGAACACTGGGACTAAGCGCTTCCCCTGGTAAATCTACAGACTTAGCGCGGAACATTTCTTGAACCCTCTGACACACCGTACTTCCCCACGGAAAGACCCGGAAACAACAGCTCCTGTCAGTACGGGCGAGCACACCGCATGTCTGCTCCCCCACACCGAGACAACGCGGCTATCGCAGTCCTCTATGGGACTTGGAACTCTTTGGTTGAAGACGTCAAACGGTGAGCTTTGTAGTGCTCCAACATATACGGAGGCACACCATATATTGCTATTTGCCGTTTGTTTCCCTACCAAATACATTTTCTTGCTTTCCAACTGCTGCTATATAGCCGGTAAAACGGGGACACTTCATCTATTTATCTAATTATTAATTTACCAACCTGCCATATATTGAAGTCTGTTTTTCCTCATTATCAATATCCGGACGGATATCTTTCTAATCACCAGCACCTGCACTTTATTCAGTAAGGACCGAAGTGGCAATAACAAATCTATTCATAAACTTTATTTGGGAAGTAAATGAAATATACATCAGACCCGGGTCTTCTCAATAAGTTGAAGTGTGTATGGATGCATGAGTGATTTATGTATGTGGAAAACATCGGTAGCCACCAGTGCTGTGTAGGACTTTGTCCTATTTTTAATTAATGGTTTTTGGATAGAAATACTGTTTTTACTGGGATAATCAATAAAGATATTTAGGTTTAATACCCGCATGCTCTTGAGTGGACTGTCTTTTGGAGGTTCTTTCCTTCTCCTCTTCTTTTTACAAGTATAACATGTTTGCATTTAAAAAAAATAACAAACATATCATACTTACCTGCTCTGTGCAGTGGTTTTTGCACAGAG
This sequence comes from Aquarana catesbeiana, assembly GCF_042186555.1. NCBI lineage: Eukaryota > Metazoa > Chordata > Amphibia > Anura > Ranidae > Aquarana > Aquarana catesbeiana. The sequence continues at coordinate 647,652,902 of NC_133327.1, forward strand.
CAGCCCTGATCCTCCTCTTCCCCGGTCCCCCATCGGCTGCCCCTTCCCCTTAATAACCAGAGTTTATTCTCTTCATCCACCAAACAAATGTAAACCTTCCCTGCAAATTTAAATAATATTGGTGGCTATGGTGAAATAATTCAATTTCTTAGTGAGAACACACTGATACATGAGGCTCTTTGTGCATGTAGTCTCAGAAGACTTCACAGGTAATTAGGAAAAGATGAAACCAAGTGGTAAGCTCTGACACATGTCAGCGTCAGAACACAATTATTGCCATAGAATCCAGACTGTCATGACTATTCACTAAAACAATACAGAAAGCAAAGTGCCATACCTATGACAATCAGTCAAAGACTTTCTTTTCTGGTTTGCCTCCAGTAACATTCATCTGAATGGTATGGGTTTTTACAATGTGCACTTGCTCTGTTTATTGAATGACCCTGTATAAGTGAACTAGACAGGTTTAGTATCAGTTCTAGTATGTAGCTATGCCATTTGAAATTGGATATAGTTTTTATATTGCACGTAATACCTATGTAGTTTACAATGAACCTGTGCTATGACTTCAAAGGAGCTTACATAGGACTGTGGACTTCTCTGCGCAGAGACCACTGGGTGCTTGTCATTACTCACAGAATCCCTGTTTGGTCTTCAAGGATTCCTCTCAGGTTCTCTGCTGGGATTTCCAAGATTTCTGAGACCACCACTACTTCACAGTATATTGATGTGTCCCCAGTGATGTTGGTTGTGTCCTATGACCAAAAGGGTATTTCAGTACCAGTCTTTGAAGTGGATGATGCAGTGTCTTGTTGTCAGCTTACCTTTGAACTAAAAGTGCTATAAAACCTACCTGCTAGTTACCTGTCTGATGCTCACCTGAATTGACCTTATTAAACTCTAGCTGGCCTCGACCCAAGCTTGGACCTGACTATTCTCCCACATGCCACAACCCCTGCCAGAATCCTGGACCCCTCTATTGTCTACAGTCTCCACATCATAGCCTTTCTGTTCCAGACATCCCCTTGGAGGGGCAACCTTGATGGCTACGACCTAGTGCCAGTTTTCAGCAAAGAAAACCAGAACCACTAGGGTACCAGCCCATCTCCACCATCAGGGGCTCTACTGAAGACCAACTGCCATTTATACTCCAGTTCATGTCTTCACCATAACAGTGCCTAAGAGGCCAAATGCCAACCAACACCACTTTGACCTGGCGTGAATTGGAGTGACTCTCACATGCTCCCCTATACCTGCGTGTATGTGGAAACAAAACAGATGGTAACTATGTGCTGTTGGTGGGGCTGCCATTAAAATTATCCTTTTGCTATAGCCCTTGTTGGCAAAGCATAGGTTACCTTTAGGCAGCTCAGGATATATTTCTTTTATAAGACCTATTAGTATAGACGCAAGCAAGAAAGAACATAAATAAATAAATAAATAAATAAATAAATAAATAAATAAATAAATAAAAGGGTACTATACACAGTTGTCAAATATATTTTCATCCTGCAGTCATTATGAGGAGAACAGCTAAACAATGCCTTTCTGTACAACCATTAACGCTGTTAATATAGTGTAAAAAGGGTTGAGATACATGAATTGTTCCTGCTATACACCTCACTCAACCATCCTATTTTACCTGTACCAGCAGCAGCACCACCCATAGCTGAAATGTGGCAGTTCAGAGCTTTATAAAGGGTCTAATTTTAGTCTGCTGTTCATTATGGGCTATAAATATTGTTTATTATTAAACATGTGGACATTTTTTAAAATCTTTCTCTGATTCACACATGTGCAAATTAGGGCAATCTGGGTTAGATCTCAGTCTTCCACAATCCAGTAGATTACAGTAACTCAACTATGCTAGGATATAAGTTCACTTGTATAAACTCCCAAGCTCATTTTGAAGTTTCATCTGGATGATCTAGCACATAATAATTGAGTTCACTTTATTGAGGGAGCTATGACCAATATGGTCGGGATCCACCCTCATGCCTGGACCGGCAACCGACACAGTGCACCAGCTCTCTGAGGACCAATCGGTCAGAGGTCTTTGATCACTCGGATCTCAGCCTTAGAACTGGCAGGGGGACAGATGCAGCATCGGATTGATTCTGCATCCACCTTGGTAAGTATGATTCCAAAATAAAAAAAAATTCCCATACTTCTCTTTTAAGGGATTGTTCAATCTTTTTACATTTTTTAGATGTGCAAGTGAAAGAGATCACCCAAATGTAGCTCATGTTTTCCATACATACATTGGGGCAGCGATCTTTGCTCATTGCATAAGTAGACGTTTACTTCCATTAGTCTTATCTTACACACTGTATGGACTAATATTTACGACACCTGACCATCATATTGAACATCCAATTAAAAACTATGGGCACTAATATGTCATCTCCATATGTTTGCAGATACCACTGTTCTGGACAGGTTTTCTCCAAGACTTTGGAGTGTGTCTGTGTTAATTGGTGCCAATTTAGTCAAATGAACATTTATAAGGTCAGGTACTGATGCTAAACAAGAAAACCTGGTTTATATTCACCATTCCACGTCATCCCAAAGGTGTTCAGAGGGCTGAAGTGTGGCCTTTATACTGTACAAGCTACTTCCACATGAAACCGTCCAACCATGTTTTTATAAATCATGTTGGAACAGAAGAGGACCTTCCCCAAACTATTGCTACGAGGTTGGAAGAGCACAATTATCTAAAATATCTACCTATGCTGCACCTGATCTCAATAATTTGGAGAGTTATCTACAAACTGTTTAACACAAAACACTCTCCTGAGCTCAGGAGCTAAGTCCATATGTACAGTAAGTGGTGTAGCCAACCCATTGGTAACAATATGGAAAGTCAAAGGTATTGCTGCCCTCCTCAGAACAATGGGTATCCTTAGAACTGAAACATATAGAAGAACAGGGAGGGTGCACCGACCTTGTGCATTAACAAAGATAAATTTTATTTAAATAAAAACAAGAGTCATGCTCACAAAGAAACGTTAAAAAGAAGGCTTAACCACTTACCGACCGGCACTTTGAAGAGGGATATCTCGGTAACGGCAGCAGCTGCTGCCACAATCAAGGTATTCATCTTTACAGGAGCCGGTGGTGTTTCTGATAATGGTGGATAATGGAGATCACCGTTATCAGCGGCGGGAGAGGTGCCACCCCCCTCCCGTCGCTCTCCCGCGCCCTCCGCCGCTTACCGGAGACTTCGGTAGCGGTGGAGGAGATCGGGACCTGTCAGTTCCTTGGTATGGAGACGAGTGAGGCTAAGATGGCGCCCACCCGTCTCCATACCATAGGACGGCGGAAGCAACGTCATAACGTCAGCTCCGCCCATATGTCTTAAAGGCATTTTATTTTTTGTCATTTTTTTAAACGACTTTTTTATTTTTATTTGTTTTAATTTTCTTTGCATCTTAGTGTAAATATGAGCTCTGAGGACTTTTTGACCCCAGATCTCATATTTAAGAGACATGTTATACTTTTTTCTATTACAAGGGATGTTTACATTCCTTGTAATAGGAATAAAAGTGATCCAATTTTTTTTTTTTTAAAACAGTGAAAAAATAATTAAAATAAAGTAAAATAAATAAGAAAAAAATCATTCATGTAGCATTTACTTCCTGGAATCTATCTGCCCTTAGCTGATGCATGCAGGCAGGAGGGTGTGCTTAGCTGGAAAAGCCCCTGCCCTCCTCCTTCACTTGAAAAAAAAATACCCATGAAGACTCATGTGTGACATCATGTATAACATCATGTTGGCCTAGGCCAGAAACCAGGAAGCAACTGAAGAAATGTAGAAAAAAAGTTTAAAACAAGATAATATATTATGCCTTCCTATTTACTAATGCTAGCAGAATAAGGATTAAAAACGCCCTGTCCCGACGAGCTCGCGCGTAGAAGCGAACGCATAGAGTGAGTAGCATATGAAAATGGTGGTCAAACCACACATGTGAGGTATCGCCGCGACCGGTAGAGCAAGAGCAATAATTCTAGCTCTAAACCTCCTCTGTAACCGAAAACATGCAACCTGCAAAAGTTTGATGCTATTCCACGAGCGGGCGCAATTTTGAAGCGTGACATGTTGGGTATCAATTTACTTGGCGTAACATTATATTTCACAGTATAAAAAAAAAAATTGGGCTAACTTTACTGTTGTATTATTTTTTTATTCAAAAAAGTGAATTTTTTCCAAAAAAAGTGCGCTTAGAAGACCGCTGCGCAAATATGGTGTGAAAAAAAGTATTGCAATGACCACCATTTTATTCTCTAGGGTGTTAGAAAAAAAAACACAATATATAATGTTTGGGGGTTCTAAGTTATTTTCTAGCAAAAAAACCTGTTTTACACATGTAAACACTTAAAATCCAAAACGAGGCTAGTCCTTAAGTGGTTAACATTGCTCCAAGAATTTGGAACTGTGTCTTCTAGACACCTGAAACCTGGACTGGGTATTAGGAGGAACCAGATGGTATCGCAAACGGCTTATGCGTTATGAGGGAGTACCCTCTTCATCAGAGCCTCAGCGATAGCAGACTAACTTTTTCTAGGCACCCTCTAAATAAAGCCATTCACATGTCTGGGTGACACCCACCAGATCCTGCCCGCCCACCCAGCCAATCCATTAAAATATACCACATGCTAGATCATATTGTCAAACGCACAGATGCGTCTTCAATCCAGTAAAGAGGAAGCTACATCTCTCATGCCTGCTCGACCATCATATCATTACATTCTATATTCAATATTTTATTAAATATTGAATATGCCACTCACCTGCATAGGAGTGGCAGACTCTGCTATCGCTGAGGCTCTGATGAAGAGGGTAATCCCTCGTAACGCATAATACCCGGTCCAGGTTGCAGGTGTCTAGAAGACACAGTTCCGAATTCTTGGAGCAATGTTAAGCCTTCTTTTTAACGTTTGTTTGTGAGTATGACTCTTGTTTTTATATAAATAACATTTATCTTTGGTAATGTGCAAGGTCGGTGCACCCTCCCTGTTCTTCTATATGTTTCTACAAACTGTTTGCCATACAGAGTTGGTCTAATGGCCAGGTGTTCACAAATCGCAATATAGTGTAATGTCCTCAACATCAAGCCTACTAGAATGCAGTTGCGGCTGGTGCTCAATAGTTGGGGGGGAACAAGCCTGCCCCCGTCACCCGCACAACTACCTCCCCCTGTGCGGGTGATGGACGGGAAAGCGGCAATCGGACAGAGGGCTGTGATTGGAGGTGGTGAGTGCTCGTTGAAGCTGCCCCTGGTCCCCTCACTCGCACTAGCACCCCCCATCCCACCACTGCCCCGACGGGTCTGAATGGGAAGGCGGCTATTTATGTCCTTACCTTCGGAGGTGGTGCTGGATCCGGAGTAGGGATCCTGGAAGTTGCCCCTCCACCCCTCCACCTGCTGCAGCTTGCTGTTGCTTCTCCTCCTGGCCGAACAAGAAGTGGGTCCTGAGACCCGATTGGCCGGGAGTCCTACTGAAGTGGCTGCCACTGCTAGAATGTAACTTACCAGTACTAGCAATGACTTATATCAATGAGAACTTTAACAGACATTGTTACCAATTTTTACCTGACAAAAAAATAAATAAATGAATAAACAAAAACATTCTGCTTTTGTTTTATCCAGAAAGTAATACATGGATGTTAGTTTACTAAAGGCAAATAGGCTGCTCACTTTATTACAGTAGTGGCACTTTGCAAGGGAATTTACGCCAGAGCTTAGTAAATTGGGTGAAGCTCTGCTGACTTCCATCATCCAATCATGTGCAAACTATATTTTTTATTTTCCTTGCACCTGCTTGGGTATTCTTTGCAAGTGAAACTTCACCGCATTCACTAAGTTCTGGGGCAAATTCCCTTGCAAAATTGAACTGCCTATTTTCCTTTGGTAAATCAGCTTCATAATGTATTAGATACTACATGTCTTATTTTAGTTACTAGTTGGATAGTTGCTAACAAAGTCAGTGACTTGCTAACTTTTCTTTATGTCCTGGAGACTCTGGTAACGAGATGTCCAATAAAACCACAACATTAAGAGTGGTCCATCTCTACTGTAGCACATGGGTAGAACTGGGAATTAGGGTGAAGGAATTGTACTGCTGGAACCACCAAGAATAAAGGAAAACTGTTGGGTGATAGGTGAAATTCACTAGAAAGTGATCATTTCATTTTGGGTTGACATAACCTTTAAAGTACACCTGTCATGAAAAAGATATGTATAATTTATTTTCTGACCACTCTTGAAAATGCTAGCTACCTACCTATCACACTGATGCTTTGTGACATCAATTTCATAAGCTATGGTTGGAAAGGTCAGAGATATACCGTATGTATTGAGTTCCTCCAGGGAGTCCTTGAAAATGAGCAAGATCTTAATGTGCTTCGTGAAGCCTTTTAAATGTGTCAAGTTTTTCGATGTAAGGCCATAGTTCCATGACTTCTCACACTTTTAATTTACATCTTATCTTTTAAGGCTATGTTAGTTTACATTCATTTGAGGGTATGTTATTAATATTTACACATCAGCTTTCAGCTTTATAAATTGTTAGGTAACAGCCGGTTCAATGTACACTGTCTAGTCTATCCACTGAGATACCAGTGGTGGAACTAATACATAGCTTCTATGGGATTCAGAGAGAAGGGCATCCATAATTAGATTTTTCAGTCTTCAAACTTTCCCACTAGAATCCTTATCTCATGATTCCTGTAAGCTTGAATGAATATAAGTAAATCCGAAAGATTCAACATCATTTTTAATATCTACTTTAAAGTAGATATATTTAATTCTTAATATATATATATATATATATATATATATACACAGTATGTATATATATATTATTTGTTGTGTACTAAAAATAAATGTACAGTATGTATATTTATGTATATGTAAAAAGTTTTCAGTTTAAGTGATACCCTTTTTTAACAACTTAAAATGTTAATAACTTAAAGTGATATTAAAGGCAAGGTTTGTTTTTTTTAAATAACAAACATGTTATACTCACCTGCTCTGTGCAGTGGTTTTGCACAGAGCAGCCCTGACCCTCCTTTTCTCAGGTCCCCTGCTGGGGTCCTGGCCCCTCCCTCTTGCTGCATGCCCCTAGAGCAAACAGCTTGCTGTGGGGGCACCCAAACAGGCTCGCTCCTGAGCCACTGCTTTGCGTGTCCATTCAGACACAGAGCCATGGCTCGGCCCCATCCCCTCTCTCTTCTCATTGGCTCACTGGCTGTGATCGCAGAGGAAGAGTCCCTGGAGAGCCGAGGCTCACGTCCACATCACTTGATCGCAATGGGGCCCAGGTAAGTATTGTGGGGTGGGGGCTGCTGCACACAGAATGTTTTTTTACCTTCCTGCATAGAATGCAGGAAGGTAGAAACCTTGAGCCTTTAGAACCACTTTAAGCTATTAAAGATACAAGCTTTTGGGAGAACTTTTGGGATGCCTTCTCCAGGCTTTATACTGTATATTGAGAATAGGCTGTGAAATGTATAACGCCTGAAGAAGCTATCTAAGCTATAAAGAAAGATTGCATTTTATAATTTAAAGTAGCCAATAAAGGGTATCATTAACCTCTGGGGACATATCCCCAAACCCTGGGCCTTCATCACTTAATTGCACCCAACCAGAGACGGCTCTCTAATTAGGCAAATTAGGCGGTCGCCTAAGGCCTCGCACTCACAGGGGCCTCACGGCCGCCTAATTTGCCAAATTAAAGAGCTGCCTCTACTGGCAACCGGGATCCCCCCGCCCCCGCCATCAGCACAGTGGTGAGTCCGCTCACCGCTACATGGAGAGGTAGCGGGTTGCTTCCCAGATGATCGGAGCTCACGTACAGCTCCAGATCTCAGTCAAAGTCAGCGCTGACACTTGCCCCTTCCTCTCCCTCCCCTCACAAGCAGGAGAGGAGAGAGAGCTGCTTCCACTGCTGTTCCTCCTCATGTCTGCCCCGCTGACCCATCGGGACCAGTGGGGGGCCCCCATGAGAAACTGTGCTGAGGATGAAGCCAGTGCCGGACCAAGTCCCGAACTTCCGGCACTGCGCTCCACTCAATGAGGATTCCTCTCAGCTGTGCCAGTCTGTGGTCATCAATCTCCGGTTCCTCCGCCCAGCGCCTCTCTCCCCGCCCGCCTCGATGACTCCTTTTTCATCTGGATTGCCGCTGTATACACACACTGAGGAAAAATATGTAGAACGCTCCACCTCTCAGCTCCGCCCCCCCACTTGGGCTCTCACACCTTGCTTGCAGCAGTACCCGATTCCCGCCGATAAGGTAACATAAATGGAGATCCTAAAGAGGGCAGGGGGCGCTGCTATAAGGGGGGTCTCTGATCTCTGGAGTTCTCTAAGGAAGGCAGGCACTGATATTAGGGGACTGTGAGCTAATGGGGGTCTCTGGGGGGTACTCTAATGTAAGAGGCATCCTTCTTTCCTTCTGCTTCCCCTGTACTGTGCCCACTTATCCTCCCCCTGTGCTGTGCCCTCCTGCTCCCTCCTTTATTTTACTCTCTTGCCCTGTGCCCACTTACCCTCCCCCGTACTGTACCCCCTTGCCCCAGTACTGTGCCCTCTTACCCTCCCCCCATATTGTACCTTCCTGCCCCAGTACTGTGCCCACTTACTCTCCCCCCTGCGCTTTGTCCTCCTGCTCCTCCTGTACTGTACCCTCCTGCCCCCTGTTCTGTGCCCACTTACCCTCCCCCCTGTGCCCTCTTGCTCCCCCCTGTACCGTACCCTCCTGCTCCCTCCCTATGCTGTGCCCACTTACCTTTCCCCTGTGCTGTGCCCTCCTGCTCCCTCCTTTACTGTACCCTACTGTCCCCTGTACTGTGCCCACTTACCCCCCCATGCTGTGCCCTCCTGCTCCCTCCTTTACTTACCCTCCTACCCCCTGTACTGTGCCCACTTACCCTCCCCCTGTGCTGTGCCCTCCTGCTCACTCCTTTACTGTACCCTCCTGCCACCTGTACTGTGCCCACTTAACCCCTGTGCTTTGCCCACCTGCTCTCCCCTGTACTGTACCCTCCTGCCCCCTGCACTGTGCCCTCCTGCTCCCTCCTTTACTGTACCCTCCTGTCCTCTTGTACTGTGCCCACTTACCCCCCCATGCTGTGCCCTCCCGCTCCCTCCTTTACTGTACCCTCCTGCCCCCTGTACTGTGCCCACTTACCCTCCCCCTGTGCTTTGCCCTCCTGCTCCCCCTGTACTATACCCTCCTGCCCCCTGTTCTGTGCCCACTTACCCTCCCCCCTGTACTGTACCCTCCTGCCCTCTGTTATGTGCCCACTTACCCTCCCCCTGTGCTGTGCCCTCCTGCTCCCCCCCTGTACTGTACCCTTCTGCCCCATGTACTGTGCCCACTTACCCTCCCCCCTGTGCTGAGTCCTCCTGCTCCCCCTGTACTGTACCCTCCTACCCCCTGTACTGTGCCCACTTACCCTCCCCCTGTGCTGTGCCCTCCTCTCTCCTTTAATGTACACTCCTGCTCCATGTTATGTGCCCACTTACCCTCCCCCTGTGCTGTGCCCTCCTGCTCCCTCCTTTAATGTACACTCCTGCCCCATGTACTTTGCCCACGTACCCTCCACCTGTACTGTATCCTCCTTATACAGCTAATTTTTATCGCTTTAATTATTTTTCCTATTATGGTTGTGAGGGGGCCTCATGCCTAAGTTTTGCCTAAGGCCTCACAAAGCCTAGAGCCGCCTCTGCACCCAACACACCCATCAACCTGCACCCTCTGGCAGCAGCAGCAGTCCACACAAGTTAGTTCCCATTCCTCTTCTTCTCAAAACCAGACTTCCTGCGCCCTCTGGAATGCCCGCTCTGTCTGTAACAAACTCACGTCTCCCCACTGTCTTTTTTTTAATCTCTATCTAACAACTGATTTAATCTGCTCGCGGTTACTGAAACTTGGCTTCATGAATCTGACACTGCGTCTTCGGTTGCCCTCTCCCATGGCGACATTCTCTAGGCTCACTCACCAAGGCCTGGTGGACGTAAGCGCGGGGGGGGGGATCCTTCTATCCCCACATAGCAGCTTTCAGGTACTTCACCCACCTCCCTCTCTGTCACTCTCCACATTTGAGGCCCACTGCATTCGTCTTTTCTCTCCAGTTCCTCTAAGGATAGCTGTGATCTGCCACCCCCCTGGACCAATATCAGCCTTTCTTGATGACTTCTCTGCCTGGCTACCCTACTTTCTCTCTTCTGGAATTCCAGTCATCCTTGGTGACTTCAACATGCCTGTTAATACTAACACAATCCTGCTACTTCAGTCTAACCTCCTCCTTTGACCTGAAGCAATGGATATATGCTTCTACTCACTCTGATGGCAATACCCTTTGACCTGGTTTTCTCCCACCTATGCACTCCGTGCAACCTCTCCAACTATTCTTTCCCTCCCTCTGACCACCACCTTATTAGTTTCACTATCTCCCTCTCCTCCACCTCCTCTCTCTCCAACCACCTAACAGTTACCCGTAGAAACCTTCGCCATTTCAACCCTTCTCTTCTCTACTCTTTCACTGACCGCCTCTATGACAAAACCTCACCCGTGTCCTGCCCCAACCTAGCCACTTCTACCATGCTTCAGTGTCATCCTCTCTGGACACACTAGCCCCCCTCACTACACACAGAATCAGGCCCTGACCCTCACAATCTTGGCAAACAGATGACACTAGATGCCTGAAAAAACATAGCTGCGCTTTTGAGCACCTGTGGCGTAAGACTAACTCTCAGAAAGATTTGAAACAATGTAAATCTACCCTCCAAACTTACAATTCCTACCTCCTCACTGCCAAGAAGACCTATTTTATCCCTCTTATTAACAACTTATCATCCCGTCCCGTCAACTCTTCTCTACCTTAACTTTCTACTTCATCCTCCACTGCCTCAACCCACTAACCCAGTCACTGCCCTGGAGATCGCCACACACTTCAAACATAAGATTGATGAAATTTGTGAGAAAATCTCCGCTGTACAGATTCCCTCTTCACTTAACACTCCATGTCCACAGGTACAATCATTACTTCCCTCATTCAACCCCACCACTATAGACAAGGTTGCTAAACTTCTTTCTAATGTCCAGCTGCCCTCTGGACCCTGTTCCTTCACAAATGCTAAGCTCACCCTCTGGCTCTATTCTACACTCTCTAACCCACATCTTCAATCTCTCCCTCTTACCTACAATTCTACCTCCTGCTCTCCTTTTCCTTTTTCTGTAGGGGTCCCCCAAGGTTCTGTTCTTGGACCTGATAGCAACTGATAGCATCCCTTGGCTTCCAATAACATCTCTATGCCGACGACACCCAAATTTATCACTCTACCCCTCAGCTCACTCCTTCAGTCCCCTCACGTATCACTAATTTACTAACATACATATCAGCCTGGATGTCACACCTCTATCCAAAACCAAGATCATAACTTTCCCTCCCATGTGCCCCTTCTCGGTTAAGGTTGATGGCACAACTATCAGCCCATCCCCGCATGCCAAAGTTCTATGTGTAATCCTGGACTCTGAACTATCCTTTTTGCCCCACATCCAATCACTGTCCAAATCTTGCAGCCTCAACCTCCGCAACATCTCCAAGATACTCCCCTTTCTTACCAATGACACCACTAAGCTCCTAATTCACTCCCTGGTCATTTCCCACCTCGACTACTGCAACTCCCTCCTCATTGGCTTATCTTTACATAGGCTATCCCCCTTCAGTCTGTTATGAATGCTGCTGCCAGGCTCATCCACCATCAACCACTCCATGTCTGCTACTCCTCTCTGTCAATCCCTCCATTGGCTCCCGCTCACCCAACTAATTACATTCAAAATACTAACAACAACTTACAAAGCCATCCACAACTCTGCTCCTAGTTACATCACTAACCTAGCCTTAAAATATCAACCTAATTGTTCTCTTCGTCCCTCCCAAGACCTCCTGCTCTCTAGTTCCCTTGTCACTTCCTCCCATTCTCGCCTTCAGGACTTTTCCCGAGCCTCTCCCATCCCATGGAACTCCCTACCCCAATCCGTCCGATTATCTCCTACTCTGTTTGCTTTTAGACAATTCCTAAAGAACCCATCCTGGAACCAATCCCTAAAGAACCCAAGCCTATCCTGCATTCACCTAACAATTGTACTTTAATTTCCTCCATCACCTCCTCCCCCACAGCTATTAACTTTTGTATCACTTGACCCTCCTAAATTTTAAGCTCTAACGTGCAAGGCTCTCTGATTCCTCCTGTATTGAATTATATTGTAACTTTACTGTCTGCCCTCATCATGAAAAGCGCTGCACAAACTGTTGGTGCTATATAAATCCTATATAATAATAATAATAAAAAAACTCTGAACTTTTTGCATTCATTGATAACTAACATAACACAACGCTCTACTTTTGCTATGTATGTATTTAACCACTTCCCTACCCGCGTATGTACATATGACGTCCACAGATGGGATCTTCCATCCTTGGTGGACGTCATATGACGGCCTCGGGTTCCCGCCCGCCTAGGGGGCGCGCGCGTGCCTAGGGGGCGCCTGCCGCGTTGCTTGGGTCCCGGTGTGTGTGCTTGGCGGGCACCCGCGATTGCCCGTTAACCGGGCTGGACCGTGGATCTCTGTGTGTAAACACAGAGATCCACGTCCTGTCAGCTCAGAGGAGAGCGATCTGTGTTCCCAGAACGGAGGAACACTGATCGGTCTCCTCCCCTTGAGCGTCCCCTCCCCCTACAGTTAGAAGCATTCCCTAGGAAACACATTTAACCCCTCCCCGCCCCCTAGTGGTTAACCCCTTCACTGCCTGTCACATTTACACAGTAATCAATGCAATTTTATAGCATTGATCGCTGTATAAATGTGAATGGTCCCAAAAATGTGTCAAAAGTGTCCGATGTGTCAGCCATAATGTCGCAGTCACGGAAAAAAATTGCGATCGCCACTATTACTAGTAAAAAAAAATAAATAAATATTTTTTTTTTAAAAATGCCATAAATCTATCCCGTATTTTATAGACGCTATAACTTTTGCGCAAACCAATCAATATACGCTTATTGCGATTTTTTTTTACCAAAAATATGTAGAAGAATACTTATCGGCCGAAACTGAGGAAAAAATGTGTTTTTTTTTTTTTTAAAATTGGGATATTTATTATAGCAAAAAGTAAAAAATATTGTGTTTTTTTTTCAAAATTGTCGCTCTTCTTTTGTTTCAAATACCACCAAAAGAAAGCTCTATTTGTGTGGGAAAAAAGGACGTCAATTTTGTTTGGGTACAACGACCGCGCAATTGTCGTTTAAAGTGCGACATCGCTGAAAACTAAAAATTGGTCTGGGAAGGAAGGGGGTGAAAATGCCCTGTATTGAACCGGTTAAAATGTAACTCAGATAAATGAAAAATATTAGATAATTAACTTAGAAGAAATAGGGATTGATGAGAAAATGAGGGGAAGGAACAAACCATACCTATCAATATAATTATAGAATATATTTATTCATTGGAGCCAACGACTGCGCTACAGAATAGTACATTCAGAATTCTGTTTCTTATATAACAATTTTTTATATTACATCTTGCAGCTAACAGGTGGAAAGCTCCAAGCTAGAGTGACATCTTTCTCAAGTTTATTTTATAATTTTGCTGTTAAATATAACAAACAAAAAACATTAGATTAGACCAACTGCTGAATGACTCAGAGAAAGGAGACATCTCTCTTCCTATTTTCAAGCAAAGATAGAACCATCTGGTTTCATCAGATACAGTATATACAGCATCTCACAAAATTGGGTACACCCCTCACATTTTTGTAAATATATTATTCTATCTTTTCATGTGACAACACTGAAGAAATGACACTTTGCTACAATGTAAAGTAGTGAGTGTACAGCTTGTATAACAGTGTAAATTTGCTGTCCCCTCAAAATAACTCAACACACAGCCATTAATGTCTAAACCGCTGGCAACAAAAATGAGTACACCCCTAAGTGAAATAGTCCAGATTGGGCCCAATAAGCCATTTTTCCTCCCTGGAGTCATGTGACTCGTTAATGTTACAAGGTCTCAAGTGTGAATGGGGAGCAGGTGTGTTAAATTTGGTGTTATCGCTCTCACTCTCTCATACTGGTCACTGGAAGTTCAACATGGCACCAACACTCTGAGGATCTGAAAAAAAGAATTGTTGCTCTACATAAAGATGGCCTAGGCTATGAGAAGATTGCCAAGACCCTAAAACTGAGCTTCAGCACGGCGGCCAAGACCATACAGCGGTTTAAAAGAACAGGTTCCACTCAGAATAGGCCTCGCCATGGTTGACCAAAGAAGTTGCGCGCACGTACTCAGCATCATATAAAGAGGTTGTCTTCGGGAAATAGACGTATGAGTGCAGCCAGCATTGTTGCAGAGGTTGAAGGGGTGGGGGGTCAGCCTGTCAGTGCTCAGACCATAAGCCTTTTCTAAAGATGATGCACAAGAAACCCCCAAACAGTTTGCTTTACAAAGACAAGCAGACTAAAGACATGGATTACTGGAACCATGTCCTGTGGTCTCATGAGACCAAGATAAACTTATTTGGTTCAGATGGTATCAAGCGTGTGTGGCGGCAACCAGGTGAGGAGTACAAAGACAAGTGTGTCTTGCCTACAGTCAAGCATGGTGGTGGGAGAGTCATGGTCTGGGGCTGCATGAGTGCTGCCAGCACTGGGGAGCTACAGTTCATTGAGGGAACCATGAATGCCAACATGTACTGAGAGATACTGAAGCAGAGCATGATTGGACTGGGCCGCAGGGCAGTATTCCAACATGATAACAACCCCAAAAACACCTCCAAGATGACCACTGCCTTGCTAAAGAAGCTGAGGGTAAAGGTGATGTACTGGCAAAGCATGTCTCCAGACCTAAACCCTATTGAGCATCTGTGGGGCATCCTCAAATGGAAGGTGGAGGAGCACAAGGTCTCTAACATCCACCAGCTCTGGAATGTTCTCATGGAAGAGTGGAAGAGGACTCCAGTGGCAACCTGTGAAGCTCTGGTGAACTCCATGCCCAAGAGGGTTAAGGCAGTGCTGGAAAATAAAGAAAGTCCCGGAGCAAGGGAACCTTAGTGCAGGGGCACATAACTGGGGGACGCTGGGGATAGATGCACCAGGAAATCAGGTGCAGGAAATGCAAGTGTTAGGTGGACACAGGGTGGTGCTAGTCGCACGTCCTGTGTCTAGTAGTGGGGGCGGAGTCAGCCATTCAGGCACGTGCAGAAGAAGAGGTAACACATAAGCAGTTGTTTTCCCTCCCACCCTCCCTTTAGGCAGCTATTTGGTATGCGTGTTTGTGTTTTTTGTTTTTTGTGGTTTGTTGTTTCGGGTACTGGTGGCAGGGGTCTCTGGTTCCTGAAGGTCGGAATGGTGGTTTTTATATATATATACACACTTAAAATCAGAGGAAAATTGCGGGTTCGTGTTATACACCAATCCCCCCTGCTGTTTGTGAGCAGAGCGAGCCGGCCGCCAATATACAGGCTCGGCTAGCTCCACTCACAGTCACGCCCAGTACCGCCCTATGATAGACATAACACAGGGACTGGGCGTGACTGTGAGCGGAGCTAGCCAAGTACACTCGGCTATGTATGTCGGCTCTTCTCGGCTCCGCTCACAGTCACGCCTAGTCGCGCCATTGGACCTGTGTTATGTCCAGCACAGGGCGGGACTGGGCGGACTATGAGCGGAGCCGAGAAGAGCCGAGACCAGCTCTGTGTATCTCGGCAGCGGCGCCATATTTAAACCGCAAATGATCTGACAAGGCTGCAAATGATCTGCCAAGGCTGCAAATGACACTGACAAGGATGCAAATGACACTGATAAGGATGCAAATGATCTGACAAGGCTGCAAATGACACTGACAATGATGCAAATGACACTGATAAGGCTGCAAATGACACTGATAAGGCTGCAAATGATCTGACAAGGATGCAAATGACACTGATAAGGCTGCAAATGATCTGACAAGGATGCAAATGACACTGACAAGGATGCAAGTGACACTGATAAGGCTGCAAATGATCTGACAAGGCTGCAGATGACACTGACAAGGATGCAAATGACACTGACAAAGCTGCAGATGGACACTGATAAGGCTGCATTGATGGGCATTTAAATGTAAGTTTTTTTCCTTAAAATTCCCTCCTAAACTTGGGGTGTGTGTTATACGCCGGCGCGTGTTATACGCCAATAAATACGGTATATATATAAATATATATATATATATATATATATATATATATATATATAATATATGGTGTGGTACGGGTTGGAACCTATCTTGGTATGGGTAACTGGAAATTTGAGCTATCGGTCATCGAGATGTATGTTGCAAGAAGGTGATAATCATTTGTCCCTGTGCTGGTGGGATCGCGGCTAGGGGCCAGGATGCTGCGGTGGTGGTAGTCAGCCGATTAGAAAGCATTACCTTCTTTGAGGAACCTCAGACGTAGCAGTCAGTTAATTGGTTGGGTTATATATGTTTATATATGTTATATATATATATATATATATATATATATATATATATATATATATATATATACATATATATATATATACATATACATATATATATATATATACATATATATATATATATATATACATATATATATATATATATATACATATATATATATATATATATACATATATATATATATATATATACATATATATATATATATATATATATATATATATATATATATATATATATTTTTTATTATTATTTATTTATATATATGTATTAAAATAAAAAGGTTATTTTTATAAAGTTGTTATTTTTGGAATTAATAAAGGGGCCATTTGTTTGGCCATTTAATCCAGAAGGTGTTATATGTGGCCACACAAAATATTGACACTTTGGGCCTAATTTGGACATTTTCACTTAGGGGTGTACTCACGTTTGTTGCCAATGGTTTAGACATTAATGGCTGTGTGTTGAGTTATTTTGAGGGGACAGCAAATTTACACTGTAAGGGTCCTTTCACACGGGACGGATCCATGTTGATCCGCCCCGTGAACATCCGCTTGCTCAGTGGGGATCGCTCCGTTGATCCCCGCTGAGCCGGGGGATAACAGGGCGGTCCCTGCACACTGTGCAGAGACCGCCCTGTCAGATCTCTGCTCTCCCCTATGGGGGGGATCAGATGAACACGGACCGTCTGTCCGTGTTCATCCAATCCGCTCTGCAGACGGATAGAAAAATAGAAATTTCCTCTGTCTGCAGAATCGGACCATAGCGGGGACGGATGATATCGGGTGTCAGCGGATGAGCTATCCCATGGGGATGCATGTATGTCCATATTTCATCCGAAAACGGATGGATAAAATACGGACATACTGTCAGCACGTGTGAAAGGGGCCTTATACAAGCTGTACACTCACTACTTTACATTGTAGCAAAGTGTCATCTCTTCAGTGTTGTCACATTAAAATATATAACAAAATATTTACAAAAATGTGAGGGGTGTACTCACTTTTGTGAGATATTGTATAAGCTATCAAAAAACATGAAGGTTGACCCGGGCTTTCTGATTAGAAAACAAAGCATGGTTTACAGTACAATCAGAGTGGAATGGGTGCACTCAATAATATACATTTATTAAAATGATATAAAAAATAAGTTTACAAAATCAAAATTGTACAATAAAATTGCTTCTAAATTGTTTCCTCCAGTATTTGTATTGTAATAAAATGTTTTCTTGACTTTTCTAAGTAGGTCACCTAAACCGCCCACACTGCATTGTGAAATGTATAGTACACTGTGTACATTTTTCTACAATATGTTCAGCGTTAAGAAATAATACGTTTTCATTTTTTTTTTTTTATTTCTCTTTACAGGTAAAAGACAGGTGAATATGAAAGACTGCACACGCAACCAGCAGGCACTATCCTTAAGAAAGTTCTTTACCAGAGATGTCAAACTCAAATTCATTGCGGACTGCATCAGCAGTGTGGATTGCTCTCAAAGGGCCGGTTGTATCTGGGGTGTACTACATACAGAGTGCAGGGCTCAGGAAGGGCGTTATGTACAGAGTGCAGAGTTCAGGATTACACTACGTACAGAATGCAGGGTTTAAGGGTGCACTAGGTACAGAGTGCAGAGTTCAGAGGTACGCTACGTACAGAATGCAGGGTTTAATGGTGCAGTAGGTACAGAGTGCAGCATTCAGGGCTGTGCTATGTACAGAATCCAGGATTTAGGGGTGTGCTACATACAGAATGCAGAGTTCAGAGTGCACACCCCTGAACACCCTCCAAAGCACCTCTCTTCTACCTGGCCTGGCTCTAGTACCACCCTGTGTAAGCAGCGTGCCTTGCAGGGAGATCGTTCTCTCTATGGAGATCTATGCCTGCGGCTCCCCACCATGAGCATGTGTAGGGAATTGTTAGATCTGGGAGCCGCGGAGCAAAACTTTCCCTTGTAAACACAGAAGGCTTCGGTGTTTACAAGTGACAGTGGGGAGCAGGAGCAGAGGGTGAGAGCCGGGGGTAGCAGAATGTAGTTCCATCACGTTCTGACTGCAATACTGTGTAAAACAATAATCAATATCTTATAAAGATCACAGTGAACTGTGCAAAAAAAAGTGATTTCAAACATAAGTCCATAAATAAAGCAGTTGATAGAGGTGGTAAACTTGATGTAGTGGTTCATCAAATCCAATCTGTAAGTGCTCTCTTCTTAGTGCAAGTGTCTATGGTCTTATTAAAGACTAACTTTAATAAAACAAAGTAAACAACTCACATTTACAGATGCACTATTCCTGGTGCACACAGGTGAATCACTTGTATGGTTAGGATAAGAACTCCCTAGATCATTAAAACGTCTGCAGATCCTCGGCCCTGTGCCCCCAGCGGCTTTGGAGCGGGAAAAGTGCATCTGTAAATGTGAGTTGTGTACTTTGTTTTATTAAAGTTAGTGTCTTAAATGCTAAACACTATGTCAAGTTCTTTCCTACCCTTATGACATCTACTTATAAGGAACGCTATTTGAGAGATTGGGAGCCCCTGCACAGATAGACGAACGGCAGATTGCTGGATACCCCTTAAGGGGAAGGCGCCATTGGACCCTATTGTGGGTCTTTTTGTGAGGTGAGTGCAAAGGGTGAAAGGTGGAGGGCAATGTGGTGTGCAGAGTCACTATAATTTTGAGGCTCCATGCACACTGGGCTTAAAAAAACGTCTGTTCTCTATGGAGTAAAAAACGCTCATATAGAACATTTTTTGTACAAAGTTTAGACAAGTTTAGGAGAGTTTTACATTTTTTCTGCCAGTGAGCTCCAATCAGAAACGCGAATGAGAAGGGTATTTTTTTCCTGCCTCTAAACGTTGATCTCAAAATATGCCTGTAAATGTTCTAATGTGTATGGACACATAGGATAACATTGAGCTACTTTTACAGGCAGAACACAAAACTCCTGTAGACGCAATGTTTTTTACACCAGTGTGCATGGAGCCTGATTGTCACCACTGGATACCATAGACATTTGCACTAAGAAGAGAACACTTACAGATTGGAATTGATGAACCACTACATCAAGTTTACCACCTATATCAACTGCTTTATTTATGGACTTATGTTTTAAATAGTTTTTTTATATTTTTTTGCACAGTTCATTGTGAGCTTTATAAGATATTGATTATTGTTTTACACGCATTTATCTATTCACCTAGTTGAACCCAACAAGCAGCTGTTGGGGGAGGTAGCACTTCACAAAACTTTTGTCATTTTGGTTATTCATGTGGGAACACATTTTGTGTTGAGCAGCACCTTTTTTTACACGTGGTTAAATTTTCACACGTAGTAGCGCAGAAGTTACTTTTAATTTATCCTTCCAGGTAGTGTCAGACTGTGTCTACTCTCTCCACCACATAAGTTCCTATTGGCTTATCACTATGATAGACTACTTTATTGAATGGTAAGAATATATGATAGCCTCCCATGGCTTCCAATACCACCTCTACGCTGACAACACCCAAATCTATTTCTCTACCCCTCAGCTCACTCCCTCTGTCTCCTCACGTATTCTCAGATATATCAGTCTGGATGTCACACCACTTCCTTAAACTCAATCTATCCAAAACCGAATTTATAATTTTTCCTCCCCCATATGCCTCTTCCCCTGATCTCTCTGTCAAAATTGATGGCACAACTATAAGCCCATCCCAACATGCCAAGGTTCTAGGTGTTGTCCTAGACTCTGAACTCTCCTTCAAGCAACACATCCAATCACTGTCCAAATCCTGCCGCCTCAACCTCTGCAACATCTCCAAAATACGCCCCTTTCTAACCAATGACACAACAAAGCTCTTAATTCACTCACTGGTCATCTCTCGCCTCGACTACTGCAACTCCCTTCTCATTGGCTTACCTCTACATAGTCTATCACCTCTTCAGTCCATTATGAATGCCGCTGCCAGACTCATCCACCTTACCAATCGCTCTGTGTCTGCCACTCCTCTGTGTCAATCCCTCCACTGGCTTCCGCTCGGTCAAAGAATTAAATTCAAAATTCTAACAACTACGTACAAAGCCATCCACAATTTCGCCCCCAGCTACATCACTAGCCTAGTCTCTAAATACCAACCCACTCGCTCTCTTCGTTCCTCTCAAGACCTCCTGCTCTCTAGCTCCCTTGTCACCTCCTCTCACGCTCGCCTCCAGGCCTTCTCCAAAGCTTCTCCAATCCTATGGAATGCCCTACCCCAATCTGTCCGCTTATCTCCTACTTTATTAGCTTTCAGAAGATTCCTGAAAACCCTTCTCTTCAGAGAAGCCTATCCTACCCACACCTAACAACTGTATTTTCATTTTTTTTCCATCAGCTCATCCCCCACAGTTATTACCTTTTTGTTTCCACTTGACCCTCCTTTCTAGATTGTAAGCTCTAACGAGCAGGGCCCTCTGATCCCTCCTGTATTGATTTGTATTGTAAGTATACTGTCTGCCCCATGTTGTAAAGCGCTGCGCAAACTGTTGGCGCTATATAAATCCTGTATAATAATAATAATATGTGGGAGGGGATGGTAAAGTACAAGAAAATGAAAACTGAATAGTTACCTTATTCACACCTAGGCGATTTGAATTGCAAGTGGGAATCGCTGTGATTCTGCATGCGATTCCATAATCGCTGCAAAACATGATACGCATTTGCGACGCCATTACTTGGTAACGGCACCCCAATCGCAGTGCAATTTTGCCGCGGTTGTCGTTCGTTAAATCGCCCTACTATCACGGCAAAATCGCAACGCGCGAAGCTTGTTGCTCCAAAAGGAGCGGGAGCTTCTTTTGGACGACAGTTTTGCCCCGATTGTGTGACAACCATGGCAGAATCGCACCACGATTGGACTCAGCAGTTACAGTGGAGGAAGGAGTAAATGCATGGCAAGGGATTTAGACTTCTACTACAAATTTTGACTGATGAAGAGGCTTTCCAAGGTTGCAGCACCGGATAGGATAGGTTGGAGAAACAAGCCACTGGAGAGGTGAATATACGTTGCTTTCTATTGGAGGGACCTGCTGTGTTAAAACATTTAGGGTACATGCACACAGCCACAAGAGAACCATACAACTTAATTGCAGGTATATTTTTGTCCCTGGGAGACACAACTGCCCATAGCAATGAATGTCTATGTGCTAGTTGTACATAAGTATATGCTTTGCTTGTTTAAACACACGCACAAGCGGAAATCACTTGTGTGTGTCCAGGAATTTACACCTGTGTTTATGCAAGCACTGTGTATACCCACCAGCAGCTAGTGTACAGCCATGCACTACTACAGTATGTGTCTTCCGGGCACAGAGACATGCTGTTCTTACATTATACATTATATATTAACTGTTAGCGATCGCAGGGATCAGGCCTGACTCTGCGAACGCTCAAGTTATGCGTTTAGTGTTTTGTAAGTGACAGTGATCGATCGATACTGCACTTGGGTGGGCTGGGCTGGGCCGGGCAGAGGGGCAAAACGCAGGTGCTGGGCTGATCCCGCTAACACTGCGTTTTTGGGAACCCTAAACTGCTGGGGACGCTAGTATAGATCTGATCAGATCAGATATTGATCCGTTCAGATACTATACCACTAAGGGAGGCGTATGCTGCGTGCGTGGGTGTTAGCGGTACTGACGCTAATCTGACGCTGCCTGGGGCGACGCATATCACCGCCGGGTGATCAGGGGGCTAAACCTTTATTAGTTAATAAACGGCGGGTGCCCTGACACTATAAAAAATAAACGAACTAACCAGCGTAACCCGTAACAGTTATACGGTGATCAGTGGTGAAAGGGTTAACTAGGGGGCAATCAAGGGGTTAAAACATTTATTAGGTAATATATGAGGGTCCCTGACGCTATAAAACGCTGACGGCGAACCTAAATATTTAGCTCCCTAACTAGCGTCACCAGCGACACTAATACAGCGATCAGAAAAATGATCGCTTAGTGACACTGGTGACGGGGGGTGATCAAGGGGTTAAAACTTTATTAGGGGGGGTTAGGTGGGTACCCTAGACCTAAAGGGGGCTAACAATAACTGCCCTACCACACTAACTGTCACAAACTGACACCATGCAGTAATCAGAACAAAAAAAAAAAAACTGCTTGGTGTCAGTGTGACGGGGGGGGGGGGGGTGATTGGGGGGGGGGGGATCGGGGGGCGATCGGAGGTGTAAAGTGTGCCTGGCATGTTCTACTGTGTGTGTATGTGTTATGCACTCACAGTGATGTCTTCTCTCCTCGGCGCCGGAACGAAAAATACCGAGCCGAGGAGAGATGACATCATTTCCTTTGCTGCTGTTTAGCATACAGCAGCAAAGGAAGATTCTCATTGACTGGGAGCGATCACGAGGGGGGGGCCATGAACGGATTGTCTCCCCCTCACCTCTCATCGCTCCCAGTCACAAGGCGACCGACTCGGGCACCATGGGGGGGGTCCGATTGGCCCTCCGCCTGCGGGAGGCAGATCATGTATATATACGTGATTCTGCCTGCCCGTGTCATTCTGCCGACGTATATCGGCGGTCGTCAAGTGGTTAAACAGAGTGTCTATTGGGCTGCTTAGAGTGGATGATGTCATAGCTAGAGCACAGAGCCTCAAAAAAATTATCTTAGTTTCTTCTGTATAAATTGCTCTCACGCCCACAAGATCTACTTGTCATACACAATTTATACATCAAAACGTAGGTATTTTTGTCTAGTTTCAGGCAATTTTTTTTGCTCAGTTTTGTGATATGCCTTTTACTTTTGGCTGGTTAAGCTTCCAAATGACAAGAGTTCTACACTTTTTTCCATTGACTGTCCTGTATAAAATTCTTCACATTTCCCAGCAAAACGCACAGCCAACTTCTTATTTAAATCGCTGACATGCCCACATTTTTAAGTTTATCAACATAAATTTTATACCGATACGTTCATAAAGGCCGTGTGTCTCTAAAGGTGAAGTCGCTGTTTCGATAGCATGTACTGTTGTGGATTTATTAAGGCTTGTTTGAAGGGTTCTCTCACACTGTCTCTCACTCATTAGGTGTGGGGATTAATGATCAAAAAGCTTTTCAAAACCTTTAAATATTCCACATCTTTCATACATTAGTGGTGTTGTTAAACTTTTTTTTAATGAAATTCATGTCTATTTTAAAACTATTCCTACTATTCTCACTTCTTCAACTTTTTGTTTCGGATTTAAGCAATTCATCCAGTTAGCTTTAGCAATGCAGCTATTCAGCATTCCCACACATTTTCTCCAGGAAATGCATTTTCTAGTTATTGCCTGTTGATCTTATCAATAAGGATAAAATATTTGAACAAGAAAAAAGAGGAATTAAAGCGGGATTCCGTCCCTGAAAAAAAAAAATGTAAAAGTCAGCAGCTACAAACACTGTAGCTGCTGACTTTAAATAAGTACTTACCTGTCCTGGGTGCCCTAGGCCGACCCGTCCCTCGGCTCTCGGGTCACGGCACCGCCATCCTAAGTAAGGGAAACAGGCAGCGGAGCCTTGCGGCTTCACTGCACACACAGTTCCCAGAAGGCAACGGGGCCGCTCACCGAGGAGTAGAACACGCCACAGAATAGGAAGAGGCAGATTAGGAAGACTGCCTAGCAACAAGGGTTTAGGTAAGTTTAAAAGTGTTTTTTTTTTCAAATTTTTTTTTTTAGGATTTGTCATGCAATTTTTTTTTTTAGGGTGGCCCTCCACTTTAAATAGCATTTTTGGTTTCTGGTACTCAGATGCAGTGTAGTTACACTTTAAGTACTGACTTAGAAAGCAGTTTGATAACTGTATACAACAGTGGATCTTAACCACAGGGCTATGACCCCCTGCTGGGCTGTGTATCCTCCCCTCTCCTGGGCCTCCAATCATCGGCAGATGCCTGAACCTCCCACAGTGCCAGCCAGCCTCTCCTAGTGCCACCCAGCCTGCTGCAAGATCTCTATCCCTCCATATTGCCCCCAACCTCCAACAGTGTCCCACAGTGCCCCAACCCTTCTGAACCCCCTCCAGAAGCATCATCCCATATAGAGACAACTGCAAAAGCCCCTAACCCTCTCCAAAACCTACAGCCCTGCCATAGTGACACCCAGCCAGATTCAGAACCTTCCAGCATATCAACACATGTTTTGCATTCCCATATTTACATTGTAAGTTTAATTCCTTACAGTTTGGGCATAGAAGGTTTTGGAAGAATTTCCTGGCCTTGGTCTCAAAAAGGTTGAGAACCAATGATATAAAACATATGAGGGCTGTTATTGAATGACAACGCCAGTTTCTTTTACATTTTTTGAAGACAGGTGCATTTTAGATTAGATGTTTTTGTGGTACAGTGCCTTGAAAAAGTATTCATACCCCTTGAAATTTTCCACATTTTGTCATGTTACAACCAAAAACGTAAATGTATTTTATTAGGATTTTATGTGACAGACCAACACAAAGTGGCACTTAGTTAAGAAGTGGAAGGAAAATGGTTTTCAAATTTTTTTACAAATAAATATGTGAAAAGTGTGGCGTGTATTTGTATTCAGCCCCCCTCAATACTTTGTAGAACCGCCTTTCACTGCAATTACAGCTGCAAGTCTTTTTGGGGATGTCTCTACCAGCTTTGCAAATCTAGAGAGTAACATTTTTTCCCATTCTTCTTTGCAAAATAGCACAAGCTCTGTCAGATTGGATGGAAAGCGGCTGTGAACAGCAATTTTCAAGTCTTGTCACAGATTCTCAATTAGATTTAGGTCTGGACTTTGACTGGGCCATTGTAACAAATGAATATGCTTTTCTAAACCATTCCATTGTAGCTCTAGCTGTATGTTTAGGGTTGTTGTCCTTCTGGAAGGTGAACCTTCGCCCCAGTCTCAAGTCTTTTTCAGACTCTAACAGGTTTTCTTCTAGGATTGTCCTGTATTTAGCTCCACCCACTTTCCCATCAACTCTGACCAGCTTCCCTGTCCCTGCTGAAGAAAAGCATCCCCACAACATGATGCTGCCACTACTATGTTTCATGGTGGGGATGGTGTGTTCAGGGTGATGTGCAATGTTAATTTTCTGCCACACATAACGTTTTGCTTTTAGGCAAAAAAGTAAAATTTTGGTCTCATCTGACCAGAGCACCTTCTTCTACATGTTTGCTGTGTCCCCCACATGACTTCTCGCAAACTGCAAATGGGACTTCTTATGGCTTTCTTTCAACAATGACTTTCTTCTTGACACTCTTCCATAAAGGCCAGATTTGAAGAGTGCACGACTAATAGTTGTACTAATAGCTGTGGCTCTCTGTAGCTCCTCCAGAGTTACCATGGGCTTCTTGGCTGCTTCTCTGATTAATGCTCTCCTTGCCCAGCTTGTCAGTTTAGGTGGACGGCCATGTCTTGGTAGGTTTTCAGTTGAGCCATACTCTTTCCAATTTCAGATGGTGGATTGAACAGTGCTCCTTGAGATGTTCAAAGCTTGGGATATTGTTTTATAACCTAACCCTGCTTTAAACTTCTCCACAATTTTATCCCTGACCTGTCTGGTGTGTTCCTTGGCCTTCATGATGCCTTTGTTGACTAATGTTCTCTAACAAACCACTGAGGGCTTCACAGAACAGCTGTATTTATACTGAAATTAAATTACACCCAGGTGGACCCTATTTACTAATTCTGAAGGCAATTGGTTCCACTAGATTTTAGTTAGGGTTATCAGAGTAAAGGGGGCTGAATATAAATGCACACCACACCTTTCAGATATTTATTTGTAAAACATTTTGAAAACCATTTATCATTTTCCTTCCACTTCACAATTATGTGCCACTATGTGTTGATCTATCAAATAAAATTCCAAGAAAGAACATTAATGTTTTTGGTTGTAATGTGACAAAATGTGGAAAATTTCAAGGGGTATGAATACTCTTTTCAAGGCACTGTATGTGGTGTCAGTGGCACACGCATTCTCCGTGTGAATTCTGGCTGGTGACTTCACAAAAGTCAATCTGTCTGTGTTTTGTATACAGTTCGGCAAGATGTCTGCGGTGTGTACATACTATGCAGTAAGCCAGACTCGGTAGTAAAACAGATTTCTCCAGCACAATACAGAACCTTTTTAAAAGGACGTTAACAAGGCAGTTGGCAGGCAAGACAGAGGTTAAATAGATGGGATCAACCACTTTATAAAGTACATTCTGTAAACATTCTGCCCCGGGAAAAGACGTTTCCCTGAATTGTTAATGGTTTCTATGGATTGCGCTGTGAGTCTGTAGATAAATACATTAGACTGTCCAATGTTCTCTTCACAGTTTGCAGTCTTTGCTCATTTACTGTGAAACCACTCAAAATGAAAACATATTAATAAGCAGGATAGAGCCAGTCCTGTGAAAATTCTATTTGTTTTCCAGGCTCTCCCTAGGTGGCAACTAACATGAGCAAATCCTTCAAAAACTGCTCTCCCATCCTTTCCTTTCTGGAAGTGTATCCAAGTCCAAATTCCAAAATGTAATATATAACAGGTTATCAGCCCATGCATTTGTTTTTTTTTCCAGGCATTTTCCCTTAAATTTCACCTGGTGATTATGCAAATAACACACTTCCTGTACCTTAACCACTTCAATACCAGGCACTTTTGCCCAGGACAATTTTCAGCTTTAAGCGCTGTCGCACTTTAAATGACAATTGCGCGGTCATGAAAAACTGTACCCATACTACATTTTTTTCATTTTCTTCCCACAAATAGAGCTTTCTTTTGGTGGTACTTTATCACCACTGGGGTTTTTATTTTTTGCTAAACAAACTAAAAAAGACCGAAATTTTTTGAAAAAAAAGTTTTTCTTTGTTTCAGTTATAAAATTTTGTTTTCTCCTTCACTGATGAGCACTGATGAGGCGGCACGTATGGGCACAGATGAGTTGGCACTGATATAGAAAATTGATGGGCACTGATAGTCAGCACTGATGGGCACCAATAGGCGGCACTGAAATGCAGCACTGATGGGCACTGATAGGTGGCACTGATTGGCATTGATAGGCAGTGCTGATTGGCACTGACAGGTGGCACTGATGGGCAGCACTGATGATGAGGTACTGATGAGGTTCTGACAGCTGTTACTGTAGGGCACTAATTGGCACTGTGATGGACACTAATTGGCACTGATATAGGCACTGTGATGGGCACTTTTTGGCAGCTGTGGTGGCACATCTGTTGGTTGCAGTGCTGATAATAAATGTGCTGATTATCAGCACAGACCCCCCCTCTGACAGGGAGAGCCGCCGATCGGCTCTCCCTGTCAGCGCGAACCGAGGAATGCCGTTTACGACACTTCCTGGTTCATGCAATGATCAGCTGTGATTGATCACAGCTGATCACGTGGTAAGAAGCCTCTGTCATTTATTTCTGTCTTAATGTTTTTATTAACGTGATAGTAAACACACACTGTTTAATCTATATGGTCCCTTCTATTTCTGTATATGGATGATGGCACTGTAATTATTTTAATTAAAAAAAAAAAAATCTAAGTATCTTTTTCCTGGTTACAGCACACATTACGGCTCACTGATTAGTTGCTAGAGGTTACAGCAAATGATTTCTGCTTGTTAATTGGTTGCTAGAGATTACTGTACAGTAATACTGCTTACTGATTGGTTGCTGGAGGTTACAGCACATCATCTCCTCACTGCAGGGGAGCATGATATACATATGAATGCCGCCTTTATTTACATAATGTCAATGCTGCCTGCCGCAGCTATTTATTTAGTAATGCCGCCGCTATTTACATATGAATGCCGGTTATTTACATATAAACAAAGAGTCTGCAGGTGAGTCATCTGTACACAACAATAGGGCAGAGCTGGGCAGCATTAGAACCAGCACTTCACACTGAGATATCGGGACACAGCACAGGACTAAAACTTCAAGGGACAAGGGAATTTAAACTGGTAAAGTTGGCAAGTATGAGGCAGCTGCTTTGGGCCCCACAACAATGACAGGGCCCAGGGCAGCTGCCCCTTTTGCCCTGCCTTAAAGACGGCCCTGACTTGGACCAGTAGAATGGTTCTTGATATATATTATGTGGTTCCTCAGGGGAATGATGGTGTCTATCTCTCTATGGTGATGTGGGCTGCTACCTTACTGGTGTGACAGAACTGTCTCTTCAGCTGAAAAGACACTTGAGTAGGGAGAGAGGAGCGCCTGGTGTCCAGAATAAGGAAACTCTTAATGAAGAATATAATCTGTTATTGGAAGTAAAACATCTACAGATCAAGCCAATGCGTTTCGGGGGAATCAATGTTTGAAGTCCAACCTGTATGACAATCATGGCTGATTCCATACATACAGTGGAGAAATAAGTGTAGACATTAACCATTTGCCGACCTGCTCACGCAGATATACTGCGGCAGGTCGGCTCTCCTGCGCAAACTGATGTACCTGTGATCTCATGCTTTCCAGGGTAGAGGAGATATCTGGGATCTTATTGACCCCAGATCTCTCCATAAAGAGGACCTGTCATGCCTTATTTCTATCACAAGGGATGTTTACATTTCTTGTGATAGGAATAAAAGTGATAAACAAAGAAATTAAAGGGACAGTAAATAGTGTTCGCACCACACATGTGAGGTATCGCTGCAAATGTCAGAGCGAGAGCAATACTTCTTCTGTTATGCCGCCTACACACAGTCGGAATTTCTGACAGAAAAAATCCGAAGGGAGCTTTTGGTCGGAGTGGGCCGTGTGTATGCCCCATCGAACTTTTTCTGTCGACATTTCCGACGGACTTAGATAGAGAACATGCTCTAAATTTTTCCGTCTGAAATGCCGACGGAGCTTGTCCCGTTGGCAAGTCCGACCGTGTGTACACGGCATAACTCTAAACTAGTAACCTGTAAATAATGTTTAAAGGCTCCCCTATGGAAATTTTTAAGCACCGTAGTTTGGCGCCATTCTACGAGCATGCGCAATTTTAAAGCGTGACATTTTAGGTATCGATTTAGTTGTCGTAACATCATCTTTTTTACTTTACAAAAAAAAAGGGTTATATAAATTAGCAGGTTATTGAATAATTATTCTTTGGTAGCTTCTTGGATATAGGTATAATGCATATATAGTTCACATTATCAAGCAACTTTACATTACATGCTGTTCTTCCAAAAATATATTGTGTTTTTTTTGCATTAAAATTCACGAAAGTGTATTTTTTCCCCAAAAATGTAATTTGAAAAATCTGTGCGCAAATACCGTGTGACATAACAAATTGCAATGATCGTCATTTTATTCTCTAAGGTCTTTGCTAAAAAAAACAAATATAATCTTTGGGGGGGGGGGGTCTGAGTAATTTTCTAGCAAAAAATACAGATTTTTACATGTAGGAGAGAAATGTCAGAATTGGCCTGGTTAAAGTGGTTGAAAAGACTAAAGATTGCATTCTCTTTTTTTTTAACATAAAGTTTATTAAAGTTTTCAGACAGACAGAGTATAAATCACATTACATTATCAGTTAGCATAGTCATTAAGCAGTAGAACAAACTTTTGTGCACACACATCGTAATAGCAAGTGTAGCTGTAATTACAATAGTAAGTAACCGCTTGGCATTTGCCGTAGTACTCAAGTGGGACCTGAGATCTCGAGGGCAAGGGAGAGGGGGGGGGGGGGCCCAAGGAAGGAATAAAGGGTAAATAAGGATAGGGAGAGGAAATGGGGGGGGGGGGGGATGGGCAGGGGGGGGGTTGGGGGGAAGGGCGGGTCTCTCCAAGTCTGACGCAGCACTTGATTATTGTATTTAAGTTAGGGATTTACACTGTTCGCACAAGAAAGTGGCATTGAGGAAGGGATGAAAAGGCGATATAGAAGTTAGTTAGTGTTATTCTAGGGTTAAATGTTTCGCCTCAACCCAACTGGCCCAAATCTTATCGAATTTGCGTGGGCAGTTCCTGCCTAGATAGGTTAATTTATAGAGGGGCAGGGCGGCATTTACCAGGGACAACCAGACCTTTTTAGTGGGGGGTTGTGTCTGATTCCACTGAAGAAGAATAGCTTTCCTTGCGTAGAAGGACGTATAAAATACAAATAGTTTCTTCCTCTGGGGGGCTTCAAGGAAATCACAAATACCCAAGAGAAGTGGGATGGGACTAAATGGGACCGTGAGCTCACCTATAGAGTTAATCTCGGACAGGACTTCCCTCCAATATCCCTCCACCACAGGACAAGACCAAACCACATGAATGAAGTCTGCACCATCTGCACCACATCTAGTACATACCGCCGATCTACCTGGATTAATTCTCGCTAGACGCGCAGGGGAGTAGTAGGCCCGATGAAGAAACTTTAGCTGAGTGTATCTGTCTCTAGCTGAGATCATCAGGGGTAAGTATTGCTGAATCCCCTCCTCCCAGTCGTCGTCCGTCAGGTCAGGGATGTCCTTCTGCCATGTTGTGTACAATCGTGAGACTTTAGAGGTATCCAGGACTACCAGCTTATTATAAATGTTAGAGAGCGTACCTCCGTCTAGATCCTGCAACATATTTTCTAAGTCAGATAGCTGTAGATCTATCCCATTAGGGAATTGGGACCTAAATGCATGACGTAGCTGCAGGTACCGGAAGAACATGTGGTTTGGTAAATCTCTACTGTGCTTTAGGTCATCAAAAGTAAGTAGTTGCCCTTCGGAGACGATGTCACCCAGTGTTGTGATTCCATACCTGATCCACAAACTTGGGCCAGGCATGGAAGCAAAGTGGGACAAGCGGGGGTTACCCCACAGTGGGGTCAGGGGGGACCGCGCATTCGGTGTCCCCATCTTTGAGGCCACAGTATCCCACACCTTGATTGTCGTCCTCATGGGCGTATTCACCCGAGGGCCGGATTTGGGACCTTTATGAATTAAGACATTGAGCTCCTCATGCGAGCCCAAGAAAAGATTGCATTCTCTGCATTAAGGTAAAAAAAACCTTTTAGGTGCAGCCCCCTTAAATACATACCTGAGCTGATTTTGGTCCAGCACTGTGCACAAGATACTGCTCTTTCTCTCCCTCATCACTAGACTTAGTAAGAGCAGTGAGAGCCATTGGCTCCTGCTGCTGTCAATTAAATCCAATGACAAGGGAGCAGGGGATGGGGCTGAGCTGCACTATGTGTGTCAACAGATAGGGGTACTTGAAAACAAGAGGAGCCTGGAGCGTCAGAGGGGGATCACAGAAGAGGAGGATTGGGGCTGCTTTGGAGCATGAGGAGTCAAGCAGACAAGTAGGGGCATTTTATTGCAGAAGAGACAGTGCATGTCTTATCTGCAATAAAAGTTTTTGGATAACTCAAACTAGTCAAATTTTAATTCAGTTTGTCAAACTTTATATGGCCTGACAATGGGATCTGAATTAATCAGAAAGTTTGCATCTTTAACCACTTCCGGACCGCCGCACGCCAATATACGTCCTAAGTTTGAAGTGGATTATCGTTGTCATGGCAGCAGCTAGCTGCCATAACCCTGCTATCCTCTTCTTCACCCGGCAGTCGGGTTTCTGATAATAGTGGTCTCGGCGGTGGATTCACTTTCCACTCCGCTTACCGGAGCCGTCGGCAGTGGCGGAGGCGATCAGATGTTCTTCCATGCTGGGTATGGAGACGAGTGAGGGAAAGATGGCCCCCCACCCGTCTCCATACCATTGCCGGGCGGAAGCGACGTCAAAACATCACTTCTGCCCATAGCTCTTAAAGGGCCATTTTTTTTTTTTTTTATAAATGACAACATTTTTTTTATTGCATTTTAGTGTAAATATGAGATCTGAGATCTTTTTGACCCCAGATCTTATATTTAAGAGGTCCTGTCATGCTTTTTTTCTATTACAAGGGATGTTTACATATTTTTTTTTTTTAAAGAACAGTGTAAAAATAAAAAACAAAAGGTAAAATAATAAAAAAAAAATTTTAAACGCAGCCGTGTGCAGAAGCGAACGCATACGTGAGGAGCGCCCGCATATGAAAATGGTGTTCAAACCACACATGTGAGGTATCGCCACGATCGGTAAAGCGAGAGCAATAATTTTAGCTGTAGACCTCCTCTGTAACTCAAAACATGCAACCTGTAGAATTTTTTTAAATGTCGC
Source organism: Aquarana catesbeiana (assembly GCF_042186555.1). Classification (NCBI taxonomy): domain Eukaryota; kingdom Metazoa; phylum Chordata; class Amphibia; order Anura; family Ranidae; genus Aquarana; species Aquarana catesbeiana. The sequence goes on from NC_133327.1 coordinate 647,685,508, forward strand.
CTATGGAGATTTTTAAGGGTAAAAGTTTGTCGCCATTCCACGAGCGGGCGCAACTTTGAAGCGTGACATGTTGGGTATCAATTTACTCGGCGTAACAATTTCTTTCACAATATAAAAAAATTGGGCTAACTTTACTGTTGTCTTGTTTTTTAATTCAAAAAAGTGTATTTTTTCCAAAAAAAGTGTGCTTGTAAGACCGCTGCGTAAATACGGTGTGACAGAAAGTATTGCAACAACTGCCATTTTATTCTCTAGGATGTTAGAAAAAATGTATAATGTTTGGGGGTTCTAAATAATTTTCTAGCAAAAAAAAATGTTTTTAACTTGTAAACAACAAGTCTCAAAAAGAGGCTCGGTCCTTAAAGAAGAAGTAAACCCCAGGCGATTTTTCTTATTTTTTCAATTTTCACATACAATAGCTCATTACAAGGGATAATAGATTCAAATCGGCCGAAAACGAGGTCTGTAAATACCTTATTTAGGCTTTTTGTAATCTCTTCATTTCCGGGTATTGGCCGCGCCATTGTTTGTGCTGTTTGCTGAATCTGTTCTGGACGTCACTTCCGCCCTTACTCTGTTTCCCTTTCGAAATCTCGCGCATTCGCCGTATCAGGAAGGAGATAATCAGCAGCATCGCGAGACTTCTCCTCTGTGCCATTCAGAGGGGAAGCTCGTCTATAGAAATGTCCCGACAGGCAGGGAATACAGAAACGGCACACTTTAGGTGCCGTTAATGAAACATCCTACTGCGCAATCGCGCATGACATCATTTTCGATTACAGGACGATTTACATGGAAACCACAGCAGTGAGTACACTTTCACAGGCAGCGATCAGCTGCCTGTGTTATCTACATCATGAAGAGCTAAACTTGTCTCGGAGGGTTTACAACCACTTTAAGAGGTTAAAGCCAAAGTAAAGGTTTCCTTTTGCTTTGAATTAGTTTGTTCAGGCCAAGCTGTCCAAAAGGAAGTATTTCCATGACTAAGATATTCAGCAGCTGTAAGCGCTGTATCATACTGTAGTAGCATTGTGCGGGTTATGTACCTCTCAACCATTCAGAGGAAGCCTTATATTTTTATCAATGAAAACAAGGCTACCTCGGATTGGCTGAGGAGGGGATTGTGATGTGTGATGCCAATCAGAGGGAGCTTCATCTTCACTGATAAAAATACAAGACTTCCTTTAAATGGTTGAGAAACACTCAGCCGAGCAACAGATGGGAAGTTACCTACACTGAAAGCAAAACACACAGCGCTGCTAAATCCTTATCCTAATCAAGTTAAGTACAGCTACCGGTGCTCAGACTTTTGGCTGCTGTAAGGTTTCACACAGGCTGTCCGATCAGATCTGCCTGTCAGTTTTTCAGGCAGACCTGATCGGACCCTCCAGTCTCCTCTATGGAGCGGTGGGCATCCGCAGACAAATGTGACACCCATCGCCATCCGATCCGATCCTGCCCACAAAAAAAACAGATGGATGGTGGTCCTATTTAAAATCCGTCTGGTGGATTGGATCTGATGGAAACGAACACCAACGAACACTTTTCCACCTGATTTCCCCATAGAGGAGAGCGGGACTATGTCTGTGTCCGCTCTGCACAGTGGAGCAGACACAGACCCGCCATTCGCCTGCTCAGTGGGGAATAGCAGCCGCTGAGCAAGCGGACCCAACTTCACGAAGGCGCCCACGTGAAAGAGTACTTAGCCTTGTAGAGTCTGAATCTTGATAAAATGCTGGCACTTCAGTAAAATCTACAAGCAGATGACCTTTATTTAGGAAGAACAAACACATAAAATACACACAAAAGGCAAACGCGTTTTGGCCATTAGGCCTTGGTGATTGCCGTCATGGAAGTTACCCTTACTACTGCAGAACATAGCACTGCATACTGTATGTAGCTGATACCACAGTACCATTCAGCACTCACAGCAGCCAAATCACTTAGTAATGACCCAAACAAAATATTTAAAGTGACTTTAGTAACTGCAGTTAGCTAATAAAGGGTATCACTTGAACGTCAGACTTTGTAACCAAAGGCTAAAAAGTACAAAACTCTACAACTTTTTGCAATGCATACTAAAGAGCTTGGGAGGAGGGAAGGGTGCAGTTTGGCATTCCCACCTTGGGTGTCAGAGAGCCCTATCTTGGCACTGAGTGCCAGTTTCAGGGCATTGCAAGTTGTGTAGCCTCATGCACAATGACATGCCCAACCAGACTAGCACTGCTCCTGGGGGTCAGATGAAGGCAGTGGGCTCCCCTGATTTTCAGCTGAGTCAGGGTCTACCATCATCCCTTTCACCCTACTTCTTCTTCTTTAACAATTTTCAGGTCTTGCCACACTGTTCTGCATATGTGGATCATTTAATAATTCAGTTTCATCAATCGCTGTAGAAGTACATAAAGAAAACTGTATGAAATAACTTTATTTTACAAGCATTTATTCAATTGGCAGTGTCGAAATTGTCCTTTCTGGCTCAGTTAGCAGAGATCCCCTATGGAAAATCCATGTTTATTGTAGTGCCCTAGGCATAACACTGTTTCTGAGAGATCATACAGCTTCATTCTCATAAAAGGGTCCTCTTATTTAAAGTGATACTAAAGGATCGTTTTTTATTTTTTTTAAATAACAAACATGTCATACTTACCTCCACTGTGCAGCTCGTTTTGCACAGAGTGGCCCCCGAACATCCATTTCTGGGGTTCCACGGCGGCTCTTGTGGATCATCCCCGCATTAGATAACCCCCTTGGAGAAGCGCTCTCCCGAAGGTGTTACCTTGCAGGCGCACTCCCGAATCCAGCATTTGCTTCCATAGACACGAATGCCGCACTCGGCCCTGCCCCCTGGTGCCCGCATCATTGGATTTGATTGACAGCAGCGGGAGCCAATGGCTGCGCTGCTATTAATCTATCCAATCAAGAGCTGTGAACCCGTGGAGAGAGGGACAGCGAGGACGCTCCAACAGAAATTCGGGGCTCAGGTAACTGGTAAGTAAAACGGGGGTGGGGGGGGGGGCTGGGGGGCCGGTGACTGCGAGGTGTTTTTTCACCTTAATGCATAGGATGCATTAAGGTGAAAAAACACGAGCCTTTACAACCCCTTTAACCCTTGCCGGGTTTCAAGCGCCCCCTTCGCTGCCCCGAATTGAATAGAATTTCCCTGTTAGAAGCTGTCAGGCAATCCTGAGTCTCAATATAGAGTACTATGGTAAAGTTTTCATACCCTTTGAAATTTTCCACATTTCGTTATGTTACAACCAAAAACGTAAATGTATTTTACTGGGATTTTATGTGATAGACCAACACAAAGTGGCACATAATTGTGAACTGGAAGGAAAATGATAAATGGTTTTCAACATATTTTAGAAATAAATATGTGAAAAGTGTGGGGTACATTTGTATTCAGCCCCCCTGAGCCAATACTTTGTAGAACCACCTTTCACTGCAATTACAGCTGCAAGTCTTTTTGGGGATGTCTCTACCAGCTTTGCACATCTATAGAGTGACATTTTTGCCCATTCTTCTTTGCAAAATATCTCAAGCTCTGTCAGATTGCATGTAGAGCATCTGTGAACAGCAATTTTCAAGTCTTGCCACAGATTCTCAATTGGATTTAGGTCTGGACTATGACTGGGCAATTCTATCACATGAATATGCTTTGATCTAAACCATTCCATTGTAGCTCTGGCTGTATGTTTAGGGTTGTTGTCCTGCTGGAAGGTGAACCTCCATCCCAGTCTCAAGTCTTTTGCAGACTCTAACAGGTTTTCTTCTAGGATTGTCCTGTATTTGGATCCATCCATCTTCCCATCAACTCTGATCAGCTTCCCTGTCCCTGCTGAAGAAAAAACATCCCCACAGCATGATGCTGCCACCACCATGTTTCATGGTGGGGATGGTGTGTTCAGGGTGTGCAGTGTTGGTTTTCCACCACAGATAGCATTTTGCTTTTTTGGCCAAAAAAGCAATGTTTGTTGTGTCCCCCACATGGCTTCTCGCAAACTGCAAATGGGACTTCTTATGGCTTTCTTTCAACAATGGCTTTCTTCTTGACACTCTTCCATAAAGACCAGATTTGTGGAGAACACGACTAATAGTTGTCCTGTGGACAGATTCTCCCACCTGAGCTGTGGACCTCTGCAGCTCCCCCAGAGTTACCATGGGGCTCTTGGCTGCTTCTCTAATTAATGCTCTCCTTGCCCGGCCTGTCAGTTTAGGTCAGGGATATGCAATTAGCGGACCTCCAACTGTTGCAGAACTGCAAATCCCATGAGGCATAGCAAGACTCTGACAGCCACAAACATGACACCAAGAGGTCGAGGCATGATGGGACTTGTAGTTTTGGAACAGCTGGTGGTCCGCTAATTGCATAACCCTGGTTTAGGTGGACGGCCATGTCTTGGTATAGAGTAAATATACTCTTTCCATTTTCGAATGATGGATTGAACAGTGCTCCATGAGATGTTCAAAGCTTGGGATATTTTTTTCTATAACCTAAGCCTGCTTTAAACTTCCCTACAACTTTATCCCTGACCTGTCTGGTGTTTTCCTTGGCCTTCGTGATGCTGTTTGTGCACTAAGGTTCTCTAACAAACCTCTGAGGGCTTCACAGAACAGCTGTATTTATGCTGAGATTAAGCTACACACAGGTGGACTCTATTTACTAATTAGGTGACTTCTGAAGGCAATTGGTTCCACTAGATTTTAGTCAGGGGTATCAGAGTAAAGGGGGCTGAATACAAATGCATGACACACTTTTCAAATATTTATTTGTAAAAAAATGTGAAAATCATTTATCATTTTCCTTCCACTTCATAATTATGTGCTACTTTGTGTTGGTCTATCACATAAAATCCCAATAAAACACATTTATGTTTTTGGTTGTAACATGACAAAATGTGGAAAATTTCAAGGGGTGTGAATACTTTTTCAAGGCACTGTATCTTTCCTCTGAGCCTGTAAAGTACAGCATGCCGGGTATGAAATTCAGACACAGAGTGCTAACTTTATGCTGGATCTCTAAATATGTCTGCTGAGAAATGCAGGATAATTACATTGGCCAGGACTGGGAGTTTTCACCGTATACAGTCTCAGTGGGAGGAGGGGTACGTGCGATTGTTTTTTTTCCTTTGCAGTGCTGCTACTTATTATTGATGTTTTCCACTGCCGAGAATGAGGCTCCCTAATAAATTGCAATGAACGTCTAGCTATTTGCTTTTCTACCCTTAAAGTGGTACTAAACTCAAAAACCAAAACCATATTATATTGCAGCTTACTAATCATTAAATGGGGTGGCTGGCGGCATTAGTTTTCTTTAGGGTTTCTTCCCTCTGTTTTCACCTGGTGATCTGTTCAGTAACACACCTCCTGTATTAGACCCCTTTCACACCGAGCCGCCCATAGCGTCGGCGGTAAAACGCCGCTATTTTTAGCGGCGCTTTACCGTCGGATTTGCGGCACATTTCAGCCGCTAGCGGGGCGCTTTTACCCCCCGCTAGCGGCTGAGAAAGGGTTAAAACCGCCCGCAATGCACCGTAATAGCGGCGTTTTGCCGGCGGTATCCCAGCGCTGCCCCATTGATTTCAATGGGGAGCAGCGGTGGAGGAGCGGTGTGTACACACCGCTCCTTCACCGCTCCAAAGAAACTGCTGGCAGGACTTTTCCTGATGTCCTGCCAGCGCACCACTCCGGTGTGAAAGCCCTCGGGCTTTCACACTGGACACAATGGAGCAGCTGTTTGGGGGCGGATTGCAGGTGCTATTTTTAATGCTATAGCGCCTGCAAAACGCCCTCGGTGTGAAAGGGGTCTTAGTGAGACACAACTCTGGATGAAGGAGCACAGGGGCAATTTTTTTACCAAAAATATGTAGAAGAATATATATCGGCCTAAACTGATGAATCAATAAAAACCGCAGAGGTGATCAAGTGCCACCAAAAGAAAGCTCTATTTGTGGGAAAAAAAGGACGTCAATTTTGTTTGGGTGCAATGTGGCGCGACCGCGCAATTGTTAGTTAAAGCGACGCAGTGCCGTATTGCAAAAAATGGCCTGGTCATTAAGGGGGCAAATCCTTCCGGGGCTGAAGTGGTTAAACACTTTTTGCAGTAGTACAGTGTTACAGAATTTTTTGTCCTCTTGTACCCTGAAAGCACACATTCCGATGGCTGGTCATAGTAATAACAGTAATTACTAAACAACCTCTGGCACAGCAAGGATTTCCCTCCCTCCACTCCTACCACTCATATTGCCAGTGGGCTTAGCTGTGTCCATCCATCACAAACATTAACCATGTTATATATAATAAATCAATGTATTCTTCCTTCCCTTTATATGAAGCTGGTCAGCTGCCCACTCTTTGTTATATATCTGCAGGGTCTCAGAAATCATTAGCGCTGGGATGATTCTCTAAAGGAGTAAATAAAAAAATAAAAAATGAAGGAATCCAAGAATCAATGACAGTATAGAGCAGCCTTTCTCAATTTTTTTTTTTTATCATAGAGGAACCCTTGAAAAAAATTTCAGGTCTTGGGGAACCCCTGCTAAACCCAATTTGTTGTCGGTCAGTGGGAAGAATGCCTTTTTAACGTGGTCATCGGAATGCTACCCTTAGAGGTGTTTAAAAAGGTCATTGGTGTCATGCATTTGTGTTGTTGGCCCTGCAGGCACCATCAAATAGCAGGTCAATTAACCCTGGTTGAGAATGACTAGTATACAGGTAGTATAGAGGCTGCCATGTCTGGTTTCTTTTTGCATCTCTGGTCTACTTCTGGCAACACTAGTTCCTTGGCTCTCATGCTGATTAGTTGGCTTGAAGTTATTCTTAAGCTGGTCATACACTGTTAGCAGGGTGGGCAGGAGGGGGGACTCCCTCTGGCACAGTGAACTTATGTGAGGTAGCGGGGCACCACATTGTGTGTTCTCGCCCCTGTAGCATTTTAGTTCTGTAAGTTTCATGTAGAGAGGGGGGAATTGTATTGGAGACACAATGGGGGGGACTGGATTTGCGGTAGCGGGTGGGATTTGAAAGAGGCGTTTGACAGGCGGTGACAAGAGGTGATTTGTGCAAGTGGGGATGTGGGAAGTTGATACATTTTATGCTAGGAGGGGGGCTTTGGGAGGAGATTTGGGGATTTGTACTAGGAGGGGTGTTTTTTTTTAGGTGGGGGAGGATTTGTGCTAGTGGGAATTTGAGATGGGAGAAGGGGGGGGGGGTTTGCTGTGGCGTGATGCTCACACTTTGCGGGGGTGGGAGCACTTTGTCATCTTCGCCCTGAGCACTAGATGGCCTTGTCCCAGCACTGACGTGGATTCTGGAATCCCCACCACCAGGACAATGTATTCTGACAGCGACACCCACAGCTTAAGCCGTTGATCGAGAAAAGCGATCCAAAATGCCCCCTGAACAGAAGTCAATCTAACAATCAATGTCTTTTGGAGTGACCCCACAATAATCAAAATTTGTTTGGTCCCTGCCTAACCAGCTAATCTTTGATCAGTATATGGACATCTTAAGTCACGGACGCAAAAGAAATATGCAAATCAAGAGTCCTGACTTCATTCTGGCTTTCCTTATCTGCACGCTTGTTCCAGGTCATTCAGAAAAAAAATGCAGACAGCCAGGCAACTGGTATTTTTTGGAAGTCAGCAATGGCAACCTTCACAACTTTTCTATTTATATAGGTTTCCTTCAAAGGGACATTCCACTTTTACTTTTACTTTGCTGCTGCAAGGACAGGTTGCTCCTCTCACCCTGACCATACAGTTTTTGTAGTTGGCGCACACTCACATTCCTGTGGCCTGGTCTTCCACATATTTGTCCAGGCATTTACAGTACTGTGCAAAAACTGTAGACAGGTGTGAAAATGCTGTAGATTAGGAAAGCTTTAAAAAATCCACATCAAATCCATATTTGGTGTGACCACCCTTTGCCTTCAAACTATCATCAATTCTGCTAGGTACACTTGCACACGGTTTTTGAAGGAACCCAGAAGGTAGGTGGTTCCAAACATCATGTAGAACTAAGCACAGATCTTCTGTGGATGAGGGATGCCTCAAACTCTTCTGTTTTTTTTTTTTGTGTAATCTCAGACAGACTCGGTGAGGTTGAGATCAGAGCTCTGTGGGGGCCAAACCATCACTTCCAGGACTCCTTGTTCTTTACACTAAAGATAGTTCCTAATGACATTGGTTGTATGTTTGAGGTCATTGTCCTGCTGCAGAATAAACTTGAGGTCACGATTGATCGTGACCAAATCTCCAACTTCATTTGCAGAAATGCAGTCACAAACTTGCAAGGAACCTAAACAATGCTTCACTGTTGCCTGCAGACACTTATTATTTTACTGCTCTCCAGCAAGGGTGAACAAAATGTCTCCTGCTGCAGCCAAGTATTTCAAATGTTGACTCATCAGTCCAGAGCACCTGCTTTCATTTTTCTGCACCTCAGTTCCCATGTTTTCGTACATAGTTGAGATGCTTAGCCTTGTTTCCATGTCGGAGGTATGGCTTTTTGGTCACAATTCTTCCATGAAGATCACTTCTGGCCAGACTTCTCCAGATAGTAGATGGGTGTACCTGGGTCCCACTGGTTTCTGCCAGTTCTGTGCTGATGGCACATCTTCCAATGTCAAAGGGAAGCAAGCATGATGTGTCTTCCATCTGCTGCATTAAATTTCCTTGGGTGACCACAGCGTCTGTGGTCCACAATGTTGCCCGTTTCCTTGAGCTTAAACAGCATATCTTGAAACCCCAGTCTGCTTTGAAATGTTTGCCTGGAAGAGACCTTGTTGATGCAGTAGAGCTACCTTGTGTCTTGTTGCTGTGCTCGGTCTTGCCATAGTCTATGACCTGGGACATGAAACCTCACCTTAGTAGCAGAGTTTGGCTGTTACTCACCCAGTTTTAGGCCTCCTACACAGCTGTTTCAGTTAATGAACCTACAACCTACATATTAAATTGATGACAATTAGCACCTCCTTGGTATAATTGGTTAATCATACACCTGAAGCGTACAAGAGTAAGAATTGATACTGGTTTGAAGCCAAATGGTAGTCACACCACATATTGATTTGGATTAGATTTTGCTTCTATTCACTCACTTTGCATTTTGTAACTTGATAAAAAATAAACAATTAAAATATATATTTTGGAAAGCAACTTACGTTATAGCATTTCTTCACAACTGCCTAAAACTTTTGCACAGTACCTTATATTGCCAAAACTGCAAGATACAAATTCTTGGATATGAACTTAATGGTTTGGAAATTGATACTGAAAGATGAAATCATTGTGGAACTGAATTTTCCTTTTTTTGCATTTTGATGTCTGAATGGATAGAGATCATCCAGCACAGTAGCAAGACTTTAAGATCCCATTCACACTGAGGCGCTTTACAGGCGCTATAATGACGGTAAAGCGTTGCAAAAAATAGCTGCGCTTTACCGCCGATGCCCAGGCACTGTGGGTGTGAAAGGGCTCCATAAGCTGAATTTTCCTAGAGGCAACCAATAGCAATTTGCTGCCTGCAGTGGAAACGTACAGCTCAAATGCAAATTTCTTTGTATGTAGCAGGTGCCCCTTGCTCCAACTTTTTATCCTTTTCCCAGGAGTAGTTGGCCATGGTGTTTCCTGCAGTTTAAATTTAACACCGCTATTGTTGGACAATCCTGCTGGAGTAGGCAGCTATCATATAACATCTGTGGTCACCTTAACATGAACTGATCCGTCTGACTTAATTTGTCAGATAATCAACCCTCGTGAAGACAAGAATAACAGGACTGCCATCACACTTGAGGAAAGTCGCTAAAACACCAGCTTGAAGCTTTACACATTCATTAAATGTGTAAAGGGTCTAAACAACATTCTAGTGGAAAGCATGTATCTAGACCAACAGGAGATTATTATTTTATAAAAAGAATAGTATTGGTCATCTGGAACAGGCTTATAGCAAACACAGTAGTTAAAAGCAGCAGCAAAAGCACATAGACATCCCTGGTATAAGTAAGTATATATCTTGTAGGTACCTATCAGAGGTGGGTATACTATATGTGCAGATTGTGAAGCTTGCACCAGGATCCTAAGGGTTTTTTTTTTTTTTTTTTTTTATCAGATGCACATTAGATGGGTGCTGGGGCCCCACATAGACTTGGACACTGCTTGCTTAAATCTAGCTGCCAATTTATACATACACAGTGAATACATCTTTTTAATAACCCAGCAGGTGCCCAAAAATTGGTCTTTCACAGGGCACCCTTGACGACTCTGTCTACCTTAGATATCTTTAAATCAAGATGATCAAGACGTCTCCTCTACTTTGGAAAGTCTGCTGAACACAGATTACCACTGATGTATTTAAGTGATGATTTTGACAAAATGATTTTAATCTCTGGTAAACTGTAACAAAGATTTGGATTGGTTCATATAAGCAAAAACTGGACTTTGGCTTCACTTGTTTTGCCCATATTCTCATGATTCATCCCAGTTGTCATATAGACTTCTACAGTAGGACAGTATATGCACACTTGTACTTAAAATTTATATTTGCTAGCATCTGAGAAAAGTTTGAGAAAAATTGGTCTTGAACGGAGGTCCCTTGATAACTCTGTCCACCTTTGATATCTATAGACCAGGATGATCAAGATGTTGACTCTACTTCGGAAAGTCGGCTGGACACAGATTACTACTGATGTCTTAAAAGTGAAGATTTTGAGAAAGGGATTTTAATCTCTGGCAAACTGTAACTAAGATTTGGATTAGTTCATATAAGCAAAAACTGGACTTTGGCTTCATTTTTTTTGCCCATATTCTCATGAATCATCCCAGTTGTCATACAGGCTTCTACAATAGGACAGTATATGCACGCGTGTAATTGAAATAAATACATATTTGCTAGCATCTAAGAAAAGTCTAGAATCTGTTGTCAGTTTTCAACAAAAGTATTTCAAATATTCTCTATGCAGGCGTATACAATACAACCAAATACATACCTATTGACATAAAGTGCCTTCTAAAAAAAATATACCTTTATAAGAGTGGTGTTCTTTGAGTTAAAACAGTCTAAGCGGAGTTAATGATGTTGTGCACAAGTAGCATGATGGCAAGGAACATGTTACTGCCTAGTATGTGACTCCCTGGTAAACACGCAGAGGTCTGATAATGAGGTCTATCAGGATCACTGTATAAGCGTTTCTATGTGATGTAATCCCAGAGCTTGAAGAATGTTTTGAACTCTGCTAACTTCTAGTGTTGCAGTCTATTTCCTATCCAGCTAGAGAAAGAAAGATGGTGCTAATTGCTGCACAAGCCCTGGTTCATGTTTGGTTTATGCCCTCCTGTCACATGATTGTCTTGTAATATAAGCAGCCCCCCCCCCCCCCCCAAGACAGACGTACACTGATAATACTGAGAATGACTGGTCGTACCCCGAAGGTTCCCACAGACTTGCTGTATACCTGTGCTCCTCCGAGCTCCTATTCTCTGCTGTCTTCCAGTCGGGCAAGGTGCTGGCACAGAGGACCACCATGGAAACAATGACAAACAGTATGGACACCACCGCCAAGATCTGGGCTGCCAGGGATGATGTGGGCTCCTCAAAAGTCCTTCTCATGCGCTCCAGCCACTTCTTTTCCTCAGGAGGAGGTGGAAGGTTCTCTTTCACGGTGCTCTCGTCAGGTTTGCTCTCATCAGACAGGTAGGTGTAAGTGTCTGACATGCGGTCATCAAGCCTCCTCTGGCAACAGTACTCTAGTTGGGAGCACTCCAAGCCCCAGTAAATCATCTCGTTGTAGAAGGACAGCTCGCACATTTGGGGCACGAATCTCAGTTTGCCATACTTTACGTACATCATGATAAAGCCGAAGGCTTCAGAATGCCTGTCGAAAAAAAACTCATTCCTCTCCTGGTCATAGTCGTCACACACCTCCAGAAGATCCTTCTCCGAAGAACAGCCGTGTAGCCTGCTCACCCGTCGTAGAGGGAAATCCTTAATCAGCTCCTGAGAGAAGGAATACTTTGCACCCCCGACATTGAGAGTAAAGGAATCTCGGGAAAAGTTCATTGCGGTGGGCGAAACGTCGGTGCTATCCTTCAGTACCACCCCAAACCTCGGAGGTCCTTCCACCTTAAAGTTTTAGCTCTGTTTCCACCTCCAGATTCCTTAAACCCTGTCTGTCTGGGTGGGTCCAGGCAGGTAAAAAATACAGGGCACAACATGATGAATTAACTGATGAGGATAAAGAAAACTTCAGCAGTTCTTGACTCAAAAAAGGTCCAACATCCCTCTAAGGCTCCTCCTAAGCTACATATTTCTGCCACATCATCCGAATTGTCTTGCAGTCCTTTGCAGTCACCAGGTCTTTCCTCTACAATGTATTTTCAGGGAAACTCTCGGGAGCTAATGAAATGAAGGGATGGGAGGAAGAGGGAGAGTGCTAAGAGCTACCAGCTCTACTGCCTGCTCTGTGTCTGGTGAACTTTACTCAATGTGAGAATCACTCAGAGGCAGGCAGGGAGGGGAGGGAGAAAGGAGGCGATAGGGGAGGTGGAGTGGCTTGTGTCTGCTTCACAAATCTACTAGGTACTTTCCTATAAAGCTCTGTTACAAAGATGACTGTAGCGTTACTGTATACATGCTGCACACTGTGACAGCTGTTCCTCCCTTACTAGTCATTATTGCATTAAAAGCATCAGTAGAGGGGCAACTGGAAGGAGCAGATGAAGCCAACTTTGTCATTTCATTGTTTCAGTTTCCGTCACTTTTCTTCTGGGAAAGATATATATATATATAAAAATATGGAGAGTAAAATTAAAAGACTTTGTATTCCTTTCCATTATTCTCTCCAGTCTTCTCTCGCCCTCTCTTTTTCTGTCTCTCTCTTCTTTCTCTCTCTCCATCACACATGAAATAATATAATATCCAATCCATAATTTAAGAAGTATGGTGTCAGCATTCAGTTGATTATGTTGTAATTCTCATGAAGAAATATGCATTGTGCTATTAATTTTTTTTTTTAGAACAATACAGCAATGAATTAACTCATCGATGGGATGACAAGGGGAAGATTCCAGCCATACAGAATATAAATGGAAACTTCTGCTGCTCCAGCTGCTAGTACATTAAACCGTTCTTTGAAGCATTGATGTTCCCAGCCAATACAGTACACACAGTGCTCTATCTCCACCACTATGCTGCCACAAAACATAGTTTTCTTTGAATTACAGTGTGGTAGTGCATACTCTCAGTACTTCGTATAAATAAATTACAGATATCTATCTATCCAAAGTTGATGGATGCATTGGATTACTTTTTTAACCATTAAAGCTCCTGACAGATTAAGAAAAAAAAATTAATCCTTGTACGCATTTATTAAAATGTCTTTATATAAATTTTTATATGTAAATTAAAATCAAAATTTTGCTGCGCTATCAATGATAAAGCACAAAGTACAAAGCATAATTAAAGTGTTAAGGAAACTCGTCCAATATAAAACATGAATACTTCAACCATCTACATATAATGTGTATAACAGTAATCACAGTAAAGTGTATATATATATATATATATATATATATATATATATATATATATATATATATATTGATTCACTATGAAACATACATTCATAAATATTCCACATATAATGTGAGTAGCAAAAGTCCCAAGAAAAACCTAAAAAAGATTGAGCCCAGAAATAGTCCTTCAGAGCAAATGGTAATGGTATTTTCGGCCAGCTGATACACTGCAGTCCACATATAAGAGAAAATATCACCCGAGAGGAAGGTGTGAAGATACCCTGGAAAGCCCTCTAAGAAAGGTCACCCCACCTCATGCTGTAAAATAGGGGGCTTACCAAATAATTCTGACCCCATTTAAGGTGGTCAAAATAGGCTTTAGTGTACGAAATAGTACATCAATGGCATTGTCCCTGGTATGGAAGGTGCTTCAGGCACGTCTGCCATAGCTTGCCCACCTGGCGCTCCTGTCACAGCCGCTACCAGTAGTGACATGTAGCCTGTGTAACATTGGGGATTGTTTAGCTCAAGTGTAGCGCTTACCAGTGAGCGGAGTCCATGCCAGTTGTGCTATTTAAGGGCTGTTTGGCCCACTTTTATTAAACAAAACAAATGAACAGTCCATCCAGAATTCTCACGCAGGGGTTTCAACTTCACAGTAATAATCCACAAACGGAAAATACTGAGGCTCCTGGCTTATACTGTACATACAACCATGCGGATCAGGCCTTCTACTTCAGGCCTTTGTCTGTTTCCCACAGCCACTCACTGCTCTGACCCTCAGGCTTGGGTCTCGGGCTTCTCCAGGTGCACACCTACACTCTATGGCTTTTCCCTGGCAAGCCAGGACTCCTCGGGAGGGTGGAGCCCAAAACCATGATCAGGTGTCTACAAATAGCCCAGCACACACCTGACCAGTCAGTATGCTGGTGGATCTCAAAACCTGGACCCAGGACTGGGGATTTCATCCCACCCGGATCGATACAAAATCCCCAGGCTCCAGGTCCAAAAACGGATTTTCCTAAACAAAGAGGAAACTGAAAAGCCAGTTTCCTCCCAAATGAGCAAATCCCCTGGAGCCCCTCATCCTGCCTGATTGAGAACCCTGCGTCCTTACGCTGGTGGGGTACCACACTACCACACCTGCTAAGTACCAGTCTCGTAATCATCCTCCCGTAATTCCTATACTGGATCATTCACATAAGTATTTTTTCAGTATCTATGGTTCTTTAAAAATAGAAATGATATAAACTGCTTTTTTATACTGTAACTTCTCAGTACTCATGTCACTTCTGTGAAACATTTCAAACTTCATTATTTCTTAAAAAAAAAAAAAAATATATATATATATATATATATATATATATATATATATATATATATATATACTGTATATAAATAATTATGAATCATGTCAACTTTTGATTGCTTTAATTCCTTATATCATTTTAAATTTTCTGTGGCTACAAGTATCACTGATTCTGGTGTTCCTTTGGCCATGTTTTAGAAACATCTCCTGTGAGCACTGAGACTTCAATGGGCTGCACCGTGCATGAGTGTAAGTTATATTAGCTAATTATTAGCTAATATTATATTAGCTAATGGTGATTTCAGCAGCCATTTTTTTCTGAATCAAGATTCATGAATTCAGAACCATGAAAGGGGATAAGAAACTTAATTTAATGTAAGTGAGATTTTCTGGAAGACTGAATTACATTGAGGCTGAAGAGGCAGATATTTAATTAAATATGCAAATAACTTTTACCTGTCTTATATAACCAGTCTGCAATATTGTCAATCTGAAAATTGATGGTAAATTCTTAGTGGTATATTGATAGACATGTTGATGAAACATTTGCTGTACTTTGTATTTGTAGGTCTGATTTACTGAACATGTGTCAACAATATCTAATCTTTAATGCGGACTGGTGGTCACTGTAATATATCATATATACATTATACAGTATCTCACAAAAGTGAGTACACCCCTCACATTTTTGTAAATATTTTATTATGTATTTTAATGTGACAACACTTTTCATGTGACAAAACGGAAGAAATGACACTTTGCCACAATTATTATTATTATTATTATTATTATACAGGATTTATATAGCGCCAACAGTTTGCGCAGCGCTTTACAACATGGGGCAGACAGTACACTTACAATACAAATCAATACAGGAGGGATCAGAGGGCCCTGCTCGTCATAGCTTACAATCTAGAAGGGAGGGTCAAGTGGAGACAAAAGGTAATAACTGTGGGGGATGAGCTGATGGGGAAAAAAAAAAAAAAAAAAGTACAGTTGTTAGGTGTGGGTAGGATAGGCTTCTCTGAAGAGAAGGGTTTTCAGGGATCTTCTGAAAGCTAATAACATAGGAGATAAGCGGACAGATTGGGGTAAGGAGTTCCATAGGATTGGAGAGGCTTTGGAAAAGGCCTGGAGGCAAGCATGGGAGGAGGTGATGAGGGAGCTAGAGAGCAGGAGGTCTTGAGAGGAACGAAGAGAGCGAGTAGGTTGGTATTTAGAGACTAAGCAAGTGATGTAGCTGGGGGCGAAATTGTGTATGGCTTTGTACGTAGTTGTTAGAATTTTGAATTTAATTCTTTGGCCGAGCGGAAGCCAGTGGAGGGATTGACAGAGAGGAGTGGCAGACACAGAGCGATTGGTAAGGTGGATGAGTCTGGCAGCGGCATTCATAATGGATTGAAGAGGTGATAGACTATGTAGAGGTAAGCCAATGAGAAGGGAGTTGCATTAGTCAAGGCGAGAGATGACCAGCGAGTGAATTAAGAGCTTTGTTGTGTCATTGGTTAGAAAGGGGCATATTTTGGAGATGTTGCGGAGGTTGAGGTGGCAGGATTTGGACAGTGATTGGATGTGTTGCTTGAAGGAGAGTTCAGAGTCTAGGACTACACCTAGAACCTTGGCATGTGGGGATGGGCTTATAGTTGTGCCATCGATTTTGACAGAGAGATCAGTGGAAGAGGCATGGGGGGGGGGGGGGGATTAGAAGTTTGGTTTTGGCTAGATTGAGTTTAAGGAAGTGGTGAGACATCCAGACTGATATATCTGAGAGTAAATTACTGATACGTGAGGAGACAGAGGGAGTGAGCTGAGGGGTAGAGAAATAGATTTGGGTGTCATCAGCGTAGAGGTGGTATTGGAAGCCATGGGAGGCTATCAGTTGACCCAGGGAGGCAGTGTAGATAGAAAATAGTAGAGGTCCAAGAACAGAACCCTGAGGGACCCCAACAGAGAAAGGAAGAGGAGAGGAGGAAGTGGAGTTATAAGAAACGCTAAAGGTGCGGTTGGATAAGTAGGAAGAGAACCAGCGAAGTGTACAGTCACGGAGACCAAAGGTGTGTAGTTTTTTTTTGAGGAGGGGGTGGTCAACCGTATCAAAGGCAGCAGAGAGGTCCAGGAGGAGGAGTACAGAATAGTGTCACAGAATAGTCACAGAATAGTGCCACAATGTAAAGTAGTGAGTGTACAGCTTGTATAACAGTGTCAATTTGCTGTCCCCTCAAAATAACACACAGCCATTAATGTCTAAACTGCTGGCAACAAAAGTGAGTACACCCCTAAGTGAAAATGTCCAAATTGTGCCCAGAGTGTCAATATTTTGTGTGGCCACCATTATTTTCAAGCACTGCCTTAAACCTCTTGGTCATGGAGTTCACCAGAGCTTCACAGGTTTCCACTGTAGTCCTCTTCCACTCCTCCATGACAACATCACGGAGCTGGTGGATGTTAGAGACCTTGCGCTCCTCCACCTTCCATTTGAGGACATCCCACAGATGCTCAATAGGGTTTAGGTCTGGAGACATGCTTGGCCAGTCCATCACCTTTACCCTCAGCTTCTTTAGCAAGGCAGTGGTCATCTTGAAAGTGTGTTTGGGGTCCTTATTATGTTGGAATACTGCCCTGCTGCCCAGTCTCCAAAGGGTCGATCAGATCATGCTCTGCTTCAGTACATGTTGGCATTCATTGTTCCCTCAATGAACTGTGGGTCCCCAGTGCTGGCAGCACTCACGCAGCCCCAGACCAGGACATTCCCACCACCATGCTTGACTATAGGTAGGACACACTTTTCTTTGTACTTCTCACCTGGTTGCCACCACACACGCTTGACACCATCTGAACCAAATAAGTTTATCTTGGTCTCATCAGGCAACAGGACATGGTTCCAGTAATCCATGTACTTAGTCTGCTTGCCTTCAGCAAACTGTTTGCGGGCCTTCTTGTGCATCATCTTTAGAAGAGGCTTCCTTCTGGGACTACAGCCATACAGACCAATTTGATGCAATGTGTGGCGTATGGTCTAAGCACTGACAGGCTGACCCCCCCCCACCCCTTCAACCTCTGCAGCAATGCTGGCAGCACTCATACGTCTATTTCCCAAAGACAACCTCTGGATACGACGCTGAGCACGTCCACTCTTCTTTGGTTGACCATGGCGAGGCCTGTTCTTAGTGGAACCTGTCCTGTTATACTGTTGTATGGTCTTGGCCACCATGCTGCAGCTTCAGTTTCAGGGTCTTGGCAATCTTTTTATAGCCTAGGCTAAGTTTATGTAGAGCAACAATTCTTTTTTTCAGATGCTCAGAGAGTTCTTTGCCATGAGGTGCCATGTTGAACTTCCAGTGACCAGTATGAGAGAGTGAGAGCGATAACACCAAATTTAACACATCTGCTCCCCATTCACACCTGAGACCTTGTAACATTAACGAGTCACATGACACTGGGGAGGGAAAATGGCTAATTGGGCCCAATTTGGACATTTTTTCTTAGGGGTGTACTCACTTTTGTTGCCAGCGGTTTAGACATTAATGGCTGTGTGTTGAGTTATTTTGAGGGGAAAGCAAATTTACACTGTTATACAAGCTGTACACTCACTACTTTACATTGTAGCAAAGTGTCATTTCTTCAGTGTTGTCACATGAAAAGATATAATAAATTATTTACAAAAATGTGAGGGGTGTACACACTTTTTGAGCTACTGTATATATGTATATATAGTTTTTATTCTTCTTTATGCTAAAGATAGTTTTTTGGGGGAAAAATGGGAGTTGGTTGGGACACTGCTTGTATATTTGGGGTCATTGTCCTGCTGCAGAATAAATTTGGGTCTAATCGCACACCTCCCTAGTATGGCATGATGGATAAATATCTACCTGTATTTCTCAGCATTGAAGACACCACTGATTCTGACCAATCGAAGCACCAAACTTGCAAGGAACCTCCACCATGCACAAGCACAGTGTGTACCTAGAAGAATTAATGCTGGTTTGAAGCCAAAGGGTTGTCACACGAAATATTGATTTGATTTTGATTTTTCTTCTGTTCGCTCACTTTAAATCTTGTAAATTGATAAAAATAAGTAAGTAATATATATTTTTGAAAGCATTCTTACTTTACAGCATTTTTCACACCTGCCTAAAACTTTTGCACAGTACTGTATGTATGTATATATATATATGTATATATATATACATACACACACACACACACACACACACACACACATTGGGACACCTACTTTTACATGCACATGAACTTTAATGGCATCCCAGTCTTCATCCGTAGGGTTCAGTATTGAACTGGCCCACCCTCTGCAGCTTTAACAGCTTCAATTCTTCTGGGAAGGCTGTCCTCAAGGTTTAGGAGTGTGCATTCCCATAGACTCCTAAACCTTGTTGACAGCCTTCCCAGAAGAGTTGAAGCTGTTATAGCTGCAAAGAGTGGGCCAACTGAATATTGAACCCTACGGACTGAGAGTGGGATGCCATTAAAGTTCATTTGCGTGTAAAGGCAGGTGTCCCGATACTTTTGACAATATTGTGTATATTATGCAGAAAAGCGAAAGGTTTCCATTGGGCCAATTACTTACACTTCTTGCATTTAAAAAAATACATTTGAAATTGCATTACTGAATATGTATTACTGAATACAGAGCTGAATTAGTGTGCCTTTTATATCAGCCTGGAGTTCAGCTTAACTTATAGTCGTGTAAAAATTAAAATATCTATCAGTGATCACTCATGTGTACTCTCGCTGTAAAATTTACATAGAAAAAGTTTTCTATATTATGTTTATATTTTATTGCTAGTATTCCCTCTAGTGGCTTGTTGCATGTCATGTAATGTACACTGCTATCCTTGCTGCATGACTGCTGTGATCCAACATGGCTGTTCCTTGTATTCCATATGCAAACTCCAAATGCAAATAAGACCCTTGGATAGCCGCACACATTTCAATCGAATTCTACCATTTGTATACATTCTCATTTTCTGTGTTCTGCACACTTGCATGTGTGCATTTTGTTTTTCGTTTTCAATTTGTATTGTTTCTCCGTGCAAATATAAAAATCTTAGTAAACCAACCCCAATCTTCTTTGGAAAACTAACTGCCCATCAACATGACACAATGTAGCCCTCTTTTGGGGAGGGATTCATGAGAAATGAGTCTCTTTAAACAGGATATTGTGCTAAATCTAGGTAAATAAGAGATCCAGAACCTTTAGTAAGTGAAAGAGTGGGTTTGATAAAGTTGGCAGTGCCTCCGCCCAGGACACGCCTCTGGGAAAAGAGGGGACTTCCTTCCTAGCAAATTAACCATAAATCTAATCAAAGTAATATGAAACAGAACTACTGAAACCTGCATATAACATTAACCACAATTACATAGTAGCCAATATTCAGTTTTTTTTTTTTTTAGGTACACTTTTTAGAATTAGGGACAGGGCATTCATTTGTATGCATGGTCTCCAAGAGTGAGAAAATGTGGTGCGCAAAGCATGCATGGCAAAAAATGGGCCTTGTTTAAATTGGAGCCTGATATGACTTACATAGTGGAGAATGTGGTAATATATAGGGAAAGAAAAAGGAGAAAGAGTGATAGAGGGAGAGAGAAACGAAAGAAAGAAAGAAAGAAAGAAAGAAAGAAAGAAAGAAAGAAAGAAAGAAAGAAAGAAAGAAAGAAAGAAAGAAAGAAAGAAAGAAAGAAAGAAAGAAAGAAAGAAAGAAAGAAAGAAAGAAAGAAAGGAGAGAGGAAGAGAAAGGAGTGAGGGAGGGAGAGAGAAAGGAGGGAGGGAGGTAAAGAGGGAGAGAGAAAAGAGGGAGTGAGAGGGAAAGGAGGGAGGGAAAGAGAAAAAAGAGGGAGGGAGAGGCAAAGAGAGAAAGGAGGAAGGGAGAGGGAAAGAGAAAGGAGGGAGGGAAGAGAGAAAGGAGAGAGGGAGGGAGAAGGAAAAAGAGAAAGGAGGGAGGGAGAGAAAAAGGAGAGAGGGAAGGAGGGGGAGAGGGAGGGAGAAAGGAGGGATGGAGAGAGGAAGATAGAAAGGAGAGAGGGAGAGAGAAAGGAGAGGGAGGGAGAAAGACAAAAGGGAGAAAGGGAGAGAGAGAAATGAGAGCAGGAGGAAAAGAGAAAAGAGGGAGGGAAGGAGAGAAAGGAGAGAGGGAGAGGGAAAGCGAGAAAGGAGAGAGGGAGAGGGAAAGAGAAGGGGGGGTAGAGAGAAAGGAGAGAGGGAGAGAGAAAGGGGAGAGAGAGTGGGGGGAGAAAGAAGGGAGGGAGAGAGAGAGAAAGGAGAGAGGGAGATAGAAAGGAGAGAGGGAGATAGAAAGGAGAGAGGGAGAGAGAAAGGAGGGAGGGAAAGATAACGAGGGAAAGGGGGAGAGAAAGGGAGAGAGAGAGAGCGAGAGAGAGAGAGAAGAGGGAGAGAGAGAGAAAGGAGAGAGAGGGAGAGAGAAAGAAGGGAGGGAAAGAGAACAAGAGAAAGGATGGAGGAAGAGAGAA
This sequence comes from Aquarana catesbeiana, assembly GCF_042186555.1. Taxonomy (NCBI): domain Eukaryota; kingdom Metazoa; phylum Chordata; class Amphibia; order Anura; family Ranidae; genus Aquarana; species Aquarana catesbeiana. The sequence continues at coordinate 647,706,811 of NC_133327.1, forward strand.
AGGAGGGAGGGAAAGAGAAAGAGAAAAAAGAGGGAGGGAGAGGGAAAGAGAGAAAGGAGGGAGGGAGAGGGAAAGGAAGGAGGGAGCGAGGGAGAAAGGAGGGAATGAGAGAGGGAGAGAGAAAGGAGGGAGGGAAAAAAAAAGAGAGAAAGGGGAGGAGAGAGAGAGGAAGGAGGGAGAGAGGAGGGGAGGGAGAAAGTAGGGAGGGCGACAGAGAAAGAGAGAGAAAGGGAGAGAGGAAGGAGGGAGGGAAGGAGAAAGGAGGGAAGGGGAGAGGGAGAGAGAAAGGAGGGAGGGAAGAGAAAAAGGAGAGAGGGAGGGAGAAAGAAAAATAGAAAGGAGGGAGGGAGAGAAAAAGGAGAGAGGGAGAGAGGAAGAGAGAATAGAGAGAGGGAGAAAGGGAGAGAGAAAGCTGAGAGGGAGAGAGAAAGGAGAGGGAGGGAGAAAGACAGAAGGGAGAGAGAGAAATGAGAGAGGGAGGAAAAGAGAAAAGAGGGAGGGAAAGGGAGAGGGAGAGAGAAAAAGGAGGGAGGGAGAGGGAAAGAGAAAGGGGGAGGTAGAGAGAAGGGAAAGAGGGAGAGAGAGAGGAGAGAGAGGGAGAGAGAGTGGGGGGAGAAAAGGGGAGGGAGAGAGAGAAAGGAGAGAGGAAGATAGAAAGGAGAGAGGGAGAGAGAAAGGAAGGAGGGAAAGTGAATGAGGGAAGGAGAGGAGATAAAGGGAGAGAGAGAGAGAGAAGAAGGAGAGAGAAAGAAAGGAGAGAGAAGGATGGAGAAAGGAGAGAGAGGTAGAGAGAAAGGAGGGAAGGAAAGAGAACATGAGAAAGGATGGAGGGAGAGAGAAAGAAGGGAGGGAAAGAGAAAGAGAAAAAAGAGGGCGGGAGAGGGAAAGAGAGAAAGGAGGGAGGGAGAGGAAAAGGAGGGCGGGAGAGAGAAAAGAGGGAGGGAATGAGAGAGGGAGAGAGAAAGGAGGGAGGGAGAGAGAAAGAAGGGAGGGAAAGAGAAACAGAGAAAGGGGAGGAGAGAGAGAGAGGAGGGAGGGAGAGAGGAGGGAGGGGGAGAGAAAGTAGGGAGGGCGAGAGAGGGAGAGAAAGGGAGAGAGAAAGGAAGGAGGGAGAAAGGAGGGAAGGAGAGAGTGAGAGAGAAAGGTGGGAGGGAAAGGGGAGGAGAGAGAGGAGGGAGGGAGAGAGAAAGTAGGGAGGGCGAGAGAGAGAGAAAGGAGGGAGGGAGAGGGAAAGAGAGAAAGGAGGGAGGGAGAGAGAGTGGGGGGAGAAAAGGGGGAGGGAGAGAGAGAAAGGAGAGAGGAAGATAGAAAGGAGAGAGGGAGAGAGAAAGGAAGGAGGGAAAGAGAATGAGGGAAGGAGAGGAGAGAAAGGGAGAGAAAGAAGAAGGAGAGAGAAAGAAAGGAGAGAGAAGGATGGAGAAAGGAGAGAGAGGGAGAGAGAAAGGAGGGAAGGAAAGAGAACATGAGAAAGGATGGAGGGAGAGAGAAAGAAGGGAGGGAAAGAGAAAGAGAAAAAGAGGGCGGGAGAGGAAAGAGAGAAAGGAGGGAGAGAGAGGAAAAGGAGGGCGGGAGAGAGAAAGGAGGGAGGGAGAAAGGAGGGAATGATAGAGGGAGAGAGAAAGGAGGGAGGGAGAGAGAAAGAAGGGAGGGAAAGAGAAACAGAGAAAGGGGAGGAGAGAGAGAGAGGAGGGAGGGAGAGAGGAGGGAGGGGGAGAGAAAGTAGGGAGGGCGAGAGAGGGAGAGAAAGGGAGAGAGAAAGGAAGGAGGGAGAAAGGAGGGAAGGAGAGAGTGAGAGAGAAAGGTGGGAGGGAAAGGGGAGGAGAGAGAGGAGGGAGGGAGAGAGAAAGGAGGGAGGGCGAGAGAGAGAGAAAGGAGCGAGGGAGAGGGAAAGAGAGAAAGGAGGGAGGGAGAAAAAAAGAAAGGAAGGAGGAGAGAGAGAGAGAGAGAAAGGATGGGGGGAGAGAAAGGAGAGAGGGAGATAGAAAGGAGAGAGGGAGAGAGAAAGAAGGGAGGGAAAGATAATGAGGGAAGGGGGGAGAGAAAGGGAGAGAGAGAGAGAGAGAGAGAGAGAGAGAAGAAGAAGGAAAGAGAGAGCGAAAGGAGAGAGAAGGAGGGAGAAAGGAGAGAGAGGGAGAGAGAAAGGAGGGAGGGAAAGAGAACATGAGAAAAGATGGAGGGAGAGAGAAAGGAGGGAGGGAAAGAGAAATAGAAAGAGAAAAAAGAGGGCGGGAGAGGGAAAGAGAGAAAGGAGGGAGGGAGAGCGAAAGGAGGGAGGGAGGAAGAAAGGAGGGAATGAGAGAGGGAAAGAGAAAGGAGGGAGGGAGAGAGAAAGGAGGGAGGGAAAGAGAAAGAGAGAAAGGGGAGGAGAGAGGAGGGAGAGAGGAGGGAGGGAGAGAGAAAGTAGGGAGGGCAAGAGAGAGAGAGAAAGGAGGGAGGGAGAAAGGAGGGAAGGAGAGAGTGAGAGAGAAAGGAGGGAGGGAGGGAAAGGGGAGGAGAGAGAGAGAGAGGAGGGAGGGAGAGAGGAGGGAGGGAGAGAGAAAGTAGGGAGGGCGAGAGAGAGAGAAAGGAGGGAGGGAGAGGGAAAGAGAGAAAGGAGGGAGGGAGAGAGAGTGGGGGGAGAAAAGGGGGAGGGAGAGAGAGAAAGGAGAGAGGAAGATAGAAAGGAGAGAGGGAGAGAGAAAGGAAGGAGGGAAAGAGAATGAGGGAAGGAGAGGAGAGAAAGGGAGAGAAAGAAGAAGGAGAGAGAAAGAAAGGAGAGAGAAGGATGGAGAAAGGAGAGAGAGGGAGAGAGAAAGGAGGGAAGGAAAGAGAACATGAGAAAGGATGGAGGGAGAGAGAAAGAAGGGAGGGAAAGAGAAAGAGAAAAAGAGGGCGGGAGAGGGAAAGAGAGAAAGGAGGGAGAGAGAGGAAAAGGAGGGCGGGAGAGAGAAAGGAGGGAAGGAGAAAGGAGGGAATGAGAGAGGGAGAGAGAAAGGAGGGAGGGAGAGAGAAAGAAGGGAGGGAAAGAGAAACAGAGAAAGGGGAGGAGAGAGAGAGAGGAGGGAGGGAGAGAGGAGGGAGGGGGAGAGAAAGTAGGGAGGGCGAGAGAGGGAGAGAAAGGGAGAGAGAAAGGAAGGAGGGAGAAAGGAGGGAAGGAGAGAGTGAGAGAGAAAGGTGGGAGGGAAAGGGGAGGAGAGAGAGGAGGGAGGGAGAGAGAAAGGAGGGAGGGCGAGAGAGAGAGAAAGGAGCGAGGGAGAGGGAAAGAGAGAAAGGAGGGAGGGAGAAAAAAAGAAAGGAAGGAGGGAGAGAGAGAGAGAAAGGATGGGGGGAGAGAAAGGAGAGAGGGAGATAGAAAGGAGAGAGGGAGAGAGAAAGAAGGGAGGGAAAGATAATGAGGGAAGGGGGGAGAGAAAGGGAGAGAGAGAGAGAGAGATAGAGAGAGAGAGAGAAGAAGAAGGAAAGAGAGAGCGAAAGGAGAGAGAAGGAGGGAGAAAGGAGAGAGAGGGAGAGAGAAAGGAGGGAGGGAAAGAGAACATGAGAAAAGATGGAGGGAGAGAGAAAGGAGGGAGGGAAAGAGAAATAGAAAGAGAAAAAAGAGGGCGGGAGAGGGAAAGAGAGAAAGGAGGGAGGGAGAGCGAAAGGAGGGAGGGAGGAAGAAAGGAGGGAATGAGAGAGGGAAAGAGAAAGGAGGGAGGGAGAGAGAAAGGAGGGAGGGAAAGAGAAAGAGAGAAAGGGGAGGAGAGAGGAGGGAGAGAGGAGGGAGGGAGAGAGAAAGTAGGGAGGGCAAGAGAGAGAGAGAAAGGAGGGAGGGAGAAAGGAGGGAAGGAGAGAGTGAGAGAGAAAGGAGGGAGGGAGGGAAAGGGGAGGAGAGAGAGAGAGAGGAGGGAGGGAGAGAGGAGGGAGAGAGAGAGAAAGTAGGGAGGGCGAGTGAGAGAGAGAAAGGAGGGAGGGAGAGGGAAAGAGAGAAAGGAGGGAGGGAGAAAAAAAGATAGGAAGGAGGGAGAGAGAGAGAGAAAGGAGGGAGAGAGAGAGAAAGAGGGGAGAGAGAGAAAGAGAGAGAGAAAGAGAGAGAGAGAAAGAAAGAAAGAAAGAAAGAAAGAAAGAAAGAAAGAAAGAAAGAAAGAAAGAAAGAAAGAAAGAAAGAAAGAAAGAAAGAAAGAAAGAAAGAAAGAAAGAAAGAAAGAAAGAAAGAAAGAAAGAAAGAAAGAAAGAAAGAAAAAAGAAAAGAAAGAGAGTGTGCTGCCCCTGCTGCCTACTAATGGGTACAATACAATATAGGTTGGGCCATAACACACTTGTTCTTCCTCACCTCAATCACTTGCAGCTTCTTTCCACAGCAGCACCATTCCACAACACAGGCAGTAATGGACAGTGAACCCATTGGCTGGGACTGTTGGCAACTATGCAATTATAAAGACGCACACCAGTATGGGAACAATATTTGTACATACATCCATATAAACAGGTATTATCAGCAAAGGCCCCAATAGGAGTCCTGGTGGAACTGTGCACATATATAGGTATTTACAGAGATAAATCCAGATGAATGTTGCAGCAAAGTTCCATTGCAGGGGCCCCTGAGAATGATCACAATGCCGGGGCAATTTTTGTTTTGGAGACCTGAAGACGAGATTAGCGGCATTGAGAAGCTCCACCAAATGTTGTCCAACCAGCCTGGAATTCAGCTTCTCACACACAGAAACTGTGGTGTGGCACTGGAACTCAGAGTCAGCCTATCTACTATGAACTTTAGTCCATCTCTAGTAGTTTCTAATCTGTCATGCAACCGGACCTTTAACTGACAGAAGTGACCATTGGATGCCTAACCTGGCTCTAGCCTATGCTGGTTATTGAACCCTGAGCTAAAACTAGCTATAGAACAACAGACCAGAAGGGAGACGGTTAACTAAAAGAGGATGTAAACTCTATTGCATTAAACAGGTTCACCTATGTTTTTATACTGAAGATTATATAACCCCTAAGTGTAGAATGTAAGGTATAAATAGAACAACAAAGTACAATCATCCAAATTAATTGAAATAGACAAATAAAGGGGCCAGTCCCCAACTGGTCCCTCAGGACAAAAAAGGGAGTATGGACTATTGCGGTACAGATATAATCGATTCACATGAGTAAAAGCGATATAGAATTTTATTAATACAAAATCAATATAAAATCAAGCAAAACATACATTATTGGATACATAAAAATGCATGAGGAACAATTGGGAAGTATCACCAGTATAATGGTCCCCAAGGGGGGGAAGATCACATTGGGATGACTGTCCACATATGACATATCTCCACTAGTTTTGCGGTCTCAATACCGCTTCTTCAGGAGAAAATCTTCAATAGGTTTGGACAGATATTTAACATTCAATGTAAAAATAAACAAATCAATCAAAAATACAGAAACATAAGTAGGGGAAGGTAGAGCAGTGCTGCGTACCTGAGACCGCGCCCAGCCAAGGTAACTGTGCCAATAAAAGTTCCCCCCCGACTAGGGGTGACATGCAAAGTCTGGACTTATATCTAAATAAAGTAAATATAATGTGTGGTTTGAAAAAAATAAAAAGGTTGCTCATACAAAATGAGATGAGAGAGAAAAAGAAAAAAGGAGAAAAAAGAAAAGGAAAAAACTAAAGAATATAATGAAGAGAGAAAAGAAAAGGAAAGTAGGAGGAAGAAAGGAAATAAGTAAAATACGACCAGAATGAATAAAGCTAAAGAATGCAGAAAGAAAGAAGGGGAACAAAGAAAGGAGAGGGGAAAAAAAGGGAAAGAGGGGGAGGAAAAGGGCAGAGGGAAAGGGAAAGAATGGGAGAAAGTGGGGAGTGGAATGTTTTCAACATCCAAAACACAGGAACAATTACCTAAAAGTGTCTGATACTTCTCTGGATAAAATACAGTATTGCAGTAATGCAGCTCCTGTATGTGGACATGTGGTGTCAGCTCCTCTCTCTCTCCACTTCCTTCTTCTGGGGTTTTTAAGCCATCTCCTCAGAGACAGGAAATGATAATACATATTTATAATAACACTATGATATTAGCAGCTAACAGTAGAGGGCAGCAGATCCCAACACTTTATTATGTTAGCAGCTAAAATATATAAGGTAAAGGGGTATATAAAAATCCAAAAACAGTGGAATGAAAAGGATTAATATCTTAAGATCAAGAGACCACCTTCTTAATTGATATCTATCTCAAATCAACATGGAACGTATATCCCCCTATCTTTGCTCACAAGAAAGAAGACATAAATCCACCTGTGTCGGCTCATATACATAGGAACTTGCTATTGTACATGTTTTATGCAAGCTTCTATCTACATGATCCTATGGCACATGGGACTGTTTTTCATTTTAATAGACACATACTGCATTCTACACTGTATTACGACATATTATTTCTCAGATGGATTATGTGATCAATAAAGTCAAGTATCACGGAATGCCATTTGCTTGCAGCAGCAGAACGATATTACACAAATATTTAACCCAACTGCACATTACCCGGCCAACGTTTGAAATCTATGGATATAGATATTCCTGGATTTAACCCTTTATGGAACATTTTAATGCAATATTCATCCTGAGTACACACAGCCGGCAGACTATATATACTGTGTATATATATATATATATATATATATATATATATATATATATATATATATATAGCTATATTTTGGTGGTTTTTACACATTATTGAACCACTATATGTGGAAAGATCTTTCAGAGAGACACAAATGTATGTTTCTTTTGGACAAAAATCAAACTCACAAGTTTAAAGTTACGGCTGCAATCACATTTAGCATTTCACTGCACATGCACATTTATTGCACCATACACATGGGCAGTCCTTTCATTTGAATGTACTTCCCTACGTATGACAAACACAGTAGCTCATGTGCCTTTTTAAGCATCGAGCCTCACATGTTTTTTTTTTTATAACTGTGGTTTGCCGTGCTGGATGCACCTTTTTTACATGGCAAATGTGTGTCTTTTTTGCCATGTTAGTGTCATTAACAATGGATGGCAGCACAAGTGTGACTCACGTTTTTTGCGTGTTTCCGAAACATCCAAGAAATCATGGTTTTGCACACGTCCCAAAAATGCTGAAGTGTGAATGCAGCCTAAGATGAATGTAAGGTATATGTCAATTGAGGAGGTGTTCACAGACTCAGACTTAAAATTCAAGAAGGGCATAAAGAGGCAGGTTGGTAGGTAGGCCGTGTTGCCAGAACGAGTAAAATGCATAAATGTTAGTGTTACAAAACCCACACCAGTAAAATCAGTCTGTATATGCAGTAAAGCATTCTTGAGCGAAGACAGAATTAAACAGCCTTTTTACACATTTTGAAGGATTAACCCCTTTAGGTTCCATTATGGAATTATTGAACCTAAGGGGATAATCCTCCAAAATGTGTTAAAAGGCTGTTTAATCCTGTCTTCGCTCATCCTCCACTTCTTCCACAGTCCCCAATCCATCTCCTAAAAGAACAGAGCCTTAGGAGGCACTCTGCATATGCCCAGTTTGGTGTGTATTGCTAGAGAGTTTTTATTTTTTGTGAGGGTGCATGTGATCAGCACAGGGCCAATCAGCACTGCTCAGACAGAGACTCAAGAGTCATGCAGCCTCATAGGACAGTCAGAGGAGAATGAAAACTCCTCCAACAAGCTTTAACCAGTGGACACTAATAGAAGTCACAAGACTGCTATATACTGCTGATAAAAAAGGTATTTAGCAGTTTATATTTACTAAAATAATTGAACTTTCATGTTCTGTGTACTGTGGGAGACCAGATATGTTGAATGCAGAGTCCGGGGTTTAGTAGCACTTTAAAGCTGAACTTCAAACACATATCAAATACACAAATTCTTGCAGCTCAATAATATTTAATTACATAGTTACATAATTGGTAAGGTTGAATAAAGACACCAGTCCATTCAGTTCAAACTGTGGGTGTGGGATTGTGTGTGTGTGCATTATGTCTCTACCACTTCCCATATCCCTGTATATAGAGTTCAATAAGATGCCCATTTGAGGTTTTTTTTTTTTATTTATCAACATGACCTATTAAAACCACAAATTGGGGAAGGGAGTTGCAGTTTAAGGTTGTTTAAGATTGAACGCAGTTTAAGGTTGAACCACTTCTCGTTCAACTTCATCAAGTAGCCACGTGTCTTATTGAGTGACCTGAGATTGAATAGTTTCCTCCCTATGCTAGAATCACAATTAGGATATTTGTATATTATTATTATTATTATTATTATTATAATACAGGATTTATATAGTGCCAACAGTTTATGCAGTGCTTTATAACACGAGTGCAGACAGTACAGTTACAATACAATTCAATACAGGAGGAATCAGAGGGCCCTGCTCATTAGAGCTTACAATCTAGGAGGGAGGGTCAAGTGATACAAAAGGTAATAACTGTGGGGGTGAGCTGATGAAGAAAATGAAAGTACAGTTGTTAGGTAGGGGCAGGATAGGCTTTTCTGAAGATTTTCAGGGATCACTTAAAAGTGGATAGAGTTGGAGATAGTTGGACAGATTGGGGTAGGGAATTCCAAGGGATGGGAGAGGCTTGGGAGAAGTCCTGCAGGCAAGTATGGGAGGAGGAGACCAGGGAGCTAGAGAGCAGGAGGTCTTGGGAGGAATGAAGAGGATGACTTGGTTGGTATATCACTATAATATCCCCCTCTTAACCACTTCAGCCCCGGAAGGATTTACCCCCTTCCTGACCAGAGCATTTTTTGCGATTCGGCACTGCGTCGCTTTAGCTGACAATTGCACGTCGCACGACGTTGTACCAAAACAAAATTGATGTCCTTTTTTCCCCACAAATAGAGCTTTCTTTTGGTGGTATTTGATCACCTCTGCGGTTTTTATTTTTTGCTATAATAAATATCCCCAAAAAATATATAAAAAAACAAATTTTATCCTCAGTTTAGGCCGATATGTATTCTTCTACATATTTTTGGTAAACAAAATCGCAATAAGCGTATATTGATTGGTTTGCGCAAAAGTTATAGCGTCTAGAAAATAGGAGATAGATTTATGGCATTTTTATTATAATTTTTTTTACTAGTAATGGGGGCAATCTGCGATTTTTGTTGGGACTGCGACATTATGGCGGACACATCAGACACTTTTGACACTATTTTGGGACCATTGACATTTATACAGCGAACAGTGCTATAAATAGCCACTGATTACTGTATAAATGACACTAGCAGGGAAGGGGTTAAACATGAGGGGGCGATCAAGGGGTTAAGTGTGTCCTAGGGAGTGATTCTAACTGTGGGGGGGGGGATGGGCTACCACTGACATGACAGCGATCACTGCTCCCGATGACAGGGAGCAGTATATTCCTGTCATGTCATTAGGCAGAACAGTGAAATGCCTTACTTACATAGGCATCACCCCGTTCTGCCTCTCCGTCTCACGATCGCGGGCCGCCAGCGAACATCGAGTGCGCAAGACCCATGGGCACGCTCTCGCGGTGTGCGATGGGCACGTGCATGTGCCGTCGGCGGTGCGCGCATGCCTGTAAGGCGGCAAATTCAAAGGGATGTACAGGTACGCCCATTTGCCTGTACGAGCCATTCTGCCGACGTATATGTGTGTGCGGCGGTCGGCAGGTGGTTAAGCATCTTTTCCTCCAGCCCCCTTATTAGCTTTGTTGCTCTTCTCTGAAATCTCTCCAGTTCCAGCACATCTCTTCTGAGGACTGGAGACCAGAACTGGACGGCATACTCAAGAGGTGGCCGAACCAGAGTTTTGTAAAGTGGTAGAATTGTAGCTACATCTCTTTAGTAAATCCTAATTTTTTATGCATGCTAATATTTTAATTAAATGTATTTTTTAATGCAACCAGCAAAAGCGCCTGCATTTGACTTGGTATCAGCCTAGTGCAATCACTGTACAGCAAAGCTCCAACAGGAAAAGGTGGAAGCAGCACAAGGAGCCAATCAGTCATGCTGCGTTGATCAGTATAGAATAAACTACCATTATTTACTGCACCGTGAAGTTCCTTTTCTTCTAAATCTTTTATACCTACTGGATGAGCATCGGGCAGAGTGACTAAGCACTGTTAAGTGTGAAACGCGTCAGATCATTTGTCCCATTTTTTGCTGTGGCTTGTATCTGTTGGACTTTTTACTAATAAAGGCTATATTCCGGAGTGCGGCTCTCCAGAACTTCCTTTTTGCCTCAGAGTGACTGGAAGGTGGGAAACTTACTAAAACACCTCGTTTTCCTTGACGGAGAAGAGTGGCTAGTGTTTGTAGAGGACCAGGTGGACCATCACAGCTGATTACTGTGCATATCAGGCGAGCTTGATCCCTGTAATTTGCGGTCCATTGTGTCCAGTAAGAGGCCTCCTGGCTTTTAGCTTACTTCTCCGCTTGGATGTAAAATACTGACCAGTTGCCATTGCAGATTTCTAGGTGCTGCACCAGAAGTTGCCTTCATTGTTACTTCATTTCAAGTTTATTTTTGTGATTTGGGACTTTTGTAACACAATAATCAGAAGTTGCTTTCATTTTATTTTAAATTTTTGGTGTTTTTGGGACTTTTTAACACATTAATAATCAATTCATATGGACCGATTCACTCACATGTTATGTGTTTTTTGTATGATTATTTAGTAATGTGTTTTATGTTTGCGCAATCTTTTTTTTTTCTATCTTTATATGTTGAATTAAGTATTTCATTCTTGGAGAGCAGCATACATATACACATATTTTTTTTACTTTTTTCACTCATAATATTGGAGTTTTTATACAATACTGATCATATTATTAGGTTTGGTGAGCGCAGAATAATTAAACTTTATATGCCAGGTTTTATTGTCAAAGCTTAATTGAACAAGCTGAAGTTAGAAGCTGATTGGCTACCATCAGGGCCTTTTTTCTCAGACAATAGGTGCAGAAACTCCCCTTTTCCGAGTCAACCCTTTTCCCCGCCCCTACCCACCTCCGAGCACCCGTCCCTTGGTTCCATCCCCTACCCACCTCCCAGTACCACCCCTTTTAGACAATACAGAACCAAGTATCGTTTTGTGGTGCTAAGTAATTTGTATGGAATTTGGTAATGATATCAAGAAAAGCAGTAAAATAGATCCCCTTCAGTCAGCAACAATAGATCCCCCTAACAACAATGTACCACTAACAACAAAATTCCCCCCTCCAGCAACAATACACTCCCGGCAGCATCAACAGATCTCCGCACAGCCAGCATTAATAGACTCTCTGGCAGCCATCAACAATAGACCCCTCCCCCCAGCAGTAGATCTCCTTTAGCAACAACTGACCCCCCCCAGCAACATAAGACCCACCCCTAGCAATAATAGGTCCCCCACCAGCAACAACAGACCTCCTCAGCAACAATAGACCCCCCTGCAAAATTAGTTCCCCTCCAGCTAGAATAGATCCACCAGCAGTACACCTCAGCACCCCTTGCCATTACATACAGTCAGTCCAGGAGGTGTTGGAACTGCGTTCCCCCGCGTTCCCACTGAAAAAAAGCCCTGGCTACCATGCACAGCTGCACCAGATTCTGAGTGCTCCAGTTTTAGTACATTTCCCCCTTTACGTTTAGCTGTTTGCCTGGAGTCCAGCTTTAATATTTGACCAATGTGTACCATTCAGATGTTTTTTTTTTTTTTTGCAACATGTTTACTGCTAGGTTCCCTTGAAATATTTTATTATTCTCTTTGGCTAGTAGTCCCTGGCCGTCATACCTCATAAAACATGTGCATTACAGTGGGGATTCCTTGCTCTGATACAGAAAATCACAGTGAATATTTTAATCTGTTTTCGTCGTTAGTATTCATGAGCATTTTAATACCTCTACATGGGATTACATTTGCTGCACTTGAATTGCAAAGATTTTAGCTTTGAAAGCTGCAGTTGAATTAACTCACCCACCTGACACCTCTTCTTTAAACCTGGAGGAGCTTGAACACGCCAAAGACATTTGGAAAGGAAAGCTGTGCAGGGATGGCTGAACAAAAATAATGGCGTATTTACTAGTATGTTCACATATTAATTAAAACATCAGATGTTATTTTGTTGAGTTTAGATGAGAGAAAGATATTCTGGGCAACTTCTAGACACAGCGGGGAGCATTATTGGAGATAAATCGAGCAGCACGCAGTTAAGTATCTACTTTTTGTGTTGATAATGCAGCTGTTTTTTAAAGCCCAACGCACAAAGGTGTCAGAGGAGTGTTTGGCGCATGTCCCTAATGCCTGGCAAATGCCTCTTGATGCCCGGGGCAAATATTGCTCAGATGTATGGCTCAATACACCCAAGCACTTAGTGAAGCACCTGCTCCACTTCATACTGCGTTATGGTAAGAAAGTAATAGATCGGGCTGACTATGGCATGGCAGTCCTTTCTTTTATATTGGTTCCTTGGATGGGTCCATCTGCCTGCTGTGCTTCAAGATAACAACAGTATGGATCAGCAGCAAATAATTTGGATCTACTTCTATCCACCAAAACTTTGCATAGAAGCTTTGAAGTACAAAGTCAAACCTCAAATCTATTTTACATTTACCTGTAGCTTTTTTACTTTGAAGTTTCTGCTACAGTTATTTATCTTAGCATGGCAACTGTGCCTCCTGAAAGAGTTTGCATGAACTTATTGCAGGGTCACCTTGGTAGATTGTTGCTCTGGGCCTATCAGGTTGGGTGGCAGATGGAGAATGAAAGTAATATTAAAGGCAAGTTGTTAGTTTGTTTTTTAAATAACAAACATTTTATACTTACCCGGTCTGTCCAGTGGTTTTGCACAGAGCAGCCCTGATCCTTCTCTTCTTGGGTCCCTCTCCGGTGCTTCTTGGCCCCTCCCCCCTGCCAAGTGCCCACATAGCAAACAGCTTGCTGTGGGGGCAGCAAAGCAAGCTCCTTCCCAAGCCACTGCTCTGCATGTCCATTCAGACACAGAGCCGCGATTCGGCCCTGCCCTGCCCCCTCTCTCCTCTAATTGGTTCTCTGGCTGTGATTGATAGCCAATGGCTCCTGCTGCTGTCTCAGCCAATAAGGAGGGAGAGTCTCCAGAGAGCCGAGGCTTTCATGCACATCGCTAGATCCAGATGGACTCAGGTAATTATTAGAGGGGGCTGCTGCACACAGAAGGTTTTTTTACCTTCATGCATAGAGTGCATGAAGGTAAAAAACCTTGAGCCTTGAGAACCACTTTCATTTTCCATTGGTTGTGGCTCACTAATGTATAAGAATACTTCCAAAATCTGGTTAAGGGGCCATACAAGGACATACAAGGATGGTTTTACCTTAACTTACTTAATTCTGTTGCAAACTGACAATGTGGCCAAGCCCATCAAGTCCTTTCAGGAATGTGTACTATCTTCTTTAACGTGGCAGTAAAGCCTACCTTGTTTACTTGTACCTACAGGTAAGCCTAAAATAAGGCTCATCTGTAGATACAGTAAATATCTCCTAAACGTGAACCGTTTAGGAGATATTTACTATAGTAGCAGCCGGTGACGTCACCGGCGCATGCACACTGCGCTCTCAATGGACGATGTGCCATGGCTGTGGCGTCACCGCAGCTCGGCCAGTCAAAATGCTGAAGCCTGTGAATCCAGAAGAAAGACTGAGTGAAGACGGCAGCCCTGTCAGCAGTGACAGCGCACTGCTGGAGGGCTTTGTTCTAAGTAAGGTAGGTCTTTCATAATGTCACAATGGTGTTGAGTGCTCATCTATCTCACTAAACTGGTGTGGGGATTCTACCATATCTATCAATCTATCTATCTATCTATCTATCTATCTATCTATCTATCTAGATCTCTCATAAGGACAGATTTTGTTATCATGAAGTTCTCATATGGACTTTTATGATATTTTCTTAACGCTGCATTGTTTTTATATATTTTGCTAGTATGCGATGCATACAAGCACATTATGCTATTATTTTGCAGGGGTCATTTTTTTTTTGCAGTTTACTAGGTAATATAACTTTCCAAACAGTTCCTTATGGTCGTTACTTACCCACTAGTCCTGTAAATACCACAGCCAAAATTGGAATTAAAAAAAATGGGCGGGGACTAGGGTTGCCACTTCATCCCTTTAAAATCGAACACATATTATTTACACAGGTTCTGTGGCTGATTAAGGTGGTAATTAAACTCACTTGGTGCCTTGTGTGCAGATCTTCAAACTGTCTTGGATTCCAGGGCATAGGCTATTAAAGCGGTTGTAAACCGCTGGGTGCCTTTCTTTTTTTTCTGACCTGCAAGGTAAAGCCATAATGTGCTAGTATGCATCGCATACTAGCACACTATGTGAAACTTACCTTAAAACAAAGACTGTCATCGCTGGAGGCCGCTTCCATCTTCACCCGTCTTCCTCCCGGGTACGCAAACTCCGACTGTGTGAGTGGACGGAGCTGTGATGACATCACTCCCGCGCATGCTCGGGGGAACCACCATTTACGGCACAGGATTCTGAAGGGACAGCCCGTATGGCCATTCCTTCAGAGCGCATGGGTTGATGATGTCATCGGCTGCATATATATATATATAGTAAATATCTCCTAAACGGCATACATTTAGGAGATATTTACAGTACCTATAGGCAAGCCTTATTGTAGGCTTACCTATAGGTACAAGTCAAAGATTCAAGTTTAAAACCACCTTAAGCCTCACATAATACCCACTAGTTGCAACTTGCCACTAAACTAGCACAGCTGAAAACTTCTTCTCAAACACTTCCTACAATAAAACACCTACAGTACAATGAGATTGAGAGGAAGGTTACCATTGTGCTGATTACAGTGATAGGCGGCTGGACTTATGTGGGGTATAGCGTGCTTCATGGAACAGCTAAAGGGTATGGCAGTATTTTTAATAAAAAATGCAAGGCACTATTGACATACTGCACCCCAGCCATTTTTTTAACATGGCTCCGTTGATGTAATATCTGCCATCCCAACATCATTGTATGAACACTAAACTAGCACTGCTGTATAACTGTCCAACTCCCCAACCATGATTGCTCATCTAGCACAGAACATCAATGAATGGCATCAAACTGACCTTCCACCTTACAACATTGCATGACCTTATAGCCAATACTTTGTATGAGGTCCCACTCAATACCATGGATAAACTCTTTGCTTTGTCTAAATAGTGGCAATACCCAACAACATGGCATACATTATGACCAGGGCCGTCTTTAAGGCAGGGTAAAAGGGGCAGCTGCCCTGGGCCCTGTCATTGTTGTGGGGCCCAAAGCAGCTGCCTCATACTTGCCAACTATCCCAGTTTAAATTCCCTTGTCCCTTGAAGTTTTAGTCCTGTGCTGTGTCCCGATATCTCAGTGTGAAGTGCTGGTACTAATGCTGCCTAGCTCTGCCCTATTGTTGTGTACAGATGGCTCACCTGCAGACCTGTGTTTACATAAAAATAACCGGGATTCATATGTAAATAGTGGCGGCATTACTAAGTAAATAGCTGCGGCCGGCGATATTGATATGTAAATAAAGGTGCCATTTATATGTATATCATGCTCCCCTGCAGTGAGGAGATGATGTGTTGTGCCTCTAGCAACCAATCAGTGAGCAGTATTACTGTACAGCAGGGATCCTCAAACTACGGCCCTCCAGCTGTTGCAGAACTACACTTCCCATAAGGCATTGTAAAACTCTGACATTCACGGACATGACTAGGCATGATGGAAATTGAAGTTCCTGAACAACTGGAGGGCCATAGTTTGAAGACCCCTGCTGTACAGTAATCTCTACCAACCAATTAACAAGCAGAAATCATTTGCTATAACCTCTAGCAACTAATCAGTGAGCCGTAATGTGTGCTGTAACCTCTAGCAACCAGTCAGTAAGCAGTAATGATATGCTGTAACCGCTGGCAACCAATCGCAATTGTTGCCTGATCTGATACAGTAAACTGATTTTAAGTCTAGCTGCTATTTATTGTACGTCTCAGAGCAGGTGGAGAGTGAAATTGCAGGGGGGGGGGGGGGGGCGCAAGAAAATTTTTGCCCAGGGTCCTATCAGTATTAAAGACGGTCCTGATTATGACACTGGCAAGGGCTATAGATGGAAGACAGTTGTGATTGGTTCCCGTATTGAAAGAACTGAAGTTGCAGCAGGTACAACTGCAACCAAACCAGGTGGTAACCAACCAAGACCAAGAAATATAACCATTGGTTCCTGTCTAGTTACATCTGAGCTTTTCCCTCTCCCATTAGACTTAATTAGATCAGCAGTACACGCCCTGTGTATAGAAAACCCTTCCTTATGCTGACCATACACTATACAAAAAATCGTTCTAACCCATTTTCGAAAAACGAACGTGAGAGCAAACGATAGTGCCATCATGTAATGACCGATAAATCGTTCAATGGACATAAATCAATTTTTTGTTTTTTCACATATACCTAGTGAAAACAGTTTGAACGGGAAACAAATTAACCTTTCAATTTATCGTTCCTTCGGCAGAACATTTCCAAACTTGTCCTTCGTATTTTTGGCTCAAAAACGTCCCAACTGATTAGCAATTTGTGCCCATTAACTGTCCGAAAAATGAACGAACTGTTCAAATGACCGAATTTCGGACGATTTTTCGTATAGTGTATGGCCAGCATTACATTTACCACGGCTGGCAGTTCAGGCCCTTTTTCCTTGCTCTGTGCTGGGAAACAGCAACTGATACAAGAAGGAATCATAGAGACTTTCAAGAGGGTGGAAAGTGGTGATAAAAGCATTTTTCCCTTTAAAGTATATTAAGCGTTTTTTGTTTTGGATAACGTATTAAGTATTAGAACCCCTGTCTTATTTTTATGAATGACTCTGTCTCTACAGCTCTTTCACACATGCTGTGATCCCTGAAGATAGATCTGCGCTTGGATTGGATCGCTCTTCAGAGAGCATTTATCAGGGGGTGAGGAGTTGTTGATTTTACCTCCTCGCTGCCTGCTTTAACCCCTTGAGCCCTGCGAGGCACTGCAAGGCCATTTTTTGAGATACGGCACTGTGTCGCTTTAACTGAGAATTGCGCGGTCATGCAACCCTGTACCCCAAAAAAATTGACGTCCTTTTTTCCCCACAAATAGAGCTTTTTTTTGGTGGTATTTGATCACCGTTGCTGTTTTTCTTTTTTGGGCTATAGACAAGAAAAAAATGGCAATTTTGAAAAAAAAACAACAATATTTTTTACTTTTTGCTATAATAAATATCCCCCCAAAAACAAACAAATTTCTTCATCAGTTTAGGCCAATATGTATTCTTCTACATGTTTTTAGTAAAAAAAAATCGCAATAAGCATATATTGATTGGTTTATAAGTTATAACGTCTACAAAATAGGGAATATATTTATGGCATTTTTATTATTATTATTTTTTTTACTAGTGACGGTGGCGGTGATCAGCGAATTTTTAGCGGGGCTGCGACATTGCGGCGGAAAGATTGGACACTTTTGACACTTTTTTGGGATCATTGACATTTATATAGCGATCAGAGCTAAAAATAGCCACTGATTACTGTTTAAATGTCACTGACAGGGAAGGTGTTAACACTAGGGGCGATCAAGGGGTAAAGTGTGTTCCCTGGGAGTGTTTCTAACTGTATGGGGGCTGGGCTGACTGGAGGAGGAGAGAGATCGCTGTTCCTGATCACCAGGAACAGCAGATCTCTCTCTATCTCCCCTGTCAGAACGGGGATCTGTCAGTTTACATTGACAGATCCTCGATCTGCCTCTCATTCCCGCGATCGCGGGTGGCTGGCGGACATCATGGCCACACGCATTGGGTCCCCAGTCGACCTACACCTATGATTTGCTGGAACGTGTGGCTGCTGGTCAGCAAGTGGTTAAATGAGAAGTAAGGCCAAAGCTCTTTTGGCCCTACTTCTCCTGGGGATCACAGGAGTGCAATTAATTTTGCACTGCTGTGACCCATAATCAGCTGACAGCGGGCTAAAGCCGCTGTTGGCTGATGTCACTCAGGCATTCCAGGCTCTGAAGAGATCCCGACTTTAATGTCAGGATCCACCCAGATGCCTTGACTGGCAGCTGGCTCAGCCACTCACTCTCTGCTCAGTGAAGACCAAGAACTGAGCGATCAGCAGCCTTTGATCGCTCAGTTCTCGGTGTAGAGGTGGCAGGGCATAGATGTAGCATTGGATTGATGCTGCATCCACCTAGGTGAGAATATTTTTTTTTTTTTTAACCCCGAACTGCTCTTTTATTCATGATACAGCTTGGTCAACTTCACCTATTCCCCAACCTGTGATTGGACAGTGAGGGACAAACAGCACATAGATGGGCCCCACCCTCTTCTCACTCATCTCTCTCCTCCTGTGGTCCTTGTCAGCCCATATGCATGCAGCCCACTGGACTGGCACCTAGCCCTCAAATGCTTTTACTTAGGCCCCTTTCACATGGATGCCTATGTTAAGCGGAATCCGCTTGTTTAGCAGGAGATCTCTCCGCTGATCCCCGCTGAGCAGGCGGATGACAGGTCCCGCTCTCCCCTATGGGGCAATCAGATGGAAATGGACCGCCTGTCTGTTTCCATCCAATGCCATCTGATCCACGGGATGTATGGGGAATAGGACCACCAGTCATTTATTTTTGGCGGACAGGATTGGATTGGATTGGATGGCGGCGGGTGTCAGCGGGTGTCCACTGACATCTGCCGCTCCATTGAAGAGACTGGATGGTCCGATCAAGACCATGTGAAAGGGGCCTTACACTATTTTTAATTGGTTTTTAATTGATTACATAGTTGTACTTATTGGTGTTTTTTTTTTATTTGCCTGAAGTCCAGCTTTACATGGCATTTCATAGGTTTTATTGAGGTCAACAGTCTATCTCTTTGAAAATTGGATTTTCTCCTGGAGGTGACATTTTCTTCTTTTTATTAAATAATTTTAAAGTTTTAAAAACCAACATGGGACAGCAATATTTGCTCATTCTCTGCTTTCTGTTTAGAGGTGTTGCACGGTTATAGTGTGTTTTTATTCCTGTTATCTGAAAGTTAGTCCATAGAGCCTGCTTAAAAAGACAATTCAATTCCAAACAGGCTCAATTAACCTGGATTCACTGGCTGCTTTGTAAAAATTTATAAGGCAACACAAAGAATACAACAGTGGTTTAGAGAAGTAGCAAATATGAGGCATTTGGCAAAAAAACATACTTATAGCGTGAGCCTAGCCTTACAAATAATGTCCTTGTTTTGTGATTCATTTCTAACAATTAAAATCCTTAAGGGCTTATCCTGTAATTATTCAGAACCCTTCAATTAACCCCCATACATGTGGTGAAAGGAGATAAAGAAAAATTAGATTTTTTTTGTTCCAATGTAGCGGAAACACTTACATAAGATAAAATATGTAGTACCCTCCTAGTACAGGTGCTAGGTTGAAAATAGTTAGACTAGTGTAATTTGCTCTTCTGCCTAACGGTGGGGCTAGAGGCAAATCTATCTTCAGCAGGTCTGCTTAAAGTGGTTGTAAACCCTTGTTTACAACTTTATGTTACAGGTAAGCCTATATTAAGGCTTACTTGTAGCTAACAAGGATATCTCCTAAACCTGCACAGTTTAGGAGATATCCCTGTATTTGCATGTGCCGACGTCATGCGGCACATGCGCACTTAAGACAACTGAAGCAATGGCGCTATATGCCGTTGCTTCAGTTGTACTGTGCCGTTCCCACGCGCAAGCGCGGAGTGACGTCATTGCGGCTCCGGCTAATCACATCGCCGGAGCCGCGATACCCGGAAGTCACTCCGGGACAACATGTCGGCGGTCGGAGGGGGAGATGTGGACCGATGCTGGGGCTTCGATCTGAGGTAAGTAATACATAATTAGCTAGTATGCTATGCATACTAGCTAATTTAGCCTTTATCTTGCAGGGTTTTTTGTTTTCTCGTTTTTTTCGCTGAGGGTTTACTTCCTCTTTAACAGAATGCAATGTATTAGTTGGGGCTGCTCCTGTGTTCTGGTGCTGTTGAGGTTGCCTGAACTCCTTCTGCCTTCTAGAACATGGCTGGGAGTTGGGCAAATAGACAGCATGAGTATGTAGCAGTCCCAGCCAATTGTAGGGGAGATGCCCCTGAGCATGCTGGGATTGTCCTATATATTCAGGGAACATGTAAGATTTGGGTCCTTTCCAGGTGGTGGACTGCTGTAGCTAGCTAGGGGTGAGACAGGCTTGCCACCCCTGGCACTTGCTGCATTGCCTCCTCAGTTGGTTGACCTGAGGGCTTGAAGCTAAAGGAAAGGAGTGAACCTGGTGCTTCTGAAGAGCTGACTGAGGGGATCTGAGAGGATCTGTTTTTAACTCCAGTGAATACAGACCAACGATCTGGGGGCCTGTTCTTTTTGGCTACTCCTTTTGTGCTAGAACAGTCAGCCAAGGGTCCAACTAAAGACAACTGTTGCTACTTCATGGGACTTTGCTTAGTTCTACTACTTTTGGACTGTCAGTCTGCCGTAACTGGCTTGTTCCTGAAGAGCTTTGTCTACCTGTCCTGTACTATAAGAGACTTTGCTTATGCTATTGATTTCTACACTGCTATACAGGAGAAGTATGTTATCTGCTCCCAGCAAGGGACTTTACCTACTACTCAATTCTAGATCAGTCTGGCACGAATTTTAAGGGGAACCCCCCACGCCGAAAAAACGTTGTGGGGTCCCCCCAAATCCATACCAGACCCTTATACGAGCACGCATACCGGCAGGTCAGGAGAGGGGGTGGGGAAAAGCGAGCCCCCCTCCTGAACCATACCAGGCCATATGCCCTCAACATGGGGGGATGGGTGCTTTTGGGCAGGGGGGGCCTTGCACCCACCACCCCAAAGCACCTTGTCCCCATGTTGATTAGAACAAGGGCCTCTTCCTGACAACCCTGGGTGTTGGGGTCTGCAGGGGGTGGCTTATCGGGATCTGTAAGCTGGCTTTAACAGGGGGGCCCCCCGATCTTGGCCCCCCACCCTATGTGAATGAGTGTAGGGTACATTGTACCCCTACCCATTCACATAAAAAAAGGTGTAAAAAATAAAACGCAGTACACAGGTTTTTAAAGTAATTTATTAGACAGCTCTGGCATCTCTTACGATTTCTTCTCCCCTCTCCGGCTCTTCTACCTCCTCCACTGAGGTCTTCTGCCTCTGCCGGTTCTTCTCCCCTCTCCGGCTCTTCTTCGCTGATGTCTTCTAGCCCTCTCTGGTTCTTCTCCCTCTGTCCGCTGTCTTCTGCCGGGTCTTCTCCGCTGTCTTCTTGCTCTTTTGCCTGTTCTTCTCCACTGTGTTCTCCCTCTGTTCTTCTTCCGATGTTGACTCAACGCTCTCTCATCGCCCCATCATGCCCCGGGTGGTGACATCATAAGGGGCGGGGCCTCCGGATGACGTCACCCGGTGACCCCCCCATGTCAATGTAAGTAGTGGCACACCAAGCACCCAGCATTAGAGCGGGAGAGAGCGTTGAGTCAACATCAGAAGAAGAACAGAGGGAGAAGACAGCGGAGAAGAGCCCCGGGAAAAAAAGCGAGAAGACAACTGACAAGACCTGGCAGAGGCAGAAGACAGCGGGAGAAGAGGGAGAAGAACCAGAGAGGGCTAGAAGACATCAGAGGAGAAGATCCGGAGAGGGAAGAAGAACTGACAGAGGCAGAAGACGTCAGCGGAGGAGGCAGAAAAGCCAAAGAGGGGAGAAGAAATGGGAAGAGACGCCAGAGCTGTCTTAATAAATTAGTTTAAAAACCTGTGTACGGTGTTTTATTTTTGACACTTTAATTAGGTGAATGGGTAGGGGTACAATGTATTCCGATAAGATTTCGATAAGCCCCTCACACGCAGACCCCGACAACCAATGGCCAGGGTTGTTGGGAAGAGGCCTTTGTCCTCATCAACATGGGGACAAGGTGCTTTGGGGTGAGGGCATGTGGCCTGGTACAGTTCAGGAGGGGGGGGGGCGCTCGTTCATTCCCACCCCCTTTCCTAAATTGCCAGGCTGCATGCTTGGCTAAGGGTCTGGTATGGATTGGGGGGAAAAATGGCGTGGGGGTTCCCCTTAAAATCCATGCCAGACCGAAGGGCCTGGTATGGTCTTGGAGGGGGAAACCATGCCTTTTTTTTTTTTTTAATTTTGGCGTGGAATTTCCCTTCAAGATCATCAGAGCACAAGTTGCATACCAAAGTCGGATCAGTTAAGACGACTGTGATCCTACTTCAGTGATATTCAATGGGTTGAAGTATAATCAAAGTCGGACCAAAGTAGTGCAGGGAGTATTTTCAAAGTCGGACTGACTTGTGTCGGACCAGTTAAGACGCCTCTCATAGGAAAACATTGATTTTCACACGTCATGCGACATGAGCTCCCAAATCGGAGCGTTTGTCGTACAAGTGTAAAGTACTAAGTGTATGTGTGCCTGGCTGCCAGTGAAGAAGTAAGAACTATCTGTGTAATACTCAAGTGGCTCCTAAGGGGGTAGCGCTACAAGTATTTTTACAAACAAATTAAAAACATCAGCAACAGATGTATGACAACCATCAATATCAATGTTGAACCAAATGGCCAGTCACGATCCATAAAGCATTATGTGGCACTTAAAAGAGAAGTATGGGATTTGTGTTTATTTATGAATCATACTCACCTAGGTGGATGCAGCATTGATCAGATGCTGCATCTATCTCCCACCGCTTCTAACACTGAGAACCGAGCAATCAAACACCGTGTATCGCTCGGTTCTCAGAGCTCCATGAGCAGAGAGCTGGTGACTGTCAGTCACTGTCTCTTTGCTCTGCCCCTCGCGCACTCATTGGAGTGCTGGGCTGTGGAGGGGATGGGAGCAGCCAGCTCTCAGTGGCTTGCTGAAAGGCTGAGCCGGGTGCCGGTCCAGGCATGTGGGCAGATCCTGATCATATGGTCGTGATATTTCCTGCGCCTGGACTGGCTCTGTGGTATCAGCCGACAGCAGGCTGTCTGCTGAAAACGGTCATGGTCAGTGCAGAATGGACTGCACTCCTGTGATCCACAGAACAGTACAGCCAAACAAGCTTTTGATGGTATACTCTGAAAAGAAAAATCAAGTCGTGCAAATACAAGACATAGCTGGACAATACAAGTAATAAAGCAGATACGTACATATTACAAAAAAAAAAAAAAAAACAATGCAAAGACTATTTCACACTTCAGGCAAACACATGAGAAAAAAAAAGGGGGGGGGGGGGGGGGTGAGTGGACCCAGGTCATGGAATCCTGAGGGACTGTCCCTGATTTGGAGCAATGTCCCTCTGTACCTCATTCCTCCTCATTTGTCCCTCATTTTGGTCTGATCTATATGGATGTATATAAAATGCACTTTTTATCTATCAAAAAGTGTTTCCCAGTGCTAAACCTTTCATCTGATTTCTAAATTGCTGCATTTGTAAATTCCAAAAGCCAATATAAAGGAATAGTAGTGGTAAAAAAATCACTAGTGGTTTTAACCAATCTTGTTTTTTTGTACAATTCTCCTTTAAGGGGGCGTGGCAAGGGGTGTGTCCTATGCCTTCATACTTTTGCTGATAGGTGTCCCTCATTCACATATCAAAAAGTTGGGAGATGTGCTTTCCCGTCTGTGGGGGGGGGGTCTTTTTAAGGGGGTCAAAGCTGGAAAAAAAAAAAAAGTATAAAGATAGCCTTTCCCATAACAAAAATCAACAGGCCAATATACCATGACATTGAGTGGCTGGGCCTTAGAATGCCACCATCAACCATAATAAGCCCAATGCCAGAGGATCCAAAAAAAAGGGAACCTAAACAATAAAACCATATCACTAGTACACCCACTACTCCCATATAGAAAACACAATACAGAAATTGTGACAAAGTCTTACCCCAAGGATCAATCTGCAAAGGCCATTCAATAAATCGGAAACATGCAATGTCTCTAAATCTCATCTCCTAAAAATAGAACCGATCAAATGAGTCATAAGGACCCCAGTAATAAAAGTGGAACATTGTCATTTTTTTTCTCAGTGGATATGCATTAGGGTCCTTTCACACGGGCGGACTCCACTTTGCTCAGCGGGGGATCCATCCGCTGAGCAGGCGGATGACAGGTCCGTCTCTGCTCACTGTGTAGAGACGGACCCGTCAGAGCCCCGCTCTCCTCTATCTTTTTTTCCGATCCGATCGACGGATGGAAGATAGGGTCACCATCCATCTGGATTTCCTTGACAGGATTGGATCGGATAGCAGCGGGTGTCAGCAGACATATATACCGTTCCATTGGAGTAAATGGAGGGTCCAATCAGGTCTGCCTGATGAACTGGCAGGCGGACCTAATCGGAAAGCCTGTGTGAAAGGGGCCTTATAGATGCTTGCTACACTGCCTAATATACAGTTGTCCACTAGAGGCAGAACTCACAGATCTTTCTTAAACTGCTATTCACACAAGTTAATGTATGAAGGTAACATCAATAATTATTTTCCGGTACTCTTAGCAACTCAAAATGTCTACTCACAGCAAGGCTGTACAGTTTCCCTATGAACTATCCTTCCCCCATCATTTACATTTTAGAATTCCATATTAAACATTACAGCTTTACTGAACCTCGTAACACTGTTAAGGAATGCTGTGGACACTTAGGAACTCTTTCTCTCTGAATACATCCAGGCTGCTCATTTACTATAATTAGCTGTGACACCTGCGTCCCCCAGGCACTACTTTATATGACTATGAACAAACCATTGGACTGCAGCTCACCCGGCTAATCCCTTGGTAATGCCTAATATTACTTTTTTTTTTTTCATTGAATGTAAGGTTGTTATAGATTTTATTACATATTATAAGCCTTCTTTTCTGGTCTGCATAGGAATCGTGTTTTTAACCCATCATTGACACCTCCTGGCAGTCCTTTAAGTGGGCTTTAATGCCTGGGAGACGGCATGGTTTCTGTATCATGTGACCTCTGTAATTGGCCCTTACAGCAGTCACATGAACGAAGACCTGTCATGCTGGCTCCCAATCAGAAGGCTTGACTGAGAGATATCGGTCACAGTTCAGTCAATGAGTTAGAAGCACACAACCTCCTGCCTCCATGGAGGTATATATGTGCCAGCTGGGTTTTAAAGCCAAAGACCTAGTGCATTATCCACAGCACTTTATTAAAGGATAAAAGAGTTCAAACTCACAGAAGCAATGAATGTAACAGCACTGTATGCACGCTCCAGGACCAAAAGAACTTCAACACAATGAAATCAATATACAAAAGACACTGTAAACCAGCTGATGCGTTTTGGGGGCTATAACCCCTTCTTCAAAGCAAAACGTTTGCAATGAAGAAGGGGTTATAGCCCCTGAAACACTCCAGCTGGGTTACAATGTACAAGTATGAGCTCTCTTCTATAGGGTATTGCAAGAAGTTGAAACCAACTCAAGTTGGGTCATGTCTTTTTGTTGAATAAAATTTTTTTCTTAGGGATCATTTACACAGGTGGCCTGACGAGGCATAAAAGGAGGCAGTTAAGATGCAATTTTACCATCCCCCCCACCCAACCTAAACACAGAAATGCAGCCTCTCAGGTCTGTACCCACACAACTTTGCTTTTTGGCCATGGTAAATAATTAAACACGGGAAGAAACCAAAGAAACAACAGCATAACCCCATAGTGTAGCATGAAAATAAAATATACGACAATTTATTAAAAAATAGAAATGTCTTCCAAAGGTACGCATGTGTAGGCTTGGCATAAAGGTGATTGGAAGACAGGAAAGTCTGAGGGGTAGCCAGAGAACCACCAACCTTGGCCACTGGCTGGGAATGAAGCATGCTGAAGATGGAAGAAGCCACTGTCACTGCAACTGCAATCGATGTTCAACCCGGGACTGAAGTCTCCGACGTCAATGTAGACACGTGTTGTAGACAGACCACATTTCGAAGACAATTGGCTTCATCAATCCTGTGCTTTAAATACATCTTGGAGGAAGCGGAACTGCAAAGACTCAGATGCAACTCGCAAGGAGTGAGACACACAGCGCAGCTCACTAACGAGGATGGTAAGATGTACCTGTGGAACTACCGGGAGTCTCCCTGAGCAATACAGAAACCACAAAAACTCATCAAGAACACAATATAAACATTGAATCAATAGGAAATAAATATTTACTATTCTGTGTTTAAAGTAGGATTAAATAAAGAATCAATTACAGTTAAAATTGACATTATTAGTAACTGAAATAAAATGTAATTAGAAGGAAAAATCAATCTCTCTCTTTCTCTCTCTCTCTCTTTCTTTCTCTCTCTCTCTCTCTCGCTGCTGGTGTATAACACGACTTTTTAACCTTAAAAACATCCCCCAAAAATCATGGGGTCGTCTTATACATGGAGTATAAAATGTGAACCTTAAGAGAACTCCTGGTTTAGGACTACTTTACACCAAGCTGGCCCAAAACGAACGTCCCTAATCTGTCAGCCCGCTGGAAGTGCAGTAATAATGTAGGTAGCTTTGGCTACCTACAGTATATCTCGCTGAGCCAATCACGACGAGCAATGTATTCTATTAATGAATACAAAGCCTGCTCGGATTGGCTGAGTCAGAGAGGCGGGCTGATGATGTTACAACTTCTGACTCAGCCAATACATACGGTATTACCACACATACAGCGGGCTGTCAGATTAATGGGTGTAAAAAAAATGGCTAGACAAGACCCCATCATGGCTCCACCAGCAAGAAGAAGGAAATATGAAGCAAGTTTCAAGCTGAAAGTTATAAACTTTGCCAAGGAACATAATAACTGTGCTGCTGCGAGACAATATGGAGTGTAGCACCCTGATGTTTATGCACGGTTGCTTCTAAATTTACCTGCCAGGTGTAGTTACCTTGGTTCATTGTTAGAGATCAGTTGAGTTCACCCTAAGTTTGGAATTGCAGCTCTTCTCTCTCCTGTCGCTAGCTGGCCCGGGTACCTGGTGACATTAGATATGGGCAAAACAAGGACAGATTAGGAGTATATGGGGTATCTCAGCCAATGGGCAGGGGTTTTCTTGGATTTATTGGCCAGCTGGGAGAACCTATATACAGTATTTGGGTGGAGTCAGGTCATCAGTGTTCTGTGCCACCTGGATGGCTGTCTGGATGAATGTGTGTTGCATTGCCCGGGCTGCTAGGCAGGAATTTGGGCCTATAACGGGCACATCTGGCTGCTAGGCTGTCTGAGGGCCTATCCAGAAGCAATAGAGCAGAATAGGCTTGGGAATGCGGCTTGCAGTCCAACCAGAGGGGAAGCTGTCGCCACTAAGGGACCAACCACCTTATTACCAGGGACCACAGTGAGTAGCTGAAGCAAGTAACAGAGCAGTATTTTCACCAACCAGGGACGGTGAAGAATTGGGAAACTTCGGCAGGTGTCAAGCCAGGGACCCAGCCAGCGGTGGTGATGCTTGCAGAGCAGCCTTGTGTGCCAAGCCAGGGACCGAGCAGGCCAGTGGGGTAAAGCTTGAGAAGTATCTGGATTGCAAAGCTAGGGACCCAACAGAGAAGTGGGGGTGACGCTTAAGGAAGATACTTAAGTGAAGACTGGAAAAGCTTAAGGGATTTGGTGGCAGTGAATCAGCAAGTCTAGTGAGAGAGACTGGGAGCTCGGTGGGTTGAGAACTTACAAGAAGTGACTGTAGCGAAAGTAAAGGAGTTTGTTACAACTTGTGTTAGGACCTGTTCTAAGACTGTTGTCATAGGAGACAGCGCTCCTGCACATGCAGATGTGGTGTCTTGCTGGATGCCTTTCCCTGCATGGCTGTCTACCTGTCAAAGTCTTTGTGTCTGCTAATTAACATTGCAACTACCTAAGGGTGTCCTGGCCCTAACCCTCCCTTCCACAGTTCTGTTCAAGAGAAATAAGATCTCTTTGCATTCAAGAAGTGTCTGGCGCCCATGAATCTACCTTGCATTACACCCACTATGCCTTACAACCCACTCTATATGGTAGGATGTCAGCAGCTCTTGGCTCTGGAGGTTCTCATTAGACTAAAGGAGGCCCGGGACCTTGCTACAGGAGTAACAGAAAAGATGGTCCGAGACTGGATAGCAAATGAAGATGCATTAAAGCGTATGCCAAGGAGTAAGTGTGCATTAAGTAGGAGGGTAGTCTTATACGGCGAGTATAGCCCAAAACGTATGTTTTAACTGGAAAATTAGGGGGTCGTCTTATGCGCCAGCATATACGGATATACAGTATATATATCTATATATTTATTAAAATGCATTAAAGTGTTACAAATAATTATCAAATTCATTAAAAAAGGTGCTAAAATGGTGATTTGCATACCTCATTAGCCTAAACAACATTATGATAATGATCCAAGACTGGATACCAGGTTGGTATAATTTACATATAAAACAGGATAGAAAGTGCTGGTGAAGAAGCCAAATGGCTCCAAAATGTGTCCCATGTCGGCAACACATGTGTCTACAGTGACAGGGATTCCAAACCCGGGTTGAACACTGATTGTAGTTGCAGTGGCAACAGATTCCTCCATCTACAGCATGCTCCATCCCCAGCCGGTGACCAAGGATTGTGGTTGCCTGGCTGCCCCTTGGACTTACCTGGCTCCCAAGTCACCTTTATGCCATGGCCTACACATGCGTACGTTTGGGAGTGCATTTCTATTTTTCAATAAATTGTCATTTGTTTTATTTTTTATGCTACACTCTGGGGTTGTGCTGTTGCTTCTTTCCAGTGGTTGGAATGTGAGCACCCTCTCTAGTCTTCTAGCTGCAGCTTCTAGTTTTAACTATGTTTTTCACTCTGAGCTATCCTACACAAACCTGGTAATACTGTCGACATCATTAGTATTGCCATTTATCAATCCATTTCCACAATATTCATCCCTTATTTTTCATTTGGTACTTTTCAGTTTTTTTTACCAATTTTGAGCCAGGTTTCTCAGACCACTCCTGGGCGCTGTAGTTTGTTTGGGCTTGACAAGCTCATTCCTTCAAAAATTAAACAGCATACTGGATTCGGCAGGTGGTACCTCCACCAAACGCAACCCATTCAAGTGAATGCAATATATGCAGTTGCGCTTGTGGTGGGTCAGTATTTTGAGCGATAAATCAGGTGGTGAGGAATCCTCCTCACTGGCTGTCAAATACCCTTTGAAAATCAATCCACAGTTGACCACTCTTCAGAGGAACGACAGTCTAGCCCCGTAGGCAGACGCAAGTCCCTCCCCCTGTTCTTTAACTGGAACTATGCTGTTACAATAGATTTGAAATTGCACTGAAAGTGCACTTGGAAGTGCAGTTGCTGTAAATCTACAGGGTAGATCTGAAATG
Organism: Aquarana catesbeiana; assembly: GCF_042186555.1. NCBI lineage: Eukaryota > Metazoa > Chordata > Amphibia > Anura > Ranidae > Aquarana > Aquarana catesbeiana. Next base: position 647,736,107 of record NC_133327.1, read on the forward strand.
AGGGGAAGCTCTGCTGATTTTATTATCCAATCATGTGCAAGCTAAAATGCTGTTTTTTATTTTCCTTGCATGTCCCCCTCGGATCTACAGCGACTGTCCTTCCAAGTGCACTTTCAGTGCAATTTCAAGTGCACATTGCACTTGTAGTGCAAAGTGGATTTGCCTTTACATACTGTAGTTAGTCTGGCTGAAAAAAGACACACGTCCATCGAGTTCATCCAATAAGACGGGAGTAGTTTAAGAAGTTGGTGGATGATAAACTTCTTCACTATTGCACTGGAAGTGTTTATGGGACTTTAATTTATTTATTCATCTATAGTGGACATTTATTTTTTATAGTGAGTTAAGACATTTGATTTATTTGTGTTTGATTATATGTTTAGCGCTACACTTTTTATTCTGTTTTTAATTTCTTCCATATTTTGTATAGTAAACCTCAAGGCCCGTACACACGATACGAAAATCGGATGGAAAACTTCGTACAACGAGGTGTCTGCCAATTTTCGGATCGTTAGTACGGCGCTTTTCGACAGCCGATTTCACTTTTTCATCATACAAAAGCTGGAAGACTATAACATTTTTGGCGGATGTGAACTCAACATCCAATTTCCTTTTTTATTAGCACGGTTTTTCATACTAAAAAAATTGTAAGAGCAAGACTACGCATGCTCAGAAACAAAAGAATACATACAAAATTATTTAACACATTACGTCACTTCTGACGTTGTATTCTGTCGTATGAAAATTTTCGTATTGTGAGTAACCTTTTCACCTTCGACATGAGACCAGCATGCAACAAAAAACGCACGTTCGGTCATCCGAAAATCTGATCATGTGTACAAGGCTTTAGTGTTAGCAGTAGATTTGTAAATTTGTATATGGAATATACCAGATAATTATGATACTCAAGAGCTGTGTGTGTAGTCTCTCGCTGATTGGTTACCTTGGGCTCACCTACAGCCATGTGTATGAACGAACCTAAGAGCAGCAGTAATTTGTGTCTTTTATATCTGTCTAGAGTTCATCTTTAAAGGGGTTGTAAACCCTTGTGTTTTTTTCATCTTACTGCGACCTATGCAGTAAGATGAAAAAATACCTGGCAGTGACCGGCCCCCCAGCCCCCCCTGTTTTACTTACCTGAGCCCTGAAACGTCATTTGGCGGGGACACGCTCTTCCTCTGCCCAGGGTTCTTGGCTCTTGATTGATAGATTGATAGCAGTACAATGACGCGGGCGCCAGGGGGCGGGGCCGAGTCATACATTCGGCGGCTATGGACGCCGAATGCTGGACTCGGGAGCTTGCCCACAAAGTAACCCCCCGGGAGAGCGCTTCTCCTAGGGAGTTATCTGAAGTGGGGAGGAGCCGCGAGAGCCACAGAGGGACCCCAGAAGACGAGGTTCGGGGCCACTCTGTGCAAAACGAGCTGCACAGTGGAGGTAAGTATGACATGTTTGTTATTTTTTTTTTAAATAAACAAACCTTTACAATCACTTTAAGCTGTTCAGGGCAAGTTATCTATTAACTTTTGCTATTTTTCAAACGTATTTCTGTCTCTTTCCTTTTGCAAGCCGCGGTCTCCTATCTCTAGTGTTATGGAAGATCCTCCCCAACACAAGGAGCCCCGGGGACAGCAACAATGTTCCCAAGTAGAGAAATAAACACAAGGAGAGAAACATTAGCGAGTGTGAAATGTGAGCACGATTAATGCGGAGGACAGGAGCCAGCACTCAAGATAACAGGTCTCATGTATCATCTCTGTTTCATTATCAAGCTGCACTCTGCAGGGGATTTCATTTACATTTGCCTGAAGAGCAATTGTACTTCATTTGGCAGCAAAACCCTGTTCTTAGCACCAAAACCATCTTATTTCTTTCCCAGATCTCACATTAACTGTTTCTCTGTGACAGGCTCTTGCATGAAGGAGCACGTACTTCAAATCATTGAGGAGAATCCAAAAAAAGTTTTTTGTTTTTTTTACCTTATTGATGGATTCGACTATCCTTCTTCCTGGGCTACTGCCAGAAGGGATGGTAACATTGGGAATATTGTATCCATTAAAGCTGACAGTAGCCATAGTGCACTTACAACAAAAAACAAATACGTTTTGTCTGAGATATATTGTTTTATGTGTACCAATATCCACATTTTCAGGACAAGCTTTCAGGGTGTACCCCCTTCTTCAAGGTCCAAGTAGTACTAACATACTTGCCAACTGTCCCGGATTTGCTGGGACAGTCCCGCTTTCTAGTAAGCTGTCCTGCCATATTCATATCCCAGACTGCATCCCGGAAATCAGAGCTGCAAGGAAAGCTTACTGCCCTTTCTGTCATTACTGCCTCTATGTCTGCACATCATTGGGGTGTTCCAGCCATTGCTGGCCCCGTGTCTGCACATTGGGACTGGAATCTCATCCCTCTGCCTTGCTCCCTCCCAGCGGTTTTAGGTGCTTTTGCGCAGGACTGCCGGAACATCCCCAAGGTGGAGTCTTCTCCTTGCTGGCTACTGCTGTTTGAGAGGACAGGATGGGAATGCGCCCTGCCTCGGAGACTGTGCCCGCCTGGAAGAGGGTGGGGGGAGCTGAGTAGAGGGAGCAAGTGTTTGCGGAATAGAGCTCAGCTGGAGGAACATACAGTGGCAGCTGGTGCTTCAAATTTTTTGGGGGTGCGCAAACAAACTGAAAAATATTGAAAACCTACCCCCATCAATTGCAGCCTCACTGTGTCCCTCAAATGCAGTCATTGTGCCCATCAAATGCAGCCACTGTGCCCCATCAAATGCAGCCACTGTGCCATCAAATACAGCCATTGTGCCCATCAAATGCAGCCACTTGTGCCCATCATATGCAGCCACTTGTTCCCCATCAAATGCAGCCACTGTGCCATCAATTGCAGCCATTGTGCCCATCAAATGCAGCCACTTGTGCCCATCATATGCAGCCACTGTGCCCATCAAATGCAGCCACCGTGCCATCAAATGCAGTCATTGTGCCCATCAAATGCAGCCACTGTGCCCATCAAATGCAGCCACCGTGCCATCAAATGCAGTCATCGTGCCCATCAAATGCAGCCACTGTGCCCCATCAAATGCAGCTACTGTGCCATCAAATACAGCCAGTGTGCCCATCAAATGCAGCCACTGTGCCCCATCAAATGCAGCCACTTTTGCCCATCATATGCAGCCACTTGTGCCCCATCAAATGCAGCCACTGTGCCATCAATTGAAGCCATTGTGCCCATCAAATGCAGCCACTTGTGCCCCAGCATATGCAGCCACTTGTGCCCCATCATATGCAGCCACTTGTGCCCCATCATATGCAGCCACTTGTGCCCCATCATATGCAGCCACTTGTGCCCATCATATACAGCCACTTGTGCCCATCATATGCAGCCACTTATGCCCATCATATGCAGCCACTTGTGCCCCATCATATGCAGCCACTTGTACCCATCATATGCAGCCACTTGTACCCATCATATGCAGCCACTGTGACCCCCGCCCGCCCGCTGTCTGCCCGGCACTTACCCCATCTTAGTGGCGGGTCAGGCAGCGGGTGACGGCGGCAAGCTGTGTGGGACATGCAGCGGGTGCTCCATGCTTCTCTGAGTCTCTTCTTCCATTCCGCTAGGTGTCCAATAAGATCGCCCCTACCTTCAGCCAATCAGGTGACAAGTATTAGACCTGCACTTCCTGATTGGCGGAGAGGCGGTTCAGTGTTAGAAAAGCAAATACTAATTTGCATTTCTAACACACCTGGGTGGGCTCTGAATGCAATACTCTGCGCTCCGAGTCCACCTTTTTTGAAGCCTATTAGAGCCTATGGCTCTAATCAGGTGCTTAAAAAACCCAGCCGCCGTAATTTAGGCGCCCGGTGTCCAAAAAGGAGCCGGACGCCTGAATAGAGGGTGGCAGCACGGCCACGGATAGATTGACATGAATCTATCCATTAGTCATATAGGGGGGTGGCGTGACAGAGGGGGCAGCACCCGTGCACCCTTAATAAACGCACCGCTACTGGGTACATATCATCATAGCAGGCAGAAGATGGTACCCAAAAGGGCTCAGTTTGCTGTATGTAGTCCCCTATGACTTTAACCACTTGCCGACCAGCTGCCGACATTTTACTGCGGCAGGTCGGCACGATCCCGCGAACCGTCGTAGCTATACGTCGGCTCGCCGGATCGGGATAGCAGGCGCGCACGCGCTGGCTGCACAGTGGGGGTCCCGATGCTCGTGGCCGGCGCTCACGATGACCGCCGGCCATGAGTGATCGCGAGCATGAGGGACAGAACACGGAAGTGTGTGTGTAAACACAAAAATCCCTGTTCTGTTCTGAGAGGAGTGACATATCGTGTGTTCCTATTAGCTAAGAACCACGATCCCTCACTTCCTCTAGTCAGTCCCCTCCCCCTTCAGTTAGAATCACCTCCCAGGGAACACAGTTAACCCCTTGATCGCCCCCTAGTGTTAACCCCTTCCTTGCATTTTTATAGCACTGATCGCTGTATAAATGCCAATGGTCCCAAAATGGTGTAAAAAATGTCCGATGTGTGTACGCCACAATGTCGCAGTCACGATAAAAATTGCAGATCGCCACCATTATTCGTAAAATAAATAATAATAAGAAAAATGCTATAAATCTATCCCCTATTTTGTAGACGCTATAACTTTTGCGCAAACCAATCAATATTAAAAGTAATCCAATCAAAAAAGTATACCAATCAAAAGTATAAAATATTGTGTTTTTTCAAAATTGTCGCTTTTTTTTTTGTTTATAGTGCAAAAAATAAAAACCGCAGAAGTGATCAAATACCACCAAAAGAAAGCTCTATTTGTGGGAAAAAAGGACATCAATTTTGTTTGGGTGCAACATCATACGACTGCGCAATTGTCAGGTAAAGCAACGCAGTGCCAAATCACAAAAAATGGCCCTGTCATTCAGCAGCCAAATCTTTCGGGGCTGAAGTGGTTAAAAACACTTTGTCTCATTATCTCAATAAACACAGTCTGCGCTGGTATAATGGATGTTAATTGAAAATGGATAAAAACACTATGGCTAAAGTTCATCTGTTCACAATAAGTTCAGTATATTATTGTGGTATAGCAAGAAAGGCTGTCTGAGACACTTTGAAAAACTGGCAGCTATGGTTATCATTAGTGATGGGTCACTGACTTCCCAGCCCCTACATACTGCTCACTGACCTACCCCGCCACTACATACTACTCTGTAAGAGAACTGCTGTGACATGCGCATACTATTAGTAACATAATTGTGCACAGGCAAACTAACATATGCATATGCGCATGTGCGGAAGAATGCACGCACTCGCGGGAGCATGTCCACAGTCCTCATTGGTGCCAGACGGCCTATTAACCCCTTCCCGACCAGCCGCTGCAGTTACACTGCGGCAGGTTGGCATCCCTGGGCAAAACGACGTTACCTTACGTCGCTTCGCCTTTTGGCCACTAGGGGGCGCGTAATTTTTATAGCACTGATCGCTGTATAATTGTCAATGGTCCCAAAAAATTTATCAAAAGTGTCCGATCTGTCCGCCATAATGTCGCAGTCCCGATAAAATTCGCAGATCACCGCCATTACTAGTAAAAAAAAAAAAAAAAATGACATAAATCTATCCCCTATTTTATAGATGCTATAACTTTTGCACAAACCAATCAATATACGCCTATTGCGATTTTTATTACCAAAAATATGTAGAATTCATATCGGCCTAAACTGAGAAAAAAAATTGTTTTTTTTTTTCTTTACATTTGGGATATTTACTATAGCAAAAAGTAAAAGATATTGTGTTTTTTCAAAATTGTCGGTCTTCTTTTGTTTATAACACAAAAAATAAAAACCGCAGAGGTGATCAAATACCACCAAAAGAAAGCTCTATGTGTGGGAAAAAAAGGACATCAATTTAGTTTGGGTACAGCATCGTGCAACCGTGCAATTGTCAGTTACAGCGACGCAGTGCCGTATCAAAAAAAATGACCTGGTCATTGAGCAGCCAAGTCTTCCGGGGCTGAAGTGGTTATTAAAGGGTGCTCTGCTCAATACTGACTGGTCTTCAGCTGTTTCCTTGTGCCCTGCTTGAATCCTGCTTCATATCCGTTGCTGGTCTGGCTTACCACTGACCTGACCTTGGATTTTGTTTATGCTCTTGATTATCGGGTCCTGACTCTGGCTTACTCCTGACCTTGCTCCTGTCTAATGGCCTGGTACCCCGCTGCCCACTCGCTGCTGACTCCGGCTATCCTGCTGACCACACTTCTGTCTCCTGTTTGGCTCCACGCTACCTTTAAGTGCCTGTGCTGGCTGCCCCTCATTCCAGCTTCAGTGGACACAGTATGCTCCCGTCTCCAGACTATGGGAAACCCCGGCAAGCCACGTATCCTGAACCTGCAAGTCTGGTGGAATACCCCTTTAACCTCGGCTAATCTACCCAGCATCATCGCAGTTCCTGACCCGATGTTCTGCCTGAATCACCGAGTCTACAACTCCTACCACAAGCTCTGCAATCAGCACCTACAGGCACTCATGTTCCTCCTGTCACTTGGCACCATCTGTTCCACTCTCAGTGGGGCCTGGGCTGGAGATACAAGAGAGGCCGACCTTGCCATTTCAGTCTCCTACCAGGTACGTGACATACTCACTGATCTACCCTGCCACTACATACTGCTTACTAACCGCCCTGCCACCCTGCCACTACATACTGCTCCCTGACTGCCCTGCTACTACATGACTATGGTATGGCCTATACCAAACCTATCTTAATACTTATAAATACCTAATACCGTACTTAACCTCTAAAATAACCAGACCACCCATTTAGAGTAAATTGGCCACACTTGGCCACTTTATTAAACATTTTTTAACCATAACTTTTCTTAGGTAAAAAACACCATATACTATCAGAAACATTTTAAACCATTGTCAGGGATCCCTGGAGGCACCGACCACATATCACCGTATCAGCGTATCTAAACACGGCCATCCGTCGCGGCCGCTCCGACTCAAACGACATTACTCAAACTTACCCGCTAATACCCATCTCCCAATGGCAGCTAAACCTTAGTTAACTGGCATCAACAAAGGATACCATACCGATAATGGTTCCCACTTTCATCATTTTATTCTTAATTTCCAATGCCTCCAAGGATCCCCAACCGCCATACCACACCAGTGGGCGCCCCACACAACGCAGAGCCCGCTGTACCCCATCCTCCAAGCCCAGACTCCACAAATCAATGCCTACCGCATTAAGGTGGACTCCATCTCCCCTTAGGTACATGTAAGTCTCCACCTCCAGTTCCCGATGTTGAACCACTAAACCTCCATTGCGTACTATAAATTGACCCACCTCCTTATTCACTTTGATCCGTGTTTTGTTGAGTTTTTCTATAGATCTAGCAAACCGCCAGGACGTACGGCCCACAATGTCTGACCACACCACCATAGTCTGGGGAAAATCAGTACGGATCCTAAGGACATCAAACTTTATATCTCTAATAAGGTGATGCATGGATCTAACCCCCAAATCATTGCCCCTAACATGTAGTACTAACACATCCGGTGCGCGATGCAAACGGGCGTACTTGTAGATTTCCGGTATCACGCTGCTCCACAGCATGCCAGGAACTCTGATCCACTGCACCATAGCGACCTCTCTCGGCACTCCCAACTGGCGACCATTTGGGCGTACATCCACCCTTCGAGCCCCCCAAAAAACAAATGAATGTCCCATAATCCATACGAGACCAACACCGGCATCTGAAATAAAAAATTATGTAGCATGTAGAAACAAATAAACAACAAACCCCCAAACTTATACACAACAGAAAATGACTAACCCAGTTCATCTAAACCAAGTGAGGGCGTATATAAAGTTTAAACCACTCCGATTCCCACCGCCCTATACGCTTAATGACTGAACTATCCAAACCCCACCTGGCTGCTTCCGTGGCAGCCCCAATGCGGAAGGAGTGAGAAGCGTAAATGGAAGGATCATGACCTGCCGATAATAAACAACGATGAAAAACGGAAATGAACTAATACTGGGATAACGAAGATCCATCCCGATGAACCAAAAGGGAACCCTCGCTCGCTGGGCGGCAACCCAAGAACTGCCGCATAGCAGAACGCCCCACCAGGGATAGGATACACATGCACATACTTACCCTTACCCGCCCGATCTGTTTTAGACCTGCGAAGAAAGAGAGCTGCAGATGCAGAACCACAGTGAACATCCCCAAACTGAAGTCCCCCATGCGCAGGCCTAGAAGGACTAACCAGCCCCCCTAACCTAAACACCCCATAAAAAGCCAGAACAAATGCAACTTTGAACAACACAGCTTCATAATCAACACAGCTTCAAAAGTACACACTTTACTTACCTTCCCTAGCAGCTGCTCCAGTATGGACAAAGTGACCAGGCGCCTGCTGTCTCTACTTTTTGCCCCTCTCCTGTACCCCTTCAAGGCTTGCCAGACCATAAACTCTCTTGTGGCATCCCCTTCCCCTGTCATTTTAAACCAGAACGCCAACCCCGCCATTTTGTGATCCATAGCTGAGGCTGACACCCCTCGTTCAAAATTCAACCCAATGAAGTACAATAAGGGTGTCACTCTTCCTACTCCAACTCCACTGTCCACCCGTCCCAGCAACCCACACCATTCCCGCCAAACGTTAGCGTATGCTGCCCATGTACTCGCACAAACCGACTTCCTGATCAAATCCACGATGATTCCAACGGTATTTGCCACAACTCCGGAGGACAGGGATTCCCGTGCTGCTCTGCTGCAGGTGCCACCGCCTGGAATCTGTCCCACTGAAACCGAGACAAAGCATCAGCAACAGTGTTAGATGTGCCAGGAATATGCACGGCGCACAGAAAAACATTAAACTGCAAACAACGCAACACCAGGTGCCGCAACAAACACACCTCTGGCATTGAAGAGGCAGACCCTTGATTAATGACCTGAACTACCCCCATGTTATCGCAGTGCAATCTTATTTTCCGATTCCGGAAAACCTTCCCCCAAATTTCCACTGCCACGATAACTGGAAATAGCTCTAACAAGACCAAATTTCTGGGGAAACCTGCCTTACGCCACTCCTCCGGCCACCGCTCAGCACACCACCGCCCCCCCAGGAAATCCCAGAAACCAGACGACCCAGCCGCGTCGGTATAGAATTCCAGGTCGAAATTACTAACTGGGCCCTCCATCCACAACGCCCTGCCGTTATAGGAATCCAGGAAGGCATGCCAAACGCACAGGTCCTCCCTGTGCTCCTGCCTCAGCGTGATGTAATGTATCAGAGATGAGACACCTGCCGTCTCCGCAGGCAAGCGGTGACAAAACACACGCCCCATGGGCAAAATCCTGCAAGCAAAATTCAGCTTCCTCAACAGCGATTGCAACTGGCGCAGCTGAATCTTGCGCTTACCCACCACACATCGAATCTCAGCCTGGAGGACCAGCAGTTTGTCCTCCGGTAATCGGCATTCCATGGCCCGGAATCAATCACAATACCTAGGAAACTGAGTTCAGTGACTGGACCCACCGTTTTATCCGGAGCCAATGGTATTCCAAAACACGCCGAAATGTGCTGAAGGGCAGCCAGCAAATTCCCGCACACCTTAGACGAAGGAGGGCCGACACACAAAAAATCGTCGAGATGAATGATGGAATTAATTCCCGACACATCGCGTACAACCCATTACACAAATGAACTGAACGTCTCAAACAGTGAGCATGAGATAGAACAGCCCATTGGCAGGCACCGTTCAACATAATATTCCTCCTCCCATTAGCAGCCCAAAAGGTAAAAATTGTCAGGGTGAACCAGAAGTAACCGAAAAGCCACCTCAACGTCAGTCTTCGCCATGAGGGCCCCCCGGCCATAGCGCCGAACCCAATTAACCGCCACATCAAATGATGTATATGACACCGAGCATGCGTCAGGATCAATGGCGTCATTGACAGACCCCCCCCTTTGGAAAAGACAAGTGATGAATCAACCTGAATTTACCCAGCTCCTTCTTGGGTACCACCCCCAAGGGAGAAACCACCAGGTCTGCCCTAGGGAGGGATGGAAAAGGGCCGCTCATCCGACCCAACGCCACCTCTTTTGCTATCTTCTCGGATACTACCCCAGGATGTTCAAAAGCCGACCGCAAATTCCTGGCTTCAGGAGGAATATTTTTCAACGCACATGGAATACGAAAACCCTCGGAAAAACCCGACTCCAACAACCGGGTAGCCGCCTGATCTGGATATCTATTTAGAAAGGGACGCATCTTTTCCACCCTCACCGGAGTCCTCCCTCTTTCCTGAAGAATCCCCAAGCTTGCCTTTTCCTCTTTTGAAACATCGGGATAACATGTGCCTGCCCCCACAGCCTGAACATTCATGCTTGAAACGACAACCGCTTCCATACCTACAGGCCCCCTCATTAAATTGCCAACACACCACTTTAACTTTTGGGGCCGGCTGTCCCGGGGCATCTGCACCTCCGACCCTGCCTGGAAATAACGTAGAAGCAGGCCCAGGCACAGACATCAGCTTCATCCACAAGCTGATGTCTTTATGGTCCCAGCATATGGAGGGGCGAACCGCCTTCCTCTGACGAAATTGCTCATCATATCGGAGCCAAGCCTGACCCCCATACACCCTTTGAGCTTCGCCAATTGCGTCTAAGTAACAAAAAAGTGCAGAGCAGCACTCTGGTTGTTTTTCTCCAATCACACTTGCTAAAATAGCAAACGCTTGGAGCCAATTGGCAAAGGATCGTGGAATAAGGCGATACCTACGCTTTTCTTCTTCATCCTTCTTGGACTCGTCCGGCTTAACCCTGTCTAAATTAAATTTTTCAAGCGGCAGTAAGGAAAAAATCTCCACGTACTCACCTTTCCAGATTTTTTCCCGCACCACTGTCTTGAGATGGGCCCCCAAAGGACCTTTCGAAGCAAACATACACTTCACACTTGGCTGTGTCCGCCAAACGTACCGTGCCAACTGCTTTACCTGATTCCTTACTCGTCGCAGGCTTGTCAACACTCACTGACCCCTCCTGCACCCCACCCTTTTCTCCCTCCACAGTAGACAACCCCTCGCCTGTCCCCGGAACTGGAACCCCCGCCACCGGCGGAGCTGTCCCCACCAGGCTGGGCACCCACCCCTGCACAGGAAAGAGGCAACTGAAACCCCATCAAAAAGTTGAACCAGCGAGCGCAAACCCGACAGGAGAGTTTGTAAATCGGACCCCGCTCCTAACGCTGCAGCCCCTTGGGTTGCTGCCTGAGGAGGGGATGCGCTTGCCAAAACCGTCGGGGATGCACCCTCTCCCCCGCTGCCCCCCGCCCCCAATCCCAATAAACCACCCAAGACCACCTGCAAGGGAGACAGAGTGTTAAGATTGGACTCACCAGGCTGCACAGGAAGGGGTTCCACAGCCACGCGTCCGGTCTCCACCCCTGCTACCCGAACCGGCCTTTCGTCCTTGGAGCTAGACAACTCCCCCTCTGACCGGGAGAAAGTCGCATCCGGTTGGCCCGCTGTATCCGGGATCGTAACCGCTGAGGCCACAGGCACGGGTCTGGAAGTGTTGGTCCTGGCCCCCGCACTGCACCTCGCTCCCGCGCTTCCAGCGCTTCTCCTGCTGGGGCCTGTGCCAAGGCGGATGATGAGGGTACACGACTAGCTCCGCCCCCCGACCTAAGGGACTGACCATCTTGGATGTTGGACAGGGGGACACTGGTCGCTCACACCGACTGACCGGTCCCTGCATGGCGACCTCTCCCATGCTGGGCCAACTCCCTAGAAGGGGCCACATTAGGTGAGCTGGCCGTGTGCTCCTGTCTCCCATGGCGGGCTGGCGGGACCAGCGGAGATACCCCCCGGCCAGATGAGCTCCGCCGGCGTCGGGGATTCCTCCCGGTGCTCCGGAGTGGATGGTGGAGCCGATGCTCCCGGAGGGTCCACCATGGGTGGGCTCCCTAATTGTCACAAAGCTCGGGGGGAGGAGGGGGGTGAAAATCGTTCCGGAGGCCTGGACCTCAGAGCGCGCCGTGCCCCAGATGTACCTTCCACCGGTAAATCCTCCTCGGTAATCACCTCAATCTGTCTGTGGAGCCATTCAGGGCCGTGAGAAGCAGCTGCGGCCCTCAGTTGAAGAAGAAATTCCTCCATGCTTGCTATGCTGAAGGGAGAGAGACACAAGCTGCAGCTGCTTCCTCATCCAGTGGTAAGAGACTGAGCAAAGGCCCTTAGCTCCTCCTACCCCCTCCGGGAACACAAAACCTAACCACCCCCCTTTCCTATAGTCTATCCCCTCCCATTCTATTAACCCCTATCCTTGCCAGTTTTCCTCGGCTCCCATGTCATGTCAGCCCTGCATTAAGCCTGCGTCCCACTCCGGGCTTCTCTTACTGTGTGCTGCTATTGCATACCTAGTGATGCCTGGAATGTTGTGGAGGCCTCTCTTGTATCTCCTGCCCAACACTCCTAAAAAAGGAGGCAGAGAGTGTGAGGGCACGGAGTGGCACGAGTGCCAGAGTAGCTGGCTGGTGGATTCCGCACTTAGGTGGATGAAGCTGGGGGTTGCAGTCTGATTAACAGGATACTGAAGCAGCTTGGCAACAGAGCAGGAGATGGTTGCAGAGCCGATATGCAGGCAGCTACCTGCAGTAGCTGGGTAACAAGGGGCCGAGTCAGTAGGCAGAGCAAGTCCAGGAAGCAGTCCAAGGTCGATAACAGCCGGGCAGCGCAGTACAGAATCAGCAGGCAAAGTCCAGTAAACAGGCCGAGGCCAGAGAGATCAGATGGACAAGGTTAATGCAGGAGCAAAGGCAAAGTCCAGGAGAAAGCTGGTTCATACACAGGTAAGCAGGTTCAATGGATGGATCAGGTCAATGGGAATACAGGTACAAGCTGAAGACCATTCAGCAACTGCTCATGTGACATGCTAATTTAAATAGGCAACTGGGCACCAAGTACGCACGCTAATATGTATGCACATGAGCGAGTGTACGTGTGCGAGTGCATGCACGAATCTGAGCACAATGAACTGGAATAGTAAATCTATTAGCATGTGAGTAATGCGCACGTGCATGAATATGAGCATAAGCCCACACTGGTTTTCTGGTGCTGGGAATCAGGTTTACCTTACAACTGCCCTGCTGCTACATACTGCATACTAACTGCCATGTCGCTACATGCTGACTGCCCCGCTGCTACATACAATACACTCCATAGCTCTGCAGTGCCATTTCTTACTGCCGTGCCCTGTACTTTTCTTTGATTACTTTTGTATTTTTTTGAGCCCCATAACTATAGCTTTCTTATATATGCTTAAAGTGGTTCTAAAGCCACAGCATTTTTTACCTGAACCACTTAAGGAACGGGCCTATTTTTCAAACTTGTTGTTTACAAGTTAAAATATTTTTTTTGCTAGAAAATGACTTAGAACTCCCAAACATTTTATATATATATATATATATATATATATATATATATATATATATATATTTTTTTTTTTTTCTAACACCCTAGAGAAAAAAATGGTGGTCGTTGCAATATTTTTTGGCACACCAGATTTGCACAGCGGTCTTACAAGCGCACTTTTAAAAAAAAAAAAACACTTATTTTGAATTAGAAAATAAGACAACAGTAAAGTTAGCCCAATTTTTTTTTAATATTGAAAGAAGATGTTAAGCCGAGTAAATTGATACCCAACATGTCATGCTTCAAAGTTGTGCCCGTTTGCGGAAAGGCGACAAACTTTTACCCTTTAAAATCTCCATATGCGACATTTAAAAAATTCTCCAGGTTTCATGTTTTAAGTTACAGAGGAGGTCTAGGGATAGAACTAGTGCTCTTGCTCTAACAATTGCAGCAATACCTCACATGTGTAGTTTGAACAACGTTTCAATATGCGGGCGCTACTCATGTAGCGGGGCTCGTTTAAAAATATATTTTTTTCTTTTTTTATTTTACTTTTTATTTTTACACTGTTCTTTTAAAAAAAAAATTGTGTCACTTTTATTCCTATTACAAGGAATGTAAACATCCCTTGTAATAGAAAAAAAGCATGACAGGACCTCTTAAATATGAGATCTGGGATCAAAAAGACCTCAGATCTCATATTTACACTAAAATGCAATAAAACAAAATAAAAGACGTTTGAAAAAAAAAAATCCTTTTAAGAGCTACGGGCAGAAGTAACGTTTTGACGTCGCTTCTGCCCTGCAATGGTATGGAGACGGGTGGAGGCCATCTTCCCCTCACTCAGCTCCAGAAGGGAGCGGACGCGATCGTGGCGGAGGGCACTGGTGTGCGGCAGGAGGGGGGGGGCCCTCTCCCCTCGCCAATAAAAGTGATTTTGCGGCGAATCTGCCACAGAGACCACTTTTATCTGAAAGCAGACCTCCCGCTAAAGAAGAGGATACCGGGTTTATGGCAGCTAGCTTCTGCCATAACAACAATATTCCTCTTCAAAGAGCCAATGTATAACGACAGCGGGAGGTCCGTAAGTGGTTAATGCATTTCATGCAATAAGGTATATCATCTCTGTAACCTATACACCTTGCAAGAGAGCTTGCTCTTTTGAAAACCATCAGACTTTCTGGTCAGATCGCCAGATGAAAATAAAGGAAAGAAAGCCTAAAAAAGAAAACTAATGCAGCGACCACGTCTAAGAATTGGTCAGCTGCAATAAATTAAATGTTTGCTTTTGGGTTTAATACCCCTTTAACCACTTACAGACAGGACGATTAATGACCAGGCCATTTTTTTCGATACGGCACTGCGTTGCTTTAACTGACAATTGCGCAGTCATGTGATGCTGTACCCAAACAAAATTAACGTCCTTTTTTTCCCACAAATAGAAGTTTCTTTTGGTGGTATTTGATCACCTCTGCGGTTTTTATTTTTTGCTACAATAAATATCCAAAAAAAAAATGTAAAAAAACAAATATCTTCATCACTTTAGGCCAATAAATATTCTTTTACCAAATTTTGTAAAAAAAAATCGCAATAAGTGGATATTGATTGGTTTGCGCAAAAGTTATAGCGTCTACAAAATATGAGACAGATTTATGCCATTTTTATTATTTTTTTTTTTCACTAGTATTGACGGCGATCTGCAATTTTTAGCGAGACTGCGACATTGAGGCGGACAGATCGGACACTTTTGACACTTTTTTGGGACCATTAACATTTATACAGGGATCAGTGCTATAAAAATACACTGATTACTGTGTAAATGTCACTGGCAGGGAAGGGGTTAACACTAGGGGCGATCAAGGGGTTAAATGTGTTCCCTCATGTGTGTTTCTAACTGTGGGGAGATGGGACTGACTGGAGGAGGAGATAAATCGCTGTTCCTAATTACTAGGAACAGCAGATCTATCTCTGCTCCCCTGTCAGAATGGGGAGATTTTTGTGTTTACATACACAGATCCCCATTCTGATTCTCGTGCCCGCGATCGCGGGTGATCGGCGGACATCACGGCTGCCAGCCACGTGCATCAGGGTGGGGCGCGCGTGCCTGCTATCGCCTCTAAAGGTGCACGTACACCTACAGCGATTTTCTGGAACGAGCTGACCTGCCGCCGTATGACGGTGGCTGGTTCGGCAAGTGGTTACAGTATGGCATTAGGTTAATGATATGCCTTGTGTAGGACCACACCTATTTTAAATGAATGCCCCACCCCTAATTAAAGTATTTCTCTGCCTGCAATAGATACCAGCAAAAAAAAAAAAAGGTATCTCTGACATTTAAAAAAAAAAATGTTGGCAACTAAGTACTAAGTAAGTAGTAATACACAAAGTTTGAGCAGAATGTTAGGTAAGGAGAGGGCTATGGACTGGAAGGGAGAAGAGTCACAGAGGTGAGAGTGATCATACAACTTTTGGCTAGTGATTTAGAAAGCTGAGGTCCACATTTAGTCTATTATCCGTTATAATAGAATTATCCATCTCAGTTGTAAAGTTTTCCTTTCCTTAGAATTTTTGAAGTTCTCTTCGGGAAGTAAAACATTCATGTCTTCCATAGTGTGGTCTGCTTGTGAAAAATGATTTCCTACAGGTTTGCAGAAATCAGTTAAAGGAAACATGTCGTGAAAGAAATTTGAAGGCTGCTCTTCTTGACCTCTTCTGAAGACGATGTCTCTGTGGTTGACATGCTGACCCTATGTCTTTCTGTATCACTGATCTGGAACAAACAGGCAGCAAGCGACATTAGACTGAAGTTGGAATTACTACAGCAATACTTGTTCCAGGTCAGTGGTTCAGAAAGCACTAAAGGTATTGGATCAGTATTAATAATGAGCAAACCGATCGTACATTTCAGAACTTGCAGTTGATATGGCCACTATCCTCTAATGATCCCCATTTGCTCAAGTGTACTGGTAAAGGTCCTAAGGTTCAATTACCAGTTCATTACCAGCTTGCAGAATGTGACTTTATATCCAAGACTTTATTTCTAAAGAAGTAAATTTTAGTAAAGCTGAACTCCGGGATGAGCAAATATTATTTAACCAGTTCCCGTCCGAGCGTCATTTTGCTATAGGCTGGGCGGGAACTGGTTAACCAATATTTGCTGTCGTCCTACCAGATTGCACCACGCTGCGCAATGATCTGTCACCAGCTGTGCTCGCTGCTGGTACCATGTGATCGCTGAGCAGATCACATGACAATTGTAATCAATGGATGGTTTCCTTTCATGCCATCCGCTGTGTACAATTGTGTTGCTAGCTGTGATTGCTCACAGTGATCACATGGTACAGACAGCCCATCTGTACCATGTGATTAGCTGTGGCAAATCACAGCTAACCACAACAAAACAAACTGAATGAATCAATTTCATTCAGTAAAATGCTTGCTTATAGCAATGAAAATACTGATCACTTCCCCAGAGTAGTACAATGTTGCTCTGGTCACAGTGTGGTAAAAAAAAAAAAATAATAATATTGTAAGAAAAAAAGAAAAAACATTTAACTTAAACGATTACACTTTTTTCTTTTTATTGTCACCAGAGTTATATGATGATGTTGTACTGCACTGGTGACAGATGGTATGTAAAAAAAAAAAAATGCATTTAATTTAATTTTCAAAAAAATTATGACAAAAATTACAAGTTCAAAAAACTCGCCATGCCTCTTACTAGATACCTTAGACTGTCTACTTTCATAAAAGGGGTAATTTGGGGAATATTTGTACTATCCTGACATTTTTGGGCCTCAAGAAATGTCACCAAGGCATTTCAGTACAATGCATCAGGACTGATCGATTTTCAGATATATACCATAGTTTGTGGACTTTATAACTTTCCTACAGACTAAATGCTATACACTGATTTGGGTAATTTTCACCAAAGAAATGTAGCAGAATAGGATTTGGCCTAAATTTATAAAGAACATTTATTTATTTGCAAAATTTTATAACAGAAATGGAGAAAAACAATTTTTTTCAAAATTTATGGTCTTTTTTTTAGTTTATTTTGGAGAAAATAAAAAAAAACAGTTTTGATTAAATACCACCAAAAGAAAGCTCTAGTTGTGTAAACAAAATTATACTATGCAATTGTCATTCAAAGTGCGACAGCACTGGAAGCTGAAAATTGGCCTGGACAGGAAGGGGGTAAAAGTGCTTGGTATTGAAGTATATGAGTATATTAAATATAAGATGCATGTGTATTCATACCTAAGTCTTGGTGTACTTTATGTATTTCTTCCAGATCTGTGCAGTAACTAAGATCAAATCTTAACCACTTGCCGACCAGCCGCTGTCATACTGCGGCAGGTCGGCATGATCCAGCGAGCTGTTGTAGCTGTATGTCCGCTCCTTTAAGTAGGATAGCAGGCGCGCACATGCTGCACTGCGGGGGGTGCCGATGCGCGTGGCTGGCGGTCGCAATGACTGCTGGCCACATGCGAACGTGGGCACGGGAGCCAGAACAGGGACATGTGTGTGTGTGTGTGTGAACACACAAATCCCTGTTCTGTGAGGAGAGGAGAGGCAGATCGTGAGTTCCTACTAGCTAGGAACAGCGATCTGTCATCTCCTCTAGTCAGTCCCATTCCCCCTACAGTTAGAACACACACTAGGCAACACAGTTAACCCATTGATCGCCACTAGTGTTAACCCCTTCCCTGCCAGTGACATTTAATCAGTAATCAGTGCATTTTTATAGAACTGATCGCTGCATAATTGTCAATGGTCCCAAAAATGTGTCAAAAGTGTCCGATCTGTCCGCCATAATGTCGCAGTCCTGATAAAAATCGCAGATCACCCCCATTACTAGTAAAAATGCCAAAAATCTATCCCCTATTTTATAGATACCATAACTTTTGCGCAAACCAATCAATATATGCTTATACTGCGATTTTTATTACCAAAAATATGTAGAAGAATACATATCGGCCTAAACTGAGGAAAAAATTTGCTTTTTAAAAAAAAATTGGGGATATTTATTATAGCAAATAGTACAAAATATTGTGTTTTTTTCAAAATTGTCGCTCTTTTTTGTTTATAGGGCAAAAAAATAAAAACCACAGAGGTGGTCAAATACCACCAAAAGAAAGCTCTATTTGTGGGGAAAAAAGGACATCAATTTTGTTTGAATACAGCATCGCATGACTGTGCAATTGTCAGTTAAAGTGACGCAGTGCCGAATCACAAAAAATGGCCTGGTCATTGAGCAGCCAAATCTTCTGGGACTGAAGTGGTTAACCTATGTGCAGGAGCTTCCTGTGAGAAAGACTGGTCACTGCTGCTCTCTTTTCCTGTGCTGGGTGACTGATCTTGTCTCCGCCCCTTCCTGCAGTTTTCTGCAGGCGGCCTGTGGTGGGTTGGGCCTGCTGGTTCCCTCTCGGCACAGGCTATGTGCAGCACATTAATGATGTCAGAGCTATCATTACAAGGTGATGACTGGGTTTACAAAGACATTTGTTGTGCACAAAGGGGATTCATATTCTTTGAGGCTATTGAAGAATATATTTAAACGAAAGGGTTTGTGCCTTGAGATTAGCTCTAATGATAAGCTGACCAACTACTTTAAGGTGGTCACTCTCTGATTAGTTCTGCCTTGACTAAAGGACAATAAGATTCAAATGTAGCACTACCCTCCAGGAATCACTTAGTGGTTTGAGTTCTTCTGCCTCGACTCTGCAAACAACCTCGGCCCAAATGACACACAAGGTTAAACAAATGAATAGTGCACTGCTACTGAGAGCAGAAATATAGATACTCTACACACAACTGAGGTTTAGTATCAAAAAGCAAACATCAGACTGGTTAGGGGTAAATTAACCCAATTTATGATCGTGGGTTGCAGTAAATAGCAGGAAGCACTTAAAGAGTAAGTAAAGGATTATGTCAATCACAGTCCACTATACAATATGTTCACTAGGCTATAGCCGCATAGAATGGAGTTCTATGCAGCTAGATTTGAGTAAACCTGGTAATCCACAAAATCAGTAATAAGTAGTGCAGTTAGAAAACAGTAACAGCAACGATAGTCAATACTGAGATAACACCTCTGTAAATATTAGGTTATATTCTGAGAGCACTCTAAATGAATGTGAGCAATGAAATTTAAGACTCTCTAAAGAGTACCTCTTACTATGGATAACAGGCAAAGTTCATGTCTATAGTCTTTAGCCCTAGTTCCTCAGACGGCTAGTGTTGGAGCCCAGTCTTCATGGTGGTGCATGAGTACAGTCAAAGTAAAATCTGCATGTAGTTACTAAGACTGCTGGATATGTGGCCAGTCTGTAAATACTCTGTTTATGCTAGCAGCAATAGATCAATGGCAGCAGTCTCACCAGTCCCAGTGACACAGCAGAAGTGGTCCCTCTGTTCAGATGTCTGCTCACGTCTGGGTTGCCTGGGGTGACTCTAGTACTCAGCACAGCAAAGGCTGTATCCTCACAGTGGCTCAGTCTCTCAGGTCACAGCTCTCTGGTTTCCCCTACACACCAGAGCCTTTCCAGTAGCTCAGTCTCTCTCCCTCCATCCTCTGTTCCTCTGGTGCAGGTACAGAACCCAGCAGCAGATCTGCCCATTCTCTAGTCCCCACACATAAGACTGTGTCCTTTCTCAGAATGCCAGCAAAACTCATCCTGCTCTCGTCTGTGTGAAGGGAATCCTGGGTATTGACGTTTGCAGCCACAACCACTGTCCCAGCTCTGGCCTTCACAGGACTACCGTTCCCAGGGTCCCCTGCATGGTTTCATCATCTGTCCTTATTGTCGTGGGGAAGGCGAGCAAGGGAATATCACACAGCCCACTGCACAGCCAGTAGCGAGTAATGAAATGCCAGCTGCATTCCTCTCCCTCTGTGTCACTGCTGCTGCTGCCCAGTGGGAGGTGGGGACAAACGGGCGGAGGATTACACAGCTGGCACAACACCCAGCTGCGCAAATATAACATTTGTAGTATTCTTTCATTATATACAGTATATATACTGTATACAAGACGTATACAGAACATAATGAGAATGAAGTTCCTACGCTGAGAGTAGGGCTCTGTGAAGGGAGAAGCTGACCAAGGTCGCTGGGGGGGGTGGGGGGGGGGGGTGGAGGGGTGCCAAGTATACATTGATCAGTTGTATTCCAGCCCTGTCAGGGTTGAGGCATTCTTTTTGTGACACCCTGTTCAAGTGCCTCATATTAAGAAAAATGCAAGTAAGTTTGGAAGAGTGGTACACAATAAAATTTTGTGTGAAACTGGGTAAAAGTGCATCAAAAACTTTGGAAATAATGAGGAAAGCTTATGAAGAAGCTGTACTATCATCTGCACAAGTGTACCGATAACACAAGGCCTTCAAGGAAGGACAAGAAGGTGTTGAAGATGAACAACGATCAGGACTCCCCTTTTCATCAAAAACAGAAGAGAATGTGGATGCAATGAGGTCTGTTCTCAATCGTGACCAAAGGCTCACAATCAGAATGATTGCAGAGGAAACGGGAAATACCAAGTGAATTGTTCATGAAATCGTGAATTTGATGGGTTTGAAAGGACACCATTTTTGTATTGTGTATAACGTCCAAAGAGCCACTACACAGGCCCTAAATGCCATCCCATTTGAAGACCTTCAGGGATGCTATGAAGAATGGATAAATTTGCTGTGACCAACCAATGAAGGAAGAGCATCAAACTGTGACCCCTTCTGGGCTCCTGACAGGGGCGAGGCATACTGTGGTCTACCTAGGTCAAAACCAGGTGGACCCCACTCCTTGGAGGAATGCCAAAGCTGGCCTCCTAAGATTTGGTGGGGGCTCACCTGAGGACAGAACCCCCCCCCCCAGAAAGACCCAAATGCTACAGGTTCTCTCCTGGAAATCAGAGCCAGCCCCAGTATCCTGCATCCTCTGTCTCTGTGCAAAAACAAAAAATCCCACATGCAGCGCAAGTACCCTTTAAAAATAAAGTGCTGCGTGCATTACACACAGTGAGCCTTGTATAGAAATTTTTCAAGATGGACAAAAGCCTGCTGAATAGGCATGTGCAAGAAAAGCATAAAGTGACGTGGCCAAGTGCCAGTAAAACTCTGTGGGGTATCACAACCCAAAGTGCTTTTCTGGCACCTCTGGGATGCCATTCCCAAGGGGCACATCACCAGGAGCTCCTTCCGACTTCCAGCACCTGGCTAAACAAATGCAGCCCTATTTCTACCAAAAAAGGCATTAACACTTAGGGAGAGTCCTGCCTTTAGCCAGGGACAATCCTGGTAAACCAGGACAGATTCAGCCTGTGAGGAAAAGGATCCCTCCCATAGTCCCCACCTTATTAGATCAGTAATTATTAACCTCAACTGGAAAAGGGGAACCTGCATCCTGTTCCTGAAAATCGATAAGGACAGATACTACACTTGATCTAGAAGCTAGATATATAAGCGATATACTTAGATTATATATGTCATTCTGCATCCACTGAAAACTTTTTTCAAAGATAAAAGTGAGGAAAAACCCCTGTAGGGTTTTTATTACTATCCAGGTCTCTGTTAAAGAATTCCCCCTCATTCCCTGTCTTGTTTTGAAGTATAACTAAAGGCATCTTATTTTTATTTAGTTTTGGATAGAGAGGTGAGTGGTTAGAAACCCGGTCAGGTTTTTATTGCTGGCTGTGTCCATATTAGGGAAATCCACTCTCTATAATTGTCCTGGTTACCGGTATGGAAAGTAAGGGTAAATCTAAATTTTTGCGTTGCAACCAGAACAGAAAAAGGGAAAGTCTTCCAATGGAGTTACATTTCCCTGTGACAACTGTCTAAGAGGAAATTTCCCTCTGATTGGAAAGATATCCTCTCACTTCTGGTTGAGTCAACAGGACAGAAAGTAAAGAAAAAATCCTCTAAAGCGAAAGAGAGAGAAAATAAACTGACAGCAATGCACTTTCCAAAATGAAAAAAAAAGTTTTGGTCTTAGATATACTTTAACTGTTGCCACGTGGGGAAAAAAGCTCTCTAACAGACCCCTGGATTGCAGTAAAAAATTGACTGGGGCTCTAACTTTGACCCAGTTTATTTAAAAAAAAAAAAATAATAATAATTAAGCTGGACATACACTTTAAAAGGAAACTGTGGCAAGTGACAACCCTTGCACGTTGCTTTTGGCATACATCCCAACTCTTTGAGATGGGAATGAGGGACACCTATCAGCAAAAGTATGCAGGCATAGGACACACCCCTTGCCACGCCCCTTAAAGGGGAATTGTAAAAAAAAAACAAGATTGGTTAAACCCACAAGTGCTTTTTTTACCACTACTGATCCTTTATATTGGCTTTTGGAATTTACACATGCAGCAATTTATAAATCAGATGAAAGGTTTAGTGCTGGAAAACCCTTTTTGATAGATAAAAAGTGCATTTTATATACAACTATATAGATCAGACCAAAATGAGGGACAATTGAGGAGGAATGAGGGACATTGCTCGAAATCAGGGACAGTTGGGAGCTATGCTTTTGGGCAAAATAGGCTTACCTGATATCCTTGACATAGAAGTGCAGAAAATCCTATGAAGAGCAGGCCTTGGGTGGGAGAGTCGGTACCTTTTAATTATATTGTACAGATCTAGAAAATTTTTGTTAGTTTAGTGAATAAAAAGGAATCTCCTCTTTAGTAAGGCATTCTTTTACTATGTAGATGCTTGCCTACCTCTACAAAAATATAAAACAACAAAAGACTGCATAATGCTCCTTAGCAGCAAAGCAGGGAATATGTGCTTCTTTGAACACAGTCGGTGGCAGCTAATGAGGGATACATGCCATTTAATGAGGCCCTTTGAAACAAGACAGGAAGGAGAACTAAGTTCAGTATCTGACTTGCTGTTATGTTTCTGTCAAAGACTTACTGTATATGTGGAGGACATGGTGCAATAAGAAAATAGAGGACAAATATTTTAGGTAGGAATTAGGACATTTCCCTGTGTTTGATCTGTAGAAGATTAGGTGATTCTTGTTTAAAAATGAGTAAACCCAAACTTAGCAGTAAATCAGACTGAAGAAATGATATCCTCAAAATAATACCCCTCTAAAACAAACCTTGCAGCAAAAAAAAAGTGTGCTTTGGATGGGACAGCAGCTAAAAGTGACTGCTGGCTTCAAATATAAAAAGTAAAGACAACCCCCCTAGACATGCGAGTGTGACCTGCTCTCAATGGAGCCGGTTCACACATGTCGGGGGTTGCCGCGGTGCAAATTCCAAAAGGGTCCTATGTGTTTTTGGGTCTGGTTCAGGTGCGAATTCAAGCAAAAATTGGGACCTGAATCACGCCTAAACCAGTGAACAGAAACGTACCAGATTCCAGGCTGGAATCCAAGGCCGCACATATGTGAACCCAGCCTAAAACCTAGAAGCTGATTGGTTACTATGCACAGCTGCACAAGATTTTGTGTGCACCAGTTTTAGTAAATCTCTCCCTTTGTAACTATGTAACTATGGACTTCAGGATGAAGTTGCTGTGTTCTCCACTTGAGTAGTGTATAAAAGATGATTTGTCTCTATGACTGCTTGACCAACAATCCCTCTCTTTACCTTATCTAATTACCACACATGACCTCAAAACTGGAGTTTAATGGCCAGTGCAGTCTTTTATTACCCAAATTGTATAAATAACATATACAAAAAACTTACAAAAACAGTACAGTCTGGAAAGTGGAATCCCAAGGTCCATAGTAGACATCAATACTTCAAGTACCTGCTTAAAGTGGAAGTAAACCCCCCTATCATTTTCAGCCAAGGAACCTGCCATCTTGGCCTCTGTTTAATCTTCAACTGCCATGATAGTGCACATGTGATCAGTTATGACACCAGCCATTGGATGGTCTGACAGTTTGGTTAAGAGCACAACCAATGGGAGTGTTACATTTCCGGCACGTGCCGGAAATGAAACTGATAAATGGATGGGTTTACTTCCTCTTTAACCAAACCTTAGAACTCCAGCTGCAAAACACTGACTCTGAGACAACACCACTACTAGCAGATACAACCCAAACAAACTACTGGGAGTACCCAAGACAGGCTCCTACCAATGTCCATTTTTTCAAATAAAGCACATACAAGGACCCTGCACCCCACCAGCTGCCATGACAAACCACACCAAAGGAACAGGCCCAAGAAATGCCCAACAACTGAACATCAAAAAAGGGAGAGGCAGGGTTGGAAGTTGTCCCGACGCAGTTCTTCTGCTGATCGAAGACCTCATCGGGATCCTCCTACTCATCATCTCCTGAAACCCCACCTGTTCCCACTACTCCACCAATCCGGTAAGAGCCCATTTACTATATTTACTTTCAAACCTACTTTAACGCCTCGTGATCCAAACCACTTTTAACCCTGTCATGTTGGCCCTACATCTAGGTTTCTTTTCCCTATTCTAGGCCTAACTATATTGTTCTTCCACCATTGCCTTTATTGTTCTTCCACCATTGCCTCTATTGTCCTTCCACCATTGCCTCTTCAAGCCCTGGTAAAAAGCAGCAGTGTCCATGGAAATAGCAGACGGTGCTGCTACAGCTTACTAGACGTAATGAGGAACATTTATTAAAACAGAATCAATGTGACAGATTTCACCACAGATATACCACAGGATTAAAGGTCCTTCAGATAGCACTGAAAAAGAATAAAACCTGACCCCAGCCAGTTCTTAATTGTGCCTCTTTCGAAAACCTGTCTGATCTAAAGTGATAAATCTGTCCCAGACATTTGCAAATCTGTTGTAGTTGACTGATCAGGATTACAGGTGCAAGGGTCACTGCCGTCATTTGTGTCTAATTTTGTCACAAATTTGCTTGATAAATGCACCGCCATATGTTTTTGTGTGGCCCACTCAAAGGAGCTGCAGCTATAAGTCATTAGTAACACCTGTAAAAATGAGCAGTACCAGCAACAGAAATGCTGCACACTGAGATGCAAAATAATATTTTTCCTTTGTTAAAATTGCCAGCAGGAAGATGTTCTTTTCTAACTTGTTTTGTGTTGGCACAGCACTTTCTGGCCTGGAAGTAGTTTACTTGCAGTAGGAGGTAAATCTCATACCCAACAAAGTAAACTGCATGAGTAAAATCAGGGTCTATAAATTGCTGCCTCGTGCATTCATTCTGCAGGAGTCCCCACATTTCCTGTGCGAATAGTGAAATTTGAAAAGATGTTTTTTGCAAAAGGCTTGGCATTCCTTATAGCACATCTCTCATATGTGTTGTGTGATGTAAAGGAAAACATGCATGTGAGTAGAGATCACTGTAGTAGTGATGTCAACTTCAGTGATTTCGAGCATCCAAAGGGATCGGCCAGGCATGGTATATGCATAGCTACATTGGTGCAAGCTGGACCAATGTAACTATATAAAAATATCCATATCTGCTATTTTTATATTTTTTTTCAACTTCCAAATATTGGTAAAAGGAAAGTAAGGCACATCCTGATACAGTCCATAGAACCCACATCTTCTGCCAGGACCAGATGGCTTACGCTTGAGAATTCTCAAACTAGCCATGTCATAGCCAGACCATTATTACAAATTTTTAAGGACAGCTTGCTGACTGGAATGGTACCAGCTAACTGGCAAAAAGGAAACATGGTACCAATATTCAAAAAAGAGCCAAGATATACATCTGCAAACTACAGACTAGTCAGCCTAACATCAATAGTATGCATATTACTGTAAGGAATTATAAGAGACCATATTCAATAATTTGTTGGTGAAAATAGTATCATTAGTAGTAACCAACATGGATCAATGAAAGACAGTTCTTGCCAGACCAACTTTTTAACATTCTACGTAAAGGTAAGCAGTAATCTGGACAGAGGAAGACCTGTGAATGTAGTGTATCCGGAATTCGCTAAGGCATTTGATACAGTACCCCACAAATGCTTAATTTGCAAACTAATGATATTTTATGTACCTGAATAGAAAACTGGTAGAAGGAGTGCATCCAGAGGGTGGTGATTAATGGCATATTTTCTGAATGTCTACAGTTGTGAGTGGGTACCCCAGGGCACTATCCTGAGACTAATTCTGTTTAACTTGTTTATAAACAATACAGAGGTTGGAATAAATATTTCAATCTCAGTGTTTGCTGATGGTACAAAGCTAAGCAGGTCAATAACCTCACAAGAGGATATAGAAACTTTACAAGAAGACCTAGTTAAAATAGAAGGGTGGGCAGCTATATGGCAGAGGAGGTATAATATTAAAAAATGTAAAGTAATACACTTGGGAGTTAAAAATATGAATGGGGAGAACCTCTGGGGGAATCTAGGATAGAAAAAGATCTGGAGGTCCTAGTAGATCACAGACTTAGCAATAGCATGCAGTGCCAAGCTGCAGCAAGCAAGGCTAGAAAACTATTAGGATGCATTGAAAAGGCTATAATTCTGGTACTTTACAAAACTTTGGTTTGGCCACATCCTGAGTATGCTGTCGAGTTTTGGTCATCAATCCTCGAAAGGATGGTTAGTTACATCGCAAAAGAATGTGCTTCAACTGGAGAGAGTCCAAAGAAAGGCAACCCAGCTAATAAGGGGGCTGGAGGACCTCAGTTATGAGTAGCAACTACAAACATTAGGCTTATTCTCCCTGGCGAGGATGTAATTAAGAGCAGGGCTGTGTTTTGGCCTAGGCCGATAAGGCCTAGGCCTAGGGCGGCACTTTGCGGGGGGTGGCAAAAAGGGCCGCCCCCCCACATGAGACAAAGCCCCCCCACCCGTCTTGCTGATTCCCGGCTCCCGCTGCCGCCTCCCGCACACATGCAGCCCACGGCGGCCGGCTTTCTGTAGCAGCGCCACTGTGTATGGGCGTGCTTGTCAGAGGGTGGAGGCGTGTATCTCACGCCCCCCTACTCTGACAAGCACGCCCATACACCACGGCGCCGCTACAGAAAGCCGGCCGCCGTGGGCTGCATGTGTGCGGGAGGCGGCAGCGGGAGTCGGGAATCAGCAAGACGGGTGGGGGGCTTTGACTCATGCGGGGGGGCGGCGTGTGTCACTCGCGCCCCCATAACCAACAGGTGACAGGTGGAGCCTTAAGCTCCGCCTACCCTCCCCTGCACTGCTTTTCTGCAGTGAATCTAATACTCGGCCCTGGGGCTGTGACGTCAGGAGAGAGAGGAGCACGAGGGAAACCCCCAGGACAGCAGGTACAATGATTTAATAAAGTATATCAGTGTTATGGGCACAGTGGCAGCATTTGATGGGCACTGGCAGAATTTGATGGCACAGTGGCTGCGTTTGATGGCACAATGGCTGCGTTTGATGGCACAGTGGCTGCATTTGATGGTGCGGTGGCTGCATTTGATGGGCACAGTGGCTGCGTTTGAGAGCACAATGGCTACGTTTGATGGCACAGTGGCTGCATTTGATGGCGCGGTGGCTGCATTTGATGGGCACAGTGGCTGCGTTTGATGGGCACAGTGGCTGCGTTTGATGGCACAGTGGCTGCATTTGATGGCGCGGTGGCTGCATTTGATGGGCACAGTGGCTGCGTTTGATGGGCACAGTGGCTGCGTTTGAGGGCACAGTGGCTACGTTTGATGGCACAATGGCTACGTTTGATGGCACAGTGGCTGCATTTGATGGCGCGGTGGCTGCATTTGATGGGCACAGTGGCTGCGTTTGATGGGCACAGTGGCTGCGTTTGAGGGCACAGTGGCTACGTTTGATGGCACAGTGGCTGCGTTTGATGGGGCACAGTGGCTGCGTTTGATGGGCACAGTGGCTGCAATTGATGGGCACAGTGGCTGCAATTGATGGGCGCAGCGGCTGCGCTTGAGGGCACAGCAGCTGCGTTTGAGGGCACAGCGGCTACGTTTGATGGCACAGCGGCTGCGTTTGATGGGGCACAGTGGCTGCAATTGATGGGCACAGTGGCTGCAATTGATGGGCACAGTGGCTGCGTTTGATAGCACAGTGGCTACGTTTGATGGCACAGTGGCTGCGTTTGATGGGGCACAGTGGCTGCGTTTGATGGGGCACAGTGGCTGCGTTTGATGGGGCACAGTGGCTGCGTTTGATGGGGCACAGTGGCTGCAATTGATGGGCACAGTGGCTGCATTTGAGGGCACAGTGGCTGCGTTTGAGGGCACAGTGGCTGCGTTTGATGGGCACAGTGAGACCCCCCCCCCCCGTGATAGCATTAAAACTCAGCAGCTAAAAATACTGTAGCTGCTGACTTTTAATATTAGGACACTTACCTGTCCAGGGATCCAGCGATGTCGACACCTCAGCCGATTTTCAGATTGGCTCTCGGGTTTTGCCACTATCATTCATGGTAAGGGAAACCGACCGGTTCCCTACTGCACATGTGCGAAGCACGTTGCACTTTCTGAATGGCCCAGTGGAGGAAGGAGGAGGGGGGGCAAACTTCAGAGGGGACAGAGCAGTCTCCCAGAAGTGGGGAAGGGTACCTGTCAGAAACAGGTACCCGTTCCCCCCTGAAAGGTGCCAAATGAGCCTAAAGAGGAAGGGGTGTTGTTTACAGATGATAGGGTGGGTCTTAAACAGGAAGGGGTGTGGCCTCAGCAGGATGGGGTGGGTCGTATTTAAATTAGGGGGGTGCATGCGTTTAGTCAGGCCTAGGGCAGCACAAAACCTAAATACACCACTGATTAAGAGGGAATATGAATACAGTTTGCAAATCTTTGAACAGTGACTCTAGTATCGGAAGGAACCTATTTAACCTAAGACACGTGGCCATTCAGTTGGACGAGAATCGGTTCAATCTTAAATTATGTAGCACACCCCGCATAGGAGCTGCAGATGAAAGGGATCCCCCACTCCTGCACAGCCAGGTTCAACAAATCTTCCCAAGCACCAAGAGTCAGAGAACAGTCTGTAGCTTTGTTTTTTTTGGTATTTATTAGGGGGTTATTAACTTGGATAGGAATGTTATGGGATGCCCACTTGACTTCAGCAATCTTCAGAGACAACTTCCTATATACATTTATAGATAATCTCCCTTACTTTCCTCTTGCACACACACTAGCTTGCTCAAGCTGAATCATTTTGAGATGATCTGACAGGCTCCCAGTCAGATTTTATCAAGGGCCCATTACAGGCAGGAACTTGCAGCCCCCTTTAAGTGTAGCTCCAATGTAGTGAAACGGCATGTAACTTCTTCTCTGTGGCCCAGATCCCAGCACCACCTCTTCAGGCACTGCCAACCCACCTGGCTGCAGCTGTCCCTTTCACCAGCCCTCCTGGCAGCCTCTTCACCAGCCACCCGGCTGACTCTCAGGAGATCTCTCAGAGAAAGGACTGAAGACTTAGGCACACCGCTGTCTTCATGGGAGAATGACCACATGTGGCAGTCTCCCCCTTTGCTAATCACCAACAGTGCTGCACCACTCACTCTGTCCTTTCTTGCTCCTGTACCTCCAGGAAAACCTCCTCCTGTGTGTTTTAGCAAGATTCTTCCAGCACCCGAGCCTCGGCCCAAGGCTGGACACCCCCCCCCCCGAACTAGGGGGCGCCCCTGAGGGCCACCGACAGCCTCCTCAACACTGTATCCCCATCTTCCACTGACTGCCCCTGCTGGCTTGGCCCACATCCATTTATGAGGTGATCCCAGTCCCCTGCCAGCCCACTACTGGGGATTGGCTGAAGCCTCATAAATATTCAAGACAGCTCCTCCTACCCCCCACCCTCTAGTTCTGGAAAATTTTCCAACCTTTTAGACCAGGGGGAGGCCTCAGAGAGCTTCCAGGATGAGTCATCCAGCCCTGACCTCTAATAAACCGTGACCCAATTAAGACTCACCAGCCTAGATGTGAGTCTGAGTATAGTTTGCCTACACTCACTTCTAGCACACACTAGAGGGTGCTACACTTACATAAGAGGTTCTTTTCTCTTGGAGCAGGAGGGATGTGGAACCCCTTCCCACAGTGTAGTGTAGATACATTCAAAAACGGTTTAAATGTGCTTATTAGTCAATGCAACCTACAGAGATATGGAAAATGGTAGTGACATGAACACACACACAGGTTGAACTGGATGAACCGGTGTCTTTATTCAACTAACCAAATATGTAATTTCTAGTTCTTCTTCCTTTTAGGTCAGTGCTGATTGTCAGGTGCCTTAAGGCTCATGGCAGGGGAAGCCCACATGGGGGGAACCAAATGCAATTCCAAAGGACCGCCTTTATATCTTCTCTTTCTAAGCTCCATAATACTCCAACTCTAAACTTAACTCCACCCTCTCTGTATAGGAGGGGTCCAAAAGTAAGGTGAACATGCTTCCTACAATATAATGCAAAATACAGAAAAACGGGTTTACATTCACAATGTTATTCTTCTATTGTAAATTATTCTGCCACATTGACATATTCAGTTGCCCGCAAGAACCTTATCACTCACTCTAAACGCATACAAACAATTTTTTAAGGAATTTGATCACTGCATTTACTTACATTACATTTGCCAAGAATATGCAACAGGATTGCTTCTGCCACCACATATTTGGAAGACTGATGACATTTCCCAAAGCCAGTTAGCACAAAACATATTAGAATGGGGAATCAATAATCCTGTAGTGCATTTGGAATTTAAGCCCGTTTACAATGAGACCTAATTTAAATGAGGTTTTAAATCATGTTGTTTGTCTGTTGTGTGCGTTGAATTTTCTTCGAAATGTATGCAGTGATCCATTATCAAAGTATCCGATAATATTTTGCCTGGCTTAAATTTTGCATCTAGGCTAATGTCTAACATGATTAAACACAATTAAATTGCATTTATTAATTCATATGGGTTCTTATGTGCTAATTTCAGTTCCAGATGCTATTTATAAACCCGTAATAATCTTGAAGATAGCCAAGGGTATTTTTAATGTTGTCCAGGATTGATAGTTTTTTTTTTTTTTTCTATAAATATTATAGGAGGATTGATATTGATTTTCCAAAATGATATTTATTTAATCTTGGTTGTGTTGTGGGCAATGCTGAATCTAAAGTCACAGAGCATCAAATATCTCACCTTGGGGCAGGAGAGGACAGGAGGGGTCACAAATACTAATGGAAGGGTCAATTCAGAAAAAGAATTTACAATAGATTCTTTACTGATAGCAGTTGTAGAGGAAATCAAGAAATTGTGAGAAAAAAAACAAACAAAAAAACTTTACGGCTGAACCACAGACAAACAGCTAAATATAAAGATACAATACATATAAGGCAGCTGCCAGAAGAGTTGCATTTCTGTCCTTATATCGTCCTGAGATTTGAGTCAAATCCATTTACTTACACTGCTTGCATTAAAAACTCAATTAAATAGAGCTGCATTAAATTGTAACCTTCATAGTTTTTAAATCTGTATATGTTCAGCTTTAGGGTGGAAAAAAAGAAATTCCTATCATGATAATATACCCAATATGTCATAGCTGACCCCCTTCTAAAAATGCAGATTGCCTGGTTGGTTTCAATGCTTTCACTGTGTTGGAATACACATGCAGCAAGAGAAATTAGAGTGAATTTGGAACACCTGCTTTGTATATAATTAACTGATTACAGACATGTTTTAGGTCAATGATTCAAAAAGTTTTAAATTAGCATGGCAAACCGGTAGCTAGCAATTGCAGTACAGATAAATATACTGCTGTATTTATCGGCGTATAACACGCATCTTTCCCCTTCAGGGAAGCGAGCTCCCCTGAATTACATAGAGCCGCGGTCGCCTGTGTAACCGGCACTGCGTCACTCACAGCCACGCCTCCTGGCCCTGCATTGGGCCACTGTTCTGTCTATCATATGAGCAGGGCCAGGAGGCGTGGCTGTGAGTGACGGAGCACCGGGTACACAGGAGATTGCGGCTCTATGTAATTCAGCGGCCCTCGCTCCTCCTCTTCCCTCGGAGACAGCAGGGATAATCCAACTCTGGCGAGGCTGCAATGATGGGAAAGGTGAGGCTGCAGATGGGCACTGAGCAAGGTGCATTGTTGGTCAATTTAATGGCTGCAGATGGGCACTGAGGCAGGGTGCATTGATGGGCAAATTAGAGGCTGCACATGGGCACTGAACAGGGTGCATTGATAAGCTGTGACCCTAATTTTGCTTCAAAGTTCTTTATTTAAAAGTTTTTTTCCTTAAACTTCCCTCCTAAAATTGGGGTGCATGCTATACGCCTGTGCGTGTTATACATCAATAAATAAGGTAATCACAAAAATACAGTAGGACTGGGTTCACACCTAATACCGATGCGGCTCCCCGCTGGGACCCTGTGTGTCCCCGTTCACCGTTTCAGGTAGAGTTGCCACCTCATCCCTATAAATCCGAACACATATTAATTACACAGGTTCTGTGGGTGATTAAGGTGGTAATTAAACTCTCTTGGTGCCTTACCTGCATTATATTAGCCTCGTGTAATTCATGTGTGTTTGGGTTTAAAGGGATGAGGTGGCAACCCTAGTTTCAGGTCCGATTTCAGCCTGAATTTTTGGCTGAATTCAGACCTGAAATGGACCAAAAGACGCACAGGGCTCCTGTGCAAATTCGCACGGGTGCCGCAGCAGAGATATGTGTACCGGTTCCATAGAGAGCCGTTTAAGCATCAAAAGAAGTTCTGGACAGCCGCACTCCAAAAAATGTTGCCTTTTATTCAAAAAAGTGTAATCTAAAATACAGGTCACAGCAGAGCGGAAAAAAGCTTACGCGTTTCACATTACAAACAGTGCTTAATCATAGCTGATTAGCTATGTTTAAGCACTGTTTGTAGTGTGAAACGCGCAAGATTTTTTCCACTCTGCTGTGACCTGTATTTTTGAATAAAAGGCAAAATTTTTTTGGGTACAGCTGTCCATAACTTCTTTTGATGTTTAAATTGCTATATGCATTGCCAGCACCTGGGCTTCTAAACTGGAGGTGAGGCTTTTACCTCTATCTGACCCACCTAGAGCGGTGATACCTTCTCCCTATCCAAAGAGAGCAGGTCAAAATCTCCTGCTATTGCGAATTGGAAGCGGGGAACCCACTCAAATGAATTTTAGTGCTAACAAACTAAATATTATACCTTTTTTTCTTTGGCAAAATATAAAAGACGAGGTTGCATTAAGTAGATAGATACGGAACATGTCAAACATTAAAACTGTGTGCAACCATGAAATTGTGAAAAACTATGGTACCCAAAATTCTCCATAGGGGACACTTTAAAAGGTTATCATTTTAGAGTTAACCATGAATGATGGTCCTAGAACTATTGCTCTACCACTCCCGCGGTCATGGCAATAATGGCACAATTTATGTTTACATATATGTGTATGCCCAATGCCGCACATTTTCATTGGGGTGCGTACGGTGGTGACAGGGTTGCTTTGAGGCTGGGTTCACAACTAATACAGATGCGGCTCACAGCAGGGGTCCGGTGCATCCCTGTTCTCTGTTTCAGGGGCGAATCAGCCCTAAATTTTCGCCTGAATTCAGACCTGAAATGGAGCCAAAGACACACAGGACTCCTGTGCAATCTGCTCCTCAGGCGCTCCGGAAATGTGTGAACCGTCTCCTTTGAGAACCGTTCACACTCTCCTGTCATGCGGTAACCCTCATCCAATTCACACTAGTGTGAACCCAGCCTTAAAGTACAATTAAACTCTCTTAATCAACATGAACCGCTTTTAATCCTTATGCTACCAGCATTAGTAAGTAGATAGGAAGGTATATTATATTTACTTTTTTAACTTTTTTTTTCTTTTTTTTAGTTGCTTCCTGGTTTCTAGCCTATGCCAAAATAATGTCATACATCCCAGGAGTCTTCATGGAATTTTTTTTTTCATCTGCAGGTGGGGCTTTTTCAGTTAAGCTCACCCTCCTGCCTACATGCCTGAACCAAGGGCAGATGGATTCCAAGAAGTAAATGCTACATAAATCATCTGAGGCTGGGTTCACACTAAAGATCGCAGCGGCTCACAGCAGGAGTCTGGTGCAACTCCATTCACCATTTCATGTCCAATTTCAGCCCGAATTTTGGGCTGAATTCGGACCTGAAACAGACCAAAAGACACACAGGGCTCCTGTGGAATTTGCACCAGAGCAGCTGCGGAGATGTGTGAACCGGCTCCATAGAGAGCCGATCAAAATCTCCTGCTATGCAAATTGGATGCGGCGAATACCGCAGCCAATTCGCAAAGGTGTGGACCCAGCCTTAAACCCCCCAAAATTTTTGCACTTGTGAAAAATATACAAATGTGAAACTAAAAGCAGCACCACTGATGTGAGATATTTTCACTGCAAATAACAAATGACAATAAATTGTGTTGCGCTAATAAACACGTGTATAGATACATTGAAACCAAAAAAAAAAAAAAAACTCAAACAATGAATAGCCCAAAATTAGTAGTAGTCTCTTAGATGGACCAGAGATTCCATATGTGTCTGAATCAGTAGACGAAACAAATTCAAATCCCTCCACCAGGTGAGTAAACCGCTACCACAATTAAGAATGGACTCTTACCAAAGAGCCTGGACCCAGGCTAAATGTTATAATCTCCAGCACTTGGCACCGATAAGGGGGTGGAGAAGGAAACTGCATCCAGATCGATCCCAGGATGTCTGAAACTTCTCTCCAAGTGCCCAATAATAGCTAAAATCCCAGATAAATAGAAACATGCTAGATAGTATAACACCTCACATGGGTTGTATTTATTAAAAAATATTGCACTTACATGTTTCCAGAATAAGAAAGGCATTAAACATTAAAGGATGGTGGCTGCCAAACATCCAGGAACACAAAAGAAGCGCTATAGCAGGAATGTATAGCTCTGCCCCACCGGTTTCGTCACCAAAAGTACTTCTTCCATGGCACCCTGAGCCGGCTGCTCCCATCCTCTCTACAGCCCAGCACTTCAGTGAGCGCGGGGGGAGCAGAGCAGAGAGCTAGGGGAGCTGTGAGAGCCGAGCGATCTGCGAAGATCACTCAGTTGATCACTCAGTTCTCAGTGTTAGAGTCAGTGGGGGACAGATGCAGCATTGGACTGGTGCTGCATCCACCTAGGTAAGTATGACCCTTAAAAAAAAAAACAGACTTCTCTTTTAAGATGGTCACAGCCAGAAATGCTGGGGTGGGGTGTTTTCAAAGTGATTTCTCAACAAAATAAAGCATGGAGACATGGCTGGATAGGAGATTTTGCTCTGAATATTAAACATTTTATTAAAAAGTGTTTTCCGTTTGTGGTACTCAGATACAGGTTAGTCCTGCTTTAAAGAGGAACTGCAGTCTGCTCACAAAATTTTTAATAAAAACATCTTTGCCATTCTGAAGCTTCCCTCCAACCACTTTGCATATTATTTTATATATACTGTTATTCTGTACTTGCCGAGTATGCTGCAGAAATCTCCCTCCACTGAGTCTGGCTGCATCCATTTTAATTTGGTTGGACTTGATGTACTTGTGTCTTTTTTCAACCTCACCTACTATGTATCTATGTAATTGTGTGCAGCTGAAGCTGCTGCCTGTTTACTTCCTGGGTTTACACAGACACACAGAGGCACACCTCCAGCTTTACAGCTCTCATTGGCCCTCTTATGACTCATCCCCCCTACCTTCCTGGCAAACTCTCAGGAGAGTGAGAGAGAGACCTGTGCATGATGTCATAAGCCTAGGCTTTTTACCAGAAAAGAAACAGGAAGTGGGCCATATAAGGTATTTACTGGCAGAAAAAAAATGTTTTACTATGCAAAGTTAAAACAAAAATAGACTGAAGTTCCGCTTTAAATTTTCTCTTCTTTTCTTATTTTTATTATAATTTTTTTTATATGTTATTACATTTTTTTTATCTTTATTGCTAACAAGCAATATCATAGCATAGGTTTTCCTTATAAAGAGATTGGAGGTCATTGCTTGAGGGTTCATTAGTCATAGGGTGGATTAGATCATCTTCTTCTCTCAAAGTACTGTAATGAGAGAACCCAGGTACCACCACGAGTGCCACCGGTGAGGGGGGCGCATCGTCAGAGCTCCATAAACGGAATTGGGTGGCTCACTTTTATTTTAAAGACTTTCTCAAGCTCTATAATTTCACATGCTTTAACCCCTTGAATATCAGTTAGTTTATAAATGGACCTTGGTAGACAAGGGGTTAAAGATAAATGGGGTAAATGCAACATCATAATTGGTTTCATGCTTGGAGATATTAAATCTGATAAGGAACCTTATATAAGCTGACTTGCTGGGAACTCATTACATTATGTGCTTGATAGGAAATGCTAATACAAGCTGCTCTACATGATGGCACTATCCCATACAGGATTCATTGGAGGAGATACTGTGCCTTCAGCACCGCAGGACACAGCAAATCTCTCCACCAGATTTTTTGCTCCTGCTCCCAGCAACATTTTTTGTAGGAGTGTCATTTATTTCAGCAGTCCCAAATGCTTTTTGTTTGGTGACAGGTTATCCGAACAACAGCTGTTTGGTTCAAATTAACTTGGTAATTTTCCACAGGTCAGTGAACAGCAGGAAAGAACTGTAGATAGACATCTTTGCTGAGCAGCACAAATCTGTACTTTATAAGGTAGTTCACAGAGTGGGCCAGAAGTGAAATTAACTTAAAGTGTAACTTCATTTATGTGGAAAAAGTCTAGCAAATAATAAAAAAAATGCATTGTAATATATCATATACACGTGCTACGCAAGCCATATTGTAATTCAAAGTTATGAAGGATTCCCTTTCCTTCTCAATCTGTAATTTTCTGTAAAAGACAATACAATATGGCAACCTGGAGGTGTTCTGTACACAGTTGGTTTACAGAACTCTCCCAGGAATGTAATTTCCTGTTTGTGTGATTGGCTGACTGGTTTTCTCAAAACTCAAAACTCTGCAAGATACAAACCAAATTTTAGGCACCCGGGGCCACCAGATGACATCACCCGGTGGCCCCGCCCCATGTCTATATAAGTAATGGCACACCGCGGACCTAGCCTTAGAATGGGAGAGAGCGTCGAGATAAGATCGGTGAAAGAACAGAGGGAGAAGACAGCGCAGAAAGGAGACCGGGCAGAGGCAGAAGACATCACGGAGAGAGGAGACCCAGCAGAAGAGGGAGAAGACAGCGCAGAGAGGAGAAGAACCAGAGAGGAGAGAAGAACCGGCAGAGGGAAAAGGGAGAAGAGCCAGAGAGGGGAGAAGAAATCGAAAGAGCTGATTTAATAAATTACTTTGTCAAAAACCTGTGTACTGTTTTTATTTTTGACGCTTTTTTTTAGGAGAATGGGTAGAGGTACAATGTACCCTACACTCATTCACATAGGGTGGGAGCAGGATCTGGGGTCCCCCTTGTTAAAGGGGGCTTCCAGATTCCGATAAGCCCCCTGCCCGCAGACCCAGACAACCACCAGCCAGAGTTGTCGGGGAGAGGCCCTTGTCCTCATTAACATGGGGACAAGGTGCTTTAGGGTGGGGGGCACAGGGTCCCCCCTGCCCCAAAGCACCCACACCCCCATGTTGAGGGCATGTAGCCTGGTTCAGGAGGGGAGGGCCTCGCTTGTCCCCACACCCTTTCCTGACCTGCCAGGCTGCGTGCACGGATAAGGGTCTGGTACGGATTTTGGGGGGGGATCCCACACTGTTATTTTTTTTTACACCAAGTTAAAAAAAATCAGGCATGGGGTTCCCCCTCCAAGACCATACCATTCCCTTCGGTCTGGTATAAATTTTAAGGGGAACCCCATGCCGGATTTTTTTTAACTTGGTGTAGAGTTTCCC
Source organism: Aquarana catesbeiana (assembly GCF_042186555.1). Taxonomy (NCBI): domain Eukaryota; kingdom Metazoa; phylum Chordata; class Amphibia; order Anura; family Ranidae; genus Aquarana; species Aquarana catesbeiana. The sequence goes on from NC_133327.1 coordinate 647,774,295, forward strand.
CTAAAGATTCATACCAGACACAAAGTGCTTGGTATTGTCGGGATCAAAGTTGGATCCCCATTCATTGAAGTTGGATGGCTGTCGGACTTCAAGTCACAGGGCAAAGTCGGATCCACAGTCGTACGACTGTTGTGTCGTGCCAGTGTGAACCCAGCCTAAAACAAACAGCTATTTCTTCAGAGCAGCAAAAGATAGGAATCTGCTACAACATTTGTTAAAATCCCTATGATGTACTATGGTCATCTAGATTGTTTTTAACTATGGTCATCTAGATTGTCTTAACTGCACAAAGGTGTTAGTACTCCTAAAACATCAGTACTTAGAGAAAGTTGAGAGAAAATATTCTTAGTGGTGCTCTCTGGCACGGCTTTCCCTTAAGAAGGTCTGTCGCTGTCTGCTTCTATCAAACTTAAAAGATAACTAAATAAAAAAACAAAAAAGTGGGATATTGCAGCTTACCAGTCATTGGGTGTTCTGATTGCATTTGTTTCTTTTTTTTTTTTTTAATGGCTGTTGATCTTGCCTGCAATTCTGTTTTCTTGTCACTTTGTGTGTGCTTATCAGAAAGGACAAACAGCCTTATTTTTTTTTGTAAACTATTTATCTCCCCCCCCCCCCATTTATTTTAACTCTAATCAGGATATAAAATTACAAAGGCTATTCACAGTAAAGCTATAAAGTCAGTTTGCATACTTTAGGTGGGAGTTAAAATTACTTAGGCTATTTACAGTATAGTGCCCATTCAACCAGTAGGACCCTATTCCTCCATCCACACATTTTATAGTCTGCAGTATTGATCGAGCTGATAATATCCAATAGAGTGGTTGTACAGAAGTCGATTGATGGATAAACTTTTGTTCAACCACAGTGCCCATACATGGATCAACATTTGGCTGGTCCCTGCTGAACCAGTCTGTAGTAGACTAGGGGTCAATGTGGTGGCCATCACGTCCTCCATGTTTCCCTCCTAGGTGGGCACCAAGCAAGGGTCACATGAGAGGCCTACCCTGGGGTGGGCTCTTCTGGGATACGCTAGGCACTTTGTACAGGGTCACCACACTACACATGAGGTACCTTTCCTTGAGCCACACTCACGACCCGGACAGATGACTAAACATAATCGAACTCTAGTAAACTCTCTCAATGTGCTAAACATCACCACGGTTACTTGTGCATTTAGGAAGGACACACAGAGCCCTTGCCCTCTCCACCTGTCCAGCGTATTACTGCTACCTCACTATCAGTAACGGAATGGGGTCCTGCTGCGCACCCAGCGCAGACTCTATGCATGCACTTCACTTAACTTTTGCTCCTCCTTACCTGAGTACTTGATGAGAGCCCCGGCGGTGCAGATCTGCTCCTACTGCTAAGGAAGACGGATTGTGGCCGAAGGAGTGCCAACAACATCTCCCACGCTCCAAGAGGCTATCTCACCTGCCACATGTACGCGCTTAACAACAGGCTGCTAGTAAAAACCTTCCTTACCCTTGGTAACCACTTGTGTCTTCACACTGTGTTAACTTTTTACACTAATGTCTTCATACCTCAATGTGCTTAGTGACCTGAGCTGTAACTATATGTGCCGGTTACTTGCAGTGCACCCCTTTAGTAACTTCAGACCAAGCAAAGTTTGAGACATTTTACTTGAAGAATAAATTAACATGTTGACAGAGACAATCGACAGTCCAAGATAAAGTGCCAATATTTCCCAACATCCCTATGTCTTGAATCTAGCTCAGACTTTGGCATGATGCTGGCCATCCAAACTCCGGTAAAGGTATCAGGCAGGCCTGTGAAGGCTGACCAGGCCTAAACCCAACTTCTTCTCTTTCCCCTTTCTTCACTCTACACCATCTCTCTCTTGGTCTGGACCTCTGTCCCTTTTATTTCACACAGGACCAGGGGACTGAAATCAGCCAAGCCTGCCAAAACCCAGGAATTACAGTTAACTCCTAACTTTCCGCTGGGGCTGCAGTAACCACTACCTGCCAACAAGCCAAATTTTGATCCATGCATGGCCAGCTTACATATGTAAACTGTAAGAGGGAGATAAAATTACATAGGCTATTCACAGTATAGCTACAAAGTCAGAGGTGACTTGGCACAGCAAATGTATGCAATATAAACTGGGGTTTTAATCCATATTGCTGAAATAGCTTAGGCTTCATTTTTTTTTGTGGTAATGAGCATAATAATAATTCTATAAGGTGGTATTGTGCTGAAACAACTTTCAAATTCTAAGGGCTCCTTAGTGCCAATTGAGCATCGTTTAAACGCCAAGGCTTACCCGATTGTCGTTGCTGACTAGGGATGAGCCGAACACTCCCGGTTCAGTTTGCACCAGAATATGCGAACAGGTAAAAAGTTTGAGCAAACATGCGAACCCTATTTAAGTATATGGGACACGCACATGAAAAATCAAAAAGTGCTCATTTTAAAGGCTTATATGCAAGTTATTGTCCTAAAAAGTGTATGGGGACCCAGGTCCTGCCCCAGGGGACATGCATTAATGCAAAAAAAAAATTTTTAAAACGACCGTTTTTTCAGGAGCAGTGATTTTAATGTGTGTGACTGATCAAATTTTATATGTACCAATAAACGCTTTTTTATTCTGTATTAGTGGTATTGTTGCCTTTAAAATCCCACATAGGGGGTATTTCATTTTTGATATTTACAATAGGGATGTGGCAACTATTTACCACTCTCTGACATGGTGAAAACATTAACATTCTTAATGCTTAAAGTGAAACAATAAAAATTAAATATTCCTTTAAATAACGTGGCTGGGGGTCTCCTTAGTCTGCCTGTAAAGCGGCACATCTGTGCAATGTGTAGAACAGTGCCGCAGCAAAATGACATTTCCAAAGGAAAAAAATTAATTCAACCATTTCAGCCCAGGAAGATTTGGCTGCTCAATGACCAGGCCATTTTTTGCGATGCGGTACTGACAATTGTGCGGTCGTGCGCACTTTACCCAAACAAAATTGACATCCTTTTTTCCCCACAAATAGGGCTTTCTTTTGGTGGTATTTGATCATCTCTGCGGTTTTTATTTTTTGCGCTATAAACAAAAAAAGACTGAGAATTTTGAAAAAAACACAATATTTTGTACATTTTGCTATAATAAATATACAGAATTTTTTATTAAAAAAGCAAATTTTTTTCCTCAATTTATGTATTCGTCTACATATTTTTGGTAATAAAAATAATAAGCGTATATTAATTGATTTGCACAAAAGTTATCGCACCTACAAAATAGGGGAAGGAGTTATGGCATTTTTATTAATATTTTTTTTTTTTTATTAGTAATGGCGATGACCAGCGATTTTTATCGGGACTGCAACATTATGGCGGACAGAACAGACACTTTTGACACATTTTTGGGACCATTGGCATTTATACAGCGATCAGTGCTATAAAATTGCACTGATTGCTGTGTAAATGTCACTGGCAGGGAAGGGGTTAACTGTGTTACTTAGGGAATTATTCTAACTGTGGGGGGATGGGACTGCCTGGGTGAGAAAGATTGTGGTTCATACTTAGTATGAACAGCAGATCGCTCTCCTCACCCCTGACAGCACAGAGAACTGTCTGTTTACATTGACAGATCTCTGTTCTGCCACTGTGTGGAGCGATCGCGGGTGCCCGGTGGTCATCGTGACCACTGGGCACGTGCATCGGCTCTGGCATCGCACCACGGGTGTGCGCGCCCCCCTAGTGGTTAAAAGGCGAACTGATGTACAGCTACGTCGGTTCACCCAGCAGAGCCAACCTGCCGCAGTATAACTGCAGCGGCTGGTCAGGAAGGAGTTAAACTTGCTTGTGGATGTAATGTATTGCCGACTCCCGGCAATATAGATCAAAAATCAAGGAAAAAATCAGCGTGGCCCCCCCCCCCCCCCCTCCATACCAGACCTTTTGGGTCTGGTATGGATTCTAAGGGGAACTCCACACCAAAATAAAAAAAAAACAGCATGCCCCCCCAAAATCCATACCAGGCCCTTTGGGTCTGGAATAGATTTTAAGGGAAACTCCACCCCAAAATTGAAAAAAAAAATTGTCGTGGGATCCCCCCCAAAATCCATACCAGACCGTTATCCATGTTGATGGGGACAAGGGCCTCTTCCCGACCACCCTGGCCATTGGTTGTCGGGGTCTGCAGGTGGGGGGCTTTTCGGAATCTGGAAGCCCCCTTTAACAAGGGGGCCCCCAGATCCTGCCCTCCATGTGAATGGGAATCGGGTACATTGTACCCCTACCTATTCACCAAAAAAAGTGACAAAAAGTAAAAACCACAATAAACAGTTTTTGACAATTCCTTTATTAAAAAATAAAAAAAAAGTGTCTCGCGATGTACATCCATCGTCAGTCACGCCGCTGGATGGACCTAAAAATAGAAAACGCTGCCTCCATGGGAGGCCTCCCAGCGACTGCTGTCTTTTGGCTTTGACAGCTGTTATATGGGCAAGGGAGGGGCCACCAGCTGACGTAACCAGATGACCCTGCCCCTCTCTGATGTCACATGACATCACAAGGGGGCAGGGTCACTCAATTACATCACCGGGTGGCCCCTCCCTTGCCTATATAACAGCTGTCACATCCAAGAGACTGCAGTCGCCGTGAGGCCTCCCATCGAGGCAGAGCTTTTTTTTTAATTGGGTCCAATTAGCCATTTTACCTCCCCGGTGTCATGTGAAATATATATATATATTTTTTTTATACAGTGTAGTCAGTGTAGATTATATATATATATATATATATATATATACAAATATATATATACTAATATATACTGCACTGTATATATAGTCTACACTGACTACACTGTATGTATATATACACATACAGTGTAGCAGCCTTATATAGTGTGGGACGTGGACTTAGCCCCCTGAACCATGATTGGCCAAAGGTACCCTGCCTTTGGCCAATCGTGGCTCTCACAGCAGATCGCACTGAGATTGGCCAAAGCATCCAGGCCATTCAGCAGCTGTCAATGCACTGCGATCTTGCAGTACATTATGGGGCGATCCATGGCGCTTGAATTTGCGAGGAACGCCCCATAAGTTCAGTTTGTTTGCGAACATACGAACACCCAATGTTTGAGTTGAACTTATGTTCGATTCGAACATTGGGACCATCCCTATTGCTGACCATGTCCATCCCTTTATAACTACAGTGTAGCCATCTTCTGATGGCTCCTTCCAGCTCCTTCCAGGATAATGCACCATGTCACAAAGCTCAGATCATCTCACCACTGGTTTCTTGAACATGACAATGAGGTCACTGTACTCCAATGGCCTCCACAGTCACCAGATCTCAATCCAATATAGCACCTTTGGAATGTGGTGGAACGGGAGATTTGCATCATGGATGTGCAGTCGACAAATCTGTAGCAACTGCGTGATGCTATCATGTCATTATGGACCAAGATCTCTGAGGAATGTTTCCAGCACCTTGTTGAATCTATGCCACGAAAAATTAAGGCGGTTCAGAAGACAAAAGGAGGTCCAACCCGAGCAAGGTGTAGCTAATAAAGTGACTGGTGAGTGTATAAGGTTATTTTTCATTGCTATCAGTGCACTCTAATATACCCGCGAGCATGTGGATATACCTGTGGTACTTGCATATTTGTGAGAGAGTGCCCATAATAAAAGGGTAAGTAAAATAAGAGAATAAAGAATACCTATTGATTGATGATTGCTTTTATGTTTTAAAAATTCACCCTACAAGTATGATGTGATAGAGTACAATTAAAGAAATGATAGAAAATACTGATCCAATAATAACAATATGCTACATGAACATGATAATAGGGAGTTGAAAAGTAATGCCTTTCCTACTTTAGTGCCATACATTATTAATAATTTCCAAATATATAAAGTACTACATTATGTAGGCAATAACAATACAAAATAGTTGGAGATAATGGCTGCAAATGCTGGCAAGAAAATATCAGTTCATTTACAAAATATGCAAAAGAAAAAAAATTGTAGTGAAAATAGCAACCCAAATGTAGCAGCAAATAAAAAAAATACCATTTAGGTTTAGGGCAGTTTGCATACAGCATAGTACATTAAATATTCATGCAGAACACATTTTGGACAGTTGTACCAAATGACAATTATTCAGTACTATATACAGTGAACACATCCCAGATAGAAAATTGATAAGAAGTGTTAAAGATTTTTTTTGAGGAGGTTTTTTTATTTATAATTTTATTTTGAACTATGCCTGTACGGAAGTGTGCAACTGAAGGTATGGTATGGTTCAGGGGTAGCTAACAGCTATGGCTAATAAGAAGAGGCTGAGGACCAGATCTATTAGCTCTTAGATTGTGATCCTTCTTATCACACAGTGATCACCTGATACTTGGCTAAAACAAAACCTTTGTCATAGAATAGCATGAGAAAGACACATATAAAGATAGGTAAGCGTGCTGTACATCCCAAATGGTACAATATGGGAAGACTCCCCCGGGGGGGGAGGGGGGGTTAGCAGCAAGGTAAGTAATTCAAGTAGGTAATATATGTAGAAAAATATTTTATTAAAGTATACATAAGATAATACCATGGCTGTTAAAAATTGAGCTTTGGTAGGAGAATAAAAACTATTCCAAATACATAAAATTCAAACAGAGAATTATACATGGCATTACATATCAGAATGTCAATTGTATAAGATCTGACGCGTTTCGACCCGTATAATTAGGGTCTTCTTCAGAGGATTGGTTTGCTGCAAAAGACTTTGCATGTACACATGTCAAATTTTAACAAGTGATTCATAAATCATAATATGTATGAAATACAAATGTAACATATATTTACCCAATGGGAGGTGTATTCGGAAAGACCCTCATAACCAGAAATCCCTTAAAAGACTCTCAAGAATGATCCTGCATGCTCCCCGGCCATACTGTACCCCGAAGGATGATGGCACTCCAAGGAGTACGGCTTACAAGAAGTCACATGTTCAAGTGCCCACCAGGGTGTGCCAGATTGGGTGGACAGCACCTGTAGCAGATACCCAGATTATCATTAAATTATGTATTTAAGGAGAAATAAACCAACTCCATAAAATTTCAAAATTGCAAAAAGTAGGTCAGAGCGTTCTCAGCAAAAACTATATAAATATTATTATATTTAATTTATATTTTTATTTATACTGGGCAGAAGTAACAATTTAATAAAGGATGAGTGATCAGAGCAACTAAATAGTGTTAAATACTTAGGTGGAAATAAGTCATAGAAACGGTATCTGTCTTCCTTTTAATTTCACAGCTTTTGAATTTAAAATTTTAGGCGAAAAATAAAAATACACATGGACATTATTTCTTATTGGCTTCCAACTGGCATTCATTCCAGCAAGCAAATAGAAGCTTTACGAAGGTTTTAGCAAGAAGTTTTAAAGCCCAACTCTGTAACCTTTTTTTATTTTTTTCATGTCTCCCAGGAGCTGAAAAAAGGTATGTTTTAAAACAAAAACAGCAAAAAATACTGCCAGTGGGGGCCACAAGGGGAATGGATTAAGAGGTGAGTCTGTAGCCTGCATTTGGACTTTAAAGCTTGCTAAATTCTGCTAAAAGCTTCTTTAGAAAATAGTAAAAACCTTCGCGCCAGTGGTGTCGATAGCAGATAATATATATGAATTACATATACTGGTGATACATCTAGTAAGAAAACATTCCCAACAATAAAGAAAATTTGTGGAAATATATAAACAATCAGTGTAAGCTGCTCCCCAATTTTTGAATAATCAAAAAAATAGATAATCAAAAAAAGGAATGTAAGGAAGATAGGGGGCGCTAGATACCATATTATTCAAGTGCTCTAAATAAATAAATCTCCTGCATTACCAAAAAAATGGAAATGTAAGAAAGCTAGGGGGCGCTAGATACCATACTATTCAAGTGCTTTAAATAAATAAATATCCTGCATTACCAAAAAAATGAAAAACATAATAATGACAAATCATAATTAGATTACACATTGGAGTGCCCACAATAGTGAAAAAAATATATAGTGATTGATTGTCCACATAAAAAAGTGTTTTGAAGTGGTTGAAATGATATCTTTCAATAATATCCCAATCTTGTTGCTGTAAACGAAAGGTTTTCCATCACCAAAGGAAAATAAGAAAAAGGAAAACACCTCGAAGTAGTAGATATCTGCTTACCAGATACCAATGACTCCTTTAGTTAAAAAGAGAGTCACTAGCGCTTGTGCAGGGTTGTGCCTGCTCACATGGATGGCCGGACTGTGGTTGGTATTATAGGCATGGATCGTTCCCGTCAAGCTCATTCAAGATAGGATAAGGATACATAGGAAACAAAAACAGTCTCCATAGCGTAAAACCATTTATTATAAAAGTAAACAAATTAAAAAGCCAAATGGCCGCTTACATTGGTGGGTGCCTACCGCTAGGAGCGGTACGTGGTCACATGTCCTATCACCCAACAACATCCGGATCCTTTGGCTGCCCCCCTGTGTAAGCTGGAACGCACGCCAGTGTGGAGGAGACATGAAAGGCTTTTTCTGACTGTGAAGTCACCCTGACATGCAAGCAGCCCCAGTGCCGGGTAGGCACCCACCAATGTAAGCGGCCATTTGGCTTTTTAATTTGTTTACTTTTATAATAAATGGTTTTACGCCATGGAGACTGTTTTTGTTTCCTATGTATCCTTATCCTATCTTGAATGAGCTTGACGGGAACGATCCATGCCTATAATACCAACCACAGTCCGGCCATCCATGTGAGCAGGCACAACCCTGCACAAGCGCTAGTGACTCTCTTTTTAACTAAAGGAGTCATTGGTATCTGGTAAGCAGATATCTACTACTTCGAGGTGTTTTCCTTTTTCTTATTTTCCTTTGGTGATGGAAAACCTTTCGTTTACAGCAACAAGATTGGGATATTATTGAAAGATATCATTTCAACCACTTCAAAACACTTTTTTATGTGGACAATCAATCACTATATATTTTTTTCACTATTGTGGGCACTCCAATGTGTAATCTAATTATGATTTGTCATTATTATGTTTTTCATTTTTTTGGTAATGCAGGATATTTATTTATTTAAAGCACTTGAATAGTATGGTATCTAGCGCCCCCTAGCTTTCTTACATTTCCATTTTTTTGGTAATGCAGGAGATTTATTTATTTAGAGCACTTGAATAATATGGTATCTAGCGCCCCCTATCTTCCTTACAAAAGCTTCTTTGGAACTACCATAACTATTTGGCACTTTGAATTTTAGGCCCATCCAGGTGCCTTTGGGTCACAGTGGAACTCCTGATAATCACACTGGAACCCACCAAATTCAGGCACACTGTACTATGCAAACAACATTCAGGGTCCAGGCTGTTGGGTCTGGCACACCCCTTTCCATTTCATGTACCATACTATTGACCAGTGAATCTACCCATCATAGTGATGAGCTAACTGTTAGTTTATTGATTTGGAGGCCAAACCAAAGGCAGCAAACATTGCAGAAATTCCTGGGTTTTATAAGGTCCTGTGATCCACCATGACATACAGGCACCAATATACAGCATAGCTCCCAACTGTCCCTTAATTAGAACAAACTGTCCCACTTTCCTCATTTGTCCCTCCTTTTGATCTGATCTATATAGCTGTATATAAAATGCACCACTTATTTACCTGTTTGCCAGTGCTAAACATTTCATCCAACTTCTAAATTGCTGCATTTGTAAATTTCACATGCCAGTATAAAGGAATAATAGTGGTAAAAAAAAGCACTTGTGGGTTTAACCAATACCTACGAACCTACAAACTTTTGCTAATAGGTGTCACTCGTTCCCTTATCAAAAAGGCGGGAGGTATGATCCAGTAAGTGTCAATTTAGAATGTTTTTGGGGCCCACGGGTATACCTAAAGACTGGTAGACAGCCTCCCAACTCCTCCCACCCTCCATGTTAGTTATGGTTTAAAGCGGGGGTCCACCTATCTATCGTTTTTTTTTTTTTAGTTCATTCACAAACTTTTCTTCTCAGCATTACATACAGACATATTGTGTGTAATATGTCCGCCTGTGTCAGATTTCGTCGGAAAGAATAACTTATATTATTCACTGCAGGCGGTTTCCATCTTCATTGTGGGCATTTGAAGCCCACAAGCATTTATTTCCTGGATGTGGTGAATGCTGTGCTCCCAGCATTCACCGCTCGTTCCCGCACATGCTCAGTGGCATCCTGGGAAGCCTGAGACTAGCTCCCAGGAGTCTGGCAGAGGCTAGAAACATGCCTACTCCCATGGGAGGAGAACCAGGAAGTGCAAAGAAGAATAGAAAAATAAAAGGTAATTACGGCGATTTAAATTTTTTTAAACGGCATGTCAGCATCTAGGCAAGGAAGAGAATACATACAGATATTGTTCAAAATTTGGGTGGAACCCCGCTTTAAGTAGTCCAGCCACACCCCCCCCCACCCCCATCCCAGCTCTGGGATTGTCACGATTTGGAAGCCTTTCAGCTTCAAACAGTGCTTACTGACTGTCACCATGCTAATTAAGTGCACCTGTATCTTTGCCTGTTTGTTCTTGTTATTGACCTTCTCTGTGTTATCAGATTTCTCTACATTTTGCTGCTAGTCCTGACCTTGGCTACGTTTAATGGATGGTTCTACTGTCTGCTGCATATCCTCACATTTGTTATATTACTGGATACCGCCACTGTCTGCTGCCTGCCCTGCCCTTTGCTACATTACTGGACACCTCTACTGTCTGCTGCCTGCACTCTCCTTTACTACATTACCGCAAACCTCTACTATCCACTGCCTGCCCTGATATTTGCGACATTACTGGACATCTCTATTGTCTTCTGTCCGCCCTGCCTTTGCTACAATACCAGAAACCTCTACTGTTCGTTGCCTGCCCTGACAATTGCTACATTAACAGACACCTCTACTATCTCCTGCCTGCCCAGACATTTTTCTTCGTTTACAGATTACACCCTTTGCCAGCCTCCAGTATCGACTTCTACAGAGTGGCTGTCAGGAAGGACAAGATGGTTCCTCTAGGCATATTTCTGTGCATAGTTGCAGGCCAGCATACAGTCTTACATATCCACTTAGAAAAAGTGCACGTGCTTGTATACGCGCATTTATTACTAATGTTGGTGCCAGTGCTCAGGTTCAGTGCTGCCTCGTCTAAAGCATTTCCTGTGTGATCTGGGACCTGCATCTGATGCCAGTTACTGACCCAGCTTGTCCTGACCATCCCTTCAACTCTGCCTACATTGACTTTGGCTTGCTTCCTGACCTCTGTTTCTGCCTGCTACTGTTGCCACTGTACTGCTAGTCTGACACCAACTTGCACCCTGATCACGTTCTTGTCTATGTACTTGTACCTGATCCATTACTGATCCGGCAAGTCTGACCCCACTGTTCCTCTACCCACTGCTTGATGTAGCCAGGAGTGGGCTAAATTGACTGTGTTATCAGAGGCCACTCTACAGCATCTGCCACAGTGAGGCTGTTCCTTCTAGTGCTCAGCCTGAGATCTGCCTTGTCATATCCTGAATGCAGGGTGAGTGAAAACTTACAGAAGAGTAGAGGATCTTGGGACGTGTAGTCCAAAGAGCTCAAATCCACACTAAACCCATATTGTTGTGGACTAAACGTTCCAGCTGGCTGGAGAAAGAGAACAGAATGCTGGGAGAGATTATAAAAAGCCTGTGTTGGGGAGGAGTCAGTCTCTTGGGACCATGGCCTGGACCTGAAAGCAGTGACTCGAACAGTCAGGAGAGTACGGCTGCGGCCTATGCAGACAGAGAGAGAGAGTCACCACAATCAAGTGCGGATGTCAGCAACATCCGAATATCAGGTGACAGCCAAGAGGTCACCCTCATCACCTGCATTATAGATCCAGCTGGACTGCAGCATGGAGAGATTCGGGGGTCGACCACTGTCCCTTGAGCCCAGATTCTGCAGAGGCCCGTAGAATCTCCATACCCTTTCTCTTGAGCGGGAAATTGCTGGGATTGGTGAGCGAGCACATGCCCATCCTCTTTATACCCAAGGACACTACATGCAGACACAATTGCCTTATCATTTTACAAAACCCTGTAAGGAGACACTTACAACTAGGGATGAGCTTCGAGTTCGAGTCGAACTCATGTTCGACTCGAACATTGGCTGTTCGCAAGTTCACCGAACAGCGAACAATTTGGGGTGTTCGCGGCAAATTCGAATGCCGCGGAACACCCTTTAAAAGTCTATGGGAGAAATCAAAAGTGCTAATTTTAAAGGCTAATATGCAAGTTATTGTCATAAAAAGTGTTTGGGGACCTGGGTCCTGCCCCAGGGGACATGGATCAATGCAAAAAAAAGTTTTAAAAACGGCCGTTTTTTCAGGAGCAGTGATTTTAATAATACTTAAAGTCAATCAATAAAAGTGTAATATCCCTTTAAATTTCGTACCTGGGGGGTGTCTATAGTGTGCCTGTAAAGGGGCGCATGTTTCCTGTGTTTAGAACAGTCTGACAGCAAAATGACATTTTGAAGGAAAAAACTCATTTAAAACTACCCGCGGCTATTGCATTGCCGACAATACACATAGAAGTTCATTGATAAAAACGGCATGGGAATTCCCCAAAGGGGAACCCCGAACCAAAATTTAAAAAAAAAAATGACGTGGGGGTCCCCCTAAATTCCATACCAGGCCCTTCAGGTCTGGTATGGATATTAAGGGGAACCCCGGCCAAAATTAAAAAAAAAAAATGACGTGGGGTTCCCCCTAAATTCCATACCAGACCCTTCAGGTCTGGTATGGATTTTAAGGGGAACCCCGCGCCAAAAAAAAAAAAAAAAACGGCGTGGGGTCCCCCCAAAAATCCATACCAGACCCTTATCCGAGCACGCAACCTGGCAGGCCGCAGGAAAAGAGGGGGGGACAAGAGTGCGGCCCCCCCTCCCTCCTGAACCGTACCAGGCCACATGCCCTCAACATTGGGAGGGTGCTTTGGGGTAGCCCCCCAAAACACCTTGTCCCCATGTTGATGAGGACAAGGGCCTCATCCCCACAACCCTGGCCGGTGGTTGTGGGGGTCTGCGGGCGGGGGGCTTATCGGAATCTGGAAGCCCCCTTTAACAAGGTGACCCCCAGATCCCGGCCCCCCCCCTGTGTGAAATGGTAAGGGGGTACATAAGTACCCCTACCATTTCACGAAAAAAGTGTCAAAAATGTTAAAAATGACAAGAGACAGTTTTTGACAATTCCTTTATTTAAATGCTTCTTCTTTCTTCTATCTTGCTTCATCTTCTGGCTCTTCTGGTTCTTCTGGTTCTTCCTCCGGCGTTCTCGTCCAGCATCTCCTCCGCGGCGTCTTCTGTCTTCTTCTCCTCGGGCCGCTCCGCACCCATGGCATGGGGGGGAGGCTCCCGCTCTTCTCTTCTTCTCTTCTTCTTTTCTTCTTTTCTTCTCTTCTTCTCTTCTTCTTCATTTTCTTCTCCGGGCCGCTCCGCAATCCATGCTGGCATGGAGGGAGGCTCCCGCTGTGTGACGGCGCTCCTCGTCTGACAGTTCTTAAATAACGGGGGGGCGGGGCCACCCGGTGACCCCGCCCCCTCTGACGCACGGTGACTTAACTTACAACATTTTTTTCTACACTGATGGAATGTTATAATCATCAGGCTTGCCTTATCACCGGGCCCGTTTAAAAGAGCTAGCTAAAGACACAATACTTCTACCTCAAAGGACTACTATATATCCCCCCCCCCACACACACACAAGGGACAGGAACCTTTGGCGCCTATCTAGGCCTGCAGCAACCAGAAACTCTTTCTATTTGAGGCCAGGGTCAAAGACTATAGAAGTTGCTCACTGAATTGCATTTAGTTCTTGTGTTCTTATTGGGGCTGTGGCATCAGGAGGTTAAATGGAGCAGTCTGACTCCACCTTGATCATTCTCCTACCATTTTTGGGACTGCAGCCATAGACCCTGGTTGGTTAAACTCTGCTGGTTACATACCACTAAGGGATTTCAGTTGATCATCCATTTACTTGTTCTTAACAAAGTGTAGCAATAACCACTACTGCATTTACCTGCTACATTTTTGCTGTTGACCTTATTTACTGCCAAACTTTAGGTAAACAAATCCAACTGGTTTACTGTGAATTATTTTGTGTTTGCATTCAAGTTTCTTTGCCAACAAAATGTCAGAACCCAGACTGTCGGAGATGTCAGGAGACTTGTATGGTCAGGGCAACCATAAACGGCCCTCACAGGGTTAGCGGTACACTAGTGATCTGCTCCAAGCACCTACCTGCTACCAGCTAGTACCTGCTCATCGCTTTTTCGTTGACAGCGAGCACCTGCTCTCCATCAGCTAGTGCCTGCTAACCACTTGGCTGCTACCAGCCAGTACCTGCTCATCACCTGTCTGCTGCCAGCCAGTACCTGCCTGTTCAGTACCTGCCATCACTCAGCCAGTCCATTCTGCTGTGGTCCACTGTCTACTTCCTTCTGCTCCAGATTGAACATCTTGTATGGCTCTGATTCTAGCAAGATCAACAGGCACTCTAGCCACTCTGCGCACCTGTGCGCTCCATAGGGGCCCTGAGCCAGAGGTGCAAGAGAGGTCTTCCTCAACATATTAGATTCCTCCACCAGGTATATGACAGTGGCTTGCATCTTGTTTCTTCCACGACTATTCGGTACATCTACTTTCTTTCAACTTGGGTTTGCTACCAGAGTATATAAATATAGTAGTAAGTCCTGGGGGTGGCCTAGAGAATAGGGGGCTGCTAACTGTGAAGCTACACTCACCCTCTATTTACTCTAACTGGAGTGTCTGTGTTCAGACATTACAAAGACCAATATTAAACAATGCAGTATTGGAGCTGAAGGATGGTTTAAGGACATAAAGACAGCTGCTTGATGGTTATTAAATGCTTTTCAAATTATTGCTAAAGCTAATGGTCTTTAGACAAGCATTTAAAAGATTAGAGCTACATTCCAGTCAAAATTGAAAACAAATCCTTGTGATGCAGTAAGAATTGAAAACAGTATCTTGAGAGACATATAATGAGCATAGCCTACATGTTCACTACCTATGTTTTTCATCCAGGCTTTACAGTACTGCAGAAGTCAAACTAAGTGAAATTTCAGAGCTAAAATTACAACATTCATTAGACAGCATTACTAGCAAAATTACTGAGTTTACTTGTTCCTTGGAACTGCTATTTAAACAATATTTATATAAGAGCCTTACAGTAGATCTGTTACCAAGCTGTGGACATTTAAATATTTACATATTTAAAAAAGCAGTAATTAAAGCTTTAAAACAAGCTCTTCATGAACCCTCCAACTGCAGGCACTGTGGAGTAATTTGTCCTCAAAATTCACAGCAAAGGCAGTAAAGGCTTAAAGCAGTACATGTGTTATTTTCCCCCTTCTTACTTGTAGTCCTGCCTTCTCTTCAAAACACATACTCACCCACACAGCAAATCCAGCGTTCTCTCGCTGCGATCTGTTGTTCGCATGACATACATGTTCGTGGAGGTTGGACCAAAAAACACAGAAGAAAACACCTGCAATTATGATTGGGGAGGGGGGTGTTTAAATAGAACTAACTCCCTTTTGAGAGTTAGGTTCTGCTTTAAGTCTAGTCTCAGACATCTGAGCCTTAAAGCGGAGTTTCACTCAAAAAATGGAACTTCAGCTTTAAGTGATGGCGACCCCCTGACATGCCACATTTGGCATGTCATTTTTTTTTTGGGGGGGGGGGCGGATACCCTCTTTTTAGAGGCATCCATCTCTCACTTCCTCCCGGGGCTCCGGGGCACCGGAAGGAAGTTCACCTCTCCCCCCTCCCTCCCTGCAATCTTCTGGGACACATCACAGGTCCCAGAAAATTGCCCGGCCATTCACAGAGCGCAACGCGGCTCGTGCATGCTCAGTGCGTGCCTGGCTGTGAAGCCTCAGCTGGGCGCCCACAGTAAGAATGCCGGCGCCGGCTTTTTGTAGCTGCTGACTTTTAATTTTTTTTTTCAGTGGAACTCTTTAAGACTCATAGCTGTAGACACGTGCAATTCGTTTCATTCCGAATGTGAATTATGACAAATTTTTGTTTTTCGGAGATTCAGATATATCCAAATCTCCGAATGAAATAATAACAAATTTTGTTGAAATTCGTTTAATTTCGTTTTGTTTATTAATTAAAACGAATTCCAAACTTTCAGAATGGTTCGAATTTGGATCGGTTGAAAAATGATCGACTGATTCAAAATCTGTGTGAAGAATAGGTGGTTGTTAACCACTTCAGCCCGGGAAGGATTTACCCCCTTCCTGACCAGAGCACTTTTTACAATTTGGCACTGCGTCGCTTTAACTGCTAATTGCGCGGTCATGCAATGTTGTACCCAAACGAAATTTGCGTCCTTTTCTTCCCACAAATAGAGCTTTCTTTTGATGGTATTTGATCACCTCTGCCGTTTTTATTTTTTGCGCTATACACGGAAAACGACCGAAAATTTTGAAAAAAAATGATATTTTCTACTTTTTGGTATAAAAAAAATCCAATAAACTCAATTTTAGTCATACATTTAGGCCAAAATGTATTCGGCCACATATCTTTGGTAAAAAAAAATGTCAATAAGTGTATATTTATTGGTTTGCGCAAAAGTTATAGCGTCTACAAACTAGGGTACATTTTCTGGAATTTACACAGCCTTTAATTTATGACTGCCTATGTCATTTCTTGAGGTGCTAAAATGGCAGAGCAGTACAAAACCCCCACAAATGACCCCATTTTGGAAAGTAGACACCCCAAGGAAATTGCTGAGAGGCATGTTGAGCCCATTGAATATTCATTTTTTTTGTCCCAAGTGATTGAATAATGACAAAAAAAAAAAAATGACAAAAAGTTGTCACTAAATGATATATTGCTCACACAGGCCATGGGCATATGTGGAATTGCACCCCAAAATACATTTAGCTGCTTCTCCTGAGTATGGGGATACCACATGTGTGGGACTTTTTAGGAGCCTAGCCGCGTACGGGGCCCCGAAAACCAATCACCGCCTTCAGAATTTCTAAGGGTGTAAATTTTTGATTTCACTCTTCACTGCCTATCACAGTTTCGGAGGCCATGGAATGCTCAGGTGGCACAACCCCCCCAAATGACCCCATTTCGGAAAGTAGACACCCCAAGCTATTTGCTGAGAGGCATGGTGAGTATTTTGCAGCTCTCATTTGTTTTTGAAAATGAAAAAAGACAAGAAAAAAAATTTTTTTTTTCATTTTTCAATTTTCAAAACTTTGTGACAAAAAGTGAGGTCTGCAAAATACTCACTATACCTCTCAGCAAATAGCTTGGGGTGTCTACTTTCCAAAATGGGGACATTTGGTTTTTTTTTTTTGCCAGCTGGGCATTCCATGGCCTCCGAAACTGTGATAGGCAGTGAAGAGTGAAATAAAAAATTTACGCCCTTGGAAAGCCTGAAGGCGGTGCTTGGTTTTCGGGCTCCCAAAAAGTCCCACACATGTGGTATCCCCATACTCAGGAGAAGCAACAGAATGTATTTTGGGGTGTAATTTCACATATTCCTATGGCATGTTTGAGCAATATATCATTTAGTGACAACTTTGTGCAAAAAAAAAAAAAAAATTGTCTCTTTCCCGCAACTTGTGTCACAATATAAAATATTCCATGGACTCAACATGCCTCTCAGTAAATAGCTTGGGGTGTCTACTTTCCAAAATGGGGTCATTTGGGGGGGGGGGGGGTTTGAACTGTCCTGGCATTTTATGCACAACATTTAGAAGCTTATGTCACACATCACCCACTCTTCTAACCACTTGAAGACAAAGCCCTTTCTGACACTTTTTGATTACATGAAAAAATTATTTTTTTTTGCAAGAAAATTACTTTGAACCCCCAAACATTATATATTTTTTAAAACAAATGCCCTACAGATTAAAATGGTGGGTGTTTCATTTTTTTTTTCACACAGTATTTGCGCAGCGATTTTTCAAACGCATTTTTTTGGGGAAAAAAAACACACTTTTTTAAATTTTAATGCACTAAAACACACTATATTGCCCAAATGTTTGATGAAATAAAAAAGATGATCTTAGCCCGAGTACATGGATACCAAACATGACATGCTTTAAAATTGCGCACAAACGTGCAGTGGCAACAAAATTAATACATTTTTAAAAGCCTTTAAGAGCCTTTACAGGTTACCACTTTAAATTTACAGAGGAGGTCTACTGCTAAAATTACTGCACTCGATCTGACCTTCGCGGTGATACCTCACATGCATAGTGCAATTGCTGTTTACATTTGACGCCAGACCGACGCTTGTGTTCGCCTTAGCGCGAGAGCAGGGGGGACAGGGGTGCTTTTTTTTTTCTTTATTATTTTTTTGCTTTTTTATTTTATTTTTAAACTGTTCCTTTCATTTTTTTTTAAATCATTTTTATTGTTATCTCAGGGAATGTAAATATCCCCTATGATAGCAATAGTTAGTGACAGGTACTCTTTTTTGAAAAAATTGGGGTCTATTAGACCCTAGATTTCTCCTCTGCCCCCAAAGCATCTGACCACACCAAGATCGGTGTGATAAAATGCTTCCCCAATTTCCCAATGGCGCTATTTACATCCGGCGAAATCTA
This sequence comes from Aquarana catesbeiana, assembly GCF_042186555.1. Classification (NCBI taxonomy): domain Eukaryota; kingdom Metazoa; phylum Chordata; class Amphibia; order Anura; family Ranidae; genus Aquarana; species Aquarana catesbeiana. Next base: position 647,792,931 of record NC_133327.1, read on the forward strand.
AGTCATAAAATGCTCGTAGCTTCCGGTTTCTTAGGCCATAGAGATGTTTGGAGCCACTCTGGTCTCTGATCAGCTCTATGGTCAGCTGGCTGAATCACCGGCTGCATTCTCAGGTTCCCTGTTGAGACAGGAGAGCCAGAGAAAAACACGGAAGACGGTGGGGGGGGGGCATTCCCTCCCACTGCTTGTAAAAGCAGTCTAGAGGCTAATTAGCCGCTAGGATTGCTTTTACATGAAAGCCGACCGCTGGCTGAAAAGAATGATACCAAGATGATACCTAAACCTGCAGGCATCATTCTGGTATAACCACTCAAAGTAGTGAATGGCGTACCTGAAGACAAAAAAAATGGTTAACAATAAAGCACAGTAAACGGTAAAGTATAAAAAATTGCAGGAGGCAGGAGGCGGAGCCTAGCGGAGCAGACATGCATTGTTAGAGCTCCACACCGCTGAGGAGAGAAGAGAAGGACAAAGCGGAGCCTGCAGGCTCAAAAGGTATCCATTTGAACCTTTTTGCCCCAGGGAACAAACTGTGAAAGTTTGGGCAGGAAATATGGTACTGGGAGGAAACCGTGGCAGAAATAAAAATCACCTCACAAAGAGCTCACAGGCACTCACTGCAGCTGAAGCAGCTCCAGTCACCTCACAAAATACAGCATCAGGGCGCTCTCACAGACAGAAAATGTCACAGCAAGACTCTCCATTTGAGTCAGATACAGAACAAATCCTCTCACAAACTTCTCCACAAGCCTCCTCAGTATCCCCAGTAATATTATTACAATTTGAAAAGATGCTTCATAAGGCTTTAAAACAAACCTCAGACCAAATTACAAAAAGCCTAACCAAAGAAATAAGAGAGCTGGGAAACCGCACCGCAGCCTTAGAAATAAAAATGGATGAAATTGAAATTACAACCCAAGAAAATATAACAGAATTGGAACAATTAAAAAAAGAGAATTTAATACTTCAAACTAAGCTCGAAGATTACGAAAATAGAGCCAGACGTTCAAACTTGCGCATAAGGGGAATACCTGAAACTGTGACAGACCTGCAATCTACTATTACTGCTCTATTACAAGACCTAAAGCCAGATATCCCTATTGAACGTTTAGAACTGGACAGAGTACACAGAGCCCTCACAGCCAAAAAGAAAGATGGACCCCCACGTGATATAATCACAAAATTTCATTATTACAGAACGAAAGAACAAATACTAATTGCTGCAAGAGAAAAAAAGGAACTTAATTTTCAAGGACACAATTATCAAATTTTTGCTGACCTATCCCAACTTACTATTACTAAAAGACGATCCATGAACCCCAACTAATGGAACTGCAACGCCACAACATTATGTATCAATGGGGCTTCCCCTTTTCAGTCAGATTTAACTACCAAGGTACAATTTACAGAAGCAGATCAGCAGATGAACTACAACAAACCCTTTTAAAATTAAATCTGACAGAACCCACAAGCAGCAACACTCCCACACGCAGAAGAATGGCATCATCTCCACCTTCAGGCAGCACCCAGAAAATTTCAGAACAAAATGGGAATCATCATTCTCACAAAAGAGGCCGTTATGCCACATCATCCATGAACCAAGAAGTTTCAATGGACTGACATCCTAATTCCTGATATCTCTTCATTTATTATACTAAGAGATGGTTCTCTATAAAAAACCTATATTTATAACTGAATGTAACTGCATTCTGATAGTCACACACTGTGTGGGATCATGTTACATTCCAGTTATATTTCTTATTACTTCTGATTCATATAGCCTTAGAATATATAAGTGAAATAAGGAAATTCTTGTTCAGTTATATATTATCAGGTAATAACAATAGATTTATTACTTTTTAGGACAAATATGTTCAATAACCCAGAAGTAATGGAAGCTTTTTCTTTCTTTTCTTAAAACAAATATATACTAGTACTATATATATACTATATACTAGTTCCTAGAATTATGTTTTTGTTTATTCTAATCTGAAGCAATACAACCTCAATTTTATGAGTTAACATTTCTAAACAGTTGCATATGAATAAAATATGTAATTGTTTACTCTAAAAGGGTTAAAATCCCAAAATAATTCAAACTATCTTCATCAATACCAATGTTATTAACAGTACCTTTCTAACTGAATTATTTAGCCTAGGGCAAGACTAACCATATACAACCACCCTGGAATAAATAATTTCAACAAAAACTATATTCTGCACTCCAATTAATGAAACATCATTTTGATGTCTTTTGACATAGCACTTCTCTCCTGTAAGCGGAAGATCCGTGTACCCCCATTAGCCCTCCTCATTCTCCCAACCATATTATGTGGGAGTGTGACGAAGGCACTTATTCCCCTGAGAGAGATATTTATTCTCTTTCATGGGTAAATTGTGATTACTTGCAAAAAATAATTTATACAGTGTATCATCTAATCTCATATGTTTTTTGTTTACTCTTTACTCCAGAATTCACTGGTTTCTTTTCTATCTATTCATCTCTTCAGTCCACACAGGTTGATCTGTGCAGTCAGCTCTGCATAACAAAAAGTAAGTCAAAACTATTTGATCTGTTGCCATGGCACCACTGAATATACTTTCCCTGAATGTTCAGGGAATAAATGTCCCTCAAAAAAGGACCAAAGCCTTCCGTACTTTCCATAACAAGAAGGCTCACATAGTATGCCTCCAAGAAACACACTTCACCAAAGATTCTACTCCAAAATATATTTCTCCTTTTTATCAACAAATTTACACGGCTTCTGCCTGTACCAAGCAAAGGGGAACTCTAATTGCATTTCACCGATCCACACCATTCACCTTATCATCAGAAATTAAAGACCCAGAAGGTAGATACCTGATACTCATGGGTTATATAATGGATACAGCAATCACGGTGATTTCCTACTACGCTCCTAACAAACAACCTACACCATTCCTCTCACATATATTACAAGTGATTAATACACACAAAATAGGAACAGTGATAATGTGTGGGGATTCGAACCAGGTCCTCCTCCCATTTCTAGATAAATCACCTTTTACACTATCCAAAATAACCTCTAGATTACCTTTTTCTCAACTTCTTTCCAAATACAATCTGGTAGATTCATGGAGAGAAAGTAACCCAATGAAAAAGAAATTCACTTATTTCTCGCACCCTCATCAAACCTTCACCAGAATAGATCATATTTTTCTAACAATAGGAATGATACCAGAAATTATTGCATCAGATATAATTCCGATTCCGTGGTCTGACCATGATGCAGTATACACTACTATAGCCTCAGCCATACCAAAAGCGCATGACCCAACGTGGTACTTACCGGACATAATGCTCAAACACCCACTACATCAGATGGCCATTGAACAAGCTTTAAAGGAATACATATCAATTAATAATACAACAGACATCTCCCCAATAACACTGTGGGAAGCTCATAAGCCTGTCTTGCGTGGTACAATACAAAGACAAATGGCACTATTTAAACGGGAACGCAAAAATCTAGCAAAAAAACTAGAACTCAATTTTAATGCAGCCTACATATCATTTCAAGATAATCCATCTCAGAGTACAAAATCTCATCTGGAAAAATCTAGATTGGAATACGATCTATTTCTCACTGAGTCAGTTGATAAATCCCTCAAACGCTCCAAACACAATTTCTACATGAATACAAACAAACCAGGTACATATTTGGCTCGGGCATTAAATTCAACTAACAAATCTTTCAAACCAATACGTTTGAAATTATCAAAAAATGTTTACACTTGTAATCCAGTTAAAATAGTCCATAAATTTCACTCACATCTCGCAACTTTATACAAGACAAACAATGAATTTAATCCTACAGAGGCTGAATCCTTCTTCTCACAAATAACCTTACCTGAGTTATCTCAGAATCAAAAAAGCAGTTTGGATGAGCCTATAACTATAGATGAAGTTGCTAACGCCATAAAAGACCTAAAACTTAACAAAAGACCAGGCCCAGACGGCTACTCGCCTTTATACTATAAAACATTCTCAGAAATACTCTCTCCCATTCTCACTGAAACTTTTAACAAACTTCTAGATGGACATTCTTTTCGGCAAGAAACACTAATGGCAATTGTTTGTATGATCCCAAAACCCCTTTCTGATGATACTTCCTGTGTGAATTATCGGCCTATCTCTCTGTTAAACCTTGATATTAAATTATTAGCAAAAATAATAGCAAAACGCCTCAATAGCATTATAGGAAAATTAATACATAGAGATCAAGTAGGCTTCATGCCAAATAGACAGGCAGGCGATAATATATGCAGGGCAGTGTTATTGGCACATATTGCTAAAAAACGGAAAATCCCTTTATGTTTTCTATCTCTCGATATTAAGAGGGCATTTGACACAGTATCCTGGCAATATATGCAATATTCATTACAAAAATGGGGTTTTGGACCCCACTTTTTAACATGGATCAAAGCATTATATAATAAACCCAAAGCCTATATAAAATATGCTGGATACAAATCTGAAGCCTTTAATATCGAAAGAGGTACCCGACAGGGTTGCCCATTATCTCCCTTATTATTTGCCCTTATACTCGAACCCATGGCCCAATACATCAGAACAAACCAAACTATAACTGGCATTGAAGTAGGAGGTATTACACACAAATTATGTATATTTGCAGACGATATATTACTTTTTCTATCATCACCACAGGTCTCTGGTCCTAACTTAATACCAGCTCTTGATGGATTTGCAGCCCTATCCGGCCTTATGATTAATCCTAAGAAATGCCTAGTGCTTAATATTTCACTCACAAACATGGAATTGATCCCGGCTAGGGCTGCACTCCCATTCACATGGGCAGAAAAATCAATCCCATATCTTGGAATTCATTTAACAGCATCTCATTCTGACTTATTCTCAACCAATTATCCTCCTGTATTAAGACAGATCACAAATCTAATAAAACAATGGTCGCAACTTCCTTTATCCTGGATAGGGAAGATTAATGCAATCAAAATGACTATTCTACCCAAATTGCTTTATCTATTCAGAGTCCTCCCTATTCCAATTCCTTCCTATTTTTTGAGAATAGTACAAAAAAGAGCAACTTCGTTTATATGGGGCTCTTCTAAACCACGTATACCTATACACACACTACATCTTCCCAAAAATAAAGGAGGCCTGGGATACCCTAATTTTACTAACTACTACAGAGCAGCACATTTGGCCAGTCTGTCCAAATACCATGCAAAACAGGAAATCCCATTATGGGTATTTATAGAAGCTTCAGAAAATGACCCTCTATTAATATCAAATTTATTATGGCTTGATCCTAAAGACCGCTTTAAAATTCATAATCCCATAACTAAACACTTCTTATCTCTCTGGGATAAACTAAAAACCAAATATCAGTTACAATCTCCACACAATCCTCTCCTTTCTTTTATCAGAAATCCGGCCTTTTATCCGGCATGGATCTACCCAAATTCTTTTAAAGCTTGGACAACATCAGGCATTCAGACACTAAATGATTTCATAGCATCTAAATCATTCCTTTCATTCCCATCGCTTAGAGAAAAATATGATCTACCAAACTCTGAGATATTTAGATATCTCCAAATCAAAAATTTCTATACACCATTCCTAAAGGGGGATACACCATTATCCCAATTATCCATTTTTGAATCAATCTGTACAAAAGATCCATTTGCTAAAGGTACAATTTCATCACTTTATGATCAATTATATGGAGTAGCAAATCTTAATAGACCCTCTTACGTTCAGAGGTGGGAGGAGGACCTGGGACGAACTTTAGAAGACATGGACTGGTCTAACATATGGCTCACATCTAAGTCATCTTCACCCAACATCTTAGCACTGGAGACAAATTATAAAGTCCTAACTCGCTGGTACCTTGTACCCGCTAGAGTGGCAAAATATTCACCTAATACCTCAGCTCTTTGTTTTCGAGGATGCCCAGAAATAGGCACATATTTACACATATGGTGGACGTGCCCAGTAATCCAAACCTTCTGGAAGGAAGTCTTCGTGATTGCATCTAAAATATTTAAAAAAATAATACAACCAGATCCATATTTAACTTTACTTAATCTAAAACCGGAATGGTTAACACTCTCTCAATTTAAACTTATGATCCAACTAATAACGGCTGCAAAACAAACAGTGGCCAAGGCATGGAAATCTCCTACATTGGTACTAGCAGAAACAATTCACAGAATGAATAATACAATGTCCCATGCTAAGATGGTAGCCATCGATCAAAATCAAATTCCAAAATTTGAAAAACTTTGGCATCCTTGGATAAAACAACAGTTCCTGTCAAACTTCAATGACTCTGTCCTGTTGCCACGGTAACAGATTAAATGACTTACAGAGACACCCATTCTAAGGCTTCAAAGAGAACTAAAAAGAATAATAAACTGACGAGCGGGACAACCTTGTGGACCATACCTCTACCTTTCAACCCTTTTTCTTCTTTCTCTTTCCTTTTCTCCACCTTACGATTAAAGCTCATTATCAGAATTTATTTGACCTATATACACTCTACTTGTAAACAATATGTATAGTAGGTATAAATCATTTAAATACCTACAAAAGTAACTAAGGAAATGATATATATCTTTAATTTAGGTTTACGTGAACCCAATGTTTAATATTTGAAATTTCATGATATTTACCTATATAAACCCTACTGTAAAACAATAAGCTTACTTTATAGATCCTTGTAAACTTACTTTATGTATCTTTATAACATTGTATACTCAATAAACTTCTTTTGACAAGGAAAAAATTGCATACCTGAAAAGCAAACATGATAAAACATAATAACAATAAAACATTGCAGAATAGAATACAGTAAAAAAGAGCAGAACAATAGAGAGAGAATAGAGAGAGAGAGAACAATAAAACAACAACTATTTTTTTTTATTTTATATTTTTGTTTGTGTTTTTTTTTTTTTTTTTTTTTTTTTACAATTTTTTTTGTAACTGTAACTTTTATAACTGTAACCGGTTCCAGGTTCGGGTCTCTCAAAATGCGATGGCATCTTGGGAGACCCTGTGAAAGTGTGCCTAGTCTGTGCAATGCTGTACCCTACGCTAATACTCAACTAGTGTATGGTAGCGTTCAAAACATTCACCAATGCAAAGACCAGGATTGTCAGGACAGGAGGGACAATAATAGCGGGTGTCACGCCTATATCCGCGCTTGCTGCAGACACAACATCTTTTTTGGGGGGGGGTTCGTTGGGTAGGGGTTCTCGGGAGGACATAAAGAAAATGCCTCTCATGCAGCCGACTGCATTTGGTTGGGGATGTGAATGGGGAAAGTACGGGCGCTGCAGAAGTGGTGGGTTCCCAATTAGGATTGGCGAATGCAGCAGGAAGGGCATTATGGGCACGACGGGCCTGTGTTTGTCTTTTTGGTGGCAGCGGAACACTACTTGTGCTTGCCACCTCACCAGCTTGAACTGCACTTATGGGACTCGCCATGTCAGAAAAGTGTTACTGCAGTGCTGGTTTGACTACGACCGGGGTGTACTAGGCCGCTGTCGCTTGCCAGTTGACCAAAACGCTACCAAAAAAACTGTTAGCGATCGCAGGGATCAGGCCTGACTCTGCAAACGCTGCAGTTATGTGGGCTGGGCTGGGCCGGGCAGAGGGGCAAAACGCAGGTGCTAGCAGGTATCTGGGCTGATCCCGCTAACACTGTGTTTTTGGGAACCCTAAACTGCTGGGGACGCTAGTATAGATCTGATTGGATCAGATATTGATCCGTTCAGATACTATACCACTAAGGGAGGTGTACGGTGCGTGCGTGGGTGTTAGCGCTACTGGCACTAACCTGACGCTGCCTGGGGCTGGTGCTTGCCAGTTCACCAAAACGCTACCAAAAAAAACTGTTAGCGATCGCAGGGATCAGGCCTGACTCTGTGAAAGCTGCAGTTATGCGTTTAGTGTTTTGTAAGTGACAGTGATCGATCGATACTGCACTTGGGTGGGCTGGGCCGGGCGGAGGGGCAAAACACAGGTGCTAGCAAGTATCTGGGCTGATCCTGCTAACACTGCGTTTTTGGGAACTCTAAACTGCTGGGGACGCTAGTATAGATCTGATCAGATCAGATATTGATCCGTACAGATACTATACCACTAAGGGAGGCGTATGCTGCGTGCGTGGGTGTTAGCGGTACTGGCGCTAATCTGACGCTGCCTGGGGAGACGCATATCACCGCCGGGCGATCAGGGGGCTAAACCTTTATTCGGTAATAAACGGCGGGTGCCCTGACACTATAAAAAATAAACGAACTAACCAGCGTCACCCGTTACAGTTATACGGTGATCAGTGGTGAAAGGGTTAACTAGGGGGCAATCATGGGGTTAAAACATTTATTAGGTAGTATATGGGGGTCCCTGTCGCTATAAAACACTGACGGCGAACCTAAATATTTACGCCCCTAACTAGCGTCACCAGCGACACTAATACAGCGATCAGAAAAATGATCGCTTAGCGACACTGGTGACGGGGGGTGATCAAGGGGTTAAAACTTTATTGGGGGGGGTTAGGGGGTATCCTAGACCTAAAGGGGGCTAATACTAACTGCCCTATCACAGTAACTGTCACAAACTGACACCATGCAGTAATCAGAAAAAAAAAAAAAACTGCTTGGTGTCAGTGTGACGGGGGGGGGGGGTGATCAGGGGGCGATCGGGGGGGGATCGGGGGGGATCGGGGGTGTAAAGTATGCCTGGCATATTCCACTGTAAGTGTATGTGTTGTGCAACTCACTCAGATGTCTTCTCTCCTCGGCGCCGGAACGGAAACTGCCGAGCCGAGGAGAGATGACATCACATCCTCTGCCTGTGTGTACTACACACAGGCAAGGGAGAATTCTCATTGGCTGGGAGCGATCGCGAGAGGGGGGCCATGAATGGATGGCCTCCCCCTCATCACTGAACGCTCCCAGACCAAAGCCGACCGCCTCGGGCACCGATTGTGCCCGAGGCGGTCGGACCCCCCACCCGCGGGAGGCAGATCACGTATGGGTACGTGATTCTGCCTGCCCATGCCATTCTGCTGTCGTATATTAGAGTGAGGCCGTCTGCAAGTGGTTAAGGAGTGGGCAAGGAAGCCGGGAAGTGTTTGTAACCCTAAAAAAATAGATCCTGTTCCTTTAAAGTATGTTATACAGCACAGTGCTTGTGCTGTGTAATTTGGCCCCATGTATCACCTGAAATACCTAGCTGATCCTGTCTGGTTCTGCCCTCCCCCTGTAAACTGACCATCATCATGGCTGCTGAGCCCTAACACTGTGGTCAGTTTACGTGCCTCCGTCATCCGCAGCTATCCTCTGTCCTCTCTGCTGTCTTCTCCCCCCTCCTCTCCCTGCCTGTCAGCTCCCCGATCCTCCCCTCATGATGATAGAATAACATTGTGTATAGTCTCCCCAATCCCCTCTGTTAGATAATATTATGTTCCCAAGTGTGTGTGTGATTAAAATTAAAAAAAGCCGCTGTGTACCCTATTCCATAGTGCCGATCAGCACTCACGTGACTGCCAGGCTCTCTCTACTTCTCCTCTCCTACTCTGGGCTGACATCAGCGGTAGTTCTCAACCCTTCCCACTGCAGCTGTCATCCTGGGAGAGGAGAGAGCCAGGCAGTCACGTGAGCGGCGATTGGCGCTATGGAATAAGGTACACAGCAGCGTTTTTTTTAAAATCACACACACCAGGGAACATAGCATTATGTAACAGAAGGAATTGGAGAGACTTTACAGGTGGCTTTACAACCATTTTAACAATCGATGACTCATCAGCCATCGGCGGGATTCCACACTGCAAGCTGAAATGTAAACAAAAGAATGCTGGTAATAGAAAATACTGAAAAAAACAGCATGACGCCCCCCCCCCCAATGCATACCAGACGCATATCACTTATCTATACCAGACTCCCCCAACCCAAAGCACCCTATGTTGATGGGGAGAAGGGCCTCTTCCCCACAACCCTGGGTTGCGTTTGTCAGGTTCTGTAGGCGGGAGACTTATTAGAATCTGGAAGCCCCCTTTAACAAGGGGGCCCCCAAATTCCAGTCCCCCTCCATGTGAATGAGTATGGGGTACTACCCCTACCCATTCATCAAAAAAGTGAATAAAGACAGTACACGATTTTTTGACAATTCCTTTATTAAAAAATCATGCCCCTTAGTCGGTGACATCATAAGGAGGCGGGGGTCACCCCCTGACATCATCAAGTGACTCCGCCCCTTAGCTATTTAAGAAATGTCAGATGGAGGAGCAGGCAGTCGGCGGGGAGCCTTCAGCGACGCCGGCGTTTTTCTTCCTTTTTTCTGGGAGCAGCGGACAGCATGATTGATGATGGATCTACACCGACATTTTTTTACATTTTTTATTATTTAAAGGTCAAAAACTCATGTAGAATTTTTATTCACTTTTTATACTTTTTTGTTTTTTTGATGAATGGGTAGGGGTACTATGTACAACATACTCATTCACATAGGGGAGGGGGTTGGCATCTGGGGGGCTTTCAGATTCCAATAAACCCCTCGTCCGCAGACCCATCAAAGTGGGGACAAGGTGCTTTGGGATTGGAGCCCCCTGCCCCAAAGCACTCCCCATGTTGAGGGCATGTGGTCTGGTATGGTTCAGGAGGGGGGGTTGCTCCCTCGTCCCCTCCCCCTTTCCTGGTCTGCCAGGCTACATGTTCGAATAAGGGTCTTGTATGGATTTTAGAGGGGACCCCATGCTGTATTTTTTTTTTTTTTTTTTAATTTTGGAGTGGGGGTTCCCCTTAAAATCCATACTAGTTCCGAAGAGCCTGGTATGTATTGGAGGGGGGGCCCCCACGTTGTTTTTTGCATTTTCTTTTGCCAGCATTCTCTTGTTTATATTTCAGCTCTCAGTGGGAAAGCCCACTGACAGCTGATCACTCATCAGTTGTTAAGGACGTGGGGGCCGGCTTCCCAGCCCGCTACTTAACAACCAGCCATTCTACACACAGAATTCGAATCAGTCGATCATTTTTCAACTGATCCGAATTCGAACAGTTTGGAAAATTTGGAATTCTTTAGAAAATTAATAAACGAAACTAAATTAAACAAAATGAAACAAATTCTGAAACAAATCAACGAAACAAAATTAGTAACATAATCTAGCCATAACAAAACTAAAATCATTGCACATGTCTAGTTGTCTACATAGCTGTATATCTGCAGTGTGAGATCTAGGGCTCTGCTGTCACTGACTGCTAGTCTTGGTAAATTTGAGAGTGAGATCTGGTGATGCTGTTAGGGCCCTTTCACACCTGCAGACCATTAAGGTCCGCCTGTCAGTTTTTTAGGCGGACCTGAACGGGCGCTCCATAGACCTCTATGGAGCAACGGATGTCAGCGATGACATGTCCACTGACACCCGACCCGCTCCGATCCGAAAAAGTGTGACGGAGGAAAACCCTATTTTTCCATCCGTCTGCGGATCGGATCGAATGAAAACGGACAGGCGGTCCGTAATCATCCGTTCCCCCCCATAGAGGAGAGCGGCACTCTGACAGGTCCGTCCCTGCACAGAGTGCAGAGACGGACTTGTCATCTGCCGGCTCAGCGGGGATCAACGGAGCAATCCCCGCTGAGCAAGCGGAGGAGTAAAAATGGATCTGCGCGTGTCAAAGGGGCCTATCTGTGATGTAAGATCAACTGCAGTTAGACCACAAGTGATACTCACCCTTCCAACTGTGGAAAGATGCAGCGGCTTTTGCAACGAAAGAGAAAGTGTTTTCTGCTGTGGAGGAATAAAGATGATTAACTCCACAGTTCCTGCAGCTACAAAGCTCAGTGAGGTTTTCTGCTTAGTTACCGATTGTTAGGAATACACAAATATTTTAATATCCAATGTCTGGTGTCTGTCACTTAAACAACCTTGCTTAAAACTATGTAGCTGCATAGAATTATATCTGATGTTCAGTATATTCGGGGGTGGGAGTGGGGAATAAAGCACCAAAGACAATTGCTTCATGTTGTGTCCTATTACGCGCAGGCTGCTGCTTCTTTTAAAGATCTTCCCTTCAATGCTTCCTTCATAGTCGCTGGATATTGCTCTGAGCGGCTGTTGAGTGCTGTGAGAGATAACAGCGGTCACTAGTGTGAAGATTTGTGCCGCTCACCTACCCCCTTCTGTCTTCTCCGAAATTCTGAGAGCTCACATTACAATTCTCATAAAATGCATCCCTTTCTGTTTCAATTTCATTTTATTTAAGTTTTTCAGATATGTAGTGCATAGGTTAGAGCTGAATGACAGGTTTCCACTAGACATGCGCAAAACAAAAAAAATTGTTTAGTTTTTTTTTCGTTTCTATTTGTTATTTACAGAAATTTGTTTAGTTAAGTTTGTTTAATTCATTTCATTTGTTTTTGGAATTTGTTTTGTTTATTTGAATTCAAATCAATTTTTTGAATTGCATTCAAATCAAATTCCCTTCAAATTCCATTCGAATTGTATTCAAATTGAATTCCATTCAAAATCAAATTTATTCTATTTGAAATTCGAATTTTGGAAGATGGTTATATTCTTTCTGTTCCAGTCTATGCTATTGTTTTTTCTATTCTATTCTTTTCTATTATATTCTATTCTTTTCTATTCTATTCAAATTCATTCTATTCAAAATTAGAAATTCGGAAGACGGTTATATTGTTATATTCTTTCGGTTCTATTCTATCCTTTTCTATTGTTCTTTTCTATTCTATTCTATTTTCTATCATATTATATTGTTTTCTATTATATTCTTTTATATTCTATTTTAATTCAAATTTATTTTATTCGAAGATGGTTATATTATTTCTATTCTATTCTATTCTATTCTATTCTATTGGTTTTTTTTTCTATTCTGTTATTTTATTTTCTATTCTGTTCTAATCTATTCTTTTCAATTCTATTAAAATTCAAATTTATTTTATTCGAATTTTGGGAAATGGTTATAGTCTTTTATTTTCTATTCTATTCTATTTGAAATTCAAATTTCAGAAGGGTGTTATATTCTTGTTTTTTTTTTCTATTCTATTTTTTTCTATTCTTTTATTTTGTATTCTGTTCTGTTTTACTCTATTATATTCAATTACTTACTATTCTATTCCTTTATTTTCTATTCTATTTTATTCTCCTTGGAAATTCAAATTCGATTCTAAAACTATTTCGAATTCAATTCTAAAACTATTCGAATTTGATTCTAAAACGATTTGAATTTGGTCTGAAATTTTGATTTGTTATTTCAGATTCGTTCAAATTCATTACTTTTGTAATTCAGAAATTCGGATACATCCGAATTTCTGAATAATTAAAAATTTGTCCGAATTTCAATTTAGGATGAAAGGAACTGCACATGTCTAGTCTTCATCACCCCTTCACTGAAGACAATGCATTGTGTAGGAATAGTAATATGAACTCTCTGAATGGTAGAGAGGACAGAAAACGAATGCAGCCATCACTAAGAATTGGTAAGCTGCAATGTAATAAATGTTTGCTTGGTTGTGATGTCAGGAACTCCCTGCAGACTCAGAACTGTCATTTAAGTGATACTTTTTAGTATTATCCTTCTCTCCTCCCCAGCTACTACATTAAAGGCTATGTAAGATGAGGGGGAAGGGAGCGGAGCTGGGCCAGCACAGAGCACAGACAGTAATGTGACACTCCTAGAAGAGGAAAAGGCTTTGACATGTACGGAGAAAATGGGTTATGCTAGATAACCTTCTGGTGTGTCAATTTCCTGGTAGTTTCAGAGACACATTGCAAGTCATTAGAAAATCATTTATGGAAGGTAAATATGTTGAAAGGAATATTTTAAAAAGCTATTTAAATTAGCATTAAAAAAGCTAATTTTCTGTGGAATTGCCTGCAATTGTTTAAGCTGCTCTTTAAGCAAAAAAAAAAAAAAAATATATATATATATACACATATACACATATATATATATATATATATATATATATATATATATACACACACACAGTGGGGACGAAAAGTATTCAGACCCCCTTAAATTTTTCACTCTTTGTTATATTGCAGCCATTTGCTAAAATCATTTAAGTTCATTTTTTTCCTCATTAAAGGGGTTGTAAAGGTAAAAAATTTTTCACCTTATTGCATTCTATGCATTAAGGTGAAAAAACTTTTGACAATACCGCCGCCCCCAGCCCCCCCGTTTTACTTACCTGACGCCTCAAATCTCCGCTGCTCGTTCTCGTCATCTCCATTGCAGCTCAGCCTGGTCGCTGATTGGCTGCAGTGGATGGATTGAAAGCAGCGCAGCCATTGGCTCGCGCTGCTGTCAATCACATCCGATGACGCGGCGCGCCGGGGGGGCGGGGCCGAGTGATACAGCGAGCGGCTATAGCCGCCGGCTGTATCACGGGAGCGCGCCCGCAAGCACTCACCACTATGCGAGGGAGCTCGCATTAAGGTGGTTAATGCTTGCGGGGAGGAGCTGAAACAGCCACCGAGGGACCCCAGAAGACCAGGTTCGGGGCCACTCTGTGCAGAACGAGCTGCACAGTGAAGGTAAGTATAACATGTTTGTTATTTTTCAAAAAAAAAAATTTTACCTTTACAACCCCTTTAATGTACACACAGCACCGCATATTGACAGAAAAACACAGAATTGTTGACATTTTTGCAGATTTATTAAAAAAGAAAAAAAACTGAAATATCACATGGTCCTAAGTATTCAGACCCTTTGCTCAGTATTTAGTAGAAGCACCCTTTTGATCTAATACAGCCATGGGTCTTTTTGGGAAAGATGCAACAAGTTTTTCACACCTGGATTTGGGGATCCTCTGTCATTCCTCCTTGCAGATCCTCTCCTGTTCTGTCAGGTTGGATGGTAAACGTTGGTGGACAGCCATTTTTAGGTCTCTCCAGAGATGATCATTTGGGTTTAAGTCAGGGCTCTGGCTGGGCTATTCAAGAACAGTCAGGGAGTTGTTGTGAAGCCACTCCTTCGTTATTTTAGCTGTGTGCTTAGGGTCATTATCTTGTTGGAAGGTAAACCTTTGGCCCAGTCTGAGGTCCTGAGCACTCTGGAGAAGGTTTTCGTCCAGGATAACCCTGTACTTGGCTGCATTCATCTTTCCCTTGATTGCAACCAGTCGTCCTGTCCCTGCAAATGAAAAACACCCCCACAGCATGATGCTGCCACCACCATGCTTCACTGTTGGGACTGTATTGGACAGGTGATGAGCAGTGCCTGGTTTTCTCCACACATAACGCTTAGAATTAAGGCCAAAAAGTTCTATCTTGGTCTCATCAGACCAGAGAATCTTATTTCTCACCATCTTGGAGTCCTTCAGGTGTTTTTTTAGCAAACTCCATGCAGGCTTTCATGTGTCTTGCACTGAGGAGAGGCTTCCGTGGGGCCACTCTGCCATAAAGCCCCGACTGGTGGAGGGCTGCAGTGATGGTTGACTTTCTACAACTTTCTCCCATCTCCCGACTGCATCTCTGGAGATCAGCCACAGTGATCTTTGGGTTCTTCTTTACCTCTCTCACCAAGGCTCTTCTCCCCCGATAGCTCAGTTTGGCCAGACGTCCAGCTCTAGGAAGGGTTCTGGTCATCCCAAACGTCTTACATTTAAGGATTATGGAGGCCACTGTGCTCTTAGAAACCTTAAGTGCAGCAGAATTTTTTTGTAACCTTGGCCAGATCTGTGCCTTGCCACAATTCTGTCTCTGAGCTCTTCAGGCAGTTCCTTTGACCTCATGATTCTCATTTGCTCTGACATGCACTGTGAGCTGTAAGGTCTTATATAGACAGGTGTGTGGCTTTCCTAATCAAGTCCAATCAGTATAATCAAACACAGCTGGACTCAAATGAAAGTGTAAAACAATCTCAAGGATGATCAGAAGAAATGGACAGCACCTGAGTTAAATATATGAGTGTCACAGCAAAGGGTCTGAATACTTAGGACCATGTGATATTTCAGTTTTTCTTTTCTAATAAACCTGCAAAAATGTCAACAATTCTGTGTTTTTCTGTCAATATGGGGTTCTGTGTGCACATTAATGAGGAAAAAAAGGAACTTAAATGATTTTAGCAAATGGATGCAATATAACAAAGAGTGAAAAATTTAAGGGGTTCTGAATACTTTCCGTCCCCACTGTATATTTATATATATAACCCACAATTCAGAAATAAATATGGCTGCTGAAGAAAGCTAATACAATATTTCATTTTACACTGTGTATCAGACAAATTTCCGGGGAATTATGTAATTATGTTGTAATACTTCACATGTACTGTTTCACTCCCTATCACTGGATTTCTGGGTTGTAAAATGAAGCAGAAGGATACAATATGTATACTGCTTGTACAACGTTGTTTTGCACATTCAATATTTAGTTAAGCTGTGTGTTTCCTCCATCACACGGTGTTCTGCAAAAAAAAGTAATTAGACACAATGACATCACTGTTCTCTAGTTCTCTCTGGAAACCAGATTTTAATTACCAACAGCTGGGTGCAGCCTGAAGTGTGATCAGTGCTGACATAGGAGTTCTACAAGGGTAACATCATCACCGGTCTAAAAAAAAAAAAAAAAATCTTTAAAGGAAACGTATA
The DNA here is from genome assembly GCF_042186555.1 of Aquarana catesbeiana. NCBI lineage: Eukaryota > Metazoa > Chordata > Amphibia > Anura > Ranidae > Aquarana > Aquarana catesbeiana. The sequence continues at coordinate 647,809,564 of NC_133327.1, forward strand.
GTGTTTTTGTATATGTTTTGTACTTTTGTATATACTTTCTTTCTTATTTATTTTATTTTTTTTAATTGTAGTTAAATATTGCTTATAATCAGATGCAGGCAGAATGTAGATCCTTAAGCTCCTAATTACATCTTTTTTTTTTTTTTTTTTTTTTATAAATCACTGTTATCTTTTTATTGAAAAAAATCATTTGTAAAATGCCATCATCCATCAAGTCATTGTATTTTCACAATTTATACACGTGGCAAGTACACCAATAAACATAAACATTCAAATTTTTTTCCCTTTTTTTCCCTTTCCCCCCATTTATCACCTCATTCCTCACCCCCCCTCCCTCCTCACACACCTCTTCCTCCCACGCACACACACCAACCAACCCTCACACTACCACTAATGCCCCGTACACACGGTCGGATTTTCCGATGGACATTGTCCGATCGGAGCGTGTTGTCGGAAATTCCGACCGTGTGTGGGCTCCATTGGACATTTTCCATCGGATTTTCCGACACACAAAGTTGGACAGCAGGAGATAAAATTTTCCGACAACAAAATCCGATCGCGTCAATTCCGACCGTGTGTGGCCTGTTCCGACGCACAAAGTGCCACGCATGCTCAAAAGAAATTCCGACACGGGACAGCTCGTTCTGGTAAACGTAGCGTTCGGAATGGATACAGCACTTTCGTCACGCTGCAATGTTCAAAATGGTTTAATACAGCGCACTGTCTTCTTCTTTATAATGTGACAAGAATTAAGTAGTTTTGATGCTCATATTCACACACACTTCTCACAAACTTCTTTCGTTACTATTTATCGGGATTCCCTCAATATATTTCGATTTCTCACATCTGACAACAACATTTTTTGTTATTTTTGGATTTTAATGTAGATTCTTTTTTTGTGTTTCTCTTTTTTATTTTTTTATTTTTTTTGGTGATTTTGATTTGTACTCCCGAAAATGTTTGTGTGTTTTTGGTGACAAGTTCCCACAACTCCACTAATATGTTGTTCTATTTAATCTGTAGGAGATTGTTTGGTGTTGTTGTCCCTTGTTAATTTCACATTGTACTTTAGAAATGTACCTGAATCGTCACCAACAAACTGTCCTTTTTGGATGAAAACACACACAGGAGAGTAGAATTTCCCTAAAAAAATTTTATTAAGGGCTCACAACTAAACAAAGAGGGAGGCAACGCTGGAGAAACTGCAGAAGTGGGTGAAGCCTTGGACCCCCAGGGCACACATCAATTATTTAAAAGCAAAATTGGTGGCCTGAGGAGTCCTTATCTAAGGGAGGGCAGTCTGGTCCAGAAGTCCCAGAGATCCGGAAAGCAGCAGATGACATCTGTGTCCCCAGGCTGTGGTCATACAAGAGACTGCATCTTCTGTCAGACCAGACTGAACCCAGGGCCATCACTCTTTGGTCTTCTTTCCACGCTTCCTTACAGGCTTTGGCTGTGGTGGTGGAGTTGTGGCAGCAGGAGGAGGAGGAGGATCGTCCCTCTCAATGACATCCGTCTTGTGTGTCAGTTCCCCACTCAACCCCTTACGAAGGACTTTATAAATCAGGTCCTCAGAGATCTTGCGTTGGCCCTCCTGCATGCCCTGCAATTTTGTGCCAGCCATGCAGGCAAAGGCCTCTTCAGGACTGGGGAAGGCTCTGAGGGACGCCGAAGCCTCCTGGATCAGCCTGTATGCTGAATCCTGCACGGGACTCGGAGTGGCCTTCCTGGCTCGTTTATATGGCAGGCGGAGGGACCTGAGACTCAGTCAGGCTGCGACTTGTCCCAGGCTTCTCTTGGCTGACACTTAGCCCCGCCTCCTCCTGGCTGTCACTAATCCCCGCCTCCTCCTGGCTGACACTAATAATCCCCGCCTCCTCCTGGCTGCCACATTCCACAGCCTCCTCCTGGCTTTGGTCTTCCTGTGTATGAAAAAGGGACATAGTTTTAGTTTTTTATTCATCAATCACACACAATTTTCACCTCCTGACTGCTGCAAATTGAATGTTAACAAATATAACAGACTATCCTTCTGAGCCCAGCAGTTTTCATTCTTTTCCCAATTTTGGGTGCCCACTACTGTCTATTGATATGTAAAGCACTTTTTTTAATCAGCAATTAGTGATCAATAATAACATCTAATAAACATCATTTATTTATTGACCAGAAATCTGTAGAAGAATGCTATACCTGACTCCAGCTGGGCTCCTCCATTTCTTCCTGGCTGGAAGGCCCAGGTTGGACATCGGAAGCCTCGGCTGGGGTGGAAGGAAGAGTGGAAGGAAGAGTGGAGAGGGATTCCCTGACTTCAGTGTGGTCTGACAGAAATCGCAGTCTCTCATAGTACCACAGCCTGGGGACATAAATGTCATCTGCTGCAGCTCCGGACCTCTGGGAATCCGTGACCTTCTTGCGCTCCCTAAGATACGTGCTCCTCAGGCCACCAATTTTAGCTTTTAAATAAGGGATGGTTGCTGTGGGGACCACCGGCTTCACCAACTCCAGCAGTTTCTCCAGCGCTGCCTGCCTCTTCTGTTTGTGGTTATAGTGGGGGTGTCTCACTTGCCACAGACAGGGCAGCTCCCTGTACTTGTCTATGAACAGGGGCAGGAAATTGTGGTCGTTGAACCCATCCATTTTCTCTGCAAGACACAACACAAGACAAACCCTAATGTCAGGCCAAACTCCCCTAATCTTGTTACAATATAGGCTTCCATTTCGAAGCAGTATAGGCCCAAGTTTAGATCCTACCTTCGTTAGCACGATCGGCGTCTCCGATGCTCCTTCCTCCGCTCACAGATCGTACGTAAGACGCGCGTTACGATTTATACACACTGCGCATGCGTATAACTCCGCCCGCCCCTGACGTTCTTTCTAGTCTAGTCCCCGCCCCTTTTCGTACGGCGCAGTGGAGGAAGAGCACATGGCGGAGAGACAGCAGGATAGTGCTAAGTACAGCAACGAGGAGGAGGAGGAGGAGGAAAGGCTGGAGCCTGAAACGTCCCGATCCAGAAGGAGATTAAAGGACTCAAATATGTCCTTTGGGGAGATGTTGGAGATGGTGGACATCCTGAAGAAGGCCGACTATGATGGAAAGTATGGGCCTTACCCCAACCCCAATGTCAGAAAGGCCAAGATCATGGCGAAAGTGGTCAGGAGTCTGCACCGGAAATTCGGGGTACGACGATCGAAAGATCAGCTCAGGAAGCGGTGGTCGGACCTGAAATTACGAGAACATGAGCAGTACAGAAAGATCCGGAGAGTGCTGTAAAAAAGTAAGTAGTTGTGCTGTGTTCCTATTCTTTTTGTGTTTATTACGTTTGTGCTGCTCCATGTGCTTTTAGGAACTGTTGTACAGTTTAAAATGGCAACTTTCATGTTCATGGGCACATTATTCGTTCGGATCACACATTGTTATTTCGGACGATAAAATACCATTGTTTAGGCCATATGCATTTGGCCACCATTTTGACGCCCTATACTTGTCTTCAAAGAATTGAGTTGTGTAGATGGCTTTGTTACTAGAATGAAATGCAAACTAGATTGTGTGTAAGGAGAGGACACTCAGCAGCTGTTTTCACATCTTGACACTGGAGCACTAGTGTGGGACACAAGAACACCATTTTTATTAGGGGGGGCCACACAGGTGCTCCAGTGTATACTATAGGGGGGGCTACATCTGTGAAGCTTTTACCAAACAGGTAAAGTATTGCAGCTTGACAAAGGACACTAAAAAAGCTACATCTTGGAACTCGGCTAAAATAGACAATTGTACCCCACTTCCAAGCAATGTTTCATCTTTCTAGTTCTGCCATTAAATATCTGTGTGCTAATTATACCATTTTTGTTTTACATAGGGGAGAAAAGACTCGGAGGACACCCCTCATCCGAGGAGACCAGAGCCCCCCCCCCCCCCTGGAAGAAGGGGAAATCCCCCCAACACAAGAAGCTGAGCAGGAGGAAGAAGACGTGGTGGAAGTAGTTACCACAACAGGTGAGTGTCTGCGACCACAGGCTCAGATAAGAGATGGATGGCGGCATTTTTTTGCAAACCTAATTTATTTTGGGTTTCCTCTCTTTTTAGGTGATCGTGAGGTTGTGGATCCAGATCCTTTCACATCCGAAAGTGCCCAGATCCTGATTGGGGAGATCATGGGGTGTAATTTATAATTGGAAAACATCAAGCAAAACATCAATGATGTTATTCCAAAATATAAAAACATCATTGATGTTTTGGGGCGAGTTTAAAGCCCCTCCAAATCACTTTCTTCTTTTGTCTGCTACAATGTGCGAAATGTTTTTGTGATTTTTCCCAAAGCCAAATTTGGAGGATGCACACAGTGTGTCAACATGTGCTATCTGCCATCACGGGAGATCAATGGACGTGTTTTGGGGGTGCAACCCCTTCCTCAATAATAAAGTAGCGGTGAGGAAGGGCTTTCTCCCCCAAAACACATCCCTTGATCCCCCCTGATGGCAGATAGCACATGTTGACATTGGGAAATTTGTGTGCATCTTCCAAATTTGGCTTTTCCTGGGGTGATTTCCCCCCATCTGAACGCTATATCAAACACAGTTCCTAAATACTCATGTCTGATATTGCCTTCCAGTTCTACCAAATGTGAACTTTGTAAGATCAAGATTTGTGTCTTGTTGGTTTTACACAGGCCTGTTTTCTATAAAATGCACATTTTGATTTTGGATAATGACACCACAAAAATTGTTATACAACAAACATGTTGGTTTGTCAGAAAAACCTTTGGTAAATGCACATGTGATTGTGCAGGTATTAAAAAGATTGTTCATCAAGAATGTGTGGATTATTGTCTCAACGCTACAACACTTTTGGGGTGATGTAATTGTTGTTTTATGAGAAAATGGGGGTAATTTCCTAAGGGCAAATCCTCTTTGCACTACAAGTGCTGTTTCAGTGCAGTTGCAAGTGCACTTGTAGTGAAAAGTGTCTTTGCATTTAGTAAATAACAGCCAACAGTGCTTTGTATAAGGTTACACAATCACGACATTTTCTGCACTCCACACATTTCTGTCAGGGTCAGCTAAAACAAACACAAGCAGTAAATGTCCACAAAGAAGAGCCTGGGGGGAGATGCCTGTCGAGAACTTGAGGTCCTGCAGGCTTCTCCCTGTGGCCAAATACCGCAAGGTAGCGACCAACCTCTGCTCCGGAGTGATGGCTTGCCTCATGCAGGTATCCTGCCTGCTGATATAGGGGGTCAGCGAAGCCAACAAACGGTGAAATACGGGGTCCGTCATCCTGAGAAAGTTCTTGAAATCATCAGGATTATTCTCACGGAGCAAAGGCATATGAGAGAACTGGTCACGCTGAAGCAACCAATTCTTGGTCCATGAACTCCTCCCCACCCTGTTCATGGACTGGACTTGTGTCAAGGTCAGGACCCCAACACCAAGCCCCCGCACAGCACTAACTGTACGAGGAGTACCCATACGAAACATGGCTAGAAAACGGTCGGCTGCTCAGAACGAAGTAACAGAACGCACTGAAGAACAGCAAGGCCTGTGAAGAGCGACCTGAAAAACAGCAACGAGCAGGCAAGATCACACAGAAAACTCCGATACGAACTGACTGCACGCACTGAAGAGCAGATACAAACCCACAAGCACAAACTGAATGTCAGAAAACGATCTGAAAGCCACGAGTCTGAAAAAGCGCGAATCGTCTCTCACCAAACTTTTACTAACACGAGGTTAGCAAAAGGAGCCCAAAGGGTGCCGCGCTTGGTTCTGAACCGGCCTTTTCTAGTTTCGTCGTACGTGGTGTACGTCACCGCGTTGTTGGCGATTGGAAATTCCGACAACTTTGTGCGACCGTGTGTAGGCAAAACAAGTTTGAGCCAACATCCGTCGGAAAAAATCCTAGGATTTTGTTGTCGGAATGTCCGAACAAAGTCCGACCGTGTGTACGGGGCATAACATCCTAACCAACTTCCATTCTAGCATCTTCTGAAATCAACCATAACTTCTATATTTTTTCAAATTTCTTGTAGTTACCCCTCTTCTTATAAATATACTTCTCCTTACCAATCATCTCCCTTACTTCTTTCACCCATTCTACTACCGTCGGGGGATCTTTTGTCTGTCATTTCCGTGCAATAAGTTTTTTACCTTGAAACAAACATCTAATTATTGCAGTCTGTGTGTCCCTTAAAATTCCTTTTTCCTCCATCAGGCCCATTAGACAGGTCCTGGCCTCCATGCCCAACGACGTACAAAACACAGAGTTTATTTTATCCATAATGCCCTTCCAGTACCTGTGCAGCTTGGGGCATCGCCAGAACATGTGTACCAAGTCACCCCTCCCATCCCCGCACCTTTGACACATAACATCAGGCTTCTTTCCAAACCTAAACAACTTCAAGGGTGTATAATATCCTAATTACATCTTTAATAGTTTTTCCTTACCGCCTTTTGTTTACAGAGCTCAATAGCTCAAGTGGAAATTCATACATACACACACATACATGAATGAGTCAGAGCACTGACTCCTCCTTCTCTCTCCAAATGCCTCTGTCTAAAGCTGGCTATATAGTAGTAGAATTTAATTTCAAATTTTTCACTTTAACCACATCTCTGTCATATGGCATCCTTCAGAACAAGCCAATCGTCACCGCATCTTCGATCATGGTATAGAGCCTATGTGGTAGGCTCTTTACCAAGTTATTAACTGTGTCCAATCACAGCTGATCACAGCGTAACTAGGAAGTGCCGGTTATCGGCATTCCTCTATTTATACTGACAGACCATGAGTAGAGGAGAGCCGATAAGCGGCTCTTCTGACAGGGGGATCTGCACTGATAATCAGTGAAGTGATTGTCAGTGCAGCCCCATCAGCGATGCCCACAAGTGATGCCCACCAGTGATGCCCACTAGTGCCCAACAGTGATGTCCACCAGAGCCCACCAGTGATACCAATCAGTGCCCATCAATGATGCCTTTCAGTGCACATCAATAATGCCTGTCAGTGCCTCCTCATCAATGCGGCATATAAGTGCCCATCTGTGCCAACCTTCAGTGCCCATCATTGCCCATTAGTGCTGCCTATCAGTGCCCATCATTACCTCCTATCAGTGCTGATCAGTGCCGCCTACCAGTGCCCATCATTGCCACCTATCAGTACCCATAAAGGCTGCCTATCAGTGCCATCAGTGTCACCTATCAGTGCCCATCAGTGCTGCCCATCAGTGCCCTTCAGTGCAGCATATCAATACTTCCTATCAGTGCCCATCAGTGCTGCATTTTAGTGCCTCCTCATCAGTGCCCATCAGTGCCGCCTCATTAGTGCCCATCAGTGCAGCCTCATCAGTGCCTATCAGTGAAGTCTCATCAGTGCCCATCAGTGAAGAAGAAAACATACTTAATTACAAACGTTTCAAACAGAAATGAAGAAAAAAAAATTTTTTCAAAATTTTTGCTCTTTTTTAATTTGTTTAGCAAAAAAAAATTAAAAAACTGGTCATTAAATGCCACTAAAAGAAGGCGCTATCTATCTAAAAAAAATGGTAAAAGTTTTGTTTGGGTACAGTGTTGCATGAACGTGCAATTGTCATTCAAAATGCGACAGCGCTGAAAGCTGAAAATTGGCCCAAGCATGAAGGGCTGAAGGGGGTGAAAGTATCCAGTATTGAAGTGGTTAAGAACGTTCAACCACAGTGGGGTCACATTCAACCACAGCGATGAGACAATTCAAAGAGGGAAGATGGAAATTTTTCTTGAACAAACTAAATTCTAACTGTCAACATGGCTTTTGTTCAGGAAATCATATTCATTTGAAAATTAAATGTTAAAAGCAAAAAAAAAAATCTTAAGTGCTTAATAATAGCATTCTGCAAGTCATCGAATGTACTGATAATGTCTGTAGAAATATTCATACGAACGTTCATTTAAAAATCTACTAGTATATGGCCAGTTTAAAGCAGCCTTTCTCAACCAGGCTTCCATGGAACCCTGGGGTTGCTAGGTTCTCCTTGAGCAGTGAGCAATGGCTAATTTATCTCCTACCTACCACTGACCACTAATGCAAGACAGCACTGCTATAATAATCATCACTAATGTAGGGAAACCACAATTATTGTTGTCTGCATTCCTTTTCGATTATTATTGTTTCAAGGTTAACTGAAAATGTTGTTGTACAGAGTAAGAGGGCGTAAAAGATGATCTGTCTTGAGTGTCAAATATGCTAGGTATGCCTTATTGTTTGTTCTTTTTTTTACATTTTTTTTTAACTTTAAATCTTTGTTAGGGTTATAAGAAAAGAATACAAAGTGGGCGCACGAGCGCTCTAGTTGTAAAGGCAAAACAAAAATCATACAACTACATTGTGAGTATACAATGATATTCACTAGGGATGGGCGAACGGTTCGGCCCGAGCATAAGTTCGGGCCAAACTTTTGTTGTTCGGTGAACATCTGACCAAACGGTCTTTCGACCGTTTGTTCGGCCCCCTGAACCGACCACAATGCATTGCGGCGCTGAACAGTGCATTGCAAGCCCTGATTGGCTGAGACAGTGAAAGCTTCAGCCAATCAGGGCACAGTGCACTGTCAGAGTCATGATTGGACACTGTCATCATGACTTTATCCAATCATGGCTCATTCCCGCCCCACAGTATAAAAGTATTCTTTCAATGGCAGCCATTTTCAGTGCGATTTCGGCGTGGAGAGAGATAGAACAGGGCTCTGTTCAGTGCTATTAGATAGTGTGCTATACTATGCTATTTTGCTTCAATTGTCAGTGTAGAACATTAGTTTTGTGTCAGTCTAGGGATAGTGTGAGTGTAGTGAGGAGGACCATCATTCAGCTTTGCATAGTGTGCAGCTAGAGTAGGGACAGCTCAGGTAGTTTCAGTGTAGTGTAGTGAGACTGTGTCAGTAATCTTTACATTAGTGTATAGCTAGAATAGGGGCAGTTCAGATAGCGTCAGTGTAGTGACAGTTGAACACCATCTATTTGATTGCGTTATTGCCAGTTTAACACCATTTACTTCTGTGTGTGTTACTGCCAGTTTAACGCCATTTACTTCTGTGTGCGTTACTGCCAGTTTAACGACATATAGTTTTGTGTGCGTTACTGCCAGTTTAACGCCATATAGTTCTCTGTGCGTTACTGCCAGTTTAACGCCATGTAGTTCTGTGTGGGTTACTGCCAGTTTAACGCCATATAGTTCTGTGTGCGTTACTGCCAGTTTAACGCCATATAGTTTTGTGTGCGTTACTGCCAGTTTAACGCATCATAGTGTTGTGTGCATTACTGCCAGTTTAACGCCCTATAGTTCTGTGTGCATTACTGCCAGTTTAACGCCATATAGTTCTGTGTGCGTTACTACCAGTTTAACGCCATAAAGTTCTGTGTGCATTACTGTCAATTTAACGCCATATAGTTTTGTGTGCGTTACTGTCAGTTAAATGCCATATAGTTCTGTGTGCGTTACTGCCAGTTTAACGCCATATAGTTTTGTGCGTTACTGCCAGTTTAACGCCATTTACTTCTGTGTGCGTTACTGCCAGTTTAATGCCATATAGTTCTGTGTGCGTTACTGCCAGTTTAACGCCATATTGTTTTGTGTGCGTTACTGCCACTTTAACGCCATATAGTTCTGTGTACGTTGCTGCCAGTTTAACGCCATATAGTTCTGTGTGCGTTACTGCCAATTTAACGCCATATAGTTTTGTGTGCGTTACTGCCAATTAAACCCATATAGTTCTGCGTGCATTACTGCCAGTTTAACGCCATATAGTTTTGTGCGTTACTGCCAGTTTAACGCCATAAAGTTTTGTGCATTACTGCCAGTTTAACGCCATAAAGTTTTGTGCATTACTGCCAGTTTAACGCCATTTACTTCTATGTGTGCTACTATCAGTTTAAAGCCATATAGTTCTGTGTGTGTTACTGCCAGTTAAACGCCATATAGTTCTGTGTGCGTTACTGCCAGTTTAACGCCATATAGTTCTGTGTGCGTTACTGCCAGTTTAACGCCATATAGTTCTGTGTGCGTTACTGCCAGTTTAACGACATATAGTTTTGTGTGCGTTACTGCCAGTTTAACGCCGTATAGTTTGGCACATTATATTGCAGTATATTATAGTGTATCCGTGAAGTGTGTCTGTGTAGTGTGAATACTCAAATTAAAGTGCACGAAACACCTCTTTACATTGATTAAAGTGCATCTACGTACAGATTTCAACTTCTTCTTTACATTCACTTATAAGCGTGGCCCACTCCCTCCCAATAATGTCTGGGAGGACAACAAGGAGAGGCAGATGTTTCCTTGGCACTGTAAGGGGGCCAGCAACAAATGTGTCCACGGGCAAAGGTGGACATTGTGGTCAGTCCTCAGGCAGGGCATCTTTTCCTCTGTTTAGTGAGTTTACCTGTGCTATCCAGCCACAGCATGCAGAGGAGGTTGTGGACTGGCTTACTAAACCTTCCTCATCCTCCTCATCCTCTGTCATGCAAGCAGAGACAAGTGTGCAGTCCCCTGCAGTTGCCAGAGTGGATAAACCTGCCTCTTTGTCCACACCTATTCCTGCTATAGCCCCAACATCAGCCATTGAGGAGTCAGCTGAGTTATTTGATCACAGCGTCAGCCACTTGCTCCTTGATGATGCCCAGCCATTACTGGATTCAGATGTTGGTTCTGAGGTTGAGGATGACAGGAACATGAGCCTAGGGAGAGGGAGGAACACTGGTAGACAAATTGGCATTCATGTTTCCCAAGCCGCAGCGTATTGCCAAGTTGTCTCCAGTGGTAATGATGAAGATGGAGGAAATGGAGATGATGATGATGGGGTCACTGATGCGACTTGGGTGCCAGATAGAGCAAAGGAGGAAACTGAAATTGAGCCGACACAACCCCAAAGAGGCCATCATCAAGAAAGAGTAGAAAGCAGCCACCCTATTCCATCACATTCTGCAGCTGTTATCTCCCGGCCCACTCCCCAAAGCTCAGCTGTCTGGGCCTTTTTCAGCACATCTGCAGCAGATCACACTGTTGCTATCTGCAAACTGTGTCTCAGGCACATCAAACGTGGCAAAAACACCAACCATTTGGGTACCACATGCTTAACAAGGCATTTAAGGTCCAACCACTCAGCCCTTTGGCAAGAGCACCTAAAAGCCACAGAAAAGGGCACAAATCTGTCCCTCCTCCTCCTCCTTATCCACTTCAGTCTGCCTCTGTCATACTGAGTCATTACCTCTCAACAGCCTCCACTGACAGGGATGATGGTATAACACAGGGTGTCCCAGGCAGGGCCGCCATCAGGGGGGTACAGCATATACATATGTAAGGGGCCCGGGTGTCCTGAGGCCTACGAAGCCTAGGCCCTCAAGTTTGCACCTCCCCTTTGTTCTTTTCCACCCACTACCTTTGTTCTTTTCCACCCACTACATTAGTCCCGACTTCTGACTCCCAGCCAGTGGTGTAGCGTGCAGGGGTAGCTGGATCGCTCGAGGGGTGTCAGTGGTTCCATCCACCTGCTCCTCTCCTCCCCCTCCTTTGATAGCCGCTCCCTCCTCCTGACCATCCTTGGTCTCAGTGTGCGGTGACAGGCGGTTCGAGAGATGTGGCTGTCCTGGAAGGAGAGGATCCCCACGCTGCTCCTTCCCCTCCAGCATGCCTGAGCTTCTTACACACATCCCTACTCCCACCCCTCTCTCCCTGCCTGTATGCTGCTGCGTCTGTGAAGGAGATGAGGGGACGGGAAGATTAAACAATCCGAAAGTCACATTGAGAGAAGCCGCTGACTGAGAGCCTCCAAGTGAGTGAGCATTGTGACCAGACCCTGACCCCTCTCTATCTCTCCCCCTGCCCCCCACTCTCTCCCCCTGCCCCCTCTCTCTACCTCTCCCCCCTCTCTCGCCCCCCTCTCTCTCCCCTCTCTCTCTCCCTGCCCCCCTCTCTCCATTGCCCCTCTCTTTCTCCTTCTCTCTCTCCATGCCAGCACTGGAAATAGCTTTACCCCAGTCTGTTTAATAAACCCCTTCCTTCTCATCATCTACCTATAGATATGATGTATAATAGTATAACAGAGTTACTTTATTAGCTTTATCCAATTCAAGTGGCATTAAATTCCAAAGCAAACATTTATTTTATTGCAGCTTTCCATTTTTTAGATGTGGTGGCCGCATTTGTGGTTTTTATTTACAATTGTTAGTTGGAGGCAGAATAAGCTTCTCTGATAGGGAAAAGTTTTAGGGATTGCCTAAAAGTGGATAATGTAACAGATAGCTGGACAAATTGGGGTAGGGAATTCCAAAGCATGAGAGAGGCTTGGGAGAAGTCTTGGAGGCAAGCATGGGAGGAGATGACAAGTGAACTAGAGAGCAGAAGGTCTTGGGAGGAACGAAGAGAATGATTTGGTTGGTGTTTTGAGACTAGGTTAGTGATGTAGCTGGGGGCCGAGTTGTCAATAGCTCTCTAAGTTGTTAGTATTTTGAATTGAATCTGTTGGGTAAGTGGCGGCCAGTGGAGGGATTGGCAGAGAGGGGTAGCAGACACTGAGTGGTTTGTAAGATGAATGAGTCTGGCAGCAGAATTCATGATGGACTGAATAGGGGACAGCTTATTTAAAGGTAAGCCAATGAGGAGGAAGTTGCAGTAGTCGAGGCGAGAGATATAGAAATGATATTGAAAGCCATGGGAGACGATCAGCTGACCCAGGAAGGAGGTGTAGCTTGACAATAGGAGAAGTCCAAGAACAGAACCTTGGGAGACCCCGACGGAGAAAGGAAAAGGAAAGGAAGGAGTAAAATTGTAAGTGACACCAAAGGTGCCATAGGGTGGTTAGGATGAGAGCCAAAAAAAAGCACAGTCACGGAGATCAAAGGAGGAGGAGGGGGTGGTCAATCCTCTGGACCTTAGACAAGTGAAGCATGGGGGAGAAGACACTGCTGGGGAGCAGTCTATCTGCACTTAGGAGCTGAGGATTGGGTAAATAAATCTTCTTTTCCATGCATCCTATACCTAAATGAGCAGCTCCACTGCATGTTTATTTGCCAAGGTGACTGTGGCGTCCCCATCCTGCTGTTCCCAGACCATTGCTTTCACCACTTTGTCATTAAATGTGAGAGAAGGTTGGGCTTTCACTCGTTCTTGTAAGGTGCGCTGAATGGGGATGGCACTTACTCCTCCACAGCGACAAGGTATCGAAGCCGTTTTCAGTACAGAAAACTGCCACAGATCCCCACCAGGTCAGATGTGGTTTATAGGATGTGACCTCAAATCCCTCTCTCTGCTCATAAGAGTGGAGTCTGTACAGCCCTACCACTCCTTCCTGCACTCAGCCAGGCAGGAGGTGGGGATGAGCAGAGAAATAAGGAGTATGCAGCTCCAACCATACTGTTCTGTGCTGTGTCTGTCACAGACACAGTACAGAATAGGGAGGAGATCAGTCCTAATTTACAAAGAAACCTGTACCCCTTTTGTTATTTAGGAGCAGTATCTGCTCCATTTTCTAAGTTCTTCCCCCATTGTGTGTAGGGAATAGGGCTCTTGGGTGATATAGTTCTGGATGCTTGCCTGTACCAGTAGGGATTGAGCTCCTAGTGGCCACCCTAGAAAGAATTTGACAATCCAAACTTCACAAGGGGCATTACAAATTGTGTCTTGCTACCGGAACAAATTAAATTGAAAAAAAAAATGCTGAAGCATAATCTAGTGGGTGAGAATGAGGTTTGGGAAAGGGGGTACATGTGGATAATAACTAAACCTACATTTGAAATGTTTTGTAAATGCAGGCTGATTGTAATGTGCTTTAGACTAGCATTAAAAAGACAGATAAATCCCCATAAACCATTTTGGATTTTTAATGCAATAAATGGACATTATGCATTATCTTCCATGTCAGCATTGTAGGCAATGGGCTTTGGCACCCCAGCTCTGTATAAAAGGATTCCTGGAAAATATTTAACAATTATAAGAAGACATCTATTATATAATGACCACAGGGGCTTTAGCCAATATTCTTTTTCATTTCTTGACTTTAGAGTTATTTTAGGAACAGTGAATGGACAAAGATACAGTCATAAGAAACATTTTTATCATCCTCCTTTATTTTACTCTATATCCTTTCGACTTTAGATCCTTTATTATTACATTGTACAGGATGTCTGAGAAAAGGGAATCTCACATACATACCGGGTTTTGTGTTAATAATCCTCTAACATACTATTGTGTGCAGTTCCTTTGATATTTACTTTCTAATGCTTTTCTCTTTTCTGTAATGAAGACATCAGACTTTTAGCACAGGCAGATAAATAAATGAAGCTCTGGTTTTGTCACATATATCTTGAAACAGCTGGTGACCACTTATACTAATCAACACAGCTTCACAGGATCCAAACAGGGACGTTTACAGTGATAAAGAGTGCCATGGAAATCACATCTTACCAATCCTTATCTAAAAATAAAAAAGGAAAGCAACGTGCTGCTTTGTAAAACCTTGTATTACAATGTACAGTTGAACAGTTTTATCAGATGGAATTTGTTAACATGGAATGGAATAGAAATGTATGTATATATGCAAACATTATGTTTTTGGAGCATTGCGCTGCGCAGGTATGCTTGCTCTATAAATAGATAAAATTTGTTTTATTAGTCTATTGTTCTTCCTTCCATTCCATTCTTTCTTTCTTTCTTTCTCTTTCTTTCTTTTCTTCCTTCCTTCCTTTTTCTCTTTCTCTCGCCCTCCCTCCTTTCTCATTTTCTCTATCCTTCCTTCATTTCTCTCTTTCTCTTTTCCTCCCTCCTTTCTCTCTTCCTCCCCCTTTCTATCTCCCTCTCTCTCCCTCCCTCCTTTCTTTCTCCCTCTCTCTCCCCCTCCCTCCCTTCTTTTTTGTCTGTCTTTATTTTTTTCCAAAATTGGACCTCCCTCTGCTTTCCTCTCTTCTTTCCTTCCACCCCTTTTGTTTCCCTATTTCCCCATCATTCCAATACCCTTCCTTCCTTCCTTCCTTCCTTCTTTCCTTCCTTCCTTCCTTCCTTCCTTCCTTCCTTCCTTCCTTCCTTCCTTCCTTCCTTCCTTCCTTCCTTCCTTCCTTCCTTCCTTCCTTCCTTCCCTCTTCTCTTTACTTCTTTCTTTCTTTCTTTCTTTCTTTCTTTCTTTCTTTCTTTCTTTCTTTCTTTCTTTCTTTCTTTCTTTCTTTCTTTCTTTCTTTCTTTCTTTCTTTCTTCCTCCCTCTGCTTTTTCCTCTCTGCTTTCATTCCACCCCTTTTGTTCTCCTATCTCACCATCACTCCAATACTCACCCATCTTCCCTTCCTTCCTTCTTTCCTTCCTTACACCCTTTCTTGAAAGCATCTGCAGTGAATATGTGTCAGGGCTGGGGTTAGCCCTTCCTTCTCAGAGCAGGCCGTTCAGCTGTCGGTTAATTGCCAGCTCTAATCTTTCCATAGTGACTCACCTGGTGATGATATCCTGCTTGTCAGTCCTGCTGGCTACTTAAGATGTTCAGTCCAGATCCTGTCTGCCTTCGCCTGGTCAACATATCAGAGACTTGCTTGGCTGACGTCCCTTCTGGTTCCTGATCCTGCTTGCTGTTCCACTACGCTGATTCTCCGGTTTCCTGATTTCCTGGCTTGTCCTGAAGTACGCAGATCCCTGGCTCCCTGACGTCCTGGCTTGTCTGACTATCCTTTCCGGTTAGTGAACTCTGGCTATGTTATGACTACGTTTGCTCTGTTTACTTTTTACTATTATTATTAAACTAGTGTGGTTTTTACTGCACTTCTGTCTCGGTTTGATTCATGGTTTCTGACAATATGTCACCAATAATTCTTCCCCTTACCCTCTTATTTTTCTTTTCTTTTTCCTTCCACTCCTTTGTTTCTCTGTTTACCCATAACTCCAACACTCTTTCTTTCTTCCAACTTTTTCTTCCTTTAATCCCTTTTTCAGTTTTTTAATCCTTCCTGCCTTCATTCCTTGTTTGTTTCCTGAAACCATCTACAGTTTTTATGACACCAACAATTTCACATTCTTCTCCTTTCCTCTCTTCCTTCCTTCCCTCACTCACCACATCACTCCAACATTCTCTTTTTTTTCCTTCCCACTTTACTTTCTTCCTCTCCTCCTTTCTTTCTTCTGTCCCTCTTCCCTTACTTCCCCTCTTTATTCATTCCTCCTTTCCTTCCTCTTTTCTTCCCTTCCTTCCTGCTGTCTCTCCCCTTTTTTATCTTTTCTTTTTTTCCCATGTATTTTTCCTTTTCATTTCTTTTCTTTTCCCTTTTCTTTTCTTTACACTCATTTTGTTTGTTTACCCATAACTCCAACACTTTTTCTTCCTTCCTTCAACCTCTCTTTGTGTTTTTTTTTATCATTCCCCCTTTGTTTTCTGAAAGCATCTGCAGTGTTTATGTCACCAACAATTGCACATTCTTCTCTTTTCCTCTCTTCCTTCCTTCTTTCACTCACCACATCACTCACACAACATTCTCTTCTTTTTTTCTTTACCACTTTACTTCCCTCCTCTCTTCCTTTCTTTCTTCTGTCCCTCTTCCCTTTCTTCCTCTCTTCATTCATTCCCTCTTTCCTTCCCTACCTTACTTCTGTCTTTCATTTCTTTTTGTTTTTTTTCCCCCATTTCTTTCCCTTTGGTATTTCTTTTCCCTTTTAATTTGTTTTGTTTTTGTTTTTAGTTTTTTTCCCCATTTCTTTTCCCTTTTCTTTTTTTTTTCTGTTTTTCTTTTTCCTTTTCTTTTCCCTTCTTCTCTCCATTTTTTCACTTGTGTTTCCCCTTTAGCCCCCCCCCCCCATTCAGTACTCCTTCTTTCCTCCCTTCTTTCCGATACTCCTTATTTCCTTCCTTCTTCCATTATGTTGCCTTCCTTCCCTTCTTTCCTCCCTTCTCCCGCACTTTATTTCCCTCTCCCTTCCTTTCTTGCTCGTCTTATTAGTGTGTCTCGGTCTGCATCCCTTGTAAATAAGATACTGACAACATCTGCAGATACAATTAAAATATTTATGACAGCAAACCTAATCAGACTTGTTGATAAGCGACTCTCTGAGTTTACACATTATGATTTTTTAATGATGTTTTAGAGAAATGCTACCAAACAGTTTTTTCTTTTTCTCTATTGAAATGATCTTGTTGTTACGTACCTGAAACCATTAACAGAAGTGTCTTCAACTAGAAGACGACCATTTATTATGTCGTGACCTGCTAACTCATTAGTGATGGAGAGCGGAGAACAGCCATTGTCTGAAATGTCAAAAATAATAGCTGCTTATAAAGAGCGCATTCCACTACATTATTTTAAGTTCATTCAAATAAAGGACACTTCATTGTATTTTTTTTTTTAATTGTTTTTTCCTAGACAGAATCATGTCTTGGTGAGATGATATAAATTATATCTATATATATATATATATATAGATATATATATCTAGATAGATAGATAGATAGATAGATAGATAGATAGATAGATAGATAGATAGATAGATAGATAGATAGATAGATACCGTATTTATCGGCGTATAACACCCCAAGTTTAGGAGAGAATTTTAAGGGAAAAAACTTTTAGGAGGGAAGTTTAAGGAAAAGAAACTTACATTAAAATGCCCATCAATGCAGCCTCATCAGTGTTCATCTGCAGCCTTGTCAGTGTCATTGCAGCCTTTTCAGTGTCAGTGCAGCCTTGACCCAGTGTCCATTGCAGCCTTGTCAGTGCAGCTTTGCCCCAGTGCAGTCTTGTCAGTGCAGCTTTGCCCCAGTGCAGTCTTGTCAGTGCAGTCTTGTCAGTGCAGCTTTATAGCGCAAAAAATAAAAAACGCAGAGGTGATCAAAAACCACCAAAAGAAAGCTCTATTTGTGAAAAAAAGGACAAACATTTGGACACAGCGTCGTACGACCGCGCAATTGTCAGTTAAAGTAACGCAAACATTATTTTACTCAGGAAAAGCTATTGCATTGGAAGAAATTTTGGTCCCCTACGCTTTCGTATTGGAAACAATTGGTAAATAATAATCTTTGATTGTACAGAGATACTTGTATGAATAGGGGTTGTTCTAGTCTAGCTGGAGAAACTGTATAGTGCATCGATCACTCATGGGAGCCATTGTTTATAATATGCGTGTTCCCAAATGAGAAATGTATGGGGTTATTGGGGAAAGAATTCCACTTTGGATTAATAATTGTTATAGCAGATTTTGAAACTGTTGTATTTTATTTCTGGTGCAATGTGTACGATGTCTTGTGGTGTTTAGTTTTGTTTGTTTGGAAATTTAATAAAAAGATTTATTACAAAAATGTAAAAAATTTTTTAAAAAAGTAACGCAGTGCCATATCGCAAAAAATGGCCTGGTCATGATAGGGGGTAAATCTTCTGAAAGGTCAAGTGGTTACGTTTAGAAACTTCAAGATCATTCAGGTTAACAGGCTAGAAATAAATGAAATACAATGCGGAAATGAATATATGGTTTTACATTTACATGGTTTTCTTTTTCTAGGCAGCACTTAACGGTGCCATCCCCCACAAACCAAGAGATGTCCACGACTCAACCTGCTTGCATCCCTGATGCTGTGGGAAAATCGTCCCATCAGCAGCCTGCCACCTTGTGTGTATTCCCCAACATCCTCCCAAGGATTGCCTCAAGCCCGGGAACAGTCTTGCCTTTTCCTCTAATACAGAGCTCTGGTAATCCTGAGATTTGGAGTCCCAGAGCCAGTTTTTCAGCACAGGCTCAGTCTCCTTGGGGACTGCACCCACCACAAGTCTTAGCTCCTCACAGCATGCTCTGTCCTACCCAGGATGCACAGCAATCCATTTCTGCTTCCTCCGTGTTCCTGGGTGGTGGGCATGTAGGTAGGTTGTACAGTAATATGTTAGTCTTATTGAGTTAGTGGCTGGCCCAGGCTGGGGTAACGGGTTACGTTATGTGTGCTCAGTTACCCCGGCTTTTTGGTCCCAGCCAGCCCACCTGTGTTATAAAAAGGGGGATGGCTGAGGGCTAGGGATCTTGGTCAGCTCTTGGATTGGTTTGTGGTATTGGGACTGTTGTGTCTTGCAGTCCACTGAAGGTACTGGGATCTACGGAAAGGCAGCCAAGTCATGGAGAAAACCAGCATGGTATGCCTAGGCAGCCACACAACTCTAGCTAGAATAGGACATTGTTCATATTGAACTGTTTTGCTGCAACCTTTTCAGTAACATTACATTAATTGTTCTGAGCCTGGTCTGAAGTTATTGTAAAGGGTGCATGTTGGTTCTGGTGCATCTAAAGAACCAGGGTCTTTTAGGACATAAAGGGGTATGAAGTAACATTGCTAGAAAAGGGTTAACTCGTCAAGAAAAGGAAGAAAAATGCCATTGCTAGAAGTAACCAAGCACAAGTTCAAGACACAAAGCAACCAGTCGTTAGGCATGATACCTGGTAAGGTGACAGACCCTCCGGTAGTGAGGGGGACATTGTCTGGCTCCCTCCCTATTGGTTGATATCCAATAGTAGCTGGACATGAACCCATGATCCATGGTCTTGTCATGAGGTATGCAAAGGAAGAAGTTAATGAGCATGCATGAGGTCTGCATTATGTGACAGCATGGATTCATGAAAGACAGAAGTTGTCAGACAAACCTGATTTCTTTTCATGAAGAGGTAAGTAAAACCTTGGACAGGGGGGTGGCTGTGGACGTGGTATACTTGGATTTTGCAAAAGCGTTCGACACAGTCCCCCACACGCGGCTCATGTGTAAGGTAAAGTCTATAGGCTTGGAAATATCAGTTTGTAAATGTATACAAAACTGGCTAAAAAACACAATTCAGAGAGTAGTGGTTAATGATTCTTACTCTGAATGGTCTAAGGTTATCAGTGGTGTACCCCAAGGTTCAGTGCTGGGACCCTTACTTTTTAATATCTTTATAAATGATATTGGGTCTGGGATCGAAAGTAACATTTCTGTCTTTGCAGATGACACCAAGCTATGCAGTGGAATAACGTCCTTACAGGATGTCTCCAATTTACAAGCCAGCCTCAATGCACTGTCTAATTGGGCGACTATGTGGCAGATGAGGTTTAATGTTGAGAAATGTAAAGTAATGCCCTTGGGGGCTAAGAATATGCATGCATCATACATGCTAGGGGGAGTACAACTGGGGGGAATCCGTGGTGGAGAAGGATCTGGGGATTTTGGTAGATCATAAGCTCAATAATAGCATGCAATGCCAAGCTGCGGTTTCGAAAGTGAGCAAAGGTATGGACTCTAGAGAGAGAGATATAATTTTGCCCCTGTTCAAATCATTAGTAAGACCTCATCTGGAATATGCAGTTCAGTTTTGGGCACCAGTTCTTAAAAAGGATATCCGGGAACTGGAGAAAGTGCAGAGAAGGGCAACCAAACTGATAAGAGGCATGGGGAAGCTCAGCTATGAGGAAAGATTAGAGGAACTGAATTTATTCACTCTTGAGAAGAGGAGAATAAAGGGGGATATGATCAACATGTTCAAATATATAAGGGGTCCATATAGTGAACTTGGTTTTGAGTTATTCTCTTTACAGTCAACCCAGAGGACACGGGGGGCACTCTTTACGTCTAGAGGAAAAGAGATTTCATCTCCAAATACGCAAAGGTTTCTTCACAGTAAGAACTGTGAAAATGTGGAATAGACTCCCGCCAGAGGTGGTTCTGGCCAGCTCAGTAGATTGCTTTAAGAAAGGCCTGGATACTTTCCTAAATGCATAATATAACTGGGTACTAACATTTAAAGGTAAAGTTAATCCAGGGAAAATCCAATTGCCTCTCGGGGGATCAGGACGTAATTTTTTCCCCTGCTGTAGCAAATTGAAGCGTGCTCTGCTGGGGTTTTTTGCCTTCCTCTGGATCAACTGAGGGTATAAAATTGGGTATATTGGATTGTACGATATTTTTTATTTTATTTATTTATTGTTTTTAAGGTTGAACTGGATGGACTTGTGTCTTTTTTCAACCTGACTAACTATGTAACTATGTGCTTGGCAGGACTCCATTCTGTTGGGGAACATACTGGGTGTGAAGTAGCAGAGGTTCGCTGGACTGTTGGAGTGGGTGCAGGCTCAGCACGCCCCTCCACATCAAAAATCAAATTGTAATTCCCAAAAATTAGAGGTTAACATCACTATTCTACATTCACCCACCAAATATATCTTGAGTAATGTAATTCTCGCTTCCTGATTGGCCCAGAGGAGAATAAGGAAGGCAATAATATTAATTTGCTATTGTCACACAAGTGGGTGTGCACTGCGCCCCGAGCCCACTCTTTTTTGAAGCCTATTAGAACCTCTGGCTCTAATCACTAGCTTCCGGTGTGCTCCGGGGGAGGAGGACTTTGTACAGGAACTGAATACAGACTACTACAACTCAGTTGAAGATGGGAGCCCATTCTGGATATCGCAACAAAGAATACCGCAGTGGTTGCATCCATACGCGCATTGCTCCTGCAGGGGCATGTGGATTCGGTGAGTGGGGACCCAGGAGGGGGAGCACAGAGTCACTTGAAGAAATTGAGAGCACCCGAGTCACTATTTGTGTTCCATGTCACACCATTTGAAGAAGAGCACAAGCATATTTTATGGATTAATACGTGTACATGCAATTGACTTATATATGCTACATTAGCACAACAATGGATTTATAACAAGTCCGCTGGCTGCGGATTTTTTCTACATAGCACATATTATTTTTATTTTTATAATTTTCCATACATGTTTTTTTCACAGCACAATATTTTTGCTGTATTTTTGCTGTAGTTTAAGACACATTTTTTGGCACTCTTTGGTATACTGAAAGTAATACCTACATATATGTGGGTGAATATCCTAAGGTTTATGTTTTTATCACAGCTACTTAGCACTAAGGATTGGTGAGAGAATCCGTTTATGATATTGTTTAGTGGGGAAAGCTATGGTAATTTATTAGCTATAATAGAGGTGCTTATTTCTCACTTCCACATATATTTTTATTGTGCAACAAATTATACACTATTTATGGTCACATATATATCCCCACATATATGTTGATAACCGTATAACATCTAGGTAGCGCCACTTACCCCATTTACTATACTATATATTATCAGCTGGAGACCCCATAGGGGAGCTCCATTAGAGGAGGCTGCAGACCTACGTGGTATCCTAAGCGCAGTCATTTACTACTCGATATTCTCAATAATTAAAAAAACCCTCTGGAGTCCAATGCGCCCGGAGTCCTGCATGTGGAATAGGGGGCCAGACTCATGGGTGGGAGGGGACACCCCTGCGCCCCTTATGAATGGGCAGCCACTGGTCCTAACTCAATAATTTTTTTGCAGAGTCTCCAAGTTGGAGCACATATATAGCAGTGGATAAATTAAGGACAGGTTTGCCTGAAGGGAGCCCACTCCTTCTTAAAGGCACAGTGACAGCTGGATGCCCAGCATGAGCAGGAGAGCAGAATAGCGGCTAGAGGCACCCAATGTGTTCCCAACCGAAATCCAGCCAACAAGCTATAAAAAAAAGATGGAAACCACCCCAATCTATAACTATCTAGCAATTCATGTTAGAAACAGAAAGTTTAGTTGCACTCTTTTGCAAATAAATGTGTAAGCCACAGTGCCAACGCCAAGGCTCCTCTGTGTACTGCGGTCTTAACTGTAATTTTTGTCTGTTTGTGATGTGCATTACCCTTCCATGTGCACCTTACGGCAAAGGCCAGTTATAAATTGGTGTGGTTGCCATCTTTTTGTATATGCTAGTAAACACCTGAATCACATATATTTGACAGGGACACATTTTCAGAGAAGAACTCAGTCATCTCAGACCAAAAGAGACTTTGGCATATCCACATCATGTGAAAGAAGTCTTCATTTTTTTTAATTATTTTAATTAGGTATTTTACATATGCAGTTACAAAGTAAATAAACATTTAACCAAAGTTGACACCTTTGGCTAGTACCGTATAGTCCTAGCCATTGCAAAGGAAATAAGAAAAGGATGGCCAATAAAAGGGAGTAGAAGTCAGTCCCATAACATGGCCCATGGTAATGAACCACCATATGAGCCCAAGTAGAAGTAAAACCGTTTTAATCATCTAAAGAGGTAGAAAGATCAAAAGAAATAGATTTCAATATGTATTCCAACAATGTTAAAATGAGGTCTGGGTCTCCATTTTCATTGGTTACATCTGGTTTTGCAAAGATGTGGGCGTTCACCCCATCCTATATGATCTGCATAGTAACAGATTATAAGTAGATATTTCAGTGGGATCACCTTTCCTTGGCAGAGATAACATAAGTTAGCAGTGTTGCTTGCCTAAATGTCTTCATCTATGGACATGATATAGCTCTACTGTACATATTGCGACACAATAGATCAGAAGTATCAGGATATTAACTTAGTGTGGTCATTCTTGTCCAAAGGGAATTCCATCTGGGAAGTCTGCAGGTTCGTTTCTCTTAACCCAAATTGTGTGGCAGTAGAATGTATTATATATATATACTGTATAAAGCATTTTTTTTTTAATTTTTGATTTTGAGTATGGGAGAATTAAAAGTGCTGTTTTTTTCCCATCTGTGTCTCATTAGGGAGATTTCCCTTCACTTCCTGTGATGTAAACTCAACAGAAAGTGAGAGTATATCTTTCTTTTATGAGGGAAATTCCTTCATTTTCGCAGAAAACGTGAGTGTCCCCATGGGAAGATATTCCTCTTCTGGTGGCAACTCTAAAAATTCTCGATATACCCCCACTTTTATTCCTAGTGATATGGACGATCAGGAGCAGGCCTGGACTGGCAATAGGCACACCGGGCATTTGCCTGGTGGGCTGAGGTCGCCTGGGTAGGAGGGGCAGCACATAGAGGAACCGAACCGTCGACTTCATTCAGCGGCAGCAGGATAAAAATGGATGGATTGGTTCCTCTATGTACTGCCCCGCCGCCCCTCCCACACAGGTGGTCCCAGACATGTTGCAGGGGGGTCTGTGTGGGCACATTTATCTATGCAACAAGGGAGCCTATAGGGAGCTACAGGCTACTTTTGGTTTCTCCCCCAGATGCTTTTGTGTCTGACGTGTAGCCTCCTGTGGCTGGGAGACCCGATGGTCTCTCTCCCAGCCAGCAGCTTCAACACGGACTGACTGAGCTGGTGCGCGGAGCAAAAGTGTGGTAATCTTCACTTACCTGCACTGGTGGCTGCTCTTGCTAAAAATGGTAGAGGACTGGGAGGAGGAGCATACATGGCAACCTCTGGAGTTTTCATCCACATGGTGAGTGACTCCTACAGCAATTCCCTCCATCTGCAATGCTTTAGCTTCCCACTGTGGTTAGTACACTTTATGCTGCTCACTATACTCCCTGTATACTGCTCACTGCTCTCCCCACTGTATACTGCCCACTGCACCCCCCCGCACTGTATACTTTCAACTCCTCTCCCCACTATATATTGCTCCCCCCATACTGTATACTGCTCACTGGTCTGCCCCACTGTATGATGCTTCACTGGCGGAGCTTTAGGGGTCGTACTCCCAACCATGCTGCAGGGGGCCCATGCATATCAACCAAAAGCCAAGGAAAAATCCATGGAAAAATGGGTCCACTGCCCTCACCTATAACTGGCCTTTGCAGCAATTCGTTGGTCGCATCTGGTTGGTCGCTGGCTGGTTAGTAAGTAGAGCTTGGAATTTTTCCAAGGATTTTTCCTTGGCTTTTGTTTGATATGCGTTGCCTTCCAATGCTCCTTGCTGCAAAGGCCAGTTATAGGTGAGGGCAATGGCACATTTTTTGTATAGGGGACCCATGCAGCCTCCCTGTCACTAGGAATGGGTCCCCAGAAGATGAGGATCAGGGCTACGATGCGCAAAACCATTTCAATTCAAGTACACAGTGTAGTGCGAGCATGTATATTTTAACAAACATCGCACCGCACATGTGAGGTAATAATGTGAACATCCAAGTGAGGGTAATTAGGGCTTTAATTCATAGTTACATGTTTGGTATCTATAAACTTGACGCAGCTATATCTTGCATAGTTTATCAAAACATTGGGTATAAAATTGTATTTGTTTGCACTACAATTATTTTTATTGTATTTTTTCTTGAAAGTATGTGTTTGATAAATAGCTGCAAGTATCGTGCAATATAAAAAATTGCAACGAACACTATTTATTCCCCAAGGTCTCAGCTTTCAAAAAATATAATTAGTTTAAAGAAATTTCTAGCAAAAAATGCTGATTTTAACATATGTGAAAACAAATAACAAATTGCCCCAGTAGACAAGTGGTTAACCTTGACATAACAACCAAATAATTATTATTAAGGAACTCATGAAGTGCAGAAAGTACATCTACTTATTACATCGGTGCACTCAAGCTCTTAAATATCACAAACTAATGCGGATCCTGTTTTGTTAGTCAAGAAAATGTAAGAAAAATTACATTGCAGCTAAACTGCTAAGAAATCATTTATAAATTGCTCTTTCTAGATAATATTGTGTGATTCTCTACCAATTTTACACCTCAAAGCATTGACACATAATGACAGCGGTTCTGCACAATAAGAGTCTCGTAGGTAAAATCAGCCACGATCATACCTTTCCTGAAGAATTTGATTGCCTGTATTTTTTAAAATGATACCAAGAAAATAGGTTTGTGAAGAGTGTTAGAGAGGGCATGTAATTTATTATTTCAATCTCATTGGAGCAGTTCAGCCTTGGCCTGTACATGATAAAATTGTTTATCTGTTTTGGCAGTATGCTGCATTCAAAAATGAGAGAAATCTAAAGAGAAGCAGAACTATCATACAAAACTGAAACATTCCTAATTCAAGGGGAAGTGTCATGTCAAAAAAATGTCTTTTCTCACTTATCAGCCCCGTGTTCTTAGAAAAGCCAATGCAACCTGTTACCATAGCTTCTGTTTCAGATTTCTATGTGATGTAGTTAGCTGGTGTACCCAAATTGTGATATTAATGTAGCGCACCCTCTTAGGAGCCACAGATGATCTGGTATTCCCCCACCATGCACAGCCAGGCACATATAATTTTCACAGGCACTCCAGAGACAGAGAACAGTCTGTGATTTTTTTGTGGTTTATTGAGGGTCAATAACTTGGATTGGGATGGGAGGTTATGGGATGTCCACATGACTTCAGCAACAAAACCTTGGCAACAACTTCAGGGACATCTTCCTATATACAGTCTATATACAGTCTCCTTGACACTCCTCCTGTGCTTCACTTGCTTGCAGTCTCCAGCTAGATCACTGTTAGTGGATCTGACAGACACAGTCAGATTTAGCAATGGCTCTTTGCAGGCAGGAACTCAAAGCCCCTTGTTGTGTAGTAGAACGCAGTGATCAGTTTTCAATCTCCCTCCTGTGGCTACTAGTTCCAGTGCCACCTATTCAGGCACAGCCAACCCACCTGGTGGCAGCTGCCTGGCTGCCCTCCAGGCTAACTGTCCTCCACAGTCCTCCAGACTGACTCTCACCAGCCCACCTGGCTGACTCTGCAGGAGATCTCCGAGGGAAGGGGTGAAGACTTGGCACACCACTGTCTTTAGGGAAAACTGATTACATGTAGCAGTCTCCCCCCTTGTAAGTCCCCAGTAGTGCAGCTCTAATCACACTGTCCTCTCTCTTGCTCCTGAGCCCCGGCCCAAGGCAACCCCCCCCCAGACCAGGGGGTACCCCAGAGGGCCACCGCCAGCCTCCTCAGCACTAAATCTCCATCTTTCACCCGACTGCCTCTCTTGGAATGGCGCATGCCTTTATATGAGGTCCCCTGTCAGCCCTTTACTGGGGATTGGCCGTGGCCCTCATAAATATTCCAGGCAGCCCCTCCTAACCTCCACCCACTAGCTCTAGAAGTTTCTACAACCTTCTAGATCAGGGGGAGGCACCAGAGGAGCTGTCAGGGTGAGTCATTCAACCCTGACTTACTGAACCCTGACCCAGATTCACAGCTCAGGCTTAGCCATGAGCTAACTAAATTTACCTATACAAAAAACCCTACACTACAAAAAAACCTATCCTACATCTAGCACACACTAGAAGGTGCTATATTAATATTGCAATTGCAAGAGAATAGACAAACACACACAAACTAAGGTGTGTATAGGGGGCGTGTTCAAGAGGGTGACCGGACCGGAGCTGTAGAGAGGAGCTCTGCCGCCTGTTTTTTCCGATCCTGCTTGTTCCTGCAGTGTAGGACACTGACATGAGTCCTCTTTCTCCCCTGTCACACCTGGTATGCCCAGAGGCAGACTAACACCAACTGGTAAGAAAGTGGGGACAGCATCTAGCACTACACTACAGAGTGTAGGTGCGCTCATCTCCCTCGGACCACATGGTGACACAGACCGCACCGGATCCTCCAGTTGCCTCCTCTCTTGCGGACCTCACATCGGTCATGGCTTCAATCAACACTTGTCAAGCAGTGCTCACGATTAAAATTGAGCAGCTGCAGACGGATATTGGTCTCCACCGCCATGATATGGATGGCTTCCGGGACCGGACGGCCATGGCTAAACAGCGGGTGATGGATGTGGAGGACGCCACTAGGGTCCACTATGGGACCCTGCATACCCTGAAGATCAAGATCAAAGCCTTGGAGACAAGAGCTGAAGACGCCGAAAACAGGAATCTGCGAAATAACCTTTGCATTTTCGGCCTTCCAGAAGAGGCAGAATGTGCAGATAACCCTAGATTTACTGAGAACCTGCTTTACACATTGTTTCCCCTGGCTAAGTTTTCTACCCTCTTTGTGGTGGAGTGGGCTTATCGCATGCCGGTGGTATGAGGCCCTCTGGGCGCCCCACCACGCACCTTTATATTTAAACTCCTCAACTACCGAGACCGTGACTTGGAGCTCTGGGAGACCAGATCTCAGGGAGAGTTTTAGTATGAAAACGTAAAACTAATGATGTTCCCTACTCAGTGTAGACACAATGACTCTGCAAAAAAAGGGGGGATGAGAAACAGAGGGTTTCTCTAAAGAAGGTCAACAGAGAGCACTATTGTCAAATACAAAACCAGCTTTATTAATAACCAAAAAATATATAACCAATTAATATATCAAAAAGTGAAGATATAAGCAATATGGACAGACGGTTATCACAAACAAATTAAAATGGACAACGTTGTCACAGGGAATATTTAAAATCAAATGGGAGCCGCGGCAACACGCCCACACATACACATCATACACACTAGATATGGGGTATATTGAATTAAGGATAGTCCTGCACAATAGATTGGAGATTAATGGAAAGTATTCCCAGTATAGAGTATCCAGTAGGGCAGGAACAGTCCTATATCACTAGTTTGGAGGTGATGTAAGTGGGTGGATGGTCTGACAAATCAAAAAGTTGGACCATAGATGGAGCGATCTCTCAAACGATCATTGCACTCAGTGGTTATTTAGATCACAGCTGATGAAATAGATTACAAGCGCTTTCCAGATTGCAGTAAGAATGATTGTGCAGACATCTACAGAGGCAGCAGGATAAATGTCCTTGGAGACAGCATTTAAGGAAACATAGAAAAACTGACATACGTTTTGTTGAAGTGCTGAGTAAGGTGGAAGAATCTCATTAACTGCCCTGTGTCCGTCGTCAGACTATGTTAGTCCTGGATGTTGAAGTCTCTCTGTGGACAGATGCCTCTGTGTGGCTCACTAGGAGTGCAGGCCGGTAAGGAGTCGTCACTCACAGCTCCTCACCATGGAGCCGCCGAAGCACCGCTGCCGCCGTATGATGCGTAGCTGCAAGGAAAAAACCAACATCAGCTGTTGGATCAGCTGTTAGGTCCGTGTAAGGATGAGTCAGGTCAAATTGCGCGCGGCTCCCGAGGACGTGCTGACGTCACACTGCTGACGCGTTTCACCAGCCAATGGACGCTGGTTTCCTCAGAGCTAGGAGGGGTCAAGTGTGGTGAGTTTAAATAAGCAATAAAGAGTGCAGATACTACTTGTATCCACTAGATGTCGACCATAGCCCCTCAGTGTAAGTCATTCAGCAAACAAAGCATACATACTAATTACATGATTAGGATAGTTATATTAGATATTTTCGAGATAAAGGCGGAGAGGCTGTAGAAAAAAAGTAAAAGGAAAAAGAGTACTTTAACAGTTTTTGAGAAAATCAGCCATGGAAGGAGTGAAGAATTAGAGGTAATGTTTATGATAGGGATTTTATCTCCACAAATAAGAAGCATTGTTTATGTTACTAGGAAGGATTGTAAACTGCATTCAGTGTTTAACCCCTTTGGGGCTAAAGAATCTAAAAAGTACGTCCACATTTTCTCCTTTTGCAGGAGTATAGTGTCAAAATCGCCCCTTCTGGGGGGCAGATTAAGCACATAGATCCCTTTAACTGTAAGGCCTGCTGGGTTGCTGTCATGAAATTTAGCAAAGTGTACTGGAATAGGTCTGTCATCATCCTTATTCTTGGTTTTATTCCTAATGCCACTGATGTGTTCGCTGATCCTAATTCGGAGCTGACGTTTGGTTTTTCCTATGTAATTTTTATTGCAAGGACACGTGAGCATATATATGACACGTGCCGTTGAGCAATTAATAAATTGTTTAATTCGATAGTCATTGCCACCCCTTGGATCAGCGAACACATCAGTGTGATGTACATATTTGCATATGTTACAATGTCCACATGCATGCATGCCTGGGGGAGGTTTTCTCTCAGTAAGCCAGTTTTTATTAATCGTTCTGGTATATTCTGAATGAACCAGGGTGTCTCCCAAATTACGTGCCCTTTTGGCCGTAAGTAATGGTCTAGGGCTAATTATGTTAGCAATGAGGGGTGCTGATTTAAGGATATGCCAGTGTTTGTTTAGAATCTCCTGGACTTGGGTCCATTGCGAGCCAAACCTGGTGATGATTCTGGGGAAATCACAATGTGATTGGTCCGTTTCCTGGGGATTCTTCTGTGTGATTAGAAGGTCCTCACGTTTAGTTTTAAATGCATTATTTTTAGCTTTTTTGAGAGAATTATGTGAGTACCCTCTTTTCCTAAATCTTTTATACATTTCATGTGCTTCAGTTAGAAATTGATCCTCCTCCGAGCAGTTTCGTCTGATCCTTAAAAATTGTCCAGTGGGTATTCCCCTAATTAGCGACTTTGGATGATGACTCTGTGCTAAGAGGAGGGTATTAGCTGCTGTTTCCTTTCTAAAGGTGCTTGTTGCTATTTTATTTCCACATCTAGTGATTTGTAAATCAAGGAATGAGAGGGCATCAGTAGAATAGGAATAGGTTAAATGAATATTCCTTTCATTGTAATTTAGTAGGGATAAAAATTCCAAAAGTTGTTCCACTGAGCCCTCCCATATCACGAGTACGTCGTCGATGTACCTTAACCACAGCGCGCAGTGGTCAAGGTACATCGAGGACTTGTACACGACCTCCTCCTCCCAAAGTCCTAAATGGAGACAGGCATAGGACGGGGCCCAAGGGGCACCCATACTAGTGCCTCTGATTTGTTGGTAGAACTTCCCAAGAAACTGAAAGAAATTATTGCCCAACATGAATTCCAATAGTTCTATAATGAATTCATTGTGGGCTCCAAATAATGGATGATGAATGTCCAAGAAAGTTTTAGTAGCTTGAATACCCCACTGGTGGGGAATCGATGTGTACAGACTTTCCACATCTATCCCCACCAGTAGGGCATTTGGAGATAGGGTGAAATTGGACAACTTTAGAAGTATATCTCTGCTATCACGGACAAAAGAAGGTAGTTTAGTTACCATGTCTTTGATCATCGAGTCAACAAATTTGCCAACTCTTTCAAGGGGACCCTTGATGGCCGAGACGATAGGTCTCCCTGGGGGGTTAGATAAAGACTTATGCAATTTGGGAATGATATAAAATGTGGGGATTGTTATATTTTCTACTTTAAGGTATAAGTATTCCTTATTAGTGAGTAGGCCTGTTTCCATAGCTAGTTTTAGTTTAGTGTTCAAGGTGTCGACAAGGGCGGGAAAGGGGGTCCCAGTCAGTTTTTTATAGGTCGAGTTATCACTCAGTAATCTAAGTACTTCGTCCTCATAGATTTTTTCGCTGAGTAGGACCACATTACCGCCCTTGTCACTTCTTTTAATCACCAAATTGGGGGCTTCCTGTAGTTCCCGTAGTGCTTTTCGTTCAGGGCCATTTAAGTTATTAGATCCCAGCCATTCCCAGTTGATCTTTTCAAGATCATGTTTGACTTGGTCAAGGAATAATTGAAGCCATTTATGCTTGGATAGAGTTGGCATCTTTGTTGACTTGATTCTCAAACTAGATTTCCTTCTAATTGGGTGACTAGTTTCAGTTTCCGACTCGCTATTGGCGTTTTCTTCCAAGAGTGATATTAAATTATTGATGGCCTCTCTTTCCTCTTTGTCTAAATTGGGTTCTGGGGTGGATGTGTTATCAGGGTCTTTTTGGTGCCAGAGTTTGAAGAGGACTTTTCTAAGGAATAGATTAATGTCCTTAAACACTTCGAATTCATTCATGGGCGCAGTGGGGGAAAAAGATAGTCCCTTTTGGAGAAGTGCAATATGGTTAAAGTCCAATTGGAAGTCAGATAAATTAATTATATTCATGTCCATAGAGGCTGAGTTAAGAGTATTGTTTAGTGTTTTTTTTGACTCCTTAGTCTCCCACTGCGCCGATTCTGAGCTGTGTTTCGGTCCCCGCCTCTTCCTTCTGTGTTTCCTCTTCCTATTCCCCTGGGGTGACTCTTTTCCACTGATTGTTTTGGGCAGTCCACTATTATGTTGCCCTGGAGTTCCTCTAAAAAAGTGACAGATTTTTTAGAACTTTCTTTGTCTAGGTCACTATCTGAGGAGGAACCAGTTCTATTCCTACTAGTACGTTGTGAACGTCTGGAATTTCTTGAGGAAGATCTACTTCTATTTGGCAAGGTGGGGTTAAAGATGTCTCCCGCTTCCCAATCAGTGATATTTTGTCTAAATTTTTCTTGTTTGGTGTGTTTAAGATTTTTTTGTATTCTTTCTATTTCTTTCTTGATGAACTCATTATTTTTTACAAAGTCAGGTTCATCTTTGTGGGATTCAAGGGCCTTTGCACTAATCTCTAATTCTCCTTTAATCTCCTGAAGTTGTATTTCTTCTTCAGACACAATAATTTTCATTAATGCTAGGCCTCTATTCAGACATTCCTCTTTCCATACTTCCAAGAATCTCGGGGTATGGAGATGTTCGGCAGGAATTATTCTCTCCCTCAATCCTCTAGGGATGATATTGTGAGAGATATGCGATTTTAAAGAGGCAATATCCCATTTACGGTTCAAAAATTTAATCATAAGCTTCTTATGATTTTTAAAGAGTTTGCGTGTTGATTCTAACTCTATGTTATCACTCTTTCCATCAATAGAAAAGGCTGTATCAATCTCATCATCTAAATCTCGATCAATCATATAAGCCATATATGTAATTATGTATACGGTTTGTGTAATATAAACGTCTGTCACTTTGCTAAATCACTGATATTAGTACAGTGATGGTGGGATCCACAGGGCAAAGAAAGGGCAAAAGACGCCCCAAAATAGCAGACAAAAAAACAGGAATTTTTTTGCCCGGATCAACCAATGAATATTAATAGTGGTGGCTAGTTCCAGCGGGTAAGTATAGACCTATCATACAGGAAAAAAGCCTGGATGCAGTTCAAGTTGCAGCTACGCATCATACGGCGGCAGCGGTGCTTCGGCGGCTCCATGGTGAGGAGCTGTGAGTGACGACTCCTTACCGGCCTGCACTCCTAGTGAGCCACACAGAGGCATCTGTCCACAGAGAGACTTCAACATCCAGGACTAACATAGTCTGACGACGGACACAGTTTCAGTTTCCGAATCGCTATTGGCGTTTTCTTCCAAGAGTGATATTAAATTATTGATGGCCTCTCTTTCCTCTTTGTCTAAATTGGGTTCTGGGGTGGATGTGTTATCAGGGTCTTTTTGGTGCCAGAGTTTGAAGAGGACTTTTCTAAGGAATAGATTAATGTCCTTAAACACTTCGAATTCATTCATGGGTGCAGTGGGGGAAAAAGATAGTCCCTTTTGGAGAAGTGCAATATGGTTAAAGTCCAATTGGAAGTCAGATAAATTAATTATATTCATGTCCATAGAGGCTGAGTTAAGAGTATTGTTTAGTGTTTTTTTTGACTCCTTAGTCTCCCACTGCGCCGATTCTGAGCTGTGTTTCGGTCCCCGCCTCTTCCTTCTGTGTTTCCTCTTCCTATTCCCCTGGGGTGACTCTTTTCCACTGATTGTTTTGGGCAGTCCACTATTATGTTGCCCTGGAGTTCCTCTAAAAAAGTGACAGATTTTTTAGAACTTTCTTTGTCTAGGTCACTATCTGAGGAGGAACCAGTTCTATTCCTACTAGTACGTTGTGAACGTCTGGAATTTCTTGAGGAAGATCTACTTCTATTTGGCAAGGTGGGGTTAAAGATGTCTCCCGCTTCCCAATCAGTGATATTTTGTCTAAATTTTTCTTGTTTGGTGTGTTTAAGATTTTTTTGTATTCTTTCTATTTCTTTCTTGATGAACTCATTATTTTTTACAAAGTCAGGTTCATCTTTGTGGGATTCAAGGGCCTTTGCACTAATCTCTAATTCTCCTTTAATCTCCTGAAGTTGTATTTCTTCTTCAGACACAATAATTTTCATTAATGCTAGGCCTCTATTCAGACATTCCTCTTTCCATACTTCCAAGAATCTCGGGGTATGGAGATGTTCGGCAGGAATTATTCTCTCCCTCAATCCTCTAGGGATGATATTGTGAGAGATATGCGATTTTAAAGAGGCAATATCCCATTTACGGTTCAAAAATTTAATCATAAGCTTCTTATGATTTTTAAAGAGTTTGCGTGTTGATTCTAACTCTATGTTATCACTCTTTCCATCAATAGAAAAGGCTGTATCAATCTCATCATCTAAATCTCGATCAATCATATAAGCCATATATGTA
The DNA here is from genome assembly GCF_042186555.1 of Aquarana catesbeiana. Classification (NCBI taxonomy): domain Eukaryota; kingdom Metazoa; phylum Chordata; class Amphibia; order Anura; family Ranidae; genus Aquarana; species Aquarana catesbeiana. The sequence continues at coordinate 647,843,529 of NC_133327.1, forward strand.
ATTATGTATACGGTTTGTGTAATATAAACGTCTGTCACTTTGCTAAATCACTGATATTAGTACAGTGATGGTGGGATCCACAGGGCAAAGAAAGGGCAAAAGACGCCCCAAAATAGCAGACAAAAAAACAGGAATTTTTTTGCCCGGATCAACCAATGAATATTAATAGTGGTGGCTAGTTCCAGCGGGTAAGTATAGACCTATCATACAGGAAAAAAGCCTGGATGCAGTTCAAGTTGCAGCTACGCATCATACGGCGGCAGCGGTGCTTCGGCGGCTCCATGGTGAGGAGCTGTGAGTGACGACTCCTTACCGGCCTGCACTCCTAGTGAGCCACACAGAGGCATCTGTCCACAGAGAGACTTCAACATCCAGGACTAACATAGTCTGACGACGGACACAGTGCAGTTAATGAGATTCTTCCACCTTACTCAGCACTTCAACAAAACGTATGTCAGTTTTTCTATGTTTCCTTAAATGCTGTCTCCAAGGACATTTATCCTGCTGCCTCTGTAGATGTCTGCACAATCATTCTTACTGCAATCTGGAAAGCGTTTGTAATCTATTTCATCAGCTGTGATCTAAATAACCACTGAGTGCAATGATCGTTTGAGAGATCGCTCCATCTATGGTCCAACTTTTTGATTTGTCAGACCATCCACCCACTTACATCACCTCCAAACTAGTGATATAGGACTGTTCCTGCCCTACTGGATACTCTATACTGGGAATACTTTCCATTAATCTCCAATCTATTGTGCAGGACTATCCTTAATTCAATATACCCCATATCTAGTGTGTATGATGTGTATGTGTGGGCGTGTTGCCGCGGCTCCCATTTGATTTTAAATATTCCCTGTGACAACGTTGTCCATTTTAATTTGTTTGTGATAACCGTCTGTCCATATTGCTTATATCTTCACTTTTTGATATATTAATTGGTTATATATTTTTTGGTTATTAATAAAGCTGGTTTTGTATTTGACAATAGTGCTCTCTGTTGACCTTCTTTAGAGAAACCCTCTGTTTCTCATCCCCCCTTTTTTTGCAATATGTTTAAAAGGCCAACTTGAACTGCATCCAGGCTTTTTTCCTGTATGATAGGTCTATACTTACCCGCTGGAACTAGCCACCACTATTAATATTCATTGGTTGATCCAGGCAAAAAAATTCCTGTTTTTTTGTCTGCTATTTTGGGGCGTCTTTTGCCCTTTCTTTGCCCTGTGGATCCCACCATCACTGTACTAATATCAGTGATTTAGCAAAGTGACAGACGTTTATATTACACAAACCGTATACATAATTACATATATGGCTTATATGATTGATCGAGATTTAGATGATGAGATTGATACAGCCTTTTCTATTGATGGAAAGAGTGATAACATAGAGTTAGAATCAACACGCAAACTCTTTAAAAATCATAAGAAGCTTATGATTAAATTTTTGAACCGTAAATGGGATATTGCCTCTTTAAAATCGCATATCTCTCACAATATCATCCCTAGAGGATTGAGGGAGAGAATAATTCCTGCCGAACATCTCCATACCCCGAGATTCTTGGAAGTATGGAAAGAGGAATGTCTGAATAGAGGCCTAGCATTAATGAAAATTATTGTGTCTGAAGAAGAAATACAACTTCAGGAGATTAAAGGAGAATTAGAGATTAGTGCAAAGGCCCTTGAATCCCACAAAGATGAACCTGACTTTGTAAAAAATAATGAGTTCATCAAGAAAGAAATAGAAAGAATACAAAAAAATCTTAAACACACCAAACAAGAAAAATTTAGACAAAATATCACTGATTGGGAAGCGGGAGACATCTTTAACCCCACCTTGCCAAATAGAAGTAGATCTTCCTCAAGAAATTCCAGACGTTCACAACGTACTAGTAGGAATAGAACTGGTTCCTCCTCAGATAGTGACCTAGACAAAGAAAGTTCTAAAAAATCTGTCACTTTTTTAGAGGAACTCCAGGGCAACATAATAGTGGACTGCCCAAAACAATCAGTGGAAAAGAGTCACCCCAGGGGAATAGGAAGAGGAAACACAGAAGGAAGAGGCGGGGACCGAAACACAGCTCAGAATCGGCGCAGTGGGAGACTAAGGAGTCAAAAAAAACACTAAACAATACTCTTAACTCAGCCTCTATGGACATGAATATAATTAATTTATCTGACTTCCAATTGGACTTTAACCATATTGCACTTCTCCAAAAGGGACTATCTTTTTCCCCCACTGCACCCATGAATGAATTCGAAGTGTTTAAGGACATTAATCTATTCCTTAGAAAAGTCCTCTTCAAACTCTGGCACCAAAAAGACCCTGATAACACATCCACCCCAGAACCCAATTTAGACAAAGAGGAAAGAGAGGCCATCAATAATTTAATATCACTCTTGGAAGAAAACGCCAATAGCGATTCGGAAACTGAAACTAGTCACCCAATTAGAAGGAAATCTAGTTTGAGAATCAAGTCAACAAAGATGCCAACTCTATCCAAGCATAAATGGCTTCAATTATTCCTTGACCAAGTCAAACATGATCTTGAAAAGATCAACTGGGAATGGCTGGGATCTAATATCTTAAATGGCCCTGAACGAAAAGCACTACGGGAACTACAGGAAGCCCCCAATTTGGTGATTAAAAGAAGTGACAAGGGCGGTAATGTGGTCCTACTCAGCGAAAAAATCTATGAGGACGAAGTACTTAGATTACTGAGTGATAACTCGACCTATAAAAAACTGACTGGGACCCCCTTTCCCGCCCTTGTCGACACCTTGAACACTAAACTAAAACTAGCTATGGAAACAGGCCTACTCACTAATAAGGAATACTTATACCTTAAAGTAGAAAATATAACAATCCCCACATTTTATATCATTCCCAAATTGCATAAGTCTTTATCTAACCCCCCAGGGAGACCTATCGTCTCGGCCATCAAGGGTCCCCTTGAAAGAGTTGGCAAATTTGTTGACTCGATGATCAAAGACATGGTAACTAAACTACCTTCTTTTGTCCGTGATAGCAGAGATATACTTCTAAAGTTGTCCAATTTCACCCTATCTCCAAATGCCCTACTGGTGGGGATAGATGTGGAAAGTCTGTACACATCGATTCCCCACCAGTGGGGTATTCAAGCTACTAAAACTTTCTTGGACATTCATCATCCATTATTTGGAGCCCACAATGAATTCATTATAGAACTATTGGAATTCATGTTGGGCAATAATTTCTTTCAGTTTCTTGGGAAGTTCTACCAACAAATCAGAGGCACTAGTATGGGTGCCCCTTGGGCCCCGTCCTATGCCTGTCTCCATTTAGGACTTTGGGAGGAGGAGGTCGTGTACAAGTCCTCGATGTACCTTGACCACTGCGCGCTGTGGTTAAGGTACATCGACGACGTACTCGTGATATGGGAGGGCTCAGTGGAACAACTTTTGGAATTTTTATCCCTACTAAATTACAATGAAAGGAATATTCATTTAACCTATTCCTATTCTACTGATGCCCTCTCATTCCTTGATTTACAAATCACTAGATGTGGAAATAAAATAGCAACAAGCACCTTTAGAAAGGAAACAGCAGCTAATACCCTCCTCTTAGCACAGAGTCATCATCCAAAGTCGCTAATTAGGGGAATACCCACTGGACAATTTTTAAGGATCAGACGAAACTGCTCGGAGGAGGATCAATTTCTAACTGAAGCACATGAAATGTATAAAAGATTTAGGAAAAGAGGGTACTCACATAATTCTCTCAAAAAAGCTAAAAATAATGCATTTAAAACTAAACGTGAGGACCTTCTAATCACACAGAAGAATCCCCAGGAAACGGACCAATTACATTGTGATTTCCCCAGAATCATCACCAGGTTTGGCTCGCAATGGACCCAAGTCCAGGAGATTCTAAACAAACACTGGCATATCCTTAAATCAGCACCCCTCATTGCTAACATAATTAGCCCTAGACCATTACTTACGGCCAAAAGGGCACGTAATTTGGGAGACACCCTGGTTCATTCAGAATATACCAGAACGATTAATAAAAACTGGCTTACTGAGAGAAAACCTCCCCCAGGCATGCATGCATGTGGACATTGTAACATATGCAAATATGTACATCACACTGATGTGTTCGCTGATCCAAGGGGTGGCAATGACTATCGAATTAAACAATTTATTAATTGCTCAACGGCACGTGTCATATATATGCTCACGTGTCCTTGCAATAAAAATTACATAGGAAAAACCAAACGTCAGCTCCGAATTAGGATCAGCGAACACATCAGTGGCATTAGGAATAAAACCAAGAATAAGGATGATGACAGACCTATTCCAGTACACTTTGCTAAATTTCATGACAGCAACCCAGCAGGCCTTACAGTTAAAGGGATCTATGTGCTTAATCTGCCCCCCAGAAGGGGCGATTTTGACACTATACTCCTGCAAAAGGAGAAAATGTGGACGTACTTTTTAGATTCTTTAGCCCCGAAGGGGTTAAACACTGAATGCAGTTTACAATCCTTCCTAGTAACATAAACAATGCTTCTTATTTGTGGAGATAAAATCCCTATCATAAACATTACCTCTAATTCTTCACTCCTTCCATGGCTGATTTTCTCAAAAACTGTTAAAGTACTCTTTTTCCTTTTACTTTTTTTCTACAGCCTCTCCGCCTTTATCTCGAAAATATCTAATATTACTATCCTAATCATGTAATTAGTATGTATGCTTTGTTTGCTGAATGACTTACACTGAGGGGCTATGGTCGACATCTAGTGGATACAAGTAGTATCTGCACTCTTTATTGCTTATTTAAACTCACCACACTTGACCCCTCCTAGCTCTGAGGAAACCAGCGTCCATTGGCTGGTGAAACGCGTCAGCAGTGTGACGTCAGCATGTCCTCGGGAGCCGCGCGCAATTTGACCTGACTCATCCTTACACGGACCTAACAGCTGATCCAACAGCTGATGTTGGTTTTTTCCTTGCAGCTACGCATCATACGGCGGCAGCGGTGCTTCGGCGGCTCCATGGTGAGGAGCTGTGAGTGACGACTCCTTACCGGCCTGCACTCCTAGTGAGCCACACAGAGGCATCTGTCCACAGAGAGACTTCAACATCCAGGACTAACATAGTCTGACGACGGACACAGTGCAGTTAATGAGATTCTTCCACCTTACTCAGCACTTCAACAAAACGTATGTCAGTTTTTCTATGTTTCCTTAAATGCTGTCTCCAAGGACATTTATCCTGCTGCCTCTGTAGATGTCTGCACAATCATTCTTACTGCAATCTGGAAAGCGTTTGTAATCTATTTCATCAGCTGTGATCTAAATAACCACTGAGTGCAATGATCGTTTGAGAGATCGCTCCATCTATGGTCCAACTTTTTGATTTGTCAGACCATCCACCCACTTACATCACCTCCAAACTAGTGATATAGGACTGTTCCTGCCCTACTGGATACTCTATACTGGGAATACTTTCCATTAATCTCCAATCTATTGTGCAGGACTATCCTTAATTCAATATACCCCATATCTAGTGTGTATGATGTGTATGTGTGGGCGTGTTGCCGCGGCTCCCATTTGATTTTAAATATTCCCTGTGACAACGTTGTCCATTTTAATTTGTTTGTGATAACCGTCTGTCCATATTGCTTATATCTTCACTTTTTGATATATTAATTGGTTATATATTTTTTGGTTATTAATAAAGCTGGTTTTGTATTTGACAATAGTGCTCTCTGTTGACCTTCTTTAGAGAAACCCTCTGTTTCTCATCCCCCCTTTTTTTGCAATATGTTTAAAAGGCCAACTTGAACTGCATCCAGGCTTTTTTCCTGTATGATAGGTCTATACTTACCCGCTGGAACTAGCCACCACTATTAATATTCATTGGTTGATCCGGGCAAAAAAATTCCTGTTTTTTTACAATGACTCTGCAGATCCTTTGATGCTGTTAAAGCCCAGCTCCGCACTAAAGGGTTGACCTACAGTATGTTGTTCCCTGCAAAGGTGTGTATAGAAGCTGTTCTGATTTACTGAAGAATGGGTGACAGTTATATAGGCAATGAGGGAGCCCTTAATTACACAACACTCCCAATCTCTTCACTGGCTTCCACTCACCCAACAAATAGAATTTAAAATACTAACAACAACTTACAAAGCCATCCACAACTCTGCCCACAGATACATCACCTACATAGTCTCAAAATACCAACCAAATTGTTCTTTTCACTCCTTCCAAATTCCATGTCGACCCAAGACTTTCCCAGAGCCTCTCCCATCCTCCGTAACTCCTAAGGCTCTGGTCACATATGTCTGACCACAGTTTCAGCACGGTTATTAACCACTTCAGCCCCGGAAGAATTTACCCCCTTCCTGACCAGAGCACTTTTTGCGATTCGGCACTGCGTCGCTTTAACTGACAATTGCGCGGTCGTGCGAAGTGGCTCCCAAACAAAATTGACATCCTTTTTTTTCCACAAATAGAGCTTTCTTTTGGTGGTATTTGATCACCTCTGTGGTTTTTATTTTTTGCGCTATAAACAAAAAATTGCGACAATTTTATAAAAAAAAAAAACGCATTATTTTTTACTTTTTTCTATAATAAATATCCCCAAAAAATATTTAAAAAATTTTTTTTTTCCTCAGTTTAGGCCGATACGTATTCTTCTACATATTTTTGGTAAAAAAAAAATCGCAATAAGCGTTTATTGATTGGTTTGCTCAAAAGTTATAGCGTCTACAAAATAGGGAATAGTTTTATGGCATTTTTATTGATAATTTTTTTTTTTACTAGTAATGGTGGCGATCAGCGATTTTTATCGTGACTGCGACATTATGGCAGACACATCAGACAATTTTAAACATTTTTGGGAACATTGACATTAATACAGTGATCAATGCTAAAAAATTGCATTGATTACTGTAAAAATGTCACTGGCAGTGAATGGGGTTAACCACTAGGTGGCGCTGTAGGGGTTAAGTGTGTCCTAGGGAGTGTTTCTAACTGTGGGGGGGGCTGTGTATGACACTACACTGATCGCCACTCCCGATCACAGGGAGCAGAGATCAGTGACACTGTCACTAGGCAGAATGGGGAGATGCTTGTTTACATTAGCATTTCCCTGTTCTTCCTCACCGTGAGACGATCGCGGGTATCCCCGCGGACATCGGATCGCGGTCACAGGGCTCCCAGCGGGCGCGCCTCTTACAGGGCAACTTACAGGTACGTTAATCTGCCCGTACGTGCACTTCTGCCGCAGTATATCTGCGGTCGGGACGGTTAAAGGGAGGCTTTGTTCACCGGTTCAAGTGCAATTCAGGTGCAAATTTTTACTTGCACAGGAAAAAATGCAATAATGGACAGGACCGTAGCCATGCCAGACATATGCAAACCGACTCCTTTGTAAGCCGTTCGGTTTACATGTTATGCGAATAGAATCCGGTCAAAACTCATCCAATTCGCATATATGTGAACCGAGCCTAACTCAAATTTACACAATTGTCTCCTACTCTGTGTCCACCTTTAGGTGTTCTCTGAAAACTCATCCCATCAGAGAAGCCTACAGTATCCTGCTTCTAACTAACAAACTGAACGTTTTCTTCTCCATCAGCTCATCCCCCACAGTTATTACCTTTTGTATCACTTGACCCTCCCTCCCAGATTGTAAGCTCTAACAAATCCTCCTGTATCGAATTGTATTGTAACTCTACTGTCTTATTCCATTTTGTAAAACAATACAGCACTATAAATTCCTGTATAATAATAATAATATAGAAGACAAAAGAAGGAAACTCAGTTAAACGTTGGGATGTAGTTTCCATCACAACCACACAAACTTCAGCTTCGATTTCTGTTTCAATTGTTCGTAAATTACCTGACGATTTAGCTTGAGTCAGTTGTGTATACATACCACATGAAAAACAAGTCATATAAATATTATAAACCTGTGATTAAATATAAAAAAGAGGTTATCTAATAAAATAGCTGCACTTCAGTATACCCCTTCACTCCCAGCTATGCCTCATTTGAAGAGACTCTTCTTCTTTTGGAACCAAATCTCTCTGTCTCTCATTCCTCCCCTGTTGTCCTTTTATTTTTTGTTTTGCTATTTTACGACCGAAACTGAAACCATAGTACTAAACCTGTCAATCCAACCTCTCAATATGTCGATAGCCAGAAGGGCTGCCAGTAAAGGAGAGGGGGATCACCAGCCCTCCTGTATGGGGCCTGAGCCCCATGTATTTAACAGGGGAGCCAGGCAGCCCCCCTACAGCATACCTACATGATCCTTCCCCAGCAGCTCAAATCTTACTGTACCCCCCACCCCGCAGTGCTGCCTGCTTCTCCTCCTCTCCCTCCCACTGGCTGTCAGCTTCTGCAGGGGGGCCACAGGGGATCTAATTGACCAAATGGATCCCCCTGGCACTCTGATTCACCCACATGTTTTATTCTTATCCTGTAAACATACATCCCCCAGTGCCTTCCCCCCTCCCCACTGAACTGCTGCTTGCTGTGTTTACTATGCTTCAGTTTGTGGATGAACAGGCCCTCTCTGTACATACAGTGTGTCTCCTGTTCATTCACTCTGCACTGCAGCTGAGGCTGTAGAGAAAGGCTTTGAGAAAAATGACATTGCACCCCCTGTTCATAGGGCTGACGGGCCCATTTTTCTGAGCTGACCTGTGAGTAACTAGGCTATCTGTCCAACCAAACTTCCCTTTCCCCCCTCCTCCCTTTTATTAGGAGCCATTTACTCATTATATGATACTATCATTATGATATTCTTCATCATTTCAGACAATTTTTCTTGCCTCTGTTCCTGAGGAAGTGGACAGGGATGCACGAAATGCATAGAGTTAGAGGATGTTAAGAATTGTTTGGCCGATATACAATATGCAATCACATATTTCCATCTACAACAATATCATGCACAGTATCTCAAAAAAGTGAGTACACCTTTCACATTTTTGTAAATATTTTATTATATCTTTTCATGTGAAGAAATGACACTTTGCTACAATGTAAAGTAGTGAGTGTACAGCTTGTATAACAGTGTAAATTTGCCGTTCCCTCAAAAAAACTCAACACATAGCCATTAATGTCTAAACCGCTGGCAACAAAAGTGAGTACACCCCTAAGTGAAAATGTCCAAATTGGGCCCAAAGTGTCAATATTTTGTGTGGCCACCATTATTTTCCAGCACTGCCTTAACCCTCTTGGGCATGGAGTTCACTAGAGCTTCACAGGTTGCCACTGGAGTCCTCTTCCACTCCTCCATGATGACATCACAGAGCTGGTGGATGTTAGAGACTTTGTGCTCCTCCACCTTCTATTTGGGGATACCCCACAGATGCTCAATAGGGTTTAGGTCTGGAGACATGCTTGGCCAGTCCATCACCTTTACCCTCAGCTTCTTTAGCAAGGCAGTGGTCATCTTGGAGGTATGTTTGGGGTCGTTATCATATTGGAATACTGCCCCGCGGCCCAGTCTCTGAAGGGAGGGGATCATGCTCTGCTTCAGTATGTCACAGTACATGTTGGTATTCATGGTTCCCTCAATGAACTGCAGCTCCCCAGTGCCGACAGCACACATGCAGCCCCAGACCATGACACTCCCACCACCATGCTTGACTGTAGGCAAGACACACTTGTCTTTGTACTTCTCACTTGGTTGCCGCCACACACGCTTGACACCATCTGAACCAAATAAGTATAAGACCCAATTTGTACATTTTCACTTAGGGGTGTACTCACTTTTGTTGCCAGTGGTTTAGACATTAATGGCTGTGTGTTGAGTCATTTTGAGGGGACAGCAAATTTACACTGTTATACAAGCTGTACACTCACTACTTTACATTGTAGCATTGTGTCATTTCTTCAGTGTTGTCACATGAAAAGATATAATAAAATATTTACAAAAATGTGAGGGGTGTACTCAGTTTTGTGAGATACTGTATATGAATACTGGGATAATTTATGAATTCACATTGTTTATATCTCAAAGCGGAGTCCCCCCCCCCCCCAAAGGAATACTGTACTGCTGACTTTTAATATTAGGACACTTAGCTGTCCTGGAATCCTGTCCATCCACTCTCAGGTGCTGCCACCGCCATTCATAGTAAGGGAACCTGGCAGTGAAGCCTTTTGGATTCACAGCCGTTTACCTACTGCGCATGCGAAAAGCACGCTGCACTCTCTGAATGGCCCGGCGGAGAGGGCCGAAAATCCAAGTGATCTCGCCGCAGCAAGATCACCCGGAACTGGGAGCAAGTATCTGTCAAAAACAGGTACTCGCTCCCCTCCAAAAGGTGCCAAATGAGGCACCAGAAGGGGGGGGGCTGATAAGCGGAGCTTCCACTTTTGGGTGTGACATGGAGATTTCGCTATACGTAATCCATGTCTCTTGCGCTATTAAGCGCCCTTTCAGCCTTTTGGTATAATACATCTCAATAAACCCGTGTCTCCCACATTTCCCCAAGTAAACAGACATAGTCACCGTCCTCATGTTCTTAGCTCCATCGCTCGACTGCCTGCCCTCACTAGAACAGGCACCTTTTATTCATTCGCAACAAAAGGAAATGACAAACAGGAAGTCATGGCCCCAAGAGCCAATCGCTTCCTCCATGCAAAATGACATCACAGGAAATGACTACACAGGAAATGACCACACTAAAGGGGAGGGCATCCACCATCTTGGTCAGCATGGAGCACACTCAATACTGCTCAGAGTAACCAGTATCTAGTAAGGTCATTCTACTTGTTCTTACAGGCTTGAGAAGATCTGCGGGGACATTGCTACTGCTGTTGTAAATATATGGTATGAGTACATTAACAAGGCAGATATCAATGTCCTCTTATTAAAGCAGATATGTATCCAAAAGGGATAGTGTAGCCACAACAGAGATATAATATGCTTCTGTGGTTATGTGGACTTCGCTTCTCTAATGTGCATAGACATTTGAAGGCAGAAAGTCCAGCGCATTGCGCTTAATACTTACAAACCGGCAAACGCCCACACACACAGAGAATAGGTCTCCGAGCCCATCAGAAGGTTTGCATACTGACGGTTTTACCACTGGTCCCGATTCATCCCAAGTGCGCTCTACTAGAGCTCTTCTTGGTTAAATCAGACATAGGGAGACAGATGACAATCTATAAAACACACATAATAAAATTTTCACAACAGGTGGAACTCCGCTTTAATTTATTGTGGATCAGCTCATCATCTCTTTTATGGAATTGTATTTTGTTCAGTTACTGTATATATGAAATGTGTTACTACGCAATAAATTTACTATCATGTCTATTGTAAATATGAAATTTGTTACTACGTCAGGCTGGATGACAGCTTAGACGGGGAAGTGGGAAAAAAAGTTGTTTTCCACTTCCTTATCTAAGCTGTCATCCAGCCTGACGTCCGGACTTTCCAGGCTGTAAGTTGCAGGAAGAGGCTCCCTATCCCAGATGTATGAGCCGACTGCTCACGAATTACAAACAAAAAGTGGCATCTCTTCTTCCCATGTGAGTTATTAATTTGTAAGCATTTCTCAGTACAATTAATGTTGCCCTTAGCTTGGTGCCCCCTGGTGTGTCCTCTTGGCCCTGCAGATGTATCCATCCACCCAGTACGCCTATTGGTCTGAGGTTCCCTGTTGTTGTGAGACCCTCCATCGGAAGCCTGATTTTAACTGTCACAATGTGAATTGCCATTTGTCTTTTCACCACAATAAATCGGTTAAAATACTACACTCATATTATGCCCTGCTATTCTTCTTCTGTTCACTAAAAACTAGACAACACTAGCTTAGGTGCAAACTGGAACTCCTTTATTGTAAATTCACACAGAGTTTTTACCACACAAAATCAGATAAGAGCTTGATTACATTAACCTAAACAATGCAAACTTTAAACAGTTATATCATTATTATATCTAACAGTACACCTAATGAACAGCTAACATAAATATTGTGACAGACCTAGCCGGGAGAGAGACTTTTGGAGGGGACTGTATGCTAGCTTCTTGCCGATTGATCGTGGGCCCTTGCATTTGGGGGAACGGTGCTCTTTGTGAGCTGTATGCCTGGGGACCCTTGAGGCAGTATATGGCATCCCCATTGTTGTTTGTGTTAATTAACTCTGCTATTGTGTGAAGAAGAGTCTATGTTGATTGTGATGATGTTGATTGGGGGTTCTAAGCTACAAGACGGCCAGTCTGGCCTAAAGGTCATGTCTGAGTTATCTAGGCTGTCTAAAGGGATTAGTTAATTAGCCCATGTTAATTAGGTTAATTAGATTACAGGTGTATTGTTAGAGTAATATGAGCAGGACCTCCTCTTTTATTGTATAAATAAGACTGTATTCCTGTCAATAAAGAGAGATTCCTGGTTGAACTTACATACAGCATGCCTGGTGTTTGTTCTGAGCTATCACAACTGGGTTAGAACGGCACAGAGCTGTAGTTCTAGTCCCGGAGCATCGGATGACCGAGCAATCAGATGTTGCGATCTGCAGTCTGATTCTATAGCAGCAGAGGAGTGTCGGGAGAGTGGAACCGAGCGAGCAAGGGGCTCGTTACATTGGTTGGCAGCCGTGGGATTTGCTCTCCAGTTACTGGGACACTCCAAACCAGCCTGCAGGAGAGCCACGCTGAAAGACTTACTTGAGAGCCGTGGAGGGAATGGTGGGATTGTGCTTCCTTGCCGTGAACACATCCAAACCATCACCTGGATCCAAGGTCCAGATAGCAGGAGAGGAAAGATACCAGCCACCATGGATGAGGAATTCAGAAGGAGGTTGCGAGAGAAGGAGATACAGCACAGAGCAAGTCCTGCTAGGATCGTTTGATTCTATCCGCTGTGAACTCTGGAAGGAAGCGCTAGCATGTGAGTAGCAACACCAGGGAAAAGTTCTCCCCTCCATCCATGTAAGGTACTGGTCGCAGTATGAAGTGCGAATGCTGTTTTTGGGGGAACAGCCGAACCAGGAGTGGACAGCCGAGTTAAGCAGGCTGATCCGGGCAGAAATGTGGTTGGACGAGAGCTACAGAGCCCTCCAGTGGTATGTAGCCCAAGTGTGCCCATGGACAGCGGATGACAGCCCCACAGAAGGCTTTGACTACGATGGCCTCGGATTGTTATACTGGAGGCTGTCCAGGGACCCTGACTTTGGAAGTGATCGGGAGTGGCGTTTGGAGGAAATAATGGAGCACAGAGAGCGAAGACTGAATGTCTCGGAAGTGCACTGGGCACTGGAAGATTTGGAGTTTCTGGCCGTTCAGGAATGGGAGTTGGAGATCGCCTACAAACAGCTGTTAGACTCTGCTCAGCAGCAGGGTGGTGCTCCCTTTGCCTGGGACTATCAGGAAATACCAGTTGACAACTCTGAAATCCTGGCTGAAGAGTTGACAATGTGGCAGAGTAACGGTGTGCTTTGCCAACCTGCACCCACAGCTATGGAGGCAGAGGTCTTATGGCGGATGCAGCAAGTGCTGACTGACCTTGATGAACCTGTTTCTGCATTGGATGATCTTGGATGGAGGAATGTGCCTGTCCAGCAGAATGCCAGAGAATTGGCAGTGGAAAATCTGGAGATCGCTATCCCCAAAGCTGAAGTGCTGACAACAGGGCAGAGCTCTGCTAACCTCTGCCCAGCACTGATAGCATCTTCTGGGTTCCACGGAGAGGAGATGGTGAACCTTTATCCCCAGACACCAGTTGCAGAGACAGGGAATTTGATAGACTTTTCTGCTGAGGAAGAACAACCTGGTGAGCCTCCAGCAGAAGAAGAGCTGTTATTAGGGCCAAACTTCACTGTGGTCCGCCCAGCACTGATAGCATCTTCTGGGTTCAAGGGACAGGAGATGGTGAACCTTTATCCCCAAACGCCAGTTGCAGAGACAGGGGATTTGATAGTATTTTTGTGCAGAGGAAGAACAACCTGGTGAGCCTCCAGCAGAAGAGGAGCTGTTATTAGGGCCAAACTTCACTATGCTCTGCCCAGCACCAACAGAAGTATCTGTGAGGTTACAAGGAACTTCCCCAGCTGAAGCGCTGGCAACCGGACAGAGGGTCCAAGATCTCTGCCCTACACCTGTGGCGGTTCCGGAGGCTCAGGGTGAGAAGGAGGTGGTCACTTCCCAGCAGCAGATCAGGATACAGGGGGAGAAGGGAGAGGAGGTGTTCATCATCCCTCCCCAACAGTTAGCCGGAGCAGATGGTGTGGGGTTTCCAGCAGAAGGGCTGGCAACAGGGCCGAGTACTGCTGGACTCTGCCCTCAACTAACAGAGGATGGATGTCCTGTGAAGGTGGATGGGACTTCAGTCTCCACCTGTATACCCCAGGGATGCTGGGCAGTCGGCCCAGATCCCCAACAGCATGACGGAGTGAGCCCAGACACCCTGTCTTCTCTCCAGCGGCAGAAAGGACTCCAGGGAGAAGGGCCAGTCCAGGCCTCTCCCCAGCGACAGATATGTTCTCTGAGAGAGGCAGAGGTTGGCTGGGTGAGTAATGCTTTTTTGGAACAATTTGTTTGGGGTACTGTGTGGGTACAGGCATTAGAGGACTGGAACTACTGACTAACATCGGAGTCAACCCGTCTGGGGTCTCCTCCTGTGTTAGTCTCCTGCCGAAAGGGGAGAAATGTGACAGACCTAGCCGGGAGAGAGACTTTTGGAGGGGACTGTATGCTAGCCTCTTGCCAATCGATTGTGGGCCCTTGCATTTGGGGGAACGGTGCTCTTTGTGAGCTGTATGCCTGGGGACCCTTGAGGCAGTATTACTGTGGATTTGGGTCCTGGTCCCCCAGGACACACAGACTCTGGGGACCCTGGATTTGCTATATTAGAAATAGTGGCTGATTCATAATGCTGGGACAGATACTGTTAGGAGATGCTGATGTAAATTCCAGCACCTGTCTGTCTGTTGTCTGATAAAATGTATATTGTAAATAAGATGTAAATTCCAGCACCTGTCTGTCTGTTGTCTGATAAAATGTGTATTGTAAAAAAGTCTATAGTATGGGATCTAAGTCATCCAATATGGCATCCCCATTGTTGTTTGTGTTAATTAACTCTGCTATTGTGTGAAGAAGAGTCTATGTTGATTGTGATAATGTTGATTGGGGGTTCTAAGCTACAAGACGGCCAGTCTGGCCTAAAGGTCATGTCTGAGTCATCTAGGCTGTCTAAAGGGATTAGTTAATTATCCCATGTTAATTAGGTTAATTAGATTACAGGTGTATTGTTAGAGTAATATGAGCCGGAGGTATGCACCTCTACTTTGAGTGTATAAAAGAGCCTGTGTATTGTCCAATAAAATAGATTCCTGTTTGAACTTACATACAGCCTGCCTGGTATTTGTTCAGCTATCACAACTGGGTTAGAACGGCACATAGCTGAAAATCTAATCCCGGAGCACTGGATGACCGAATCATCAGATGTTGCAATCTGATTCAATAGCTGCAGAGGAGTGTCGGGAGAGTGGAACCGAGCGAGCAAGGGGCTTGTTACAAATGTAAACACATAAACATCCCAAATTGGTTTAGTAATGAGGCAAAGTGGATGCCATACTAGTCACATCTCCAAGAAGATTAGCAGGAAATATGTGACTCAAGTAAAAAATGGGAATTTACACCTAGGAGGCACACAATGAGGGAATTATACAATGAGAGAAAAACACCTTAATAATCAGATTTACAGGAGACACCAGCATCAGGTTGTTTGAACTGATTAAAATCTTCTGTTTAGAGTATCTGAGTCCAGGGAGTCTAGGGGGGAGTTGAAGCAGTTATTGCTGGTTTGGGCACAGTATCCAGTTCCTAGGTTCCCAGAGTCGGTGTGTTTCAGGGAGAGATGGACCCGAATCCAAAGTAAAACCACTCCAAAAGGTACCCAAGGCACACCACTCCCAAAGAGTAGAGCCCACTCAAAAGCCAGTGCCCATAATCAGTAGGCAAGAGGCTACCCCGCAGACCCCTCCAAAAGCCCCTGTTTCGGTTGGGTCTGTCACCCTACCTTTTTGGATTCTCCTTTACATTGTGCCAGCTCAGTGAACAGTCATGGCACGTCCCGAGATGCACATGCCGAGATAAATAAACTCCTGTACACTTGAGTGGGAGTTAAATAATTCAATGCCAGCCAATCAAGACAGCTAAAGACCCTGTAAGTGGAAAAAACGGGGAAAAAAAACATTCGTGCTGGTGAGAGATCTTGCGGATGTCATACCACTGGAGTAGAAGTGAGTATTTGCAGACTTTAGTTCCCTGTAACTAGGGGCGTGGCAAGGTTCTTTTGCCAACATAATGAACATGTACATAATGAGAGGAAGGTTGAAAACATAATGTACTATGAAAGAAGGATAGGGGGTGGGGTGTCTGTTAGGCACACAATTATTTATTATAAGACCAAAATTATAAAATATAAACGTGTACAACACTCAGGCTCAAAATGCATAGCTTATTCCATTACAGGTGCATTTATCCACTGAAGTCAAGCCCAAGCTGCCGCATGTACACATATATGCGGCCTCACTGAGGTGGGTCTTTTGGGATGGGTGGATATACTGCAACCCAATACCTGCCTACACACACCCCTAATGATGGCAGTGTGAGCCATGCTGTGCATAAAGTTCATGAATGGCAACCAATAAAATCTGTAACAATAGCCAGACTGCCAAAATGTATGGAAAAAAGAGGTAGCCATGAAGTGAAGGCAATTATCAGAAGAGGTAAAGCACGGATAAAAAACAATAAATACATTTACAATGGGCACATGCAGAATACAATTAGCTTGGAGCATCAATAGGTCAGACATGCTGCATTAGTTGGTTGTCAGGTAGCAGGGCAGGTAACAAACCTACTGTAGAAGTTCAGTACCCAGAAACAGTCAGAGCAACCCCTTAGGAGAAAGGTAAGGAGAGCTAATGTGAAATTAATCATTTTTGTGCAAAGTTTCTCTAGGCATCTTTAAAAGATTAGACAGATTATTTGTGTTAGTAGTTCCTCTTTAAAGCTGGGCTCCAAAAAAAGAAAATAATTTAAATATACACTATATTGTCAAGTATTGGGACACTTGCCTTTACACGCACATGAACCATCCCAGTCTTAGTCCATAGGGTTCAATATTGAGTTGGCCCACCCTTTACAGCTAGAACAGCTTCAACTCTTCTGGGAAGGCTGTCCACAAGGTTTAGGAGTGTGTCTATATGAATGTTTGACCGTTTTTCCAGAATCGCATTGGTGAGGTCAGGCACCGATATAGACGAGGAGGCCTGGCTCACAGTCTCTGCTCTAATTTATCCCAAAGTTGTTCTATCTGGCTGAGGTCAGGACTCTGTGCAGGCTAGTCAAGTTCATCCACCCCAAACTCGCTCATCCATGTCTTTATGGACCTTGATTGTTCACTTGTTCGCAGTCATGTTGGAACAGGAAGCGGCCAATCCCAAACTGTTCACACAAAGTTGGGAACATGAAATTGTCCAAAATGTCTTGGTATGCTGATGCCTTAAGAGTTCCCTTCATTGAAACTAAGGGGCCAAGCCCAACCCCTGAAAAACTACCCCACACCATAATCCCCCCTCCTCCAAATTATCGAGGGGTGGCCCAATACTTTTGGCAACATAGTGTGGATGAGCAATATTGGGGTGGAGGAACTTGACTGGCCTACACCTCAACCCAATAGAACACCTTTGGGATGAATTAGAGTGGAGACTGTGAGCCAGGCCTTTTCGTCCAACATCAGTGCCTGACCTCACAAATGCGCTTCTGGAAGAATGGTCGAACATTCCCATAGACACACTCCTAAACCTTGTGGACGGCCTTCCCAGAAGAGTTGAAGCTGGTATAGCTATAGCTAAGGGTGGGCCAACTCAATATTGAACCCTACGGACTCATGGCCCATACACACGAGCGGAATTTCTGTCAGAAAAATCTTGGATGGTTTTTCAGACAGAATTCCGCTTAAGCTTGCCTTGCATACACACGGTCACACAAAAGTTCTCTGAACTTTTGTTCGTCAAGATTGCGGTGATGTACAACACTACGACGAGCCGAGAAAATTAAGTTCAATGCTTCCGAGCATGCGTTGAATTGTTTCCGAGCATGCGTAGGAATTTTGCGCATCGGAATTGATACAGACGATCGGAATTTCCGATCGGAACTTTTTCCGACCGAAAAATAGGAATTCCACCAGCAAAAGTCTGATGGGGCATACACACGGTCGGAATTTCCGAGCAAAAGCTCACATCGGAATTTTGCTGGTGGAATTTCCGCTCGTGTGTACAGGGCATAAGACTGGGATGTCATTAAAGTTCATGTGCGTGTAAAGGCAGGCGTCCCAATACTTTTTGTCAATATAATGTATTTTTCAATAGCTACAAAGAATATGAGTCTACTTTGGGTGCCCCAAATGCCTTTGCATTTCATATATTACCTTGTAAAAGTAGCAGTGGCATTATCATTGGGAGAGGGACCCAACAGACCCCACCCACTACAGGCTGCCTGCAGATAACCACAGGAAGGGGCGGATACAAGACCAGTCACCCAACACTGGGAGAGCAGTAGAGACTGATAAAAGGAAGCTCCTGCACAGAGGCAATCACGCTGGATTACTGCACAAATCTGGAATAAATATGCAAAGCACGCCAAGATTCAAGGAAGATTATACATATCTTGCCCATTTACACAATATTTACTTATTCCAGAGTGCAGCTTTAAAGCGAATTTGCCTAAAGGTCGCAGGTGCTCTTTAAGTCCACAAGCCTACTCCAAATAGAGATGAAATTATGAGAGGTACTAGAGTATATAATCAGTTTTATTAAGCCGTTCTCCCTGGTACAAATGTAATTACAGACCAGGCTGCTTTGCGCCAATTTCACAAAGACAGGCATCTTGAAGCTAACATGGGAGCTGGTGAGGGATTGATGTGTTTGTTTGAAAAATTAAAATGGTGCCAAGCTGGTCCTGAAAAAGAGGCTCGGTTTGAGGTTTGAAGAGCACAGCTGTGTGTCTGGTGAGAGAAAGGCAAATACTATTTCGATTCAGCAAATAATTGGAAAGCCAAATGGATTAGTAGCTTTATTAATTTTAGTGTTTTTCTTTCTATCTTAGGGGCAAAGCTAAACATAAATTATAACTGAAGGATAAGAGTCATGAAAAGTCTGTTTTTATATCTTAAAAAAGAATCCTGCCCATAAAAATTAAAATATAGCTTACATACATTCAGGTTATATGCACTTTCATCTAGTTTTATTTTTATAGTGGGCTGTAGCCTGACCAGCATCACTGGGGTTTACAATTCATAAATTAGATCCCCTCAGCTAACATAAGTCTCTACTTACTTTGTCCAGAATCCACAGATCAATGGGGGCCATACACCATTCGATAAATGATCAGTTTCTTTTTCAATCACTCTTCCAAAAGGAATAATTGATCTATATTTGACAACCCATTTGATCAATATGCCACACATGGGGAAGTGGATTTCAGATGATAGTTAAAGTGATTGTAAAGTCTTTTTTTCTTTCTCTCAAACCAAACATGTTATACTTGCCTCCTCTGTGTAGCGGTTTTGCACAGAGCAGCCCAGATCCTCCTCTTCTTGGGTCCCTCTTCGGCTCTCCTGGCCCTTCCATCCTGTTGAATGCCCCACAGCAAGCGGCTTCCTGTGTCCATTCAAACATGGAGTCTAGTTCAGCCCCCCTTCTCTCTCCTGATTGGCTAACTGACTTTGATAAACAGCAGTGAGAGCCAATGACGTGGCTGCTGTGTCTCAGCCAATCAGGAGGAGAGTCCCAGATGGCTGAGGCATTCATGGACATCGCTGGAGAGAGATGGGGCCCAGGTAAGTATTAGGGGGTGCTGGGGAGACTGCTGCACACAGAAGGTTTTTTTTAATCTTAATGTATTAAGATAAAAAAACCTTCTTACTTTACAACCACTTCAAGATACAACTGTAACTTATGGTGGTAAATTATTGATTGCAGAAGAAATGGAGGACGTTTTCCATACCTCCCAAGATAGTCGGCATACCACGAAAACATGGGCCTGCTGGATCCACTTCAAAACTACACATATGTAATGGACCCAAGGTCACAAGCTTAACCCCTCTACTACCTAAAACATCCATTCAGAGATAGTTCTCCTGACACCTGATAATATAATACACTGACATACATCTACTTGTAAGCAGAAGGACAGAAAGTTTGGGGGTTTCAGTGACCTCCTTATAGTGAAGTTTCACCCAAAAAAGGGAGTAACACTTTAAGCCCTCCTCCCCAACTTCTGGTAAAGAAGTAAAGAAATGGCACTTTTGGGAGCGGGGGGGGGGGGGTGGGGGGGGTGGGGTTGGTGATTGAGAACAGGTACCTGATTTTGACAGGTACCCGCTCCCACTTCCACTCTGATCACCTGATCGTAAGCATAAGTTCTCCTCCCCCTCTTTCTCCACAGTCTTCTGGGGCACGTGACAGGTCCCAGAAAACTACGGGACCATTCACACGCGGTTCGTGCATGTGCAGTGGGCGCCCGTCTGTGAAATGCCCACAGTTAACATGACAGACAACAAGAGATATAGAGAGATGGAGACTGGAGCTCCTCTTTAATTCCCCCCCCCCCTTTTTTTTCCTGTCACCCCCCCCCCTCTCCTTTCCCACTATTTATGTTCCTTTCACTGCGCTTTATTTTGTTTTTCCTCTCTGTCTTTCCTTCCTTTTTCTTCTGCAGTTGGTGGCATCCATCTCTCACTTCTACTGTAGGAGCTAATTTTGCTGATGCAGGCGATACCTAGGAATGTGAGATGTACTTTTGTCTTCTACTTTTTATTTTTCATCTTCTCTCTTACAAGACTCCTGAAGTCACCGTTTTTCCATACAGACGGTTTTGATGCTGATTGTAGGCATAGATATCGAAAACCCCAGCTGTAATGGTTCCAACTCTCTTGGATATGTTTTAATCGCTAATAGTTAATTGAAAACCCCTATATCCCAGGGACCTCAAAGTTCTAGATAGCTTTTGTTATGACCTGTTGTGTTTATCTATAATACAATACCACTACATATCTACAGCAGTGGTGGCCTGTGCACTGTGGGTGCACGGGCACCCCCCCCCCCATCCATGCACCCGGCCCCTTTCAGAACACTGGACACATGGATTGCTATGGCAGGGGTGGGAGGGGGTGGTCCTTTTTGAAGCACCTGATTAGAGCCAGAGGCTCTAATAGGTTTCAAAATAGGGTGGGCTCGGGGCGCAGAGAGTGCGCCCTGATCCCACCCAATTGTGTGACGATAGCAAATTAATTTTCGCTATTTTCACACTAACCTTCCTCCTCGCCAATCAGGAGGCAGGGTGGCAGACCTGTTTCCTGATTGGCCAAAGCGCCGGGCTACCCTATTGGATGCCTGGCGCTTAGGAAGAGGAGCAGAGAAGACACACATGCTGGAGCGGAGAAGACACGCCGGAGGAACTGATGTGGTAAGTCCCCTCTGCCAGAGCCGCACGCGCAGGTGAGGTTTGGTGCTGCCAGAGCCACGCTCGCGCGGGGGTGTGTGTGTGTGCTGCCAGAGCAGGGTGCGCACGTGGGGGGGTACTGCTGCCAGGGACGCGCGGGGGGTGGAGGTTGGGTGCTGCCAGAGACGTGAGTGGGAGGGTTGGTGGGCACAGGTGGCTGCATATGATGGGCACAAGTGGCTGCATATGATGGGAACAAATGGCTGCATATGATGGGCACAAGTGGCTGCATATGACAGGCACAAGTGGCTGCATATGATGGGCTCATATGGCTGCATATGATAGGCACAGTGGCTGCATATGATGGGCACAAGTGGCTGCATGGCTGCATATAATGAGAACAAGTGGATGCATATGATGGGCACAAGTGGCTGCATTTGACGGGCACAAGTGGCTGCATTTGACGGGCACAAGTGGCTGCATTTGACGGGTACAAGTGGCTGCATTTGACGGGCACAAGTGGCTGCATATGACGGGCAAAAATGGCTGCATTTGATGGGCACAATGGCTGCATATCATGGGCACAGTGGCTGCTTTTGATGGGCACAATGGCTGCAATTGATGGGCATAGTGGCTGCATTTGATGGGCACAATGGCTGCATTTGATGGACACAGTGAGGCTGCAATTGATTGGGGGGGTTCGGTATTTTTCATTTTGTTTGCGCCCCCCCAGAAATTTTGAGCACCAGCCACCACTGCTCTACAGACTATCCTCCATGCTTGCATACCAGAGCCTTCTTTTCTTGTGAGCTCTGAGCTACACTTTGTACAAATCGGTGAACTGAGCTGATATGTCACCAAAAATCTTCTTGTAATACTATTGCATGTATTGTCCCTTTCTGTAACCCTATGTATATTTGAAAAATTTCCAATAAAAAGATTAAATAAATAAAATGTAAATTGATTGCATTCCTGTTTCCACCATGTAATCTCATAATCTGATTGATGAATACACAATTATATTTATCAACAAAGTATCTCAGTGCTGCTTATTGATGCAAAATGATTGATACTATTCAGTCCTCCAATCAACTCATCTAGATCAAATCCAAATCCAAACTGATTCTAAATTGATCAGAAAGGAAGTTTTGACTATTCGATTGTTTGCTGACTACACTCTTTGATCAAATTTCACATTGTTCGGATGCAAAAACCAAAGCATGCATGGCCACTATAAGATATTCATGTAACAAACAATCATCCCATAAAAGATCTTAAACTAAATATATGGAACTTTTAACATTAAATGTAGCTGGAGTATTTAAACCATACTGAGCCCACATCCCAGGTCAATCCAAACAGTAAATCTGGGACATCCACTTACCTCCTAAACCTCACAATGAGAAAGCAATTGAGCTAGCAACACTTTCTTGCTATACGATTAAATTTTTGTACTTTCTACACCTTTCACTTGTTGACATACTGTACATATGTCTACTATCTAATGGAGGACAAATATCTCCACTGTCATGGGAAGCCAGCTACTTGTCATCAGGGCAAATCTACAGAAACAAAGTCTCTACTTATAAATGCTTTAATACCCAACTACAAAACTGAGATTTTTTTTATAGTTAACAACACCATGTACAGTGCTTTGAAAAAGTATTAATACCCCTTGAAATTTTCCACATTTTGTCATGTTACAACCAAAAATGTAAATGTATTTTATTGGGATTTTATGTGATAGACCAACACAAAGTGGCACATAATTGTGAAGTGGAAGGAAAATGATAAATGGTTTTCAAAATGTTTTATAAATAAATATGTGAAAAGTGTGGTGTGCATTTGTATTCAGCCCCCCTGAGTCAATACTTTGTAGAACCACCTTTCACTGCAATTACAGCTGCAAGTCTTTTTGGGGATGTCTCTACCAGCTTTGCATATCTAGAGAGGGACATTTTTGCCCATCCTTCTTTGCAAAATAGTTCAAGCTCTATTACATTGGATGGAGAGCATCTGTGAACAGCAATTTTCAACTCTTGCCACAGATTCTCAATTGGATTTAGGTCTGGAATTTGACTTTGACTTCTAACACATGATTATGCTTTAATTTAAACCATTCCATTGTAGCTCTGGCTGTATTTTTAGGGTCGTTGTCCTACTGGAAGGTGAACCTCCACCCCAGTCTCAAGTCTTTTGCAGACTCTAATGCCGTGTACACACGAGCGGAATGTCCGACTGACTGTCCAAATCTGACAGAAGCTTTTCATCGTATATTCCGATCGTGTGTATGCCTCATCGGACTTCTTTTTTGAAAATTCTGACGGACCTAGAAATAGAACATGTTTGAAATATTTCCGACGGAACCAATTCCTATCGGGAAAAACGCTCGTCTGTATGCTGTTCCGACGGACCAAAAACGATGCATGCTCTGAAGCAAGTACGAGACGGAAGCTATTGGCTACTGGCTATTGAACTTCCTCTTTCTAGTCCCGTCGTACGTGCTGTACGTCACCGCATTCTTGACAATCGGACTTTGGTGTGATCGTGTATACGCAAGACAGTTTCAGCCGAATTCTGTCTGAACTCCGTCTGAGAAACCTTCAGAGTTTATTCCGACGGGAAAACCAGTCGTGTGTATGTGGCATAAGAGGTTTTCTTCTAAGATTGTCCTGTATTTGGCTCCATCCATCTTCCCATCAACTCCGACCAGCTTCCCTGTCCCTGCTAAAGAAAGGCATCCCCACAACATGATTCTGCCACCACCATGTTTTACGGTGGGGGTGGTGTGTTCAGGGTGATGTGCAGTGTTTTCTGCCATACATAGCATTTTGCTTTTAGGCCAAAAAGTTCAATATTGGTCTCATCTGACACACATGGCTTCTCACAAACTGCAAACGGGACTTCTTATGGCTTTCTTCCCACAATGGCTTTCTCCTTGCCACTATTCCTTAAAGGCCAGATTTGTGGAGTGCACAACTAATAGTTTTCCTGTGGACAGATTTTCCCACCTGAGCTGTGCATCTCTGCAGCTCCACCAGAGTTGCCATGGGCCTCTTGGCTGCTTCCCTGATGAATGCTTTCCTTGCCCGGCCTGTCAGTTTAGGTGGACGGTCAGGTCTTGGTAGGTTTGCAGTTGTGCCATACTCTTTCCATTTTCGGATGATGGATTGAACAGTGCTTCATGAGATGTTCAAAGCTTGGGATATTTTTTTTTAACCTTACCCTGCTTTAAACTTCTCCATAACTTAATCCTTGACCTGTCTGGTGTGTTCATTGGCCTTCATGATGCTGTTTGTTCACTAAGGGCTTCACAGAACAGCTGTATTTATACTGAGATTAAATTACTCACAGGTGGACTCTGTTTACAAATTAGGTGACTTCTGAAGGCAATTGGTTCCATCAGATTTTTGTTAGGGGTATCAGAGTAAAGGGGGCTGAATACAAATGCACGCCACACTTTTAAGATATTTATTTGTAATATATTTTGAAAACCATTTATCATTTTCCTTTTCCTTCACAATTATGTGCCACTTTGTGTTGGTCTATTACGTAAAATCCCATTAAAATACATTTACATTTTTGGTTGTAACATGACAAAATGTGGAACATTTCAAGGGCTATGGATACTTTTTCAAGGCACTGTATATCAAAACAGCTGTATGTGATTATTGAAAATACTCATGATTATGAGTATTTTTTTTTACTTTGCATAAACTACAAAATTTATATAAAATGTTTGGGAAAAAGACAGCAAACAGCAATGAATTTTGATCATCCTGGGTCTTTTTCTTCAAATGCAAGTAAAAGTAGGAAACCAGAGCATTGCAAAGGAACAATTCCATGTACTAAGGGTCTTCTTATATTATGATGAAATGGGTGGGGTCACCATAAAGGCCCGATATAGAGACTGAGGGTTTTGGCGGCCTTTATTGTAAACCACATATAGTATAATATTTATTGGCAGCCACATGTGTTAAATACACAGTAGACGTTAGTAAAATTCGGTCTATAAACAAAAGCGACCCGCTCTCATCTTTCTACAACACACTAGATGAAGATGCCTTTTTGTTGACACCAAACCCTAGGATCTAACTACTGCAGGGTCTGGACAGTACTCTGGCCTTTTATAGGCTTGGCCCTATACTCCTTCTCTAGGACCTAGTACAAGGGGGCCTCCCCGCACCTCAACATTCACCATCAGCAACTCTTGGTTCCTCTACCAGAAACTTTTGCAGTCAATTACATGAGCATGGTTTCCATGGCTCCAGGGAAGTCCTCCCAAAATGGCCACTGAATATCTGCAGCAAAGAGAATCTGACTAATCTGTACAATTATAAAAACCTGGCCAAATCTAAAAACATTTGTCTGCCTTGATATGCTCAGATCTGTTTCATAGTGAATGTGAAGCTGGTGAATGTTCTACTCGGCTTATGCCGGGAATGTTCAGCAACAGAAAAGGTCTATGGAGAATCCTCACATTTGGCATATTGTCTCATTTAAGCAGTTGCTGGAACTGATTTTTAATGTTCTGTACATGGATCGTTGGGTGAATATACAACCGCTCAATACCCATGTTCAAACGCTACCAACTCAGCTTCCCGTGGCTGAAGACCCGTGCTTTGGAAAAAGTGTTCCCCCACTTAAGCAAAGTAGTCAATTATAGAATTAAGCCGCCACTCGGTACTATCCATAAAACCGAGAATCTTTATTGGCTACATGTAAAAACACATTAATAGTACGCTAACATGTTTTAGCTATGACAGTCTATCTCATTTTATGGATCGTACCTAGTCCCGGCTTATTTCTATTATGGATTAATGAGGACTTAGTTCTTTAAATATACTGTGATATGTTGGGGAATGTCAGTCAAATGGTGTAGAGCAGTTACAGTGAGTTCAGTCCAGACAAGAACTATAGTTGAGTGCTTGTTGCCCACTTTTATTGAAAGGAAAAGAATAAGTCCTTATATCAGGTTTCCCATGCAGGGTTTCTGCTCCAAACAGCATGACTTTAACACAAATTGTTCAGCCTCCTGGCTGTTTCTATCCTCAGCCTAGAATGCAGACTCTCAGTCCATGACACAACAGTGTTTACATGCTGCTCCCTGCAGCCATTGTAACTCCAGGTGTCAGCCTGGTCAGTGCAGATGTGCATCTGCAGCTCCTTGAAGCACTCCCCCTGACCCCTCCGGCCTCTGGGCAGGGACCTCCTGTCTCTCGGGTGGAGCCCAGAACTACTGACATGCCCCTGCTCATAACGGCTGTGCGCGGCTGCACACACACACAGCCTGCAGGTCTCAGGTAAAACCTGGACACAGAAGTAGAGGCTTCTTTACACCCAAAACTCTTTGAAGTCTCTAGACTATGGACACTGCAGTGGAAATGACAAAACCCAGGAGGTAAGGGGGTGATCAGGACCCACTGGTATGGTGGTGATCAGGATCCACTGGTATGTCAGTGATTAGGATCCACTGGTATGGCAATTATCAGTACCTACTGGTATGATGGTGATCAGGATCCACTGGTATGGTGATGAATAGGACCCACTGGTATAGTGGTAATCAGGATCCACTGGTATGGTGGTGATCAGGATCCACTGGTATGGCGGTGATCAGGACCCACTGGTATGGTGATCAGGACACACTGGTATATCAGTGATCAGGACCCACTAGTATGGTGATCAGGACCCACTGGTATGGCAGTGATTAGGACCCACTGGTATGGTGATCAGGACCCACTAGTATGGTGATCAGGACTCACTGGTATGGCAGTGATTAGGACCCACTGGTATGGTGATCAGGACACACTGGTATGACGATGGTCAAGACCCACTTGTATGGTGATCGGGACAAACTAGTATGGTGATCAGGACACACTGGTATGGCTTCCAGCCTAAAGATGCTGATCCAGGATTACGAAACCTATGGAACACTGAAAAACCAATCTTCTCCACTCAGAAACAACACTCTGAAGCCCCTCAAACTGCATCTTTGAGAACTCTGTGTGCCTTTTGCCTACACTCACACAGTGGCAGGGCCTAGCATTGTCTATAAACTGTTAGAATCATTATGTGATTTATCGCAAAAACTCATCCATCCTTTGGTACTAAACAGAGAATCACAGACAACCCTTATGACGTCATAGGAAAACCTGCATTCCTTCAGCTTCTAACGGACCAAACTAAACAGAAACAAACACAGTGTTATCAAAAGAGTTTTCAGTACTGGAATAGTTTACAAAGTTTATAAATGCATAACGTCAGTATATTGAAGGTACAGATGGTGACACCACAGGCTAATTGTAAAGTTTATCTAAAAAACTAAAACAGAACATTTCATGGTTTCTACTAAAACATTTTTAAAGGTTAAATCAACCTTTGTTTTTAAAAAAAATGCACATATTGTTTGAAGAAAAAAAATGTGCATTTGATTTTTTTTTTTTTTTGCAAAAGAGCCTGCAAAGCATTGGAATGTCAGGCTCCTGCAGACTCTTCCTCCAACTTCTTATTCATACTGGAGTACACTTTTCAGTTAGAGAGCTGGATGAAGTGATGATAGACTATAAAAGTGGTGATCGTTGCACCTGTGTTCCATTGAGAATTACAACGTAGATCGCTCTGAAGAGGGCAACAAAAGTGTAAGCGAACCCTAAGATATGCTGCATTTTTACATAGCACATTGGCATAGTTGCCAACATTGAAAAAAAAATGTTTAGGGTTACTTTTTTGGCTGTAGGCTGAGTCTTATTATAAATAGGGGGGAGGGCATGCATTTGTAGGCGTGGCACAGGGGAAAAGCAAAAATGCGGCGCGCACAGAAAAATGGGCGTGGTTTACGCAAAATCGTGGAGTGTCTTAAGTGAGCGTGGCTCAAAGGGGGTGTGTTTAGAGTCTGAGTATGAATGAGGGATGGAGAGGGAAAGGGGGGGAGAAGGATAAAGGGACAGCAGGCCCAGATCCTACACAACAATGGAAATATGTGTACTCTAGAAAGTTTAACAACCAGCATATAAAGATACTCCAAACACCTGGTGTTAGCACTTCAATCATCCCGGCACCATGGTTGTTATGGTATCAAGATGATTGAAGTGCATTATTTCTATTATTACATTGTAATATAAAATGAAATCACCATAATGCCGAATCAGTGAGATCCCTGAGCGTGTCACCTGCCACGTCACCTGCCACCAGCCATCCGTCCTTGCATCAGGTGCCCCCAGCAGAGTCCGTCCTTGCATCAGGTGTCCCAGCAGAGCCCCCCCTTACATCAGGTATCCCCAGCGGAGCCCCCCCTTACATCAGATGTCCCCAGCGGTGCCCCCCCTTACATCAGATGTCGCCAGCGGAGTCCCCCTTACATCAGGTGTCACCAGCGGAGCCCCCCTTAGATCAGGTGTCACCAGCAGAGCCCCCCCTTACATCAGGTGTCCCGAGCGGAGCCCCCCTTACATCAGATGTCCCCAGCGGAGCCCCCCTTACATCAGGTGTCACCAGCGGAGCCCCCCTTACATCAGGTGTCCTAGTAGGAGGGGGTATAGAAAATGTCTTCCTCCGCCGGCCGCGTGGTTACAATAGAACCCCCGCCCCTTTCCATAACAGACAGGCAGCTGGGCGGGGGGGTAGGTGGGGTGAGGTGAAGCGGGGCGCAGGGTGGGCAGCGAAGCAGGAGCTTCGTCTAGCCACCCAGCCGTTCCTGGTCTTCTTAAAAATGGCGGCCGCGAACCTCTAGCGGCGGCAAGCAGCGGATTTCTCGGGACATTTCCCGGGAAACAATAAAATTGGGAAAAGAGTCCAAATCCCGGGAATGCCCCAGGAAATCCGGGACAGTTGGTAAGTATGCATTGGAATACACTACACCACATTGCAGTACATAGGTGTGCACAGCGTATTGCATTAGGGTGTGCATCCCAAAGCTCAAACACATATGCGTGTGTCTGCATGTGTACTATACTGATGGTGTCAGTTACAGTTGCCACCTCATCCCTTTAAACCCGAACACATATGAATTACACAGGTTCAGAGGCTAATTTAACCACTTAAGGACCGAGCCTCTTTCTGAGATTTGTTGTTTACAAGTTAAAAACAGGTTTTTTTTGCTATAAAATTATTTAGAAACCCCAAACATTATACTTTTTTTTTTCTAACACCCTAGAGAATAAAATGGCAGTCATTGCAATACTTTCTGTCACAACGTATATGCGCAGCGGTCTTACAAGCGCACTTTTTGTGGAAAAAATACACTTTTTTGAATTAAAAAATAAGACAACAGTAAAGTTAGCCCAATTTTTTTTATATTGTGAAAGATAATGTTACGCCGAGTAAATTGATACCCAACATGTCACGCTTCAAAATTGCTC
Source organism: Aquarana catesbeiana (assembly GCF_042186555.1). Taxonomy (NCBI): domain Eukaryota; kingdom Metazoa; phylum Chordata; class Amphibia; order Anura; family Ranidae; genus Aquarana; species Aquarana catesbeiana. Next base: position 647,873,342 of record NC_133327.1, read on the forward strand.
GTGAAATGGCAACAAACTTTTACCTTTAAAAATCTCCCTAGGCGATGCTTAAAAAAATTTACAGGTTGCATGTTTTAAGTTACAGAGGAAGTCTAGGGCTAAACTTATTGCTCTCACTCTACCGATCACAGCAATACCTCACATGTATGGTTTGAACACAGTTTTCATATGCGGGCGCTTCTCACGTATGCGTTCGCTTTTGCACGCGAGCTCGTCGGGACGGAGCGCGTTTATTTATTTATTTTTTTATTATTATTAATTTTACCTTTTATTTTTTATTGTTACACTGTTTTAAAAAAAAAATGTCACTTTTATTCCTATTACAAGGAATTTAAACATCCCTTGTTATAAAAAAAAGCATGACAGGTCCTCTTAAATATGAGATCTGGGATCAAAAAGACCTCAGATCTCATATTTACACTAAAATGCAATAAAAAAAAATAAATTGTAATTTAAAAAATGAATTAAAAAAAAATGGCCCTTTAAAGAGCTGTGGGCTGAAGTGACGTTTTGACGTCGTGTCCGCCCAGCAATTGTATGGAGACGGGTGGGGGCCATCTTCCCCTCACTCGTCTCCATACCCAGCTACCGAAAGGACGCGATCGCCTCCGCCGCTGCCGGTGGCTCCGGTAAGCAGCAGAGGGCACCGGATCGCGGCGGGGGGCCCTCTCCCACCACCGATAAAAGTGATCTTACGGTGAATCCGCTGCAGAGACCACTTTTATCTTGTAGCAGACCTGCCGCTGAAAACGGGGATACCGGGGTTATGGCAGCTAGCTGCTGCCATAACAAGGATTTCCTCCTTCAAACAGCCGCCGTATAACGACAGCGGGCGGTCCGTAAGTGGTTAATGCAGATAAGGCACCAAGTGAGTTTAATTACCATCTTAATCAGCCACAGAACCTGTGTAATTAATATGTATTCGGTTTTAAAATGAGGTAGTAACCCTAGTGTCAGTAGAGCAGTGGACAGTGTCAGTAGGGCAGAAATAGGTGTCAGCATAGGTGTGCACAGCCTATTGCATTAGGGTGTGCACCCCAAAGCTCAAACACATACTACCGATCACTCAGGATGTTCATTCAGAAAGAGAAGGGGCTGGTAAGTTACATATTTACTGGCCCCTTCCCCCATTCATCCTAAAACATCCCCCGCAACAACAGTCGGAGGGAGAGGAGAGGAGGGAAGCCAGCAGTGCTGTGGGGGGAAGGAGGAGGGGAGCCAGGACAGTAGGGTGATTAGGGTGTGCCTGGTCACACCTGGCACACCCTGTGCGCACGCCTATAGGTGTCAGTAGGGCAGTGGATGGTGTCAGTATTTTTTATTTTTACATTTTTTTTACAATTTAATTATTTTTTTATCTTTTGTTTTAGGAGCCCCATTATGGGGCTTTGGTAAAATATCAGGGGTCTAAACAGAGGGAATCTGCACCACACAGGGTGATTATGGTGTGCCCAGGCACACCTGGCACACCCTGTGCGTGCCTATGTTGCAGTGTCCTGTGCTGCATAGAAATGAATACAATGTAATTTTTTTTGATGTTACAATAATGTTAAAAAACACAGCAAAAAGTAAACAGTGCCATATGTTGTAATAATGCATTTCAGCACCCCCACACCATGCATATAATAATGGGAATTATAGGGAGCATAAGATGCGCTGCTTATAATGCCTTCATGTGAACAATTGTGGAAATAATAGTAGATAATGTATATGTATCCTCTGCCACACCAATGGGTATCTTTAGGCCTGGTTCACATCTATGCATTTTTTTACGCATTTTGAGTTCTACAGAAACACACTACAGTCTATATAACATGGTTTCCTATGGATGTAGTTCACATCTGTGCATTTTTATGGAAAGGGCCAGGGACTTTTTTTCTGGTGTTTGGTTCCATAGACTTCAATGGATGAAAAGCATGTATTGAAAAACGCAAAATGCACCTGCAATATGCAAACTGCAAACTGTATAGGTGTAAGGCTCGATTCACACCTATGCATGTTGCTTTTGAGTGTTTCTGCAGTGATTTTGCCGCGTTTTTGAACATGCATTTTTGACGCGTTTTTAATGCGTTTTGTGTTTCGCGTTTTTTTTTTTTACAGTGTTTCTTTTTATACTGTATACAGTGTAAGAAAAAAAGAAAAAAAATGCAAAACGTGGCAAAAACACGTTAAAAACGCATTAAAAAAGCGGTACTTGCGTTTTTGGATGCGGGTCCATTGAATTTTATTACATGCAAAACGCTGCATTTTGCATGAAAAAAAGTCCCTGACCCTTTCCATAAACGCAGAGGAACAAAAATGCATTGATGTGAACATGTTCCAAAGGAACCCATGTTAAAAAATCCCCATGCATTTCTGCAAAATGCAAAATGCATCAAAAAACGCATTAGTGTGAGTGGAGCCTGATTTAGGACTTAGGCAAAGAATACAGGATAAGGATGTAACGTTTTTTGCATATTTTTATAATATAAAATACAATGCAAGTTTAACAGTTACAATTTGTTGCTTCTTGTCTGAATATATCCTATAAACAAGGTTAGGAAACACTGCTGTCATCGCCCCATATTTCTTCTTAGTGCTAATTGAAAGACAATATGCCCTTTTCCCCTGTGACTGTCACCTAACAACGCCAGTGATTTTCCATCCTAATCAACGTCCCCTCCGCTCTCAGGATGTTACCTGTAGCACAGAGCATGTTAATGGAAACAGCCCGGGCAGTAAGCTCTGAAAAGTGATAGTTTGCTAATTTCATCCTGCTTTACAGGGAATATTCAGACTAAAAGCTGTCAACCAGCATATGTGTTGATTAACATGGAACAGTGCTGAAAGGCAGGCTGCCTCTTCCTGAACAGTTGGTACTATCATTTACCATTATTGTCAAGTGCTAGTGACAGTATAATAGTTAATCAAAACCAAAAACAGGAAAAATGGGACCTTTAAGGTACAAATTGCATACACAGATAAAATCTCTGTTAAAAACCAGTTTAACCACTTAACTTCTGGAAGATTTACCGCCCCCCCTTCATGACCAGGCCATTTTTTGTGATACGGCGTCGCTTTTACTCACAATTGCGCAGTCATGCAACGATGTACCCAAACAAAATTGATGTCCTTTTTTTTCCACAAATAGAGCTTTCTTTTGGTGGTATTTTAACACCTCGGCGGTTTTTATTTTTTGCACTATAAACAAAAAAAAGACAGACAATTTTGAAAAAAACAAAAAAACAATATTATTTACTTTTTGCCATAATAAATATCTAAAAAAAAATCAGTTTAGGCCAATAGGTATTCTTCTACATATTTTTGGTAAAAAAAAAATTACAATAAGCGTATATTGATTGGTTATAGCGTCTACAAAATAGGGAATAGATTTAAGCCATTTTTATTATAATTTTTTTTTTTTTACTAGTAAGGCAGTGATCAGCGATTTTTAGCAGGACTGCAAAATTGCGGCGGACAGATCAAACACTTTTTACACTTTTTTGGGACCAGTGACATTTATACAGCGATCAGTGCTTTAAAAATGAACTGATTAATGCATAAATGATGCTAGCAGGGAAGGGGTTAACACTAATGGTAATCAAGGTGTTAAATGTGTTCCCTGGAAGGTGTTTCTAACTGTAGGAAGATGGAGGAAGAAACCGAAGGAAGATAGAAGATAGAAGAAAGAAGATAGAAAGAAGAAGCATTTAAATAAAGGAATTGTCAAAAACTGTCTCTTGTCATTTTTAACATTTTTGACACTTTTTTTTTTAAATGGTAGGAGTACTTTTGTACCCCCTTACCATTTCACACAGGGGGGAGGGCCGGGATCTGGGGATCCCCTTGTTAAAGGGGGCTTCCAGATTCCAATAAGCCCCCCGCCCGCAGACCCCCACAACCACCAGGCAAGAGTTGTGGGGATGAGGCTCTTGTCCCCATCAACATGGGGACAAGGTGTTTTGGGGGGCTACCCCAAAGCACCCTCCCAATGTTGAGGGCATGTTGCCTGGTATGGTTCAGGAGGGGGGGGCAGCTCTCTCATCCCCCCTCTTTTCCTGCGGCCTGCCAGGTTGCGTGCTCGAATAAGGGTCTGATATGGATTTTTGGGGGGACTCCACGACTTTTTTTTTAACTTTGGTGCGGCGTTCCCCTAAAATCCATACCAGACCTGAAGGGTCTGGTATAGATTTTGAGGGGGACCCCACGCCATTTTTTTTTTTTTAATTTTGGCCGGGGTTCCCCTTAATATCCATACCAGACCTGGAGGGCCTGGTATGGAATTTAGGGGGACCCCCCACATCATTTTTTTTTTTTTTTTTTTGGTTCGGGGTTCCCCTTTATATTGGCTTTCAAAATGTACAAATGCAGCAATTTAGAAATTGGATGAAAGGTTTAGCACTGGGAAATACTTTTTGAAAGATAAAAAGTGCATTTTATATACAACTATATAGATCAGACAAAAATGAGGGACAAATGAGGGGGAAAGAGGGACAGAGGGACATTGCTCTAAATCAGGGACAGTCCCTCAAAATTAGGGACAGTTGGGAGCTATGCAGATGGCTCTGTAAAGAGGAGCTGTCACTGCCTCTTGCTATCACAAGGTATGTTTACATTCCTTGTGATAACAATAAAAGTGATAAAAAAAATAAAGGTACATTGTAAAAATTAAAAAATCAAATAAATAATAACATTGATAAAAAAAAAAACTTTTAAAGCACCCCGTGCTCACGCACAAAGGTGAATGAACGCACACGTTGGTCTTGCATCAGTATGTAAACAGCGATTGCTCCCACGTGTGTGGTACCACCGCGAATGTCAGAAAACAATAATTCTAGCACCAGACCTGCTGTGTAAATCTAAAGTGGTGGCCTGTAAAGGCACTGTTTAGGGATAATATAATTTACGTTTGTCACCATTCCACATTTTAAAGCATCATATGTTTGATTTGTTTGGTATCTATGTACTCTTTTATATTTTACCAAAGCATTGTGCACCAAAATGTATTCAAGTGTATTGTTTCCAATTAAAATTGCATTTGAAAAACCATTACACAAATACTATGTGACATAAAAAAAAATGTAATACCCACCATTTTATTCACTAGGGCCTCTGCTTTAAAAATATATCACATTTGGGGAGTTCAAAGTAATTTTCTAGCAAAAAAATACAGATTTTTTTTACATGGGAACAGGAAGTGTCAGAAAAAAGGCTTGGTCTTCAGGCAGTTAAAAATTAGTCACAAATAAGAACATAACAGATTCTAAAGCGATAAAATGTGTAAAACTTCAATTGGCCTTTAATGTGATCATAGAAATAAGGCACAATAAGTGTGGAAAAATGCAAATGTCTTAAAAGCAATCCCTAAGATGTAGACATTACAATAATATCCCAGAATAAGTGCTTATTAAAAAATACAGGCATTACCTCTTGGCTTTGTAATAAGACTGCAGCCTTTGAAATGGAACATGATGCATTCTGAGCGCATCTGCAATTTATTCTTTCTTGAAAAAAAAAGTGCTGTTCTCAGCAATATCAGCACCGTAATTCACCTTAAATTACTGCTTTTTTCTGTAGTGCGAACAAAGGCTGCCTAGAACTATTTCATCTGAAACTAGAAATCTTTGATACCTGGAATTATAAATTATAGAACATTACCTGATGTTTGTTACTTTATTGTAACTCACACACTTAGCGACTTTTTAGGTTAACATTCATGTTCTCTTTTATTCTTCTAAATAATGTGAATTTCCCAAAGTGATTTTCTACACGTTAAATGTGAATGAAAGCTGCATGTTATATAAAAACTCCATCTAATATATTGTTATGCTCTAGTTTACAATGCTTTCCTGTACCAGGGCATAAAGCCGCACCCCTCAGCCCTTTTCATGTCCAAAGTTTATATCTGATAGATTAGACATGTGCAGTTTGTTTCGTACGAATCGAAAATTCATACGAATTTCCAAAAATTCGTTCAATGCGAATTTCTATGCTTCCGAATTGTATGCGAAATACGAAATTTCATTGACGAATTTCGGATCCAAATTCCGTTACAACGGAAACGTGGCTGGTGTTTTGTTGACCAATCAGAGGTTTTCTTCTGCTGCTGAGTGAGAGTTGGGAAAATTACCTTTTTTAATATGGGAGTGGGAGACTGGTACTGGTAGTCGATGGGAGATTCAGAATCGGACAAAATAAGAATGTTTGTTAAGATTGTTTTATTATTGTCATAATAATTACGATTATTCGTTATGATGAAGTTAAAAATCCAGGAAGTCAGCACAGTACAGGGATGGTGGGAGCCCCTCATAATGAGCACAGCACAGGGATGGTGGGAGCCCCTCATAATGAGCACAGTAGGGGTACAAACCCAGGAGATGGTGGGAGCCCCTCATAATGAGCATAATGAGACGACGACTGCCATATTGAGAAAGGTATTTTTTGCTTTTTAAATTCATCATAACGAACGTTCGTAATTGTTACGAAAAATTAACGAACCTATTGAAAATTCGTATTTCGTACGAATCCAAATTGAACTTCGGAGACGAATTACGAATTAACGGCTAATACGAAATGGAACAAAACTAAACACATTTATTGACTGTGCACATGTCTAATAGACATGTGCAATTCGGTTCGTAACGAATGGATTTTCGTTCAAATTTGTTAGTATTCGTACATTCGGATCAATTTGAATATCCGAATAGCTAAAAGAACCAAAATACGAAAATTACAAAATTATGAATAAGCAAAATAACTCATCATAACGAACATGTGAAAATACGAACTTGCGAATGGACAAGCTTACGTAAATATGAAACTCAGAAACAGTAAAAGAAAGACAATGACATCTATAACTAATGATTTATATTTTATATTTTCAATCGTTTGTCTGTTCATAATTTCGTATGTTGGTACTTTCATTCGTGTGTTCATAATTTCGTTTCTTCCTCTGTTCCTAATTTTGTTTGTTCGTGTTCTCGAATCGTTCTTTTGAATGGACAGTGTATCTTAATATGTATGTTCGTAATTTTAGTGAGTGATGTATCTTACTTAATATCTTTAGCCAATCAGCTTATCCCTTTTGTGTCTGAGTCACACGGCATTCCTGAATCTTTTTAGATTCAGTTGAGGAGGAGACTGAGTCAGGTCTCGTGACTGAGGGAGTGGACTGGAGGAAGTACAGGACTTATTAAGAAAGCAAGCATAGGATTATTATTCTTTATTTCCTACGAAAGTACGAATCAACGAAAAAGGCAATCTCACAAAAGTAACAATTACTAAATTACGAGTAGTGTACCGAATAAACGAAAATTATTATCTAACAAAATTACAAATTTCGAATCAAAGTAAATTAGACTGTTACGAAAATACATAGTCCGAACGGAATTACGAATCATTTAGTATCAACGATAATATACCTGTTACGAAATACGAACGAGTCCGAATATGAAAAGTCACGTCTTACGAAATTATGAATCGTTATGAATCAACGGAAACATAAAGAAACGAAAAGGAAACAAATTTTTTTGTTGTGCACATGTCTAATATCTGAACTCCAGGTATTTTCATAATCCCGTCACCTCAACCAGACAGCACAGCCAGGTACTGGACCTCCCTGCAGAATGCACTGCAGATGAGTGCTGTGATCTGGTCAGGACACGCCCCAACTGCCCTGTTCTCTTTCCAAAAATGAGCATGCTCCCTAGCAATGTAGTAAAGTCTTTATTAATTGGTTCCTAGTGTTGCAGAGTTAGATTAAAGTGTTACTAAACCCAGGACCCTGCATTCACTATATCTGGTCTCCCACAGTACACAGAACATGGAAATTAAAATGCAATTATTTTAGTAAATATAAAATGCTAAATACCTTTTCTCCTCGGCAGTATATAGCAGTCTTGTGACAGTGTCAGTGTCTGCTTAAAACTTGTAGGAGGACTTTTAATTCTTCTCTGACTGTCCTATGAGGCTGCATGACCAGACCACTGACCCTCAGTCTGCACAGTGCTGATTGGCCTTGTGCTGATCACATGCACCCTCCCAAGAAAAAAAAAAACTCTCTAGCAATACACACCAAACTGAGCATGTGCAGAGTGCCCCCAAGGCTCTGTACTATCAGCAGATGGATTGGGGACTGTGGAAGAAGGGGAGGATCAGAGAAGACAGGATCAAACAGCCTTTTTACACAATGCAGAGGATTAACCCACCGCAGTGAGTATATCAAGCATGCTTTACTGCATATACAGACTGATTTTACTATTGTGGGTTTAGTAACAATTTAAGTTTAGAAAAGCAGCAAGGCTGCTGTGCCCCTGGAAAGTGAACTGCCTGCTTTAACCCCATAAATGCTGCACCACCGCAATGCAACTGCGTGCATTGAAAAAGGTTGCGGCACTACCCCATTCACTTGAATGGGATGCATTTAGCGGGGGGATCATTTTTCTGTGGCTGCATTGCAGCTGGAGCATATGCAAAACCTTGTCTGCTGCTTTCGTAGCTTAAGGGAGAGGGCAGATTTGGGGTGGATCATTTTTTCTTCCTTTTTTTGACTTACCAAAAGACCAATAAATCCTATGGAGCTTACGCAACTTCACATCAGTCAGTTGCGTTTTTTAAAAGTCTTGAACGCAGCATTTTTGGTGTGTGTTTGGTGTGGTAAAAAAAAAAAAAAAAACACAAAAAAAGCAGCTCCCCATTGAAATGAATGGAAGATACATCAGAAAAGCAACCTGCAGTTGCATTTTTGGTGCATTTTTTGTGTCACACATCACACTTTTTTCACAGGTGCTTCACTGGAAATGCAGTAAAAACAGGCAAAAATGCATGCATTTTTTACTGCGATTTTTGCAATAGAGCAGGGTGAAAACAGCCTTACTGCTCCCTAACCACAAGGCCCCATTCACAGCTGAGCATATTGGAACAAGGCAGAATTGTGTGATTCCTAGGATTTGAAGGATTGCAGCAAAAAGTGTGATGCGCTTGTGGTGCCATTATTTCTTAATAGCACCCCAAATGCAGTGCGATTTTACTGAAATTGTCATTATTATAATATTCACAAAAGTCACAGCAAAACATGCAACGCCAAATGCACCTGGCACAGTGCCAACATTTGGTAGATGAGCTTCTTTGACACATTTTTGGAGAAGAGGGAGTTCCATTGAAAATGAATGGTGCCATTCCAGAAATAGGCTACAAAAACGGGCAAAAAACATGACGCGGCAGCGTCTCTAAGGTGTAGACTTAATGAGCCCCTAGGGTTCTAAGCATGTAGGTTTGAAAGCATTCTTATTTTTATCTAATGGTCTTTTTTTTAACTATGTAACTCCTGCCTCTCCTTTGCCGTTTCTGAGTGTCCGTGTTGCGGTGGAGATTTTTGGATTTCATATTTATAACAAGGAGCTTCAAGGGAACTATTGCAAGGATTCTCTACTTAAATTACCATGCCCCATTGAATATATATATGTATGTATGTATATGTTTTTACAGGACTTTATATAATTTGTGATATCCTGATGAGATATGGGCTCAGCATTACAGGACTTATTTTTTCCTGTCTCGTGGGAACTATTGAATGTCTTCAGGTGTTAATTGAATTGCTGGTATCCTTTTGCTTTGTAAAGAGCTTTTGCAGAAGTGGAGGCTCCATCTCACCAGGGGCCGTTGACATGCTAATGTCGGAACTGGTTGGGCTGGGGATCAAAGGGGGTTGCATAGACCTAGAGCCACCGGAAGTTTAAGACCTGACCATGAACATTTAGGAGGCTTCCGGAGTAGCCAATCAGGATTCAATGCCACTTTTGAAACAATTAGGTGATCCTGAATTTTGATTGGTAGGAATGGGTTATTATACCAACAGAAAAACCAAAGCCTAGGAATGCTAAATCTCTTCGGCTCAAGGTCTAGATGAAAGATGGTCAAGTAAGAGTTCTCTATGTAATCTGTATTATTTTATTTCTCTTTTCTTTTCTGTAACGTTTTCTATCGTAGGATTTTGCCTTAATATATTATTGATCTATTGATAGCATGTGTATGACCACTTTTGTATCATTGGTAACATCTTTGTTTTTAGGTTGTATAATTTATGTTATAGTTGCTAACCTCAGATTAATACAAGTTTCTTTTCTGTACAATAGTAAGTTTAAATAAATTAGATTGTTATCCTTTTCGCACAAGTATCATTCGTTCTTAATTTCATGGGTTATAGCTGCAACTGCATGGGTGGATTCATATATAGATAAAAGGTGTTACGTATCATTAACCATATAAGTGAGGTAGGAAAACATAGCCTTGCCACTGTGCAAGGGATTACAGGAGACTAATATCAAGGCAGCTTCAGGTACTTCTAGTCCTACATGAAATAGATTTTTATTATACTTTATTATATCTGTTTCCATATGAACATGCATCTTTGGTAGCTCCCCCTTGATGAATGTGACTCCTATGTGCTGCTGCATGCTTGCTGTGAGCAAGCTATTCAAAGCTGCCATGATCACAGTGAGGGTGCCGGAAGCCAAACACATCAACTCCCAGTTGGTGACCATTGTTTTCTGAAAATGATCACCAGACAAGATAGTATTGCAGAAAGATTGCTTTCCTTTAGAAAACACTTCCCTTCTTCCCTAGAACTGGTCATACATGTGATAGTTTTGAGTCATTTTCAACCACTTATGAACTTCTGGGATTGCAAGTAATTGCTAAAAACATAGCAATCTACCACTCATGACTTTGACTGACCACCAAAATTCATTCAATTGCAAAATAGAAACTGGCCAATAAGTTGACAGATTTATTACAGTATATTGAAATATTGAATTCAAATGGAATCAAAATGGGAAACAACTACTAGGAAAGCTACCTTATTTTTATGCGTTTTTTGATCAAGGCAATTTTGATTCCATCTCCTGACAGTAGGCTGAAACCACCATTTTATGTCTTTGATTGTTTCAAGATTTTGAGAAAAAATGGAATTGAAATTGCCACCTGTATGTCAAGCTAAACTGTTCAAATTCATAATGATACATGTGCAACCACTTTTTCATCACCATGAAAGGCCTGCCCAGAGCAGGGGTAGAAGTTGAATATGGTACATTCAACCAGAAGGCCTAGGTGCTAAGTCAGGGATAGGGTTATCAATGGTCACTCAGACCAATTCTGCAATATTCACCTTCAATACAGAGATTTCCCCCAAAGTACTTTATTTCTGTCACTAGATATCCTCAGCATGATGGTTGTAACAGTATGAATAATTGGCTGAGTGGTCAGACAGAGAGTAACTGTAACTTGCACTTTACTAAACAGGTTAGAATAATGCAAAACGGTCAGAATGGCAAAGGGCATACACTGCAGAACAACGCATAATAGATTATGAAAGTTGCACAAACATGGACTCTTCACAGCATTTTTGTAGCTCAACTGATATTCCCAAACAATCTCTTCCATTCTCATCTCTCAATCCCTATCTGTATATTGATGTATGATTGGATATTGTCTTAGATCAGGGGTTCTTAACCATTTTAGGAGCACAGACACCCATTTTATTGCGCAGTATGTCCCTATATCCTCTTTGCCAGACAAACTTTAATGTGCCTTATCATTTAACATACATATTCTATATAGATAGTCATTTAACAATCATTATGGATAATGCTTTTGGAATTGTTCTATATATCGTTAAAATACATTTCTAATCACAAAAATAAGAAAAAGTTGAAAAACTGACTTCTAGGCTGTCACTATAATCCCAATGGGGAAAGAAAGGTACTCAAAAATAAAGATAAAATATCAAAATTCATTAAATATCATCATAAAAACATGTCACAAAGATATATGCATGGGTGTGCCATAGTATGTACATTCTCCCATATATGACTGATATAGCTGGACAAGGAAACCTGTACGGGTGGCCTTTGGAATATTAAGTATGTTGTCATAACAGTAGTCTTCTATCTGAAGGCCAGCCCACAATGCCAACACCAATAGATCACTACGCGTTTAGCCAATAGCTTCCTCAGGAGATCCTATTGGCAGGTGATCAAACACATGAGAAGTATGAGGCATTCAGTTTACCATGAAGAGGAGGAGGGGAAAGGAAGGAAGAAAGGGAGGGGAAGGGGAAGCAGGAAAGCTCTCCCGACTGGCTCCAATGGGGATAGAAGAGGGTATCAAACAGCCTCATGAAGAGCCTCATTCATATGTGGCAGCTTTTGAATGATATTCTGGGATGAGTAGTAAGTGATGGATTAGATGATGGATTAAAAAACCCTTTTGTGCCCTTGAGCTAGACAGGGTATATGGTGTAATGTCTATTTGAGTATTCCTTGATGGAAATGGTCAAAGGCGCTGCCTTCTCTGATGGAGCCTATTTATCCCTGGGTGACGGTCCTCATTACCAGGGTCACCCCTGCCACGGGGTGAATGAGACGTCCATCAACATCAACATAAAGCCAGCCCGCTCTTGACAGACTTTTGGAGCTCCATTTTCCTTTTGTTATCTATGATCACAAAAATTGTATTCACTACGGGTTCCACCAAATTAGCTCGTCGAGGAATAGGCATAGATGCCTGGCCCTGTGAGTTTCATACAATACCTATCTACTAATACCCCCCAGACTAGCTATTGTTAGAAACTGGAAACAATCTCTCCCACCGACGCGACACACAGTTGTCCAAATCATTAATGACCATGCTCATCGAGAACTCATGTTTTCCAAAGCTCACCTAACCCAAGAGAAATTTCTACACCTCTGGTCTCGTTGGCTTAGCAATCCTAACTTTACTATTTAATGCAAATCTGCCACTTAGTGTTTCTTCCCCATAATCTTACATGGGCTACTTTGGGATCCTGAATCTTCCTCAAACATGTCATCTTCACCTCGTTGAGGATTCACTATGAGACCTTTGATAAGTTCTTTTGTATCGGATACATTCTATTCCATTCCAGTTCTTCCCTGTCTTACCTTTTCCCTTTTTTCCAATACCTCCCTTTACCACCTCCTCCGCTCATACTGTACCTTCCTTACCTTAAAGTGGTTGTAAAAGCTTAAGGTTTTTTACCTTCATGAATTCTACCTTCATGAATGGATACACAGAGCTGAGGCTCATGAATGAGCCTGCTTGGATGTGCCCATTACAAGCTGCTTGCTCTGGGGGCACTCAGAAGGAGGGAGGGGCCAGGAGTGGAGAAGGAGAAGAGGAGGATCGGGGTTGCTCTGTTCAAAATCAATACAAAGAGCAGCAAAGTATATGTTTGTTTTTTTTTTTTTTAAAAGAGAACGTTTAATATCACTTTAAAGCAGAACTCCGGGATTTTCAAAAAATCCCCCATTAGTACACCCCACACAAAACACTAAACAGTTATAACATTTGTGAATATTCTTACCGTTTAAGAGATATGACTGATTTAATTTTCAGGAAGTCAGCTCTGTGATTCAGAAAATGCATCATCTTTTCTGGCAGGGAAGGTCTCTTAGAACAGTGATTGCATCCTCTTCTCTCTCTCTAACTGTAATCAGCCTACATTTCCCATGAATCCTTGGGATGGGAGTGAATGTGGGAGGTACACTAGGCTTGTGCATGTAAATGTGAACTCGCCCACTTCAACATAAATCACACCCCTCATTCTGCAGCCATACATAACACACGGTATGATAGGTTACAGCCTTATAAATACAAAGCATTTTAATATAAATACCAACCAGTGCAGCTTGTCAGTGTCCACCAGTGCTGAATGTCAGGGACCACCAGAGCCGAATGTCAGGGACCACCAGTGCTGACTGTCAGGGACCACCAGAGCAGAATGTCAGGGACCACCAGAGCCAAATATTAGGGACCACCAGTGCCAAATGTTAGGGACCACCAGAGCCAAATGTCAGGGACCATCAGAGCCGAATGTCAGGGACCACCAGTGCTGCATGTCAGGGACCACCAGAGCCAAATGTCAGGGACCACCAGAGCCGAATGTCAGTGTCCACAAGTGCCGAATGTCTGGGGCCACCAGAGCCACATGTCAGGGATCACCAGAGCCAAATGTCAGTCCCACCAGTGCCCCATGTCAGTCCCACCAGTGCCTCATGTCAGTCACACCAGTGCCTCACATCAATCCCACCAGTGCCTCATGTCAGTCCCACCAGTGCAGAGTAGGGATTATTATAAGTAATCACTTGTATGACACAGCGGGGATGTTCTGCTGTGTCAGGTATAGTATACGAGAATATAGATCGCTGATGCCCCGCCTCCTGCCAGGCACAGTGCGCTGTCAATCATAACGACGGGAGGCAGGGCATTAGCGATCTATGTTCTCGTATACTATACCTGACACAGCGGGAGATTCCCACTGTGTCATACAAGCGATTACTGATAATAATCCCTGCTCTGCACAAGGATAGCAGGCGGGGGTCGGCTGTGGCCGGGGGGCATTGCGGCGGGGCGGTGACTGTCATGGAACAGAGAAGAAAGGAGAGAGGAGAAGGTGGACACCTCCTCCATGGGCGGCAAAGACCGGGGGGGACTGGGAGACTTCCTACGCCCACTACAGGAAATAGAACTCCTTGGTCGGCTTTCAGAGGACTACAAGTGGGAGTGTCAGACCGCTGGCTGAGCTTAGGAGAGGGATAGAAGCCAGCGGTCTTACGAACAGGATGTCAGCAGGCAATAACGTTTTTTCAGCAAGTTCAGCAGGCTATTACAGAGGAACTACAGAGCTCAGAAGAACATGGGTGGCAAACTTGATGAAGGTAGGAGATCAGCAACAAGGACGTGGAAAAAAGTTTTTGTCCGGAGTTCTGCTTTAAGTATATTTTCAAACGTACTTGTTATGCTACTTTACAAATTATAGTGTATATCACACCATTATATGTAACCTTTGTTATTGTTCATTTCAATGCAGGACTTTATAAGCCTTCTGGCTATTGATCTGGTTCACTTGAAAGTTTCTTCAATAAAAACGTATTAAAAGTAAAGGGTATCTAAAGCCAAACCATTGTGTTTATTTTTTGACAGAAAGGAGTGTGTTAAAAACTAGTCTCCAGCTTTTTATTTCTATCTGTATCCCATTGTTGAGATTTCCATTCACTTCTGGCCCTGGAGAGAAAACAGGAAGTAAAGGAAATCTCTTTAAAATTAGAATAATCCTTTCTTGAGAGTTGTCACCAGAACAGGTGTCCCCATCAGAAGGTTTCCCCTCACCTCCTGTTTCAGTTGGAACTGTGAACTCTAAAGTTTTAGATTTCCCTTCACTATTTGTCTTGCTGATGTAAATTTCAGCTTTTTCATGAACTCTGGTTTCCATTTTCTATTTGTGTCCCATTGTGGATTTTTGTATTCACTTCTTGTCTTGCAGAGAAAATGGGAAGTTAAGGGAAATGTATTCAAATTGAGAGGAATTTTCTCCTCGCCTCCTGTTCTGGTGACAACTGTAAGCTCTAAAATGTTAGATTCCGCTTCATTTTCTTTCCCGGTGATGACAATCATTAGGCCACTAGCAGATCAGACACAAATCTACCTTGCTGACCTCTGAGTATCAAGCCTCTTGGAACGATTACAACAAATCAGCGAAAGCAAATGAAAGTGACACTAAACTGTATTCTTGTTCTTCAAAAAGAATCAATGCACATCTACTACTTAACCAGTTGCGGACCGTCCAACGCAGTTATACTGCTGCAGGGTTGCCGCTCTGCACTGGATCACGTATCTGATACATGATCCACCTCTTCTGGGTAGGGGCACGTGTGATTACACTGGCCACCGAACAATATGCAGTGTTCAGGGCAGATTCGAAAGCCGCCGGAACACCGTTAAAGTCTATAGGACACTAACATGAAAAATCAAAAGATTTTGGGGGGACCCCTTTGCCATTTTCTTTTAAAATTTTGGCGCAAGGTTCCCCTTAAAATCCATTCCAGACCTGAAGGGTTTGGTATGGATTTTGGGGGGGACCCCTACGCCAAAATTTTAAAAGAAAATGGCAAAGGGGTCCCCCCAAAATCTTTTGATTTTTCATGTTAGTGAAAAAATTTTCGCAGGGTTCCCCTTAATTTCCATACCAGGCCCTTCAGGTCTGGTATGGAAATTAAGGGGAACCCTGCACCAAATTTTGGGGGGGGACCCCCACGCAATTTTTTTTTTTTAATTTTGATTTGGGATTCCCCTTAATATTCATACCAGACCCAAAGGGCCTGTTAATGGACTGGGGGGGAGGGGGATCCCATGTCCTTTTTTTCAATGAGTTTTATCTATATTGCCGAGATCCGACAATACATTATATCCGCGATCAGTTTTAAATGACATTTTTTTCTTTAGAAATGTCATTTTGCTGTGGTACTGTTTGAAACAAGGGAAAACTGTGCCACTTTACAGGCATACTATAAACACCCCCCCCCCCCGGCACGATATTTAAAGGGATATTTCATTTTTATTGTTTCACTTTAAGCATTAAAAAAAATCTCTGCTCCCAAAAAAAACGCCATTTAAAAAAAAAAAAAATTTGCATTGATCCATGTCCCCTGGGGCAGGATCCAGGTCCCCAAACACTTTTTATGACAATAACTTGTATATAAGCCTTTAAAATGAGCACTTTTGATTTTTCATGTGAGTGTCCCATAGACTTTAACGGTGTTCGTGTGTTCTTCTGAATTTTTTGCCTGTTCAGATGTTCTGGTGCGAACCGAACCGGGGGGGGGGGGGGTTTCGGCTCATCCTTAGTTACAGCACAAGCTGATCAGTGGGTCCAGCCAATGATTTATGGCCAGGACCCACCGATTGGTGAAGTGGATGACCGGAGAGAGCTCTGTGATTGTAAACAACACAGAGCTTTGTCCTGACAGCAGCAATTTGCAGGTTTTTGTTTCCCTACAGAGCATCCCTTACTAAAAACAGCACAACCCATTGCCCCCAACTTTGGAAAGGGTACAGAGAGATATAAAGAATGTGTTTTATTTAGAAAATCTATCAATTAATTTAGGTGATGGGGGGAGCAAAAGTCGAAGAAAATTAATCAATGTTGAACTCTCTATATAGAGAAATCCTTAACAGCACAGGAAAAAGCTATGTTATCACCTAATTTGGTGTATACAAGCTGTAAAACTAGAATATGAGGGGTGACCATATAATATTTTTTGTCTTATTTATTTATTTTCCATTTTTTCTCCTTCCTTTGTTACAATTTTTTTTATGCTATATTTTACATCTAAGATTTTGATCCATTGGAGAAAAAATGCTTATATACCAAGAGAGAGTGGTGGAAGCAGAAATTAACATTGAATGAAGCATAAAAGAACCTAGTGGTTAGAGTTGGTTTGGTGATGGGTAATAGAGAGAAGAAATTAGGAAAAGACTGGGATAATTAATACTATTAAATATTGGACTCTGTTTTCTTTTTTAATGTGTAATTTGTTTGTTTTTGTAAAAAAAATATTCAGAAACAATGTTTTAAAAAATAAAAATAATATAAAAAAAGCAGCAAACATTAAACACTTTACACTTGGTTAGGCACACCTTTTTGATTGCCCCTAGATGTTAACCCCTTCCCAGCCAGTGTCATTAGCCCAATGTCAGTGTACATTATTAGTGTCACTGGGGATGTCTGACGCAGTTAGTCAGTACCCCTCAGCGTCAGTTAGGGTCAGATTGGCCTCCACACTTTGACAGTCTCACTATAAGTTGCTGATTGCCACTGTTCTATCAAAATAGCCAATTCATCAAGATAGCCAATTACGTCACTTCCTGTTACTGTAAACCATCAGTAATTGGAGATTTAGATGACTTGCTGTTTTGACACAACCCCGGCAACCATCTACACTCGTGTACACGATATTATGAGCGGACATTGTTAGTCCACTCCGATACTAACCAACAAAATGGCCGCCTCCGAGGCGGCGACAACTTTTTCCTTGTTAGCCGCTGTTGTGTCAAAACAGTAAAGTCTTTGTGTACTGGAGTGTAGACGGTTGCTGGTGTTGTGTCAAAACAGCAAGTCATCGAAATATCCAATTACTGATGGTTTACAGTAATAGGAAGTGACGTAATTAAAGATCTCGATGATTTGGCTATTTTGACAGAACACCGCCATTACTAGTATAAAAAATAAATAAAAATTCCACGCAAACCAATCAATATATGCTTATTGCGATTTTTTTTTTTTTTTTACCAGAGACATGTAGCAAAATATATTTTAGCCCAAATTTATAAAGAAATTCTATTTTTAAAATTTTTTTATTGTTTTATAACAAAAAGTAAAAAATATTGTTTTTTTTTTAAATTTTGGGTCTTTTTTGTTTATAGCGCAAAAAATAAAAAACCCAGTGGTGATCAGATACCACTAAAAGAAAGCTCTATTTGTGTGAAAAACGTTTTGTTTGGGCACATCATTGCATGACCGCGCATTTACCAGTTAAAGCAACGCAGTGCTGAACTGCAAAAAATGCCCTGGTCGTGAAGGGGGTAAAATCTTCCAGGGGTCAAGTGGTTAATGGCCATGTAATCTGTTTTTTAAGAAGTAATTTCTTACAGTGTTTTTCTGCATCTTTGTAATAAATACTACAGTTTTTTTTTTTAAGTCGTTATTGACTTCAGGTTTTCCATGAACTTTGGTTTCATTTTCTGTGTCAATATTTGACAAATGTCAGAAACTATTTAACCTCAGTAAATTTACTGTACATTTATGGAGACACGCTCATCTTTTACTTTGAAAGCAACTGCGTTCATTAATGTTCCTTTTTCCAAAGAAAGTCTTCTCCTGTTTACTGAAATGCAATAGCTTCTGTACATGTCCTTTTAGTGTCTATAAGATGTAATTTTATACCTGGACCATATATTACGGATGAAATACATTCCAATTTCCTGCAAACATGTTGTGGAAGTAAACATCAATTTCATCCTGTTTTATCATAATCACCAATCAATCTCCAAGCATTGTGGACGTTTCCATGTGTTCCTAGAAAGCATTCTTTCAATTCAATTATGTAAATTCAACCCTAGGTACTGAAATATTATGTGCTTACTACATTTTTTTTTTCTCTGGAAAATACATTTTGTTTTTCATAATTTTTCATTTTATTTTTCATTTTCATTTTAACAGCAAAGCCTCGTACACACGATCGGATTTTCTGACGGGAATTGTGTGATGACAGGCCGTTTGTACGCTCCATCGGACAATTGTTGTCGGATTTTCTGCAGACAAATGTTGGATCGCAGGTTTTAAAATTTTCCGCGGACAAATGTCTGTTGTTGGATTTTCTAGGTAGTGTGTACACAAGTCCGTCGGACAAAAGTCCAAAGTACAAACACGCATGCTCGGAAGCAAGGACGAGCCAGAAGCGGTCGGTCTTGTAAACTAGCGTTCGTAATGAAGAATTAACATTCGTGACGTGGCAAATTATGAAATCTTGAAATGCAGCGCACAATTCTCTTCTTCTTTAATGGGATAATAATGAAGCTGCTTTGCTGGTGATACTGATGGAGTTATTGCAAACGAATTTTCAAAGGCTTTTTTTCTAGTGATATGAAGAATAATATTATTATGCTTTTTTTTATTTTTTTATTTGGGCAAGTTACCACAACACCAATATCCCGTAGTTTTTAAGATCAAAGATACAACTATGTTGGTGTCCCTTGTTAAATTTACATTGTATTTTTTTAAATGTAATTGCCTACTCCCAAACTGTCATTTGAAGTAAAACACATAGCCAAGTACCGTATATACTCGTGTATAAGTCGAATTTTTCAGACCCTTTTTTGGGGCTGAAAGTGTCCCCCTCGACTTATACACGAGTCACTGCCGTCTGCCTACATGATCAGCGTGTCATGCAGGCAGATGGTGGCCAGCGTGTGCTGCATACCACTCGGCAGCGGCTCTCGGCTCTCACAGTTCAAAAGCTGTGCCTCCTCGTCTGTGATAGGCAGTCAGTGTACAGCCTATCACGGACATTCTGTCATCCTCGTCTGTGGTATGAGGATGAGAGAATGCCCGTGATAGGCTGACCGCTGACTGCTGGGAAATTGAGTTTTCTGCCTATCATGGACGACGACAACACGGCTTTTGAACAGTGAATGGCCGCCGAATAGGAATAGCACATGCTGATCGGTGCAGAGCGGCACACGGAGGCATGCACAGGACACAGGTAGGATGCACACAGACACATGCACAGGATCATATACACATGACACATGCACACATACACAGTACACAGGTACATATACACATGACACAGGTACAGGACACATGCACATATACACAGGACACAGGTAGAGGACACATGACACATGCACATATGCACAGGACACAGGTAGAGGACACATGACACATGCACATATGCACAGGACACAGGTAGAGGACACATGCACATATACACAGGACACAGGTAGAGGACACATGACACATATACACAGGACACAGGTACATGGCACATGCACATATACACAGGACACAGGTACATGACACATGCACATATACACAGGACACAGGTACGGTACACATGCACATATACACAGGTACATGACACATGCACATATACACAGGACACATGACACATGCACATATACACAGGACACATGCACAGGACACATGCACAGGACACAGGGAGGTATACAGCTGCAGATGGGCATTGTTAACCCTCTTTTTCCACTTACAGTAGCTGCTGCATTTCTCACCCTCGTCTTATACTCGGGTCAATAATTTTTTCCCATTTTTTGGTGATAAATTAGGGCCTCGACTTATACTCGGATTGACTTATACTTGAGTATATACGGTATTATTCTCCACAATTTTTTTATTGTGCATTAAAAAATGAAAAAAATAAAATTAGACATGCTATCTGCCAATAGAACTTAACCAAAAAGTGCATTCTATGCATCCAAAAATATAGAAAATATACCAAATCAAATCATTATTCAACCAAAAAAATAATGTCAAAGCAATAACTCCAAGGCCAATAATAAATAACATGTTATCTCCTCCGATTCTGCAACATGGCTGGTTGACGAATGGGCGTTCAGAAACAAACTGAAACGCGTAAAATAAAAAGCATGAATCAACACTCACCAAACTTCTACTAACACAAAATTAGCAGAAGGAGCCCAAAGGGTGACGCTAAAGAACTGAAACAACGTAGTACATCACTACGTTCCTATTCGTTAGCCAACAATTCCTTGCCGTTTGTATGCAAGACAAGTTTGGGCCAACGCCCTTCGGACAAAAGTCCACGGTTTTGTTGGCCAACAATCCGATCGTGTGTCAGGGGCGGATCCAGAGTCTAGTCTTGGGAGGGGCACTGCCAGAAAATCCGTTTTCTTTGTGGGCAATTTATCGGGGAAACGGCTGGTGTTTGCGCTTCAATCATCCCGGCACCAGTGTCAGGATGATTGAAGCACATTTTTTCTATAATTACATTGTAATATAAAATGAAATAGTTCAACTCACCATAATGCAGAATCAGTGGGAGACCTGAGTTTGTCACTTGCCACATTACCTGCTACACGTTGCAGATTGTCACTTGCCTGCCACCAGATGCAGATTGCCACTTGCCACGTCACCTGCCACACCTTGCGGATTGCCACGTCACCTGCCACACCTTGTGGATTGCCACTTGCCACGTCACCTGCCACACCTTGTGGATTGCCACTTCACCTGCCACGTCACCTGCCACACCTTGCGGATTGCCACTTGCCACGTCACCTGCCACACCTTGCGGATTGCCACTTGCCAGGTCACCTGCCACACCTTGCGGATTGCCACTTGCCACGTCACCTGCCACACCTTGCGGATTGCCACTTGCCACGTCACCTGCCACACCTTGCGGATTGCCACTTGCCACGTCACCTGCCACACCTTGCGGATTGCCACTTGCCTGCTAAGGTGGTTTGGTTGTCTCTTGCTGTGTCCCAGAGTCAGGCAGCAGAGAGATAATGTAATCTCCCTGCTGCCTGCCCAGTCACTGGAGCCAACACTAACGCTGCTATCCTTGGTGCTGCTGCTGGGGGTTTTCCGTCCTGCCCTCAACCATTCCTTCTCCTCATGCCACATTCCCCGCTCTTCCGTGGAGAAGATGATGCCGCGCAGAGGGACACTGTTACCCTACGTGGATCCGATCTGGCCAGTCATCGGCCGTAATCCATAATGGAGGCGCCTGTCACTCGCCTCCCCAGGCCAAGAAACAATTGCTGTGCCGGCGCCGTGCTCCTGCAGGCCGGCCGCGGTGCCAGAAGCTACATGGTTGCGGGAGGCGGCCACGGGAGGACAGGTGAAGGTTTTTTCGTGCGGGGGTGGCTTTTTGCCGTGCTCCCATGGAGCCCATGGCTGCCATACCCCAGAAACGTCACTGCCAACGTGACTCTGACGTCACTCGTTGCTAGACGCCGGGCGGCCCCGGCGTTAGCAACGAGTGCAGGGAAGAGGCTCCACCCACCCCTCCTCCTAGTCAGTCAGTGCGGCCGCAACTACATTAGACGGGTCTCTCTCTCGTTGCCGCTGATCGGCTGATGTGAGAGAGAGACTTGGGCTGCGGGCAGAGGCAGCAATGACATGATGGGAGATTGTCAGTGCGACTATTTTGGGGGGGGGGGGGCAATTGCCCTGTTGCCCCCCCCCCCCCCCCCCGGATCCGCCCCTGTCGTGTGTACGAGGCTTTAGAATCAGATAAATTGTCATTACAATTTGAATGGTGACACAAAACAGCATTTTTTTCCTGTAAGATGAGAATTTGTTTGGACAAAAGATACGGAGAAAAGTTGTGAACAGTTTTAGTTTATGCACAAGGAAAACTACTAAATACACCCCTGGTGCCCAACCTGCAGCCCGCTGGCCGCATCTTAGACATGTGCAATTTGTTTTGTTCCAAATTCGTTTTTTAAATGAATTTAATGAATAGTGTTGGGCGAACGGTTTGACCTGAGCATGAGTTTGGGCCAAACATTGGCTGTTCGCCCCATTCGACCAACACTCGAATTTGCAGGGTGTTCGACGGGTGTTCGCCCAGCCGTGCAATACACTGTGTGCTGCATACTGCATTTTGCGCCCTAATTGAGCAAAGCTTCGCCCAATCAGGGTGCAGTATAAGTTGGTTGTTAAGGAGCAGAGTCAGGAAACCGGCCGCAGCGTCCTTAACAACCAATGAGTCATCGGCTGTCTATGGATTCCCCACTGACAGCTGAATAAAAAAAAAGTATTGCCGGTTAAAATAAAACAAAATGATAGTGTGGGGTCTCCGCCCACAGTCCATACCAGACCCGGAGGGGATTTTAAGGGGAACCCCATGCCATGTTGATGGGGACAAGGGTCTCTTCTTCACAACCCTGGGCTGTGGTTGTGGGGGTTTGCGGGCAGGGGGCTTATAAGAATCTGGAAGCCCCCTTTAACAAGAGGTAGATCCATCATCAATCATGACGCCCATTGCACCACTGTACCCGAAAAAAGAAAAAGCTGGCCCGCTGTTTGACATTTCTTAAAGTGGAGTTCCACGCAAAACTGGAATCTCCGCTTATCTGCTTCCTCCCCCTCTGGTGCCACATTTCGCAACTTTTAGAAAGGTAGGGGGGAACGGGGACCTGTTTTTGACAGGTACCCTTCCCCACTTCTGGGAGACTGAGCCACAGCGCCGTCCCTCGGAAGTTTGGCCCCTTTCATTCTTCCTCTGCTGCCGATCAAGTTAGATAGCACAGCGTGCTTTGTGCATGAAGCTGAAAGGCTTCACTGCCGGTTTCTCTTACCATGAATGGAGGCGGCAGCACCCGAGAACCGATCCGAAAGACGGCTGGTGTGCCGATATTGTGGGAACTCTGGCCAGGTAAGTGTCCTAATATTAAAAGTCAGCAGCTACAGTATTTCTAGCTACTGACTTTGGGGGGGGGCGGATCTCCTCTTTAAATAGATATGGGGCGTCTGCGGCCCAGCATGCACCGTTCCATGACATCACAAGGGGGGTGGTGCCACCAGGTGACATCCCCAGGTGGCCCCGCCCTTAGCTATATAAGCACTGTCAAACGGAGGAGGAGGCATTCAGTGGTCAGCCGTGAATGAAGGCGGAGCGTTATTTTTGTTCTTTTTTGGTGCAGCGGGCGGACTGATTGACGATGGATTTACATCAGGGAACACTGTTTTTTATTTTTTAATAAAGAAATCGTCAAAAACTGTCTCTGTGTTTTTATTACTTTTCGACATACTCATTCACATGGGGGGCCGGGATCAGATTCCGATAAGCCCCCCGCCCGCAGACCCCCACAACCACAGCCCAGGGTTGTGAGCAAGAGACCTTTGTCCCCATCAACATAGGAACAAGGTGCTTTGGGGTGGGGGGGCAGAGCTTCCCCTGCCCCAAAGCACCCCCCATGTTGAGGGCATGTATCCTGGTATGGTTCGGGGGGGGCGCTCACTTGTACCCTCTGCAGGCTGCATGCTCGGATAAGGGTCTGGTATGGATCTTGGGGGGGACCCCACAACATTTTTTTCTTTATTTTTTTTTTTCACTAGCCGGGTCCTGGCAATTGCAACGGCGAGTCAATTTTAAATGTGATTTGACTAGGTTTCTTCCTTTAGAAATGTCATTTTTGCCACAGTCTGTTTTATGCATGCTACATATGTGCCACTTTACAGGCAAACTAAGGGGACCCCCCAGGCACTACATTTTTAAGGAATTTTTCATTTTTATTTTTGTACTTAAAGTATCATTAAAATCACTGCTTCTGAAAAAATGATCAGTTTTAAAAAAAAATTGCATTGATACATGTCCCCCAGGACAGTACCCAGACTACCATACCCCTTTTATGGCCAATTACTATATATTCATATAAGCTTTCAAACTGGGCACTTTTAAGTTTTCCTGTTTGGCTCCCATAGACTTCAATGGGGTTCACCTTTCGGATAAAACTTTCCGCCTGTTCGGGAGTTGCAGTCTGTTTGTTTGGAGTCTGCTTCAAACTGAACAGGGGGTTGTTCAGACCATCTCTACTCTTGTATCATGTCTGCAATCTTTGACCATCTTCTGTATTATGTCTACCATCTCTAGCCATCTCTTATATCTTGTCCAGAATATCTTACTATCTTTTGTATTATGTCCACAGTCTCTGACCATCTTCTGTATTACGCCCACCATCTATAGCCATCTCTTTTATCATGTCCAGAATATCTGACCATCTTCTATATTATGTCCACAGTCTCTGACCATCTCCTGTATTATGTACACAATCTCTGACCATCTCTTGTATCATGTCCGCAATCTCTGACCATCATCTGTATTATGTCCATAGTCTTTGACCATCTTCTGTATTATGCCCACAGTCCCTGACAATCTCTTGTATCATGTCCACAGTCTCTCACCATCAATTGTAGCATGTCCACAGTCTCTAACCATCTCCTCTTTTATTTTCACAGTCTCCGACCATATGTGTATTATGACCATGGCCTTTGACTATATCCTGTCGTGTGTCTGCTGTCTCTGACAATGAATATTCACTGCATTTTGTGTTGCCCTTTGGTGATGTCAGGGGCCACACTTGAGCCCCCATCCGTCCCCACCACCCCCCACCCATATCAAGGAAGTTGACCACTGCTGAAATACACAGCTGAAAAACATTTATGTGAGTTATTTTACCTGTCAAAGGGTTTTCTTTTTGTGCAACCAATCCTGAAATTTATATAGCCCTGCCGACAGCACTACAAGTGCAGTCAGATCAGTTACTGCAGTTAGTGCTGTGGAGATGCCGTCTCTAAGAGTGGCTGAACTCACAGGATGTCCTCTGTCTTACGGCTTTAAAGGGGATGTAAACCTTTGTGTTTTTTCATCTTAATGCATCGTATGCCCGGGGTTCTCGGCTCTTGATCGGATGGATAGATTGATAGCAGCACAGCCATTGGCTCCTGCTGCTGTCAATCGAATCCATGACGCGGGTGCCGGGGGGTGGGGCCGAGTCGAGGCTATGGACACCGAATGCTGGACTCCGGAGAGGTAACCCCCTTGGGAGAGCACTTCTCCTAGGGGGTTATCTGAGCCACGAGAGCCGCCGGGGGACACCAGAAGACGAGGTTCGGGGCCACTCTGTGCAAAACGAGCTGCACAGTGGAGGTAAGTATGATATGTTTGTTATTTAAAAAAAAAAAAAAACCCTTGCAATCACTTTAATTATGCTGGACATCACTCAGTCTAAAAGAAAGAGGACATCTAATAGACTCCCTAAACACACATTTAACCCTTTGTGATTATTCACAGCAGAAGTCGATCTGCGGGTGCTGGGCACTAGATGTCTGCCTGCACCCGCCGATAAACAAGCCAGATCTCCGTTCTGACAAGGGGGAAGGAATCGATTCTGTGTCTCTGCCAAGCAGGGAATAAAATCCATCTTTTCCCCTAGTAAAAGCAGCATATACAGTACACAAAAACACTGGCTAGGCACACAGTTAACCCTTCGATCGCCCATGTTAACCCCTTCCCAGCCAGTGTCATTAGTACAGTGACAGTGCATATTTTTAGCACTAATCACTGTATTAGTGTCACTGGTCAAAAAAAAGTGTCAAAATTGTCAGTTAGATGTCCGATTTGTCCACGGCAATATCTCAGTCCCGCGTTAAGTTGCTGATCGCCGCCATTACTAAATTACTAAAAAAAAAACCCATAGTTTGTAGATGCGATAACTTTTGCGCAAACCAATCTATATATATGCTTATTGGGCTTTTTTTTTTACCAAAAAGTTGTAGCAGAATACATATTGGCCTACATTAATGAGGAAATTAGATTTTTTACATTTTTTTATTGGATGTGTTTTAGAGCAGTACATAAAAAATATTGTTTTTTCTTTTTTCCAAATAGCCGGTCGTTCTTTGTTACTAGCGCAAAAAAAAAAAAAAAAATTGCAGAGGTGATCAAATACCACTAAAAGAAAGTTCTATTAGTGGGGAAAAAGGACAATCAAGTTTATTTGGGTACAGCGTCGCACGACTGCGCAATTGTCAGTTAAAGCAACGCAGTTCCGTACCGCAAAAAAATGACCTGGTCAGGAAGGGGTGTAAAACTTCCGGGGCTGAAGTGGTAATATAGTCATGTATATCTACTATAGTTGAGCCACCATGTAAATGCAGAACTTACTTTAAAAAACAGTAAAAACCATATCAGCTTTGAAAACTATTCTGTATGGTCCCCATTCACTTCCTTTGACACTCACTGTCAGATAAATTTATATATTAAAATTGTGTTAATCCCCAGGTAAAATTCTATCAGCAAAATGTAGTAACTATCTACTGAACCACAAAACAGAGTTCAAAAAATCCATCATGTTTTTATGATAATAACATAAGCCAGTTTGCGTCTCTGCTGTTGTATAACTTGTCATGGTGGCTGGAAGCAAACGAGACTGGAGGAATGATGGTGAGTAACGCGTAGTCCCTTGTGTAATAGACTTTATAGCAAGAATCTTTCTTAACATTGTGTTTACCCATTCCTGGCTGAACAAAATTCTAAATAAAAAAACATTACCCTCTCCCCAGACAGAAATTGCTGCTGTCCAATGCTGTCTCCATTGCTTCACCATCCAGAATGGAGACACCTTAAGACAGGAAGTGTGTTACTGGTGGGATCACCATGTGAAAATTAAAGGAACTTGCCTAAAAAAAACCCCACTATGGCAGCTACCTCATTTATGGATTGGCAAGCTGAAATATACTAAAATGTTGTTTATTGGTTTAAGAAAAACCTGCAGGGAAAGAACAGTGGCGTCTCCAGCTTTCAAATTTAGGGGGGGCACATGGGGGGACAGGGACAAAAGTAGGGGGGCAACTATAAAATGTATATATATATATATATACATATATATATATATATATCCTGGGGCCCTTTACTACGACCCCACAACGGGCCCTTTCACATGTTCTGCAGTGAGCTCCCTTCCTACTGTATTGGGGTCCCCCAGGGTGGCAGAAAACAAGAGATATATGTCACCAGCATATCAAGAAAATATAAGGATCCAAAGCAGTGGGAGAACTATCAGGGTTGCAAAGGTTGTCTTGCCTCCGGGCCCTGGTGTTCTGCCACTGTGGGGTTTCTCAGCCTCCTCTTGCTGTCCTGCCCCTGCTATTGACAGCTCTGGTCTGGCATCTCTTGGAATTTACAGGCTGGTCCTCCTGTCCTAAGGATGGGAGAAATCAGTCTGTTTTTTCAGTAACTGAAAGTCCTGGTGGAGTCCTTCCTGCAACTCGCTCTTCTCCCTGCCAATGAGGATGCAGGTGAAGGAGCAGATCAGGCGGCCGTGGTTGTGTGAACGCTCGCATTATGCAGTGTCAGCGAGCAGGGGAGGGGGGAGGAATCACCCGCAGGAGCTGACTGGGGACTCTCTCCCTCTTAGACATTTTTTTGGGGGGGCACATGGTGGGGCACAGCATAATGTTGGGGGGGTCAGGGCCCCCTCTGGCCCCCCCTAGGGTCGCCATTGGGAAAGAAATACAATGCTACCATTACTTATCAGGGGTAAGGCTACCATTAAAATCAGGGGTAAGGCTTGAAGACCTGTTGCTATAGCAGTAGCGGAACTACCACCGAGCAGCAGGATTGGTACAAAGGCAGTCATCCTGGTGAATGACATGGGTTCACCTGAGGTGTGGAGTCTAAATACCAGTGTTCATCAGAGCTCCTGATGGTGGAGATGGATTTTGCCGCATTTTAGTACCAGGTCGTGGTTGTCAGGATTGCCCCACCAGGAGCTGAGCAAGCTGAGGTCCAGTAGCAGATAAGTAGTGATCAAACAGAAGCGTAGTCAGTAAATGAGCCAGAAGGTCAGTAACGTGTAGTTGCAGTTGGGATCAGGCAGAAGCATAGGTGAGGAACAAGCCAAGGGTTAATAATGAGTGGTAGCAAAATATGGATGGCAGCAGGGAAGACAGGAGCGAGAAACTGGCTGGAGAGAGCACAATAATCTGGCAAACAGGAAGTTCAGAGAAATGGCTTATATCAGGAAGTTCATGGGAGAAGCAAAGCGTTCAGGGTTCAAGACAAACAAGGTTCAAGGCAGGACATGGAATTGTGCCGTGAACTGTCCAGAAGTCCAGGTAGCTCAGCAAGAAGAGACATTGCCTGAAAAGGAGTGGTTCTGGATTTAAATTCAAGCCCTGACAAAATGCTAGTTATCCAGCTGACGTGATGATCAACTTTAAGCTTTCCCCATCTGCTGGCTGTTACTTGTCACTGCAGCTCAGTTCTGCAGTGCACACCTGCCCTTATCAGGAATGCTTAAGTAGACTGCTAGTCATTCAGCCTGACCCTAATTAAAAAGTGAGTATGTCTGCTCATTTTCATAGATTCAGGTCTATCTGACTGCTCATGCCCTGGATTACATTTGTGAATTTTTAGGACTACATTTATCCTTTAGCCTATCTGTGTTTATTCTAAAAATAGGCCTGTTACCTCTGCTAGCCATTGCTACCTATGGATGAGGTTAGCCCGGCAGCTACCTGTCTGGAGCCTTGGATCGGTTTGTCTCCTCCTGACCTGGCCATACTTCTGCTGACTCTGCTACTGTCTGTTACTTGCTCTGGCTTCCACTTCTCTGACATCTTTTCTGTCTTTTAGTCAGCTGTCACCTATGGGGACCCAATCAGTCCACTAAACTCTTTGGCATCTTACAGGCCGACTCTCATGCTTTGGTACTTTCTGGGCCAGGCAACTAACATGGAAGCTCAACTATGACGATCGCCTTGTTTCTCACATGAAAGATTTGTTTAAAATAAAAAATAAAAAATGAAATAAATAAATACATTTGATTTCCAGGGGCAAGAGAAGAAAACTTGTTGTTATGTAAATAATAAAATTTACTTTTATAATCTTTAAGTTTCTGGGTGCATTACAACTGTTTTTAAGTATAATCTAGATTTGGCTTCATAGAAGCCAGTGTTTACCAAATTCCTCCTACAGTTTTTGGCCCTGAAGCAAAGCATGTATACAGCCCTGAGCAGCTGTATGACCTTCTTTAGGTGGGTGTTCGGGGGTGATAAAACTGCATCTTAACTGTCTGCTTTTACCACCCTGTTCTGCCCCACTTTTATATATTTTTCTGTGTTGTTTTGAACTGCTTTAAATGCATAATTATTGTTTTATAGTAGGCTGACATCTAGTGATGGCTTTGGGCCACTACAGCTTGTTTATTTGTGTGATTTGGTATCTCCCTCTCATATCCTCTCTTGTTTAGTGCTAGTTAGGTCAGTCCTAGCTAGACCCTCCCCATTTCTTCCATATTCCCTCAGTCAGTGTTAGTTATTCAAGGCTAAGGAAAGTCATTGTCTTCTTACACTTCAAAAGAGAAAGATACATTTAATCTCAACATGAAAAGTATTTATTTGGGGAAGTTGCAATTGTACTATTAGAATCAATGGCCCAAACATGCATTTGGCTACATAACTCTCATTTCCCTTTCAAAAAATGCTTTTTAACCCAACGCTCATTTTGGTATTTACTATAACTCTTGGTAAAAAAGGCATGGGAGTTAAAATGAGAGTTGTTTGCATGTCTGAGCATGCTCAGTTGTGTTGGCACCTAGTTGTAAAGAGAGGGGGAATTTATCTCTTCTCAGACTTTTAAAGATATTTTAGTGTATATAACACTTTTTCAAGCAGTTTAAAATCAGATTATCCTTAAACAATATGCCACATATTTCAGTACAATGTAGGCAATCATGTCATGCTCTAAACATTATTTCCATGTACAATACTCCAGGTTCTGGCAGAGTAATGCCGCATACACACGGTTGGAACTTCTGACAACAAATGTTCGATGGGAGCTTGTTATCGGAAATTCCGACCATGTGTAGGCTCCATTGGACATTTTCCTTCGGAATTTCCGACAAACAACATTTGAGATCTGGATCTCAAATTTTCTGACAACAAAATCCATTGTCAGAAATTCCGATCGTGTGTACACAATTCCGCGCATGCTCGGAATCAAGCAGAAGAGCCGCACTGGCTATTGAACTTCAATTTTCTCAGCTTTTCTCCACGTCACTGCGTTCTTGACATTCGGAATTTCCGACAACATTTGTGTGACAGGGTGTATGCGAGACAAGTTGGAGCCAACATCCGTCGGAAAAAAAACATGGATTTTGTTGTCGGAATGTGTGATCGTGCGTACGCGGCATATGGGTTTGGGCGCTATCTGTTTTCTGAGAGCTATAGTAAATTCGGTTTTGAGAATATTTTTTTAACAGCGCTATAGTGAATTCCGTTTTATCGCTAATTACCTCTAACGCGATAATTGGAGCGCTGATTAGCGCTAATTAGCACGCGGTGCTATAGTAAATGACCCCCTTTCTGTTTATCTATTTATATAATGAGAGACTTTTATTGGTTATACCGATTTTCATCAATTTGTTGCTATCTATCAATCACTATGCTCCATGCAATCTTTCTCTAGGTTTTTACTTTTATTTTTATTCATGGCTTGTTCTTCCTTTCCACATCTGATATGAACATATTCTGACCTGGCTGTTTATAATTGAAAATATATTAGTTCGGAGTTTATGGAAGCCGATCAAAGATCTTTGATAGCTTTTACTTTGGTGCACAGATGTGGAAAGATGTAAAGAATCGGTCATGGGGTTTTTTTTATATATTAATAGAAGATTGGGGTGCAAGGAAATATTTTTGGGTCATCTGTATGGCAAACTTACATTTTTGGGACATGCATATATATGCCTTGTTGTGTGTTTTATCTAATTGCTATATATATATATATATATATATATATAGATAGATAGATAGATAGATAGATAGATAGATAGATAGATAGATAGATAGATAGATAGATAGATAGATATAGATATATAGATAGATATACATAGATATATAGATAGATATATATAGATATAGCTATATCTATAAATATATATATATATATATATATATATATATATATATATATATATATATATATATATATATCTATAGATATAGCTATATCTATAGATATAGATATCTATAGATATCTATAGATATATCTATATCTATATCTATAGATATATATACATTTTTTGACTCCTACACGATTGAATTAGGATATTTATAATCCACAATGGCTATTTTAAGTCTTTTTTGGTTACGTTTATTTTTCCTTGATGGCTTCGCACTTTTTCAGGTCCATTCAGAGTGGTATATTGCATTAGTACTGGTGATGTTCGGTCGGCAGATGTATGTGTTCATATATTTTGTTGCTCTGCTCTTTGGGTGAGCCAGGACGGACATCGTTTGTATATAACAATTGCTAACATGAATGGATTTGTGATTGGTTTTCTAAACCTTTTTGTTTCACTGATGGGTGAATTTACCGATTTGTCCCTAAGGGATTTTTTGGTCCTTTTTTCTTTTTCTCTTTTTCATTTTCCGTTTGTTAATGATTGGTTTTGATACATTTTTGTACTCATAATGTTTTTACAAGTAATGTCTATGTATTGTGTTGGAGATGATTAAAGAGCTAATTGATAGCAGGTGTTAGCTCTTAGGGGTGTGCACTTAAATTGTTGGCTCTCGATCATGTCCACTGTGGACAAGCATGTTGGATTCATGTGAAACGCGTCTACCTACCATCCTGTTGTATCCTGTCTATGTTGGGCATGTGTGAAAAAACATTTTTACTGCATTCAAGGTTTTGGTGGTGTGCGGCCAATCTCTTCTATCTTTGTTTACCTGGCCGTTGGCGGCCAGGAAAGCAGCCGATCAGACCCAGAACGTCTGAGTGAGAGCAATAATTCTAGCACTAGACCTCCCGTGTATTTCTAAACTGGTAATCTCTAAAGGCGTTTAAAGCATCGCCTATGGAGAATTTTAAGCATGGAAATTTGCTGCCATTCCACGGGCAGACACAACATGTCATGCCCCAATGGGCATGACATGTTAGGAATCTATTTGCTCGGTGTAACATCATCTTTCACATTATACAAAAAAATTGGGGTAAATATTGTGCTTTTTGTTTTTTTAATTCATTAAAGTGTATTTTTTACAAAACAATTGAAAAACCCCTGCTCAAATACAGTGTGACATATAACATTGCAACACCCATCATTTTATTCTATAGGGCCTCTGCTAAAATATATATATAATGTTTGGGGGTAATTTTCTAGCCAAAAAAAGTAGATTTTTACATGTAGGAGCACAGTGTCAGAATTGGCCCGGATATGAAGTGGTTAATCGTGGACAAGCATGTTGGATTCGTCTGTAGATGGTGCCAAGTTAGCAAGTGACCATACTGTCCAGACAGAGGAGGTAAGGAGGTAAGTCAGTGCATAAAGTGGCATTAAAACAGAACACGCACTCTAGCTGAACATATATATGAGCCCTCAATGATGTATTAAAGGGGTTGTAAAGGCTTATGTTTTTTTCACCTTAATGCATCCTAAGCATTAAGGTGAAAAAACACCCCCCAGCCCCCCCACTGTTTTACTTACCTGAGCCCCTTCATCTATTTTGGCGGGGATGTGCCGTCCTTCTCTCCATGGAGTCCTGGCTTTGATTGGATACATTGATAGCAGCGCAGCCATTGGCTGCCGCTGCTGTCAATCAAATCCAATGACGTTTGCAAGGTAACCCCCTCGGGGGAGCACTTCTCCTAGGGGGTTATCTAATGCGGGGAGGAGCCGCGAGAGCTGCCGGGGGACCCCAGAAGAGGATGCTCGGGGCTACACTGTGCAAAATGAGCTGCACAGTGGAGGTAAGTATGACATGTTTGTTATTAAAAAAAAAAAAAAAAAAGCTTTAGTATCACTTTAATGCAAACAGAGCTGCATTAAAGAGTGGACCTTCACCCTAAACAGGAAGTTCCACTTTTAAGAATCTCCCCTGTCCTCTAATGTTATTGGTGGTTTTTTTTGGGGGGCGGGAGCGGGTACCTAGTTTTGGCAGGTACCTGCTCCCACTTCCGCAGGAATTGGCTAGGGGATTCCACAAGAAGTTGACCCCCCTTCCCCTCCAACCCCTGCTCACAACCTATGGGGACACATCACAGGTCCCAGGAGGCTACACAACCATTCACAGAGTAGTGGGACATATGTATGCACAGTGGGAAGCCAGCTGTGTAGGAAATTAAAAAAAATATGTTTTTTCACATTTTTTTTTATACACCAGTGCAGTAAAACATCAACCTATAACTGATTTTTAATATTTTTTTTTTCATTTTTTTTCTTTTTTATTACTTTTTTTTAACACACTGTGACAAGAGCAATACAATGTTACCATAGTAAACTTGTACAATTCTGGGAAAGTGACCAGGTTTTTTTTTTTTTTTACACATTACTGTATGATTGCTTACACAAGAAAATTTCACTGTTATAAGCAACCATTTGTACTGAATGAAATAGATTCATTCAGTGGGTATTGTTGTGATTAGCTGTGATTGACCCTGTCTGTACCATGTGATTACTTTGACCAATCACAGCTAGCAACACAATTATACACAATGAATGGCATGAAAGGAAGCCATCCATTGTGTACAATTGCCATGGGATCTGCTGTGATTGGTCACAGCGATCACAAGGTGCTGGCAATGGGGCGGTACACTGATCAGTCATCAGCTGTGTCCACCAGACAGATTGCAGCATAGCAAGACTCATGGGGTGTATGTGAGGCACGTTCCACCCGGAACGACAAAGGTCCCTATAGTCAAACGACAGGCGGGTGGGAACTGGTTAATTTGTGTCTATTATATCTGCCTGGAGTTGAGTTTTAAACATACCTGTGACATTCACTTTCCCTTAGACTGCATCCTTCACTCACCCTTCCGAGCTCCGCTGTGCATCTATTTTAAGGCTGCGTGTCTTCTCATATGTCTAGGTAATTTGTTTTGATCCACTTCACATCCAATCTTTTTAAAATGTGAGATAAATCGGTGATATCTGCCTGTTGTTTCTCAGAGCTCCTTTACAAGCTCTCTCAAAGTTTCCTATCAGCCCGATTACCTGGCTCAGAGTTCATGCATCTTGTATCAGTTTCCCTTCCAGGCTTTTGATAAATACGATGGAGCCGTATCTTGTTTTGTCCATCATCGCTGGCACGCATCAACGACAATGGAATTGTCAGATTATTCATGGGCAAATACGCTGAAAACAAGGTGTAGGCAGTCTATTCATTACACAAATAACTCATATCCTCTCCTCATTCACATCAATCAGTAGAGCTCACAGTTAGATGCTGATCTACATTATACATTGAAGCCAAGATTCAAGGTCACCTTTTTAAATGCAATAAAATAAAGGTTTCCTTACTTGAAATGAATATCCACAACCAGATCCACAAAGCTTCAAGGTCATGTATTATAGCACACATTCAAACACAGGTATTGCCATGGGAGTCTAGGATTTCTTGGAAGGAATTAAAGGGTAACTCCATTTTTTGTGGGGAAAAATAGCAAGTAAAAATAAAAATAATATAGCACAGTGTTTCTCAACCTTTTTTCAGTCAAGGCACCCTTTAAAATTATGGAAAATCTTGAGGCACCCTCCAAATGCATGACCAGTCTCGAGGCACCCTTCTAAATTATGGACAGTCTTGAGGCATCCTGCTAAATTATGGACAGTCTTGAGGCACCCTCCTAAATTATGGACAGTCTCGAGGCACCCTCCTAAATTATGGACAGTCTCGAGGCACCCACCTAAATTATGGACAGTCTCGAGGCACCCACCTAAATTATGGACAGTCTCGAGGCACCCTCCTAAATTATGGACAGTCTCGAGGCACCTTCCTAAATTATGGACAGTCTCGAGGCACCCACCTAAATTATGGACAGTCTCGAGGCACCCTCCTAAATTATGGACAGTATCGAGGCACCCTCCTAAATTATGGACAATCTTGAAGCACCCTCCAAAATTATGACCAGTCTCAAGGCACCCTCCAAAATTAAGACCAGTCTCTAGGCACCCTCCTAAATTATCGACAGTCTCGAGGCACCCTCCTAAATTATGGACAGTCTTGAGGCACTCCAGACTAAAATGTAAAAACTATTCTGATAGTCTTTTATAATAGAGCAGCATCAACACGCGTAGGACACCCAACGTTAGAGGTGATTTATTCTTCCAAAGCAAATACACATATTTGCAAACTGGTACTGACTAATATTCCAATGTTTCTCTTCTCCCTCAGTTTTTCTTCATCACTTAGCTAATGAGACCCCAAAGTTGATGGAGATGGGCAAGGGAGGGTCAAACAAGAATGATATGCAGGCAGCTGACCTGCTCCTTATCAACTGATGATGCCATTGGTCGTTAGGAGGTTGGCAGCTACAAGGTTGTAATGGTGCACAATGAAAATCTGCGGCTTTGTGTAACTAATGCCGCGTACACACGAGCGGACTTTACGGCAGACTTTGTCCTGCGGACTTTTCGACGGACTTTACTACGGACTACATGATCAACCAAAGTCCGATGGATTCGTACGTGATGACGTACGACCGGACTAAAACAAGGAAGTTCATAGCCAGTAGACAATAGCTGCCCTAGCGTCGGTTTTGTCCATCGGACTAGCATACAGACGAGCAGACTTTTCGACCGGACTCAAGTCCGTCGGACAGATTTGAAACATGTTTCATTTCTAGGTCCGTCAAACTTTTGAGAAAAAAAAGTCCGCTGGAGCCCACACACGATCGAATTGTCCGACGAACTCTGCTTCGCCGGACCAAGTATGCCGGAAAGTCCGGTCGTGTGTACGCGGCATTAAAGGTGGGTTTCATCCACCCACCAGTTTGTATACAATTTTAGGGCATTTTTTAGGCGTTTTGTCAAGGCACCTCTGAAAAAACCTCAAGGCACCTCAGGGCTGAAAAAGGGCGATATAGCCTACACGATTACTACACAAGTCATATTGTAATTGAATGTTATTAAAAACCTTTTGTTTTCAATCTGCACCCCTGTCATTTTCTGTAAAATGCAATTGACTTTGGCAACCTGGAGGTGTTCTATACACAGATGTTGTACAGAACACCCCTAGAAATGTCATTTCCTGCTTGTGTGATTGGCTCACTGATTTTCCCAGAAGTCTTTACTAAGATACAAGTCAGATTTTGGGCATCCCCTGCAACAAAAATTTATTTTTGGTGAGATAAGGGGAAGCAAATCTTAAAGGATGCAAACCCTGATGCTTTCCTTATTAGAGCCCTGCAAGTCCAGTAGCTGATTGATAATTATAAAATCATTGCCATTAGAATCATTTTCCACATGGACAGCTGCAGCGGCTGTTTTTTTTTTTAGCTTTTTTTCGTCTATTAGTTGAGCGGTTTTTGAGCGGTACCATTCATTTGAATGGTCCTCTCTCCGCTCCTCCAAAAATGCTGAAAAAGAAGCTGATGTTCCAGGTCTTGGCACAGAGATCAGGAGCGTTTGTGGTTGCATTTTTTGCTGCAATTGTACTGCAACTTTTTTGCTCAACAATCGCGGCAAAATCACACCACATTTGGGGTGCCGTTTATAAATGTAATGGCTGCATTTGTTTTTTTAGGCTTTATTTCCCTTTATTTTCACCTGGTGATCCAACTTGTGACACACATCCTGCCTTATGTGGCTCCATTCCACTGGAGAAGCATTGGACACCAGGGGTGGCCCATCCATTGTAGGTGCACGAGAGCCACCTCCCCTATCCACCGCCGCCGCCCTCCCTGTACTACCTTTCAGGATGCCGGGCGCATGAATTACTATGGCGGGGGTGGACAGGGGTGTGCTTTTTGAAGCACCTGATTAGAGCCAAAAGCTCTAATAGGCTTCAAAATAGGGTGGGCTCGGGATGCAGAGCATTGCGTCTGGAGCCCACCCAGTTGTGTTGCAACAGTAAATTCATATTTACTGTTGCAACACTGATCCTCCTCCTGGCCAATCAGGAAATGGGTCTGATAGTGAGGAGGAGAAGACACAGGAGCCGCTGCCCGATGCCTGCCGCAGCCTGATGTCCACCGATGCCCAGATCCCGGCCGCAGCTTGATGTCCGCCGATGCCCAGATCCCGGCTGCAGCTTGATGTCCGCCGATGTCCCGATCCTCGTCGTTGCCCAATGTGCCCGCCAATGTCCAATCCCTGCCACTGCCTGATGTTCCCGGCGCTGCCCAATGTGCCCGCCGCTGCCTGATCCCGTCGCTGCCTGATGTGCCTGCTGCCTAGATGGAAGACACTGAGGGGGGGGGGTAGTGGTGGGGTTTGAGGGGGGTGGTTGTTTGCCACCCCTCCAAACAAAAAAAACACCAACCGCTACTGATGGACACCCCTGGGCAGCAGCATTGTTAGTGTGTGGGGAGGGGAGTGTTAGATGCACTAGAAGATTTAGATGGACTTGACTAACAAATGAAAGCTGACCTCCAGCTAACTCTTTTGAAGTAGTTACAGCAGCATACCTTGGGATAAAGATTTTACATTGTTAAATAAAAGCTACCATTGTAACCATCCCTGTCAGTGGTCAATGTTTTGCCCCAATCCTCTAACTTACACTTTTGCTGGACAGCTTATTTCTGTTAACAGACTTACTGGCAGGATCAACAGGTAAAAAAAAATAAATTTCTGTGTAGCCAGGTGCCTTGCCGGCTGTGTCGATCCCCCGCTCTCCAATCCCCCCTCCCCCCTGCTGCTGGGATTTGTGTAAACAGGAGGCTGTGTGTGCAGCAGTTGCCTCTCACCATGAGCTGTCCTGCTGTTCTGTGTGTGATTCCCCCATTTGCTCCCCCCCTCCTCCTGGCAAGTAGCAGAGGGACCAATCAGGAAAGGTTCATTCAAAGTTCCACCTGCTGACCACCCTATAACACTTTTACTGCTACATGGCGGCAGCTGTGCCAGGATCACGTATATATATATGAGATCGTGCAATTCTGCATGCAGGGGGAATGCGCACACTGCCGACAGGCCGCTTCTTATTAGATAATTCAGAAGCAGAAGCTGGTCTGTGAGTCCTGGGGACTCGATGTCCTTCGGCACCCGCTGATCGTTGGTACAACACTGAGAACTGAGATATGCCAATGTAAACAAGGCAAATCACAGTTCTGACAGGGGGGAAGGGATGTATTCTGTAGGGCTGTCCCGATACCACTTTTTTAAGACTGAGTACAAGTACTGATACTTTTTATTAAAGTACTCGCCAATACCGATTACCAATACTTTTTTTATGTCATGTGACAGTTTGACTGATGGGCACTGATAGGTGGCACTGATAGATGGCACTGACTAATGGGCACTGATAGATGGCACTGATAGGCAGCACTTATGGGCACTGATGGCTGGCACTGATGGCTGCAACTGATAGATGGCACTGATAGATGGCACTGATAGGCAGCACTTATGGGCACTGATAGATGGCATTGAAAGGCGGCACTTATGGGCACTGATGGATGGCACTGACTGATGGGCACTAATAGATGACACTGACTTATGGGCACTAATAGATGGCACTGATAGATGGCATTGATAGGTGGCACTTATAGGCACTGATAGGTGGCACTGATGGCTGGCACTGATAGATGGCACTGACTGATGGGCACTAATAGGTGGCACCTATGGGCACTGATAGATGGCACTGATAGGTGGCACTTATGGGCCCTGATAGGTAGCACTAACAGGTGGCTGGCAGTGATGGCTGGCACTGACTGAAGGCACTGATGGCTGGCACTGATAGATGGCACTGACTGATGGGCACTAATAGGTGGCACCTATGGGCACTGATAGATGGCACTGATAGGCGGCACTTATGGACACTGATAGGCGGCACTTATGGGCAGGCACTGATGGGCACTCAAATGCAGCACTGCTTGGCAATTGAATAATAAATGACATGAATGATGAGAGGAAAGGAAAGATTTTGCAATGCTATATGGCATATAGCATTACAAAATCCTTCCTAGCCTCTCATTATTCATGTCATTTAACATTTAACATCCAGTAAGTATGCTGCAGCACCCATCTTGGTACACCTTGCACTCGGCTGCAGTAAGCCAGCAGCGGACATCTTGTTACACCCAGCCCGAACTATATTGGCTGGGTGTAACAAGATGTCAGCTGCTGGCTTACTGCAGCCGAGTGCAGGGTGTACAAACATGGGTGTTGTGATGTTTACCTTCCAACGGAGACACGGAACATCACTTCCTGTACCAAATGTGACGTCTCCGGTCACCGTTTTGAACAGAATATGCGGCGGCACCCTGCATCCCTGCCCTGGCCAGCTTACCCGTAGTTTTACTGCTGCCAGATCGATCTCTGCTCCGCCCTCTCCACCCGCCCGCTGAATTCTGGTTGCGGGTATTGGATTAGGAATCAGGAGCATTTGTGGGAGTACAAGTACTCCCACAAATGCTCAGTATCAGTCCGAGTATCGGTATTGGGACAACCCTAGTATTCTGTGTCTCTGCAAATTAGGGACTAGAATCGGTCTCTTCCCCTAGTGAAAGCAGCACCCACAAAAACATAGGATAGGCACACCGTTAACCCTTTGATCGCCCTAGTTGTTTAACCCCTTCCCAGCCAGGATCATTAGTACAGTGACGGTGCATATTTTTAGCACTAATCACTGTATTAGTGTCACTGGTTCCCGTAAAGTGTCAAAAGTGTCAGTTTGTGTCCGATTGTCCACCGCAATATCTCAGTCCCGCTATAAGTCACCAATCACCACCATTGCTAGTATAAAAAAAAAAAATTCCATACATATATCCCATAGTTGGCAGACGCTATAACGTTCACCTAAACCAATCAACATACGCTTATTGGGATTTTTTTTTTTTTTACAAAAAATATGTAGCAGAATAACATATTGGCCTAAATTTATGAAGAGATTATTATTATTATTATTATTATTATTATACAGGATTTATATAGCGCCAGCAGTTTACGCAGAGCTTTTCAATATGAAAGGGAGACAATACAGTTATAATACAATAAGATACAAGAGAATTAAGAGGGCCCTGCTCAGAAGAGATTACAATCTAATAGGGATTAGATTTACATTTTTTTTTTATAGGGTTTTATGGCAGAAAGTAAAAAATATTGTTTTGGGGTTTTTTTTTTCAAAATTGTTGGTCTTTTTTTTGTTGATAGTGTAAAAAAATAAAAAAAACGCAGTGATCATCAAATACCATCAAAATAAAGCTGTATTTGTGGAGAAAAAAATGACATAGATTTACAGTACAGTTTTGCACGACCACGCGATTGTCAGCTAAAGTATCGCAGTGCCGTATCGCAAAAAATGGCCTGGTCATGAAGGGGTGAAAATCTTCCGGAGGTCAAGTGGTTAAAGACTACAGATCCATCTAAGATAACCCCATCCACAGGGGGACAACTCAGGTGTACGATTTTACTGCAGAAGGAACAATTTTTGTCATCCTTTTAAGGTAAGTGAAAGAATAACAGATCAATACACATCATTTTTAATTTTGTCCTATTTAATTAAATATTAATTCTTTCCTTTTTTTTCCCCTAGAATCTTTATTCCCCTGCTCATGTAGTTTGCTCACTGCCTCCTCCAGAAGTTTTGTTATTTTAAATATACTGTATTTATTGGCGTATAACATGCACATTTTCACACTGAAAACCGGGTGCAAATAGTGTGTGCGTGTTATACACCGATACTGCAATTTGGTCTGCCTAGGAGGGGAAGGGGAGAGGGGTGAGACGAGCTCCGTCAGATTACATACAGCGAGAATCTCCT
Organism: Aquarana catesbeiana; assembly: GCF_042186555.1. Lineage (NCBI taxonomy): Eukaryota > Metazoa > Chordata > Amphibia > Anura > Ranidae > Aquarana > Aquarana catesbeiana. The sequence continues at coordinate 647,914,926 of NC_133327.1, forward strand.
GTTTACTCAGCGGCCTCTGTAATAGGAAGTCACGTCTCCTGTGCCGGCATTGGACCACTGTTCTGTCTATCATAGAAGCCGGTTCAGGAGGCGGGACTTTGTATTAAAGAGGCCGCTGTGTAAACAGGAGATTCTCGCTGTATGTAATCTGACGGCGCTCGTCCCGCCCCCCTCCTCCCTGTCCCCTCCGAAGCAGCAGTAATCTGAGATGAGGCTGAGGTGGGCATTGATCAAGCTGCATTCATGGCAATGGTGAGGCTGCAGATGGGCATTGATCAGGCTGCAGATGGGCAATTGTGAGTCTGCAGATGGCGTTGATCAGGCTGCAGATGGGCAATTAGGGTTGCCACCTGTCCGGGATTCACCCGGACAGTTCAGGTTTGGAATAATGCGTTCGGGTTTCAGACTGCCTGAAACCCGGACACATTATTCAGACCGGACTATGGCTTCCCAGAAAGGTTGCTGGCTGCAGTTGTGCAAGCCGAGAGTGTCTGTTACACTCTCTTTCACACTGCCCGAGCCAGCACTAACAAGTACTCCTCCCCCCACACAGACAGGAGAGGAGAAAGGGTTTGATCTGCTCCTCTTCCTCCCGCCCCCTACAACTCTGTGTCTGCCCACACTCCAGCAGCCTCAGCTACACCTGGATAAGAGGTGCTGACTGCCAAGGGGTGAGTGAGCTCACCATCCATACCTGTCTGTGACTGAAGTCGCCCCTCTCTGCGTGAGTGCACAAAGGTAAATCAGGGTTCTCAGAGCACCCCTTACACCAGAGTTCCCCTTTACACCAGAGGCCACAGTGTACCCCTTACATCAGAGTCCTCTCCGTACATCAGAGTTCTCAGTGTTCCCCCTTAGATCAGGGTTCCCAGAGCATCCCTTATGTTAGAGTCCCCAGAGTTCTTCCTTACATCAGTCTGCAGAGTCCCCCCTTACAGTGAAAGGGAACTCTGCGAGTTCAAAAGTAAAAGGGGAACTCTGTGGATTCTAATGTAAAGGGTCTCTTGTGATTAACTTCATTTTATTAGAAATGTTATTTAATTGCAAAATATATGTATAGTTCATACTGTAAAAAAAGATTGCTGTGTGCTTGCTAAAGTGTTCGGGTTTGACTTGAAGAAAAGGTAGCAACCCTATGGGCAATGGTGAGGCTGTGGATGGGCAATGGTGAGGTTCCATATGGGCAATGGTAAGGCTGCAGATGGGTAATGGTGAGGCTCCTTATGGGCAATGGTGAGGCTGCAGATGGGCAATGGTGAGGCTGCAGATGGGCAATGGTAAGGCTGCAGATGGGCAATGGTGAGGCTCCATATGGGCAATGGTGAGGCTGCAGATGGGCAATGGCGAGGCTCCATATGGGAAATGGTGAGGCTCCATATGGGCAATGGTGAGGCTGCAGATGGGCAATAGTGAGGCTGCAGATGGGCAATGGTGAGGCTGCAGATGGGCAATGGTGAGGCTCCATATGGGCAATGGTGAGGCTCCATATGGGCAATGGTGAGGCTGCAGATGGGTAATGGTGAGGCTCCATATGGGCAATGGTGAGGCTGCAGATGGGCAATGGTGAGGCTCCATATGGGCAATGGTGAGGCTGCAGATGGGCAATGGCGAGGCTCCATATGGGAAATGGTGAGGCTCCATATGGGCAATGGTAAGGCTGCAGATGGGCAATGGTGAGGCTCCATATGGGCAATGGTGAGGCTGCAGATGGGCAATGGCGAGGCTCCATATGGGAAATGGTGAGGCTCCATATGGGCAATGGTGAGGCTGCAGATGGGCAATAGTGAGGCTGCAGATGGGCAATGGTGAGGCTGCAGATGGGCAATTGTGAGGCTCCATATGGGCAATGGTGAGGCTCCATATGGGCAATGGTGAGGCTGCAGATGGGTAATGGTGAGGCTCCATATGGGCAATGGTGAGGCTGCAGATGGGCAATGGTGAGGCTCCATATGGGCAATGGTGAGGCTGCAGATGGGCAATAGTGAGGCTGCCTTGATGGGCACTGACCCTTCTTTTGCTTCAAAGTTCTTCATTTCAAATTTAATTTCTTTTCCTGAAACTTCCCTCCTAAAATGAAGGTGTGTGTTATACGCCTGTGCATGTTATATGCCGATAAATACTGTATTTTGTTTTTATTTGCAAAATTTTAAAAACGTTTTTCGTAAGAGACTTCTGATGCTTGCAAGCCTCCATGTTATCAATAAGCATACATGTATGCGATTTTTGCAATACATCTACTAGGGTAGGGATACTTGGAGCAGTCCAATTTGTTAATAATAGTTTTTTAGTTACCAACTAAATCTATTTTAAGGTTTTCCTTATTATTTTAAAGGAAGAGTCATCCTTTCTATAGAAGTACATAGAGCTGGAGGCCAGATTACAGTCAGCCTGTTGCCTGGACAATGACAGCAATGTCCTTAGGTTTAGTGATTTGTACGTTTCATGGTTTGTAAGAAAACAGGCAGGTCATGAGAGTTCAGTGTTTCTGTCATGGATCCAGTTATTATTATTATTTATTTTTTCCATAGGAAAGTCAAAAGCTCCTACTTATACACATTTTGAAACATTGCATTGGTTTGCAGGATCTCAATATTTAAAGGGTTGGTTCACCTTTAACTAAACATTTCCTATGCAGATAAGGGGCATCTATAGATAAAAACGAATTGTGCTACTCTGTGGAATAATGTCCTTGCTATAGATGTAGGCAGTTTACGTACCTCCTGAAGCCTGACTGGAATGCTCCCAGGTCATTGCTAAGACGTTGCTAAGTGAGGCCTGGTCATCACTGTTCACCTCCACCATCACAGGAGTGAGTTTTCAAATGCTGAGCTCAGAGCTACTACATCCAGGGGAGAGAGAGAGAGAGCATGTGAGGGGGTTTGAATGAGAGAAAAAGTTCAACTTGTGATGGAGGAGGTGAGCCAGGGCTGGGACAAGGGGTGGGCAGGAGGGGGAGCTGCCCTGGGCACTGTGGCATCGTGTGTGTGTGTGTGTGTGTGTGTGGGGGGGGGGGGTGCCACAAGATGATTGGAGGGAGGGAATTTGTGTTGGTGTTTGAATTAAGGGGGCAAAAGGTCACAAGAAGTGCTCTATGAGGGGAAATTTGGGGGATTAGCTAGGAGTGGTGTTTTAGGGGGAATTTGTGTTAGGAGAGGGGATGAGGGGAGAGGAGTTGTGCTAGGAGGGGTGATATTGGGGGACTGTGCTAGAAGAGGTGATATGGTAGAGGGGGGAGGAGAATTATGCTAGGAGGGATGAATGGGGGGGGGGGGGGATTTGTGCTAGGAGGGGAAATTTGTGGGAGGAATTGGTGCTGAGAGTGAGGATTTGGATTTGGAGTGTGTGTGTGTGTGTGTGTGTGTGTGTGTGTGTGTGTGTGGGGGGGGGGGGTTGTGTACTCAGAGCAGAAATTTGAAAGATTTGAAGGATAGAGGATTTGTCCTAGGAGGGGTGATTTATTTGGGGAGGGGGGCATTTGTGCTGTGGGGATTTCAGCAGGGGAAACAAATTTGTACTGGGAGGAGAGGGAATTTATGCTTAGAGGGACAGTATGCAAACGAGTGCTACATTATTTTTTTTTGAGGGGGGTTGTTGACACATAATGCTCATACATCTTGGGGTGGTGCAGTCTGGCATGTCCGCTCTAGATGACCTTGTCCTGGCACTGAAATGAGCAGTGATGACTAGGCCTCACTTAGCAACATCCTTTTGGTCTGTGCAAAAAAGGTGACCTGCGAGCGCAAACCATTGCGCTCGCAGTGCACCCAGGTGTATTAGCAAAGCAAATGAATATTTGCTTTGCTAACACAGAACTGCCTCTCAGCCAATCAGAAGACACGCACGGAGGCTATAGGAGCCATCGCCACACTACCTCTCCCACAGCTCACTGCCTGACACGCTGCCTGACCCACCACCACAATCGGGTAAGTGCCGGGCAGACAGCGGGCGGGCGGGGGGCACAGTTGGCGGCATATTATGGTCACAGAGGCTGCAATTTATGGGCACAGTTGGCTGCATATTATGGGCACAGAGGCTGCAATTGATGGGGTACAGTTGGCTGCATTTGCTGGGCACAGTGGCTGCATATTATGGGCACAGAGGCTGCAATTGATGGGCACAGTTGGCTGCATATTATGGGCACAGAGGCTGCAATTGATGGGGCATAGTTGGCTGCATTTGCTGGGCACACTGGCTGCATATTATGGGCACAGAGGCTGCAACTGATGGGCAATGGTGGCTGCATTTGCTGGGCACAGTGGCTGCATATTATGGGCACAGAGGCTGCAATTGATGGGGCACAGTTGGCTGCACTTGCTGGGCACAGTGGCTGCATTTGATGGGCACAGAGGATGCATATGATGGGTACAGTGGCTGCATATGATGGGCAGAGTGGCTGCATATGATGGGCAGAGTGGCTGCATTTGCTGGGCAGAGTTGGCTGCATATGAAGGGCACAGTTGGCTGCATATGAAGGGCACAGTGGCTGCATTTGATGGCACAGTGGCTGCATTTGATGGCACAGTGGCTGCATATGATGGGCACAGTGGCTGCATATTATGGGCACAGTGGCTGCAATTGATGTTTTTGTTTCAGTATTTTTCAGTTCATTTGCGCCCCCCCCGAAAAAAAATTTTGAGCACCAACCGCCACTGGAAGGGGTTAACATTAGGGGGCGATTAAGTGGTTAACTGTGTTCCCTGGGAGTGTTCTAACTGTGTGGGGGATGAGCTCACTGGAACACCACAGAGATTGCTGTTCCCAATCACTGGGAGCAGCAGATATCCATTATGTCTCCTGTCAGAACAGGGATCTGGCTTATTTACATAGGCAGATCCCCATTCTGCCTCTGTGTACCGCAATCGCGGCCACGCTTCCATGGCGTGCAAGGGGCGTGCACGCCCACAGTGTCACATGAGCGGTTTGCGCTATCGAGTCGGCCTGCCACTGTATATATACAGTGGCTGGTCGGCAAGTGGTTAAAACAAAAAAATTATACAAAGGAAGATACTCCACAGATTACGACCAGTTGTTATCAGTTTCCACAGCAGACAAGGCAGTCCATTAGGCCCATTGAACATGGGTCAGGGTACAAACAAATCTTAGGTAGTAATGATTGTCTATAACATAAGAAAAAGTTATAGACACCAATGGGGTGTAGGGGTACAGTTGGGAATACACAGGGCTCCCTATCAAGTGTATGTATTCCTCCTCCCTTCTTGAGTTTTTGTTCCCCTGTTCATAGACAATTATACTGTTCACCATTCAAAAAGCTTCACCATTATGCTCCCTTTTTTATGTTATAGACAATCCTTCTACCTGAGATTAGTTTGAACCCTGACCCATGATCCAAGGGCCTAATGGACTGCCCTATCTGCTGTGAAAACTGGCAACAACTGGTCGTAATCTGTGGAGTATCTTCCTTTGTATGTGTCACGTACCTGGAGATGGAGCCTGACGTGGAAAGTAAGGCGATCTCTTACTGCTCCGGCCTGGTGCCCCTGATAGAGTAAACAGGAGGCACGGAAGCCTGGAGTGGCCACGAGTGCCTAGCAGTTCGGGTGGTGAAGGTTGCAGATGAGGGGTCTATGTGTACGTGGAAGCAGGGTGGATCGTAACGCAGGACAGCAGGTACTTAGCAGGCTGGCAGGTAGCAGACAGCAGACGGCAGGTACTTGGCAGGCTGGGCACAGAGCAGGGTCACACACGCCGGGTCGGTCACTAGCAGGCACTTCAGGAACAGAGCAGTAGGCAGTGGAGTAGTCAGGTCCAGGCTGGAGTTGGTAACGGCAAACAAACAGAGGGATCAAGCAGAGACGTAGTTGAAGAGCAAGCCAGGGGTCGGTTCAGGTAGAGTACAAGTGTGGTCAGACGGATCAGAATGGCAACAGGATCAAACACAGGAAACAGTTAGCAGGTAGCAGAATGCTGTAGACCATAAGGCAAAGTCCAAGTGCAGCTGAGGGGTTTATATAGTAAATTTGGTGCCACTGAGGAGCGCGCAGGCCGGCGTGAACGCGTCTGGTACAAATGGGCAGTTTGGTCCCTCCCCCAACTGCCTACTGTAAGCCTACAATACACCTGGAGAGGCTTTTCCATGACCAGAATGCTTTGTGTCATGACTGTGGCAAATTTTATGCAGTATGTGGGCACTGCCTGTCAAACTCAACCATTCAAGTCAATAGGGCTGCCCCATATCTAAGAGCCAAGCACTTGTGGTTTGTTAGTTCCGTTTAGCAAAAAAAAAACAAAAAAAAACAGGTGTTCTGGGGGAGACAAGATCACCTCCTTAATGCCTGACAGCAGCTTCTTAATCTTAAAAGTGTTCATAGCCTACACTACTACACTATGCTAAAATACAACCAATAATAGTAGTAAACAGTCACATGCGTACAACCAACATACAATGCTTTGAGCCTTTGCCATCTGCTGGTTGTTGCTCAGCATTGTAGCTTAGGTTTTTGCACACCTATATCGTAATCAAGAAGAATTGAGGGATAGGGTTGGGACTTTACATGAGGCATGTGAATGTGTAAACGCTGGACATTCAGCCATTGTTTCATCATCAACGGGTTTGTTTGCTAATGATCAGAATAGAGGTCTGTCTGTCTGTCTGTCTATGAGTTCTATCTGATGGCTTCGGATTATTCCTGTTTATTGTTTGGGCAGTGTTTGTACCTACTTTGTCTGTGCTTATGCTAATCATAGCCCTTATACCTCTATTGCCCAGTTTATCTGGCTGGCACCTGGACTTAGGCAGGCCATACACAATTCGAAATGGGGAATTGGCAGGCAAAATGTACCGAGTTGAACGATCGATCAACTTGGGTACAACCAGCATGCCGGATTTTACCTGCTATTGTCGCTAGTGGCTGCCGTAGCCGCTAGCAATAATCTCCTGCCCCCCGCCAGGAGAAGACAATGACCCAGCAGGAGGGATTCTAGCATCAACACTGTCTGTGTTGATGGGGGAATCAAGCAAATTTCTTTCCTGCAACCCGTGGTTGCAGGCAGGGGCGGCCTGTCCATAAGGGGCGCAGGGGTGCCGCCCCCCTAATCCATGCCCCCGGCCCCTAAACTACATGCAGGGTGTCGGATGCATGGATCCCAATGTTTTGTTTTAAGCACATGATTAGAGTCTGAGGCTTTAATTGGCTTCAAAAAAGGATGGACTCGAGGCGCAGAGCACTGCGCCCTGAGCCCACCCAGTTGTGTGACAATGGTGAATTAATATTCGCTATTGTCTTCCTGTTTCTTCTCCCGGCCAATCAGAAAGCAGCTCCTGAGACCTGATTTGCGGAGAGTCTTAGAGCAGAACGGGGAGGCGAGGACAGCTACGAGCAGAGCAAGAACAACAGGGGCAAGCTCGGCAGCGGTGTGCGGTGCGGGGTGTGCTGGGACTTCTCCAGAAATTGGATCAGTGGAGGTAGGAGCAGCTGTGATCAGAGCACACATCGCACTAATGGGGGGAGATATGTCTGATTAGGGTTTTCTATGTATAGAAGGTGGAAAGCCGAGAGAGGAGAGGTGTGGTGGGAGTGTTGCAACTTTGGTTGGTGGCGGCAGTGTGACTGATGTCTGTTTGCCGCCCCCCCCCCCCCCCCCCCCTGTTGCAGCGAGCACGAAATGTACAGTACCCTGTCGCCAAGAACCAGTGCGGGCAGGTACTGTAGTTTACAAAAGTCAGATGGTTTTGCATACATACGATCGGACTTTGCTTCATCGGACTTTTGTTGCCGGAAAGTTTGTCCGTTCGCACAGCCAACAAAAGTCCGATAAAAACTGAAAAAAATAGTCCGATGGAGCGTACACATGGTTGGATGTTGCCTTAAAACAGGTAATTTGCATGTTTGTTGTCAAAAAGTCCGATCGTGTGTACGGGCCTTTACACAGCTCTATCATCTGTTCTACCTGCTGCCGTCTATTGCACCTGCTGACATATTGGAGTTGATTTACTAAAACTGAAGAGTGAAGAATCTGGTCCAGCTGTGTATGGTAACCAATCAGCGTCTAACTTCAGCTTGTTCAATTAGGCTTTGACAAAAGAAACTAGGAAGCTGATTGGTTTCTATTCAGAGCTGCACCAGATTTTGCACTCTCCAGTTTTGTCTTCTGAATTCCTGGACTCCAAACAGAATAAGTAAAAGCAATTTGATTTACATAGAACTGGCTAGAGCATTGCCCATCAAACCCTGAGAAGATTTGTACTTCTGTGCATCCAGTCCTTAGATTCACACAGCTCTGCTACCTAGCACAGCACTGTTTAACAGTGGAAGGAACCTGACCTTTTCTTGCAAAAATTTTACTTTCACTTACAGTTCTCCTCCTCACCATGTGACTGAACAGTGAATGGAGAACCAGCAGAATGACAAGCTCATATCACTGTCACTCTCTACTCTTATCAGCATGCTTCTTGGACTGCAGCATACCTGATTTGCTCTTTGTGCTGCTTCTCCCTCCCCTTCTCAGAGTTCTGCGATACAGAAACGGCAAGAGGTCAAATTTAGGTACTTATTCTGCTTAAAGTTGAAAAATACATGTAATATACTATTACAGAACTGCATTCATTTGTGTCTTTTATATCTGCATGAAGAACAGCTTTAATATTTAAAAAATATGGTTACTAAAAGAGTTATGAATATTTTAAAGGTTAAGAGACCTTCACAGAAGTGTGAGCTGATGGAGAGAAAATACTGACCTTTATAAATAAGAAAGAGGTTAAGATAACAATTAGAGACCCAATAGAACAGAAACCCAAAAGAAGAACTGATGATATTTGAAAGATAAATTTACCTTTATGAAAGTTAAAGTTCAGCGCTAGTTTAACCACTTCACTTTTTTTTAAACAAATTTCTTCCTCAGTTTAGGTCGATATATATTCTTATACATATTTTTGATAAGAAAAAAATCGCAATTGACGTGTATTGATTGGTTTGCACAAAAGTTATAGCGTCTACAAAATTGGGGATAGTTTTATGGCATTTTTATTATTTATTTATTTTTTACTAGTAATGGCGGCGATCTGCGATTTTTATTGGGACTGCGACATTGCGGCAGACGGATTGGACACTTTTGACACATTTTTGGAACCAGTGACATTTATACAGTAATCAGAGCTAAAAATAGCCACTGATTATTGTATAAATGTCACTGGCAGGGAAGGGGTTAACACTAGGGGGCGATCAAGGGGTTACATGTGTTCCCTCAACATATTCTAACTGTAGGGGGAATGGGACTGCCTGGGGGAGGAGACCAATCGTTGTTCCTATAAACTAGTAACATACGATCTGTCTCCTCTCCCCTGCCAGAACGTGGAGCCATTCTGGCTCTGTCAGGAGCAATCGCGGGTGCCCGGCAGACATTGCGGCCACCGGGCACGCGCATCGGCTCCTCAGTGATGCAACGGGTGTTTGCCCCCTATACCTCTTAGAGCGGCCGCCGGTCAGCTACGGCAATTCGCGCAGGGGAGCCATTCTGTCGCCGTCAAATGACGGCGCGTGGTCGGCAAGTGGCTAAGCAAAATCCATTCTATGGTTTCTATGGGCGCAGCTATTTAAATCTCTGAATTAATTTCCTTTTTTTTTAAGTTGTGGCACCTTTTAAAAGTTACTTATTAATGGCAAACCTGATCCTGAGATGATGAGATGATGTACACAACTGACTTGATGAAATTAACCACACATCATAAGTTCCCCTTCACATCAGAACTCCCCTGTAATATCAAAGCCCCCCTTCATGCCAGAGTCCTCTAGACCCACATCACACCATGGCCCCCCTGTACATGAGAACCCTCCATCACATCAGAGTCCCCACATCACAGAGCCCTCCAATTACAGAGTCCTCCCATCACAAGCCCCCCCAATCACACAGTGCCCCCATCATATTCCCACCCAACCACACAGCCCCATTTTCACATCAGAACCTTACCTTTCGGCTCCAGCTGTGTGGCAGGGGGTGGGAGGGGAAGCGGGTCTGGAGGAAGCTGCCATTCTCAACCAGGGTTCTGTAGAACCGTAGGGTTCCTCCAGGGTTGGATAGGGGTTGCTTGAACTGTGACTAACTGTCCATCTGATGGTGCCTGCATAATTCCAGGTCCAATGCCACTTGTCAGAACCAGCAGTATAACTGCAAGGGTGTCATTCTGGCCACCCCTCCAAGGGTAGCATTCTTCAGACTCACCACCACCAGTGTTAGGGGCATTTTCCCAATGACCCCTCATGGACTAATCTTACCAGGGGTTCCCTGAGATGTGAAAATTATTTTTAGGGTTTCTCTGGGGTAAAAATGTTGATAAACACAGCTCTACTGGATGCTGGGGGATGCAGGAGCTTAACATTGTAATATTGTCTATACAGATATCTTTACCATAAGTTCCAGACAGTTGTCCAACAACCTAAGTCACTGGTAGGGTTTAAAGCCTGAACAATTTACAATTGGCAAGGTACAATACTAAGCTCTGAAGCAATTGTACTTGCACAGTACAACTGAACTTTGCAAAGTGCACAGTCTATTTTCCACTAGTAAATAAACCCCAATTTGCATATAGAGGGTGTGTGAGAACTTGCTTCATGGTTGATCGAGTTTGTGCCTGAATGGTGGAGGATGATCCTGGACAACACCAACCCAGAAGGGCACAGCAGTTTAGGACTCGATTTGATCCCTTTGCATTAGAGCCACTGTACAATAGAGCTGCACAATTAATCGTTAAAAAATCATGATCTCGATTCACCTCCATTCTTTCATCTAAACAAGTGGAGAGATTATCCGCTCACTCAGCTGTCAAAAGAAAACATCCAGGCAGTCTGCCAAGTTTAGAACTTGAAACATTGTAACTAACTTCCTTCTTAGATCAAAGGGATAAACTTCTCTGTGTAAACAAATATCCTGGGCAATCTGCCAAGCTTTAAACAATGTGTAAATGCAGGAAGTTTAACCACTTAAAGTCTAAATCTTTTTCTGACACTTCTTTAACTTAAAATCAATATTTTTTGCTAAAAAAAATTACTTGGAACCCCCAAACATTATATATATATATATATATATATATATTTTTTTTTTTTTTTTTTTTTTTTTTTTTTTAGCAGAGACCCTAGGGAATAAAATGGCAATTGCTGCAATATTTTATGTCACACTGTATTTGCCCAGCGGTCTTTCAAATGCAATTTTTTGGGAAAAAATACACTTCAATAAATAAAAAAAAACGAAACAGTAAAGTTAGCACAATTTTTTTGTTTTAATGTGAAAGATGATGTTACGCCGCGAGAATCGTGAGAGAATCGTGATCTATCCTCTAAGCAAAAAAATCGTGATTCTCATTTTAGCCAGAATCGTGCAGCTCTACTGTACAAGGTTCCTTACTAATTTATGCAGTGACTATGGATGACATACAGTACATTTCTTATAAACTACTGAGAGCTGGAGTGGGGGTGCAGGCCTGGGGTTTGGTCTGTCCATTCTGCCTGTATCATATAGTACAAAGATGGTGTTTGGCTCCTAGGGTGCTCCGTGGTTCTCCCGAGTTAATTGCTGCTGGGTCAGCCTCTGCTAGTTGGACAACATCATGGTTTCTATTGATATGTAAATAAGCTGTATGGATACATTAAAACACTGCTTCCATCTATCTATCTCATGAAGAAGTGGACATAGGCTCTGTGTAATGCACCAAGACTGCACACACTTGCCTCAATATGTTTTGGCTGTACTATAATACACATGAAAGGCAATTCTGCCTATATTTGATCAATGATCTAAATGTGTAGAGTTATTTGACTGATGTGATAAATGTACATAGACGCTTGAGGGGCAGGAGGCATTTGGTTATTTGTACCTCAATATTCATGTAATGTTACTAAATTATTGGTATTGATATTTTAAGACTTTTAACAGAATGTATAATAAATATTAAAATGTTACCAGTATATTTGGGTTCCTACTATTTTAGTACCACAAGATCCCTTTACATACAAGTCTTTGGGGTTGATTTACTAAAACTAGAGAGGGCAGAATCTGGTGCAGCTCTGCACAGGAACCAATCAGCTTCCAGGATTTCAAAGCTTAATTAAACAAGCTTAAGTTAGAAGCTGTTTGGATACCATGTACAGCTACACCAGGTTTTGCATTTAGTAAATCAATCCTTTTGTCTTGTATAGCAATCAATTTGATATGTAGATACTGTGAATTTGGTGGCATTAACACCCCAATTATTACTTTGCTTGTCTCAAAAAAGGTCAGTGACCTTAACCTATGCCCGCTTTAAAGCCTCTTGATCTTCCACAACTATAGATTCTTGACCTTGACCAATCTTGACCCTTTAAAGTGGTTGTAAACACTTTACATATACCCATTAAAGTGACCGGCCTCAGGTGATACACAGAGATGAAACAAGTCCTCCTACAAAGTTGTACCTGTTTTTTGCAGCTCTCTCTTCTCTACATCCTCCTAAAATACTCAGTGTACACACCATTGCTGAGCTCCAAAAGGCAGGGGGCAGAGATGTCATGTCACACACTGCACAACATAGGGCAGGGAGCTGGGTGTAATCTGAAACCTGAGTGAAGGGAATGGACACATCTCCTGGGATTGTGCCGTGTCAGCATAGACTAGTAAGAAGTGACTTATGCAGATAGCAAATAAATTATAGAGGAGATAGAAATCACACTAGGTGCTTTTGATCAAGGCAATTACACACACTATAGAACAGTGGTTCTCAACCTTTCTAGTGCCGTGACCCCTTAATAAAATTTCCTAAGTTGTGGGGACCCCTAACAATAAAATTATTTTCGTAGCATGGGTTGTCAGCACCCGGGGCAAGGCAAGTAATTTGCGCCCTAACTCTCGGAGTCCCTTCCACTCACATAGTATTAAACTCCTTATGGTACATTTTAGGATGTACCACTCTCTTTGTTCTCCTTTCTTTCCCTTTTATCTCTCTCTATCCTAATTTCTTGTTTTTTCCACATCTCTCTCTCTCTATCCATCTTTCTTGTTCTTTTTCTTATTCTTTCTCTCCCTTTTTCTTTGTTCCTCCCTGTCTCTTCCATGTATTCTCTCTTTTTATTCCTTCTCTTACTTCTTGTTGAGGGAGGGGTGGGGGGGTGGGATGAGTGACAGTGCTGGCAGGGTGTTGGGATGAGTGACAGTGCTGGTGGGGGGATGGGATGAGTGGCAGTGCTGGTGGGTGGGATCAGTGGCAGTGCTTGTGGGTGGGGGGTGGGATCAGTGGCAGTGCTGGGGGGAGTTCTGATCAGCCAACTTAGGTGCTCTTGATCAAGGTCATCTGCTGATCAGAGAACTGTAGTGGGGACTTCTAATGGCAACTGTAATCACAGGCAGTGTTACTCACTGGTGTCTCGAAGCCGTGACACCTATGCCGAAATCAGGAGATAGGGTCTCCTCCAGCCCCTCCCACTTCATGATCCTCACCAGTTGAAAGGGTCTTGTCATAAAAGTATGCAAGAATGCATTCCAGATGAATGAATGGAAGGGCCAGTGAATGAGAATGAAGGAATGGAAAGTGTTATTGTGCCAAGGGATATAAGAATCAAGACAGAATAATAATACAACAATGTTGGGTTGTGTTTAATAGATGCACAAGATATACCATTTAATTGTTGAGATACCTAAGGCAAGGTTATTTTGTGTATGTCTTAAAATGTGTACAAGGTAAAGAGGTGTTTCTACTCCTTCCTAAGAGTAGAAGAGAGGGAAAGGGTGAAATTATAAATGTTTAAGTTTGAGAAAGTAACCTCCCTGGCAGTTTTCCCGAGTGTGGCTCGGGGTTAAATTTCAGCACCATTAGCGGTAACCCCGAGCCACACTCGGGATTGCATCTCAGGATCCTGGTGCAGTGTACTTATCTTGTCCCCAGGATCCTGCGATGTCCCCCCGCTGTGTCTGCGGGCTCTGTCCTCCACCCCGATGTCCTGTGTGCCGGGCTCCGTTCCCTGCGAGCGTCACAACGCACGGGGGTGGAGCCTGGAGGCGAATTAAAAAAAGTGAAAATTCATAACACATACAGTACACTGTAATCTTACAGAATACAGTACTGTATGAAATCATTTCATATCCCTTTTGTCCCCAGTGCTTTGTCCAGTGCCCTGCCTGCAGTTTTATATTATATATACTGTTCTTTCTGCCTGGAAACTGGAGATTGTCCATAGCAACCAAAAAGTGTCCCTTTACGTCAAAAGTGGTTTTAGACCAGCTAGAAAACAACAATAGTAAATTAGAACACTTGCAGAATTGAGCGATAGTGAATCGTGGGGAAATTCATTTTATTATTATTATTATATTATTATTTTTTATAATTATTTATATTTATTTATTATATTATAATTTATGATTTTGTGTTTCAAACTTTATCATACCCGGGATGTCTACTAGACTCTTGTTTGGACAGATTTAAGTGTGTTATTGCTAAGCATTAGAGGCCTACAATATAAAACTCCAAATTTCTATGCAAAATAATTGTGCATTGAGACGCAAAGATCTGAAATAATCATACCGCCAGGGAGGTTAAGCATTCAGGACCAAAATAAATTGTTACATATATGGAATCCATAAAATGCTTAAGTTTGGTGGGAAAGTTTGTTTGAATAACAGTCAGAGTGACTATTTTTTAATATATTACTTTTTGAATTCCCAGAATTTCAGCTGTAAAGTACATTACTGTTTATTTTATTTATGATCGTGAGATACATTTACAAAGTTAGGAAACTAACTTCTGAGTCAGAATATGTGCTTGGGTAAAATGTTCTGTCCTGAGACCCTCGGGTCCACTTGGGTCCAGGGGATAAAGGGAACTAATATGTTTTATTGAATCCATGATATTGGATTTGAGAAAGATGTTCAGTTAAATATATTAAATCTATATAATAAAAACTGTTGCTAAGAAACATTTTATTTCTGCATGCTTAATGAACTTATATGTTTTGGCTGTACTATACACATGAAGGCAATTTTATGCCTATATTTGATCAATGATCTAAATGTGTAGAGTTATTTGACTGATGTGATAAATGTACATAGACGCTTAAGGGGCAGGCAGCATTTTGTTATTTGTACCTCAATATTCATGTAATGTTACTAAATTATTGGTATTGATATTTTAAGACTTTTAACAGAATATATAATAAATATTAAAAAGTTACCAGTATATTTGGGTTCCTACTATTTTAGTACCACAAGGTCCCTTTTCATACAAGTCTTTGGGGTTGATTTACTAAAACTAGAGAGTGCAAAATCTGGTGCCGCTCTGCACAGGAACCAATCAGCTTCCAGGATTTCAAAGCTTAATTAAACAAGCTTAAGTTAGAAGCTGATTGGATACCATGTACAGCTACACCAGGTTTTGCATTTAGTAAATCAACCCTTTTGTCTTGTATTGCAATTAATCTGACATGTAGGTACTGTGAATTTGGTGGCATCAACACCCCAATTATTTTTTTTCTTGTCTCCAAAAAGGTCAGTGACCTTACCCCTTGCCCACTTTAAAGCCTCTTGATCTTCTACACCTATTTTGGACCTTGACCAATCTTGACCCTTTAAAGTGGTTGTGGACCCTTTACATATACCCATTAAAGTGACCGGCCTCAGGTGATACACAGAGATGAAACAAGTCCTCCTACAAAGTTGTACCTGTTTATCTGCAGCTTTCTCTCCTCTACATCCTTCTCAAGCACTCAGTTTACACACCATTGCTGAGCTCCAAAAGGCAGGGGACAGAGATGTGATGTTATGTGTACATAGATGCTTAAGAGGCAGGAGGCATTTGGTTATTTGTACCTCGATATTCATGTAATGTTACTAAATTATGGGTATTGATATTTTAAGACTTTTAACAGAATGTGTAATAAATATAAACATTTTATCAGTCTACCTATGGACTTATGTTTGAATTAATGAGGAATATTATTTTTAGCACCTCCAATGGGTAAGGGAGGCCTTATTTAATAGTCAGGTAGGTGATTCTGTGGTTATTCATGTTGGATGAGGAGTATCCACCCCAGGCAGTATCCACCCAGACAGCTCCATTCACGTGAAGAAATTACAACCCCCCATTCATGCCTATATTCAGATACCTGCCACTTAACCACTTCTGGACCGTCCACCATCGTTATACGTCAGTACTTTGAAGGAGGGTATCGTTGTTATGGCAGCAGCTAGCTGCCATAACCCCAGTATCCTCGTCTTCAGCGGGCAGTCTGGTTTAAGATAAAAGTGGTCTCTGCAGTGGATTTGCCGCTAGATCACTTTTATCGGTGGCGGGAGAGGGCCCCCCTCCGCGATCTGGTGTCCCCCGCCGCTTACCGGAGCCGTCGGCAGCGGCGGAGGCGATCGCGTCTGTCTCCTGCCTGGGTATGGAGACAAGTGAATGAATGAATGATTTATAAAGCGCTGCAAATGCGAACTGAATCGCCTCAAGGCGCTGGATGCATTCTCTGATGTCAGAGTGAAGCGACAAGTGAAGGGAAGATGGCCCCCACCCGTCTCCATATCACTGCAGGGAGGAAGCGAAGTCAAAACGTCACTTCCGCCCACAGCTCTTAAAATGCCATTTTTAAAAAAAAATTTTTAAATGACAACATTTTTTTTTTTTTTAAATTGCATTTTAATGTAAATATGAGATCTGAGGTCTTTTTGACCCCAGATCTCATATTTAAGAGGTCCTGTCATGCTTTTTTCTATTACAAGGGATGTTTACATTCCTTGTAATAAGAATAAAAGTGACACATATTTAAAAAAAAACAGTGTAAAAATGTAAAAAAAAAAGGTGCAGAAGCGAACACATACGTGACTAGCACCCGCATATGAAAACGGAGTTCAAACCACACATGTGAGGTATCACCGCGATCGGTAGAGCGAGAGCAATAATTCTAGCCCTAGACCTCCTCTGTAACTTAAAACATGCAACCTGTAGAAATTTTTAAACGTCGCCTATGGAGATTTTTAAGGGTAAAAGTTTGTCGCTATTCCACAAGCGGGTGCAATTTTGAAGCGTGACATGTTGGGTATCTATTTACTCGGCGTAACATTATCTTTCACAATATAAAAAAAATTGGGCTAACTTTACTGTTGTCTTATTTTTTAATTAAAAAAAAGTGTATTTTTTTCCACAAAAAGTGCGCTTGTAAGACCGCTGCACAAATATGGTGTGACAGAAAGTAATGCAATGACAGCCATTTTATTCTCTAGGGTGTTAGAAAAAAAATGTATAATGTTTGGGGGTTTTAAGTAATTTTCTAGCAAAAAAAAACAGTTTTTAACTTGTAAACAACAAATCTCAGAAAGAGGCTCGGTTCTTAAGTGGTTAAAGAAATGACTACATCTTTTACATAGAAATCTTTGTTGTTCACCTTTGTTGTTCTAATGGCACAGGAGGTCCTGCAATGAGTAAAGGGGAACTCCTGCTCGAAAAAATGTTCCTGGGAATGACACCGTGAGGGTGAGCCATGACACAAGCACAAAGCCTAAGAATTCCAGTGAACACCGCGAGAGGGAGATCTGAGGTGCCAGCCCAAAGACCCAAATCTAGCCCAGTGCATCAGTTCCAGGCTGTCTGTGAATGTCCAGTTCTGTCCTTACAAAGAGGCAAGTTTTGGGGTGGAGGACAGGCATGTACTGGCCATCGGGACTACCGGGAGTTTCCCGGTGGGCCGATGGCTCAGTGGGCCTGTTTCAGTGACAGACAGCCTGTCAAAATAATTGATGCGTGGCCCATGCAGCCATTATTTTGAGCACTGCTGTACTGCCGGGCCGGCCCTACCATGGGACCGAGGCGGCAATTTAGGGGTGGACTTGGCCGGGATGGTGGGAGCTGGCTGGGTGCTTTAGTGTTTCACTGCCGGCTCGCCCACCACCTGTAGCACAGAGCACTTCCTTTGCCGCTGCAATAGGTTACTGTAAGGTCACGCTGGTGGGTGGGGAAGTCCTCCGACGGCCACTGCCACTCCATCCTCCAGTGGGTGACAGCCGGCTCGGTGCAGCTGCACTAGAGGAGAGGATTCGCACACTGCTCCTCAGCCAGCTTGTGACAAACACTGCTTCTCCTGCCCCTCTCTCCCTGCCCATGCATTGCATCTTTGAAGAGCAAGAGGGAGCGGGAAGATTAAACAAGCAGCTGACAGCCACATTAAAGCCCTCCACAATTCAAGTGAGTTAGCTGAGCACTGACCAGACCCGGACCCCTCTCTCCCTCCTCTCTCTCTCCCTGTCTCTCTGCCCCCTTCTCTCTCTCTCTCTCTCTCTCTCTCTCTCCCTCTCTCTCTGCCCCCTCCCCTCTCTGCTTCTCTGCCCCTTCTCTCTCTCTCTCTTCCCCTCTCTGCCCCCTTCTCTCTCTCTCTGCCCCTCTCCGCCCCTTCTCTCTCTCTCTCTGCTTCTCTGCCCCCTTCTCTCTCTCCCTCTGCTTCTCTGTCCCCTTCTCTCTCTCTCTCTTTCTCTCTCTCTGCCCCTCTCTGTCCCCCCCCTCTCTCTCTCTCTCTGCCCCTCTCTGCCCCTTCTCTGTCTCTCTTTCTGCCCCTCTCTGCCCCATTCTCTCTCTCTCTGCCCCCTTCTCTCTCTCTACCTCTCTGCCCCCTTCTCTCTCTCTCTCTCTCTGCCCCTCTCTCTCTCTCTGTCCCCTTCTCTCTCTGCCCCTCTCTGCCCCCTCTCTCTGCCCCTCTCTCTCTACCCCTTCTCTCTCAGCTCCCTTCTCTCTCTGCCCCTCTCTCTCTCTGCCCCTCTCTCTCTGCCCCTTCTCTCTCTGCCCCCTTCTCTCTCTGCCCCCTTCTCTCTTTGCCCACTTCTCTTTCTCTACCCCTTCTCTCTTTGCCCCTTCTCTCTTTACCTCCTCTCTTTGCCCCTTCTCGCTCTGCCCCTTCTCTCTTTGCCTCCTTCTCTCTCTGCCCCCTTCTCTCTCTGCCCCTTTCTCTCTCTGCCCCCTTCTCTCTTTGCCCCCTTCTCTCTCTGCCCCCTTCTCTCTGCCTCCCTCGCTCTCTCTGCCCGCTTCTCTCTCTGCCCCCTTCTCTCTCTGCCCCTCTCTCTCTGCCCCTCTCTCTCTCTGCCCCCTCTCTCTCTCTGCCCCCTTCTCTCTCTCTGCCCCTCTCTCTCTCCACCCCTCTCTGCGACAGTGGCAAGTGACACGCTGCTTTTGGTGGCAAGCGACGGTGGCAAATAACACACTGCATCTGGTCGCAGGCAATTGTGACACACTGCATCTGGTGGCAGGTGGCAAGCTCAGGGTTCCCACTGATTCTGCATTCTGGTGAGTTGAACTATTTCATTATATATTACAATGTAGTAATAGAAATAATGTGATTTGATCATCCTGACACCATATTAAGCATGGTGTCGGGATGTTTTCAGTGCTAGCACCAGCCATTCACTTGACAAATCACCCCCACCGCTGAATTCCCTGTCAACCCTGAGACTACATCCCCCCTGGTCCTTGGCAAAATTGTCCCTGAATGGCAGTCTGAAAATGTGGTCACCCTACCAGGGGGCAAGGTGGCAATTTCCCCCCCGGCCGCTCTGATGCCCCATACAAAGGTCGCACCGCTTCCCTCAGATCCATCCCAAACTCAATAAGTATCCATATTGCGCATTTGCGTATAGTTTTATATACTGTTTTGGTGCATGTTTGCAAAAATAAAGTGGGCCGGTCTGGGTGAAGTCCAGGGCCAAATTTTTGTCCCAGTCCAGCCCTGGTGGAGGATCTTCGGTTTGCATGGATGACTACAGAATTAAATATTTGCCGGTATCCTAAAAAGTTTAGGAAAATGAAAATTATAATGTGGACCTTTTTTAATTTTATGGACATTCATAAGCCATACAAGAGAGACTTTTTTTTGTGTTCTTTTTTGGGACCATTTTTCATTGGCCTAAAGGTTGTCATGCTCCCTCCCTCTTGGTTTTTTGGACTGCCACGCCCCTTCCCCTTTATTTTTCATGGACAATTGCTATACAGCTGAGATCTTGATATCTACTAATTCTGATGTATTTATTGTTCTCTATTTTTACATGCTTGAGATAGCAGTAAGGTTTAAATATATTGTTGCTTAACAAGTAAACTTGTGTTGAAATTGAAACTCGATATGAGGAACTTGCATATGTGACCAGACAACGTGTCTGGAGGTTTTTCATATATTCTAAGTGACTTAATAAGTGACATAATAGTTTGCTTAACTACAGATATGTAAAGAATTCTAAATATATGTATCATTATAATTGGTTAATTGAATAAGTAAAGGAAAAATTTCATTTGAACATGTACCCCTTATTGGTGGAAAATAATTAATAACGCCCATCTTATCCGGTGTATTTAAGATCCTGTACAAGTCACAAATAAACAAGCAGTGTGTAGAATGAATCTGTGTTGAGACACTTTTGTATACACTGTTCCCTGCACAGATTTGGGTGTGGCTAATGGAGTGATGCCGGCAATAAGGTAATGTAATTAGACGATAATAAGGTGATAGTCAGGACTTGTTGTTATAGGTTAAAGGAGTATCCTAACACAAGTCAGCTGACCTCTAGCCTCCGCCCCCCAGCCATGCTGTTAACTGAATGGGCAGGCTTAGTGGGCGGCCACAGGCACAGCGCTGCTGGGCGGCCACAAAAAGGCTGAGAGCTCCAGGAACGGACTGGGATTCGGTGACCCCTGGCAAATCAGCATTCGATCCCCGATGGAGTCTCAACCCACAGGTTGAAAACCGCTGCTATAGAAAGATATGCGTTGTTCATTTTTCATATCATAGGTTTCCAACCATTCCTTAGCTTGGGTAGTTTAAGGAAGAGAAAACTATCCTTCAAAGCCTTCCCCTTCCCCTTTAAACATGTTTCCCACAGCCAGGGCTTTCTTTCCTTAAAGTGATTGTAAAGCTTTAATTTTTTTTTCATTAAAATAATAAACATGTTATACTTACCTGCTCTGTGCAGTGATTTCGCACAGAGTGGCCCCGGATCCTCCTCTTCTCGGGTCTCATGCCGGCGCTCTTGGCTCCTCCCTCCTGTCGGATGCCCCCACACAGCAAGCAGCTTGACACACACAGAGCCCCAGTTCAGCCCTGTCCGCTCTGTCTCCTGATTGGCTCACAGGCTGTGATTGACAGCAGCGGGAGCTAATGGCCAATAATAGTCAATCAGGAGTGTGAAGGAATGCATGAAGGTAAAAAAACCTTGGGGGTTATTTACTAAAACTGGAAAGTGCAAAATCTGGTGCAACTCTGCATAGAAACCAATTAGCTTCAAGGTTTTATTGCCAAAGCTTCACTGAACAAGCTGAAATAGAAGCTGATTGGCTACCATGCACAGCTGCACCAGATTCTGTGTGCACCAGTTTTAGTACATCTACCCCCTTGTGCCTTTACAACCACTTTAAGGTCAAGGAGCTTTTATTCCTATTGGCCACTGGCCAGTAAGGTGGCCTATCATAGTCAGGGGTCAGAAGAATTGCAAGGGGACAAAAAGCGCCCCCATTATATAGATGGCTGGCATTTGGACGTAGAGGGGGGCAATTAAAGCTGTTGCAGGCGTGAACAGGCACTGCCAGGTTTCTGTACTTTTTTTTTCCTGCTTTTTGCTAAGTGAATCACTTTACATGTATTCCGATCTAATATTCTTTTAAAATGTATTTAATTGGGAATCTTATTAAACATTGATACACAGGTGGGAATTCAATGTTATGTGTATTGCACAATACTTGTGCTTGCTGTGTACCAACAAACATGATCTGCTTCACTGAATGTCAATAGCTCTGTATGTACACTTTTATTGCCCAAATGTGTAACATTCTATTGTAATTTCCATAAAGGATCCATAATCCTGTTCTGCTATTCTTACTTTGGTAAAAGGAACCCAGTGATACAAACATCAAAGACATGTTGTTACCATTGAATTCTGAAACCTCTTTTCTTCTGGCCAAAAAGCAAAACGTATTAGTAAATACAATAATGGCATTTGTGGTTTTCTCCTGGAAGAAAATGAGACACGTGCTTTAGGTTGTTGTTTTTTTTTCCTATTTTCATTTTTTTCTTTTCATCATTGTACTGAAAGAGTCAGCACAACATTCACTGTAACGGGTGTAGTCTCATAGTCTCATCTCATACTTCTGTTTTTGCTAATTAAAGCTGCAGAAGAAAAAGAATCAAATTAGTCAGCTCTGTAATTATCAAACATAATTGAATGTATTTTTAAAATGAAAGCAATGTAAATACCTGAATCTGACCTGATATCATCTGCTTGATGTCTCTGTACAGCAGGGTTGGGGTGTCCAAGAGGAAGAAACAGCACAAGGAGACAATTCTTAAAATTCGAAACTCTCACTAGCAAGGCTCTCTGATCAATTTTGTTTTGAAATCTATTGTGACCGTACTCAGGGGAGGCCCATCCATTAAGGGCACGCGGGCGCCGCCCCCCTAATAAGTGCTGCCCCCCCCATCCATGCATCCAGCCCCTTGCAGGACGCCGGGCACATGAATTCCTATGGCGGGGGTGTTTTTTTGAACCAATGATTAGAGCCAGAGGCTCTTATAGGCTTCAAAATAGGGTGGCCTGGGGGGCAGAAAGTGCGCTCACAGCCCACCCAGGTGTGTTAAAATAGTGAATGAATATTCTCTATTGTAACACTGATCCTCCTCCCGGCCAATCAGGAAGCGGGTCTAAAACCCATCACCCGATTGGTTGAAAGGACCGGCGATCCTATTGGATGCCTAGGAGGAGGAGAGGAGATGCATGGCGGAAGTGAGGAGAGGACACAGAAGCTGCTGCCCGGATGCCCGCTGCCCAAATTCCTGCTGCACGCTGCCCAGATGCCCACCACCTATATGGGGTAAGTGCTGGACCAGCAGACAGGGGGAAGGTAGAGGGGGTGAAGTGCCGCCAGGGGGCATGGGGGGGTGGTTGTTTGCCGCCCCCCAAAAAAAAACACAACCTTCACTGCTTGCCATCCTCCAACTACCACTGCTCCCAGGGCGGCTGTCCCTCCTGCCCAACCCTTGTCCTAGCCATGACAATGGGATAGATTTATGGCATTTATGGCATTTTTATTTTTTTACTAGTAATTACGACGACCAGCGATTTTTTGCAGGACTGCGACATTGCGGCGGCAAATTGGACACTAAGTGACACTTTTTGGGGACCAGTAACACCAATACAGTGATCAGTGCTAAAAAACAGAAGTACAGGTAAATCACACTTGTTTAACCACTTGCCGACCGCCGCACGACTATATACGTCGACAGAGCGGCACGGGCAGGCAAAAGGACGTATATGTACGTCCTTGCCTGCCCGCGGGTGGGGGGTCCGATCGGACCCCCCCCCGGTGCCTGCGGCGGTCGGCAAATCTCCCCCGGCGATCGGAGGTGAGGGGGAGGCCATCCATTCGTGGCCCCCCCCTCGCGATCGCTCTCAGCCAATGGGATCATTTCCCTGCCTCTGTATTGTACACAGAGGCAGAGGAAATGATGTCATCTCTCCTCGGCTCGGTATTTTCCGTTCCGGGCCGAGGAGAGAAGACTGCAATGTAAGTGCACCAACACTACACACACAGTAGAACATGCCAGGCACACTAAACACCCCGATCCCCCCCCCGATCGCCCCCCGATCCCCCCCCAATCACCCCCCCCCCCCGTCACAAACTGACACCAGCAGTTTTTTTTTTTTTTTCTGATTACTGTATTGGTGTCAGTTTGTGACAGTTACAGTGTCAGGGCAGTGAGTGTTAGGCCCCCTGTAGGTCTAGGGTACCCCCCTAACCCCCCCTAATAAAGTTTTAACCCCTTGATCACCCCCTGTCACCAGTGTCGCTAAGCGATCATTTTTCTGATCGCTGTATTAGTGTCGCTGGTGATGCTAGTTAGGGACGTAAATATTTAGGTTCGCCGTCAGAGTTTTATAGCGACAGGGACCCCCATATACTATCTAATAAATGTTTTAACCCCTTGATTGCCCCCTAGTTAACCCTTTCACCACTGATCACTGTATAACCGTTACGGGTGACGCTGGTTAGTTTGTTTATTTTTTATAGTGTCAGGGCACCCGCCATTTATTACCGAATAAAGATTTAGCCCCCTGATCGCCCGGCGGTGATATGCGTCGCCCCAGGCAGCGTCAGATTAGCGCCAGTACCGCTAACACCCACGCACGCAGCATACGCCTCCCTTAGTGGTATAGTATCTGATCGCATCAATATCTGATCCGATCAGATCTATACTGGCGTCCCCAGCAGTTTAGGGTTCCCAAAAACACAGTGTTAGCGGGATCAGCCCAGATACCTGCTAGCACCTGCGTTTTGCCCCTCCGCCCAGCTCGGCCCAGCCCACCCAAGTGTAGTATCGATCGATCACTGTCACTTACAAAACACTAAACGCATAACTGCAGCGTTCGCAGAGTCAGGCCTGATCCCTGCGATCGCTAACAGTTTTTTTGGTAGCATTTTGGTGAAATGGCAAGCACCAGCCCCAGGCAGCGTCAGGTTAGTGCCAGTACCGCTAACACCCACGCACCGTACACCTCCCTTAGTGGTATAGTATCTGAACGCATCAATATCTGATCCGATCAGATCTATACTAGCGTCCCCAGCAGTTTAGGGTTCCCAAAAACACAGTGTTAGCGGGATCAGCCCAGATACCTGCTAGCACCTGCGTTTTGCCCCTCCGCCCAGCTCGGCCCAGCCCACCCAAGTGTAGTATCGATCGATCACTGTCACTTACAAAACACTAAACGCATAACTGCAGCGTTCGCAGAGTCAGGCCTGATCCCTGCGATCGCTAACAGTTTTTTTGGTAGCATTTTGGTGAAATGGCAAGCACCAGCCCCAGGCAGCGTCAGGTTAGTGCCAGTACCGCTAACACCCACGCACCGTACACCTCCCTTAGTGGTATAGTATCTGAACGCATCAATATCTGATCCGATCAGATCTATACTAGCGTCCCCAGCAGTTTAGGGTTCCCAAAAACGCAGTGTTAGCGGGATCAACCCAGATACCTGCTAGCAACTGCGTTTTACCCCTCCGCCCAGCCCGGCCCAGCCCAGCCCACCCAAGTGCAGTATAGATCGATCACTGTCACTTACAAAACACTAAACGCATAACTGCAGCGTTTGCAGAGTCAGGCCTGATCCCTGCGATCGCTAACAGTTTTTTTTGTAGCGTTTTGGTGAACTGGCAAGCACCAGCCCCAGGCAGCGTCAGGTTAGTGCCAGTAGCGCTAACACCCACCCACGCACGCACTGTACACCTCCCTTAGTGGTATAGTATCTGAACTGATCAATATCTGATCCGATCAGATCTATACTGGCGTCCCCAGCAGTTTAGGGTTCCCAAAAACGCAGTGTTAGCGGGATCAGCCCAGATACCTGCTAGCACCTGCATTTTGCCCCTCCGCCCGGCCCAGC
Organism: Aquarana catesbeiana; assembly: GCF_042186555.1. Taxonomy (NCBI): domain Eukaryota; kingdom Metazoa; phylum Chordata; class Amphibia; order Anura; family Ranidae; genus Aquarana; species Aquarana catesbeiana. The sequence continues at coordinate 647,940,291 of NC_133327.1, forward strand.
CCAGCCCACCCAAGTGCAGTATCGATCGATCACTGTCACTTACAAAACACTAAATGCATAACTGCAGCGTTCGCAGAGTCAGGCCTGATCCCTGCGATCGTTAACAGTTTTTTTGGTATCGTTTTGGTGAACTGGCAAGCGCCAGCGGCCTAGTACACCCCGGTCGTAGTCAAACCAGCACTGCAGTAACACTTGGTGACGTGGCGAGTCCCATAAGTGCAGTTCAAGCTGGTGAGGTGGCAAGCACAAGTAGTGTCCCGCTGCCACCAAGAAGACAAACACAGGCCCGTCATGCCCATAGTGCCCTTCCTGCTGCATTCGCCAATTCTAATTGGGAACCCACCACTTCTGCAGCGCCCGTACTTCCCCCATTCACATCCCCAACCAAATGCAGTCGGCTGCATGAGAGGCATTTTTATGTCCTCCCGAGTACCCCTACCCAGCGAACCCCCCCAAAAAGATGTTGTGTCTGCAGCAAGCGCGGATATAGGCGTGACACCCACTATTATTGTCCCTCCTGTCCTGACAATCCTGGTCTTTGCATTGGTGAATGTTTTGAACGCTACCATTCACTAGCTGAGTATTAGCGTAGGGTACAGCATTGCACAGACTAGGACACACTTTCACAGGGTCTCCCAAGATGCCATCGCATTTTGAGAGACCCGAACCTGGAACCGGTTACAGTTATAAAAGTTACAGTTACAAAAAAAGTGTAAAAAAAAAAAAAAAAAAACACAAACAAAAATATAAAATAAAAAATAATAGTTGTCGTTTTATTGTTCTCTCTCTATTCTCTCTCTCTCTATTCTCTCTATTGTTCTGCTCTTTTTTACTGTATTCTATTCTGCAATGTTTTATTGTTATTATGTTTTATCATGTTTGCTTTTCAGGTCTGCAATTTTTTATACTTTACCGTTTACTGTGCTTTATTGTTAACCATATTTTTGTCTGAGTACAGCATTCACGACTTTGAGTGGTTATACCAGAATGATGCTTGCAGGTTTAGGTATCATCTTGGTATCATTCTTTTCAGCCAGCGGTCGGCTTTCATGTAGAAGCAATCCTAGCGGCTAATTAGCCTCTAGACTGCTTTTACAAGCAGTGGGAGAGAATGCCCCCCCCCCCCACCGTCTTCCGTGTTTTTCTCTGGCTCTCCTGTCTCAACAGGGAACCTGAGAATGCAGCTGGTGATTCAGCCAGCTGACCATAGACCTGATCAGAGACCAGAGTGGCTCCAAACATCTCTATGGCCTAAGAAACCGGAAGCTACGAGCATTTTATGACTTAGATTTCGCCGGATGTAAATAGCGCCATTGGGAAATTGGGGAAGCATTTTATCACACCGATCTTGGTGTGGTCAGATGCTTTGAGGGCAGAGGAGAAATCTAGGGTCTAATAGACCCCAATTTTTTCAAAAAAGAGTACCTGTCACTACCTATTGCTATCATAGGGGATATTTACATTCCCTGAGATAACAATAAAAATGATTAAAAAAAAAAAAAATGAAAGGAACAGTTTTAAAATAAGATAAAAAAGCAAAAAAATAATAAAGAAAAAAAAAAAAAAAAAAAAAAGCACCCCTGTCCCCCCTGCTCTCGCGCTAAGGCGAACGCAAGCGTCGGTCTGGCGTCAAATGTAAACAGCAATTGCACCATGCATGTGAGGTATCACCGCGACGGTCAGATCGAGGGCAGTAATTTTAGCAGTAGACCTCCTCTGTAAATCTAAAGTGGTAACCTGTAAAGGCTTTTAAAGGCTTTTAAAAATGTATTTATTTTGTTGTCACTGCACGTTTGTGCGCAGTTGTAAAGCATGTCATGTTTGGTATCCATGTACTCGGCCTAAGATCATCTTTTTTATTTCATCAAACATTTGGGCAATATAGTGTGTTTTAGTGCATTAAAATGTAAAAAAGTGTGTTTTTTCCCCAAAAAATGCGTTTGAAAAATCGCTGCGCAAATACTGTGTGAAAAAAAAAAATTAAACACCCACCATTTTAATCTGTAGGGCATTTGCTTTAAAAAAATATATAATGTGTGGGGGTTCAAAGTAATTTTCTTGCAAAAAAAAATAATTTTTTCATGTAATCAAAAAGTGTCAGAAAGGGCTTTGTCTTCAAGTGGTTAGAAGAGTGGGTGATGTGTGACATAAGCTTCTAAATGTTGTGCATAAAATGCCAGGACAGTTCAACCCCCCCCAAATGACCCCATTTTGGAAAGTAGACACCCCAAGCTATTTGCTGAGAGGCATGTCGAGTCCATGGAATATTTTATATTGTGACACAAGTTGCGGGAAAGAGACAAATTATTATTATTTTTTTTTTTTTTTGCACAAAGTTGTCACTAAATGATATATTGCTCAAACATGCCATGGGAATATGTGAAATTACACCCCAAAATACATTCTGTTGCTTCTCCTGAGTACGGGGATACCACATGTGTGAGACTTTTTGGGAGCCTAGCCACGTATGGGACCCCGAAAACCAAGCACCGCCTTCAGGCTTTCTAAGGGCGTAAATTTTTGATTTCACTCTTCACTGCCTATCACAGTCTCGGAGGCCATGGAATGCCCAGGTGGCACAAACCCCCCCCCAAATGACCCCATTTTGGAAAGTAGACACCCCAAGCTATTTGCTGAGAGGTATAGTGAGTATTTTGCAGACCTCACTTTTTGTCACAAAGTTTTGAAAATTAAAAAAAGAAAAAAAAAATTTTTTTTTTTGTCTTTCTTCATTTTCAAAAACAAATGAGAGCTGCAAAATACTCACCATGCCTCTCAGCAAATAGCTTGGGGTGTCTACTTTCCAAAATGGGGTCATTTGGGGGGGTTTTGTGCCACCTGGGCATTCCATGGCCTCCGAAACTGTGATAGGCAGTGAAGAGTGAAATCAAAAATGTACACCCTTAGAAATCCTGAAGGCGGTGATTGGTTTTCGGGGTCCCGTACGCGGCTAGGCTCCTAAAAAGTCCCACACATGTGGTATCCCCGTACTCAAGAGAAGCAGCAGAATGTATTTTGGGGTGCAATTCCACATATGCCCATGACCTGTGTGAGCAATATATCATTTAGCGACAACTTTGTGCAAAAAAAAAAAAAAAAATAAATTGTCACTTTCCCGCAACTTGTGTCAAAATATAAAATATTCCATGGACTCAACATGCCTCTCAGCAAATAGCTTGGGGTGTCTACTTTCCAAAATGGGGTCATTTGGGGGGGGTTTGTGCCATCTGGGCATTTTATGGCCTTCAAAACTGTGATAGGTAGTGAGGAGTAAAATCAAAAATGTACGCCCTTAGAAATCCTGAAGGCAGTGATTGGTTTTCGGGGCCCCGTATGCAGCTAGGCTCCCAAAAAGTCCCACACATGTGGTATCCCCATACTCAGGAGAAGCAGCTAAATGTATTTTGGGGTGCAATTCCACATAGGCCCATGGCCTGTGTGAGCAATATATCATTTAGTGACAACTTTTTGTAATTTTTTTTTTTTTTTTTTTTTCATTATTCAATCACTTGGGACAAAAAAAATGAATATTCAATGGGCTCAACATGCCTCTCAGCAATTTCCTTGGGGTGTCTACTTTCCAAAATGGGGTCATTTGTGGGGGTTTTGTACTGCCCTGTCATTTTAGCACCTCAAGAAATGACATAGGCAGTCATAAATTAAAGACTGTGTAAATTCCAGAAAATGTACCCTAGTTTGTAGGCGCTATAACTTTTGCGCAAACCAATAAATATACACTTATTGACATTTTTTTTACCAAAGACATGTGGCCAAATACATTTTGGCCTAAATGTATGACTAAAATTGAGTTTATTGGATTTTTTTTAGAACAAAAAGTAGAAAATATCATTTTTTTTCAAAATTTTCGGTCTTTTTCCGTGTATAGCGCAAAAAATAAAAACGGCAGAGGTGATCAAATACCATCAAAAGAAAGCTCTATTTGTGGGAAGAAAAGGACACAAATTTCGTTTGGTTACAGCATTACATGACCGCGCAATTAGCAGTTAAAGCGACGCAGTGCCAAATTGTAAAAAGTGCTCTGGTCAGGAAGGGGGTAAATCCTTCCGGGGCTGAAGTGGTTAATAATACTAAAAAGGTAAACAGAGTAAGCATAGTCAAAACAGCCAGAGTTCAGGAACCAGAACGGATAGTCAGACAAAACATCAGGGAGCCAGAGATGAGCGTAGTAGAACAGCAAGCAGGATCTGGAGCCAGAGGGAATGTCAGCCAAGCAAGTCTTTAACAGGAACACAGGAGAGCGTCTCGAGAGATGTGACCAAGGTGAAGGCAGAGATCATTTGGGCTGGATGGCTTAAGTAGGCAGGACTGACGAGCAGGATATCATTAACAGGTGAGTCACTGTGGAGAGAAAGGAGCTGAGCTTTGAGAACTGCCGGACCCGCTGATTGGCTCCAACTGTGTCGAATCACAGCAGGAGCGGCGATCCAGTAGCACACACCCACCCCCTACACTGCGTGCACAAAATCATGTACGGGTATGTGATTTTGTGCAGCGGGCTGCCCTGCCGCAGTATATACACGGTGGGCAAATCGGAAGCAGTTAAAGAAAAGAATACAGTCCCTACAGCCAAACATGGTGAAAGTTCACTGATGTTTTGGGTTGCTTGGCTGCTTCAGGCACTGGATTTCTTGACCGGGTGCATGGCATTATGAAATCTGAAGACTACCAAAAATTTCTGGGGTGCAATGTAGAGCTCAGTGTCAGAAAGTTGGGTCTCCGTCAGAGGTCATTGCTCTTACAGCAGGACAATGACCCAAAGCACATGTCAAAAACACCCAGAAATGGTTTAACACAAAGTGCTTGAGATTACTGAACTGGTCAGCAATGAGTCCAGATCAAAATCCCATAGAGCACCTGTGGAGAGATATCAAAACAGCAGTTGGGAAAAGAAGCCCTTCCATTCCGAGAGACCTGGAGCAGTTGGCGAAAGAGGAGTGGTCCAAAATTCCAGTAGAGAGGTGTAAGAAACTCATTGATGTTTACAGGAAGCAATGGATTTCGGTTATTTTTTTCCTAGGGGTGTGCTACCAATTATTAAATTGAGGGTGCCAATAATTTTATCCAGTCCATTTTTGGAGTTTTGCTTGGAATGTGTCAGGTTTGGCAAATAAAGATGAGAATGCCTAAATGTTTGTAATTGCAAAAATGTTCTGGGCGGAGTGGTGCATTATCTGATAGAATTGCAGGGGTGCCAATAGTTTTGGCCGTGGCTGTGTATATATATATATATATATATATATATATATATATATATATATATATATATATATATATATATATATATATTTTTTTTTTTTTAATTAATTACTTAGCTTAACTGTAAAAATATTGTGGGCACGATTTTCTCCACTCTACTATATATATAAATCATTTTGTGTTTTCCTAAGCTGTCTGCCCACACGATATTTGTACACTGTGATTTACTAGTGCTCGCTGAGTCGCTACATTAAATGGAATATCGCCAAGCCCACTGATATTTTAAACAGGTGCTCCAATTTTTTCTGCAAACAATAATGATTCTACTGGAGCCGAAGTACATCATCAAAACCTCCATCTGATGGAAAAATCACTTTTAATATAGCTCTGCTCACATCCTCAGCCCAATATATGAAGGTTGCAGTTTTATGGAGTAATAAAATGATTTTATTTGGAATGTAAAACTTAGGTGCCAGCCTGCCTTGTGCATTAGCTGCTCTCCTTAGGGAAAACCAAATGTATTTACACAAATTTGGATCTGCCTGGAATCAGTCACAGATGGGTAAAGATAAGGATAGAGTTTACTTCAACCTTTCAGTCAGGGGGGCCAAGCATGATCTGATGAACTCAAGTTTCTATCCTGGGATTTAAGGGTTTAGTATCGGAGTGACAATAAACTCTCAAAAATCAGAAACATGTTAGGCTAGCCTGATTCACAAGCACGCTGCATTCATTCCATCTTCTATGGATAAATAATAAAATGAGAAAGCATCCCTTTGCTTGCAAACCACATCTGTGTGTTGGCTGGGTCAGATCCTGGAAGACTTGCGGGAAGATGGATAAAACTTCGACCATCTGACATCATCAGCAAGAAATCTGCCAAAGAAGCATGACTCCAGCCAAAAAGAGCAAGATAAAAATAAGTAGCCAATTAAAATACAAAATAAAATCAGCTTTTGTTGTAATTTTTTTTCTTCAATTCAGACATTTACCCCACAGTACTTTTTTCTGCCTCTAGATATCCTCAGTCTGATAGCCAGCATAATTCAAAACATTTCATCTGAGCTCAGGTCATCCTGGACTTGCACTCAGCCTGTGACTGGACAGTGAAAGGAGAAGCAGCACAGGGATAAACTCATCATTCTGTCACTGCTTTCTCCTCCTTTTTAGAATGCTTCTTGACAGCACATTAACTAATTGGCTCTTTGTACTGCATCTATAGCTCACTCTCCAGCCCTCCTGTACAGAGACAGAAAGAGGCATAAAGGGATGGACATGGTCAGCAACAATTCCTAGAGGTTGTGGCATTTAAATGATACTCAGTTGGTACTAAGGAGCCCAAAGTGTGCCAAGAAATATCCCCCACACCATTACACCACCAGCCTGAACCGTTGATACAAGGCAGGCGGTTCAACTAACTCTGAGCACATGTACTCTGGCTTATATACAGTATCCCACAATGCAATGCAGCACTTTCCTTCTGCCAATTGCCAGGGCTGTAACAGAACCTGTGCACTCACCTGCCAGGTTCACTTCCACTGTCCAACATGCCTCCCTATTGGACCAGTGGGGGACAGTCAGAACAAGATGAGCCGCACCTGAGTACAAATGAGCAGAATTAACCAATAGATCCTGCTCCCTGGTAGGCAGATAGCACTCTAAGTTTTACCTGACCATCTTCCTGGTAAGCAGCCAGACCAAAAAATGTACTCTCTTCTAGCACCTACCTAGGAGGGTGCTACATAAAAAATAAAATTGTACAAAATTATTTAACCGCTTGCCGACCACTGCGGAAGAATGGCACGGCTGGGCGAAACGACGTTACCTTACGTCGCTTCGCCTTTTGGCCACTAGGGGCGCACGCACGTGCCCGGAGCTGATGCAAGTGCCCGGCGGGCACCAGCGATCGCTCATGACAGAGTGAGAACTGAGATCTGTGTGTGTCAGGGGAGTAGAGACAGATTGTGTGTTTCTACTAAGTATGAACACTGATCTCTCTCTCCTCCTAGACATTCCCATCCCCCCTACAGTTAGAACACACCTAGGGAACACAGTTAACCCCTTGATCGCCCCCTAGTGTTTACCCCTTCCCTGCCAGTGACATTTATACAGTAATCAGTGCATTTTATAGCTCTGATTGCTGTATAATTGTCAGTGGTCCCAAAAATGTGTCAAAAGTGTCCATTTTGTCCGCCGCAATATCACAGTCCCCGATAAAAAAAAAATAATAATAATAATAATAAAAATGCCATAAATCTATCCCCTATTTTGTAGACGCTATAATTTTTGTGCAAACCAATCAATAAACGCTTGTTGAGATTTTTTTACCAAAAATATGTAGAAGAATACATATCGGCCTAAACTGAGGAAAAAATGTGTTTTTTTGATAAAAAATGTGAGATATTTATTATAGCAAAAAGTAAAAGATATTGTGTTTTTTTCAAAAATGTTGCTCTTCTTTTGTTTATAGCGCAAAAAATAAAAAAACGCAGAGGCGATCAAATACCACCAAAAGAAAGCTCTATTTGTTGGGAAAAAATATTTGTTTGGGTACAATGTCGCGCGACAGCGCAATTGTCAGTTAAAGCGACGCAGTGCCGTATCGCAAAAAATTGCCTGGTCATTGAGCAGCCAAATCTTCAGGGGCTGAAGTGGTTAAAAAATGAAAATTGTAGAAAATAATAAAAATAAAAACTGCTGACACCAGTCTCTGCTCTACTGACACCGTTCCACTGCTCTGCTGATATACGTGCAATAGGCTGTGAACGCCAATGCAATTGACTCATAATAAGTGGGTGGGACAGACTGGGAATCTGATGCTCCAGATTTGACTAATACAGAGGGGATTGAATATGATTGGTGGCTGGGGAAATAGCTGCCATAGCAGCCATCAGTTGTACAGGAAATACAAAACACCAACAGTGTTAAAATAAAATCCTATTTCATGGATTTTAATGAATTTACCTGCAAATCAGGGTACTGTACTAAGGCAAAGAGCTGATGAAATCTCTAAATATGACACACTTTCACCTGTAGCCTCACACAGGGACGGAGCGTGAAATCCCTGCATGGCTGGAGAGGCCTGGGGAACACCTTATCTGCAAGTGTGTTATCCCAGAAAGGATGACACAATACAGATGACTTGAGCTTCATGGATACAGACAATAATACTAATGAGTCCCTTTAGTGTAATTCCTTTGATATTTGAAAGTAGCTGCATCTATTTAGCAACACATAGCCTGGAGTTCTAACATCTGAATAAATTCAGTACATGTTAAGTTACACCTGTACTTTTCTCAGTTGAAATCAGCTAAATACATTAAAAAAAAAAGAAAAAAAAGAAATAAAAGATTTTGAATGTCCTATTGTTTGTTGCCTTTGAAAGCAGACACAGCCTGAGTAACTCTGTGGCTGAGTAATCAGCCACAGAGTGGGACCCTTAAAGTGCTACTAAACCCACAACAGTAAAATCAGTCTGTATATGCTGTAAAGCATGCTTGGTATACTCCCTTTGGAACCTAAGGTTCTGTAAGGACAGCCAGTGCAGAATGAAAACTCCTCCTACAAGCTTTAACCAGACACTGATAGAAGTCACAAGACTGCTATATACTGCTGATGAGAAAAGTTATTTAGCAGTTTATATTTACTAAAATAATTGCATTTCCATGTTCTGTGTACTGTGGGAGACCAGATATAGTGAATGCAGAGTCCTGGGTTTAGAAACACTTTAATCTCAGTACAGGGCTCATAATTTCAAGTCCTGAGCTACTAGCCAGGCCATAAGTGTTACTCGCCACCAGTTGCCCCACCTAACCCCTAGCATGCCCCGTCCCTAATCCCGCCCCTAAACACGCCCTCATATATTATCTCATGAACTGACACTTAAATGTTTTATGCAGAATTAAGTTACAAAAATAAATATTAACAACTTTATCAGTGCAGCCTCACCAATGCCCATCAATGTAGCCTGACCTGTGCCCATCAATGCAGCCTGACCTGTGCCCATCAATGCAGCGTGACCTGTGCCCATCAATGCAGCGTAACCTGTGCCCATCAATGCAGCATAACCAGTGGCCATCAGTGCAGCTGACCTGTGCCCATCAATGCAGCATAATCAGTGCCCATCAATGCAGCGTAACCAGTGCCCATTAATGCAGCATGACCAGTGCACATCAATGCAGCATAACCAGTGCCCATCAATGCATGGTGATCAGTGCCCATTTATGCAGCATAACCAGTGCCCATCAATGCATGGTGACCAGTGCCCATCAATGCAGCATGACCAGTGCCCATCAATGAAGCATAACCTGTGCCCATCAATGCAGCGGACCTGTGCCCATCAATGCAGCATAACCAGTGCCTATCAATGCAGCGTGACCTGTACCCATCAATGTAGCATGACCTGTGCCCATCAATGCAGCCTGACCTGTGCCCATCAATGCAGCCTACCTGTGCCCATCAATGCAGCGTGACCTGTGCCCATCAAGGCAGTCTGACCAGTGCCCATCAATGAAGTGTAACCTGTGCCCATCAAGGCATAGGTATGATTCAGACATCATATCTATGCCTCCAATTACTCCCCCCCCCCAATCCAGCACATCTAAGCTCTCAATCCCCCCCTTCCTCCCAGCACACATCTTGTTTAATCCTCCATTGTACCAATGCCTCCAGCACACTGTCATATTTACCATTCTCCTGCAGCCACAGGGGTGCACACTGAGGGCGGACCAAGAGGGTTTGAGTCTGCCCACTTACAGTGCCTTGCAAAAGTATTCACCCCCCTTGGCATTTTTTCATGTTTTGTTGCCTCACAACCTGGAATTAACATGGATTGTTTGAGGATTTGCATCATTTAATTTACTGAACATGCCCACAACTTTGAAGATGTATTTTTTTTTTACTGTGAAGCAAACAACAAATAGGACAAAATAACAGAAAAAGTCAATGTGCGTAACTATTCACCCCCCTAAAGTCAATACTTTGTAGAGCCAACTTTTGCAGTTATCACAGCTCCAAGTCGTTTTGGATAAGTCTCTATGAGCTTGCCCCATCTTACCACTGGGATTTTTTCCCATTCCTCCTTGCAAAACTGCTCCAGCTCCTTCAAGTTGGATGGTTTGCACTTGTGAGCAGCAATCTTTAAGTCTGACCACAGATTCTCTATTGGATTGAGGTCTGGGCTTTGACTAGGCTATTCCAACACATTTACATGTTTCCCCTTAAATCACTCAAGTGTTGCTTTAGCAGTGTGTTTGGGGTCATTGTCCTGCTGGAAGGTGAACCTCCGTCCTAGCCTCAAATCACACACAGAGTGGTACAGGTTTTGCTCAAGAATATCCTTGTATTTAGCACCATCCATCTTTCCCTCAACTCAGACCAGTTTTCCAGTCCCGACTGCTGAAATGCTGTTCTTTGGGTGATGTGTTGGGTTTGCACCAGTAATAGCGTTTTCTTTGATGGCCCAAAAAGTTCAATTTTAGTCTCATCAGACCAGAGCACCTTCCTCCATACATTTTGGGAATCTCCCACATGCCTTTTCGCAAACTCAAAACGTGCCATTTTGTTTTTTGCTGAAAGTAATGGCTTTCTTCTGGCCACTCTACCATAAAGCCCAACTCTATGGAGCGTACGGCTTATTGTCGTCCTATATACAGATACTCCAGTCTCTGCTGTGGAACTCTGCAGCTCCTCCAGAGTTACCTTAGGTCTCTGATTGCCTTAGAGCAGGGGTCTCCCAACTGCGGCCCGAGGGCTAGCCTTTTTTTGGCCCTTTGAGCATTATTCCTCCCACTGACACCAACAATGGGGCACTATTTCTTCCACTGATACCAATGATAGGGTACTATTATACCCACTAAAACCAATGATGGGGCACCACTCCTCTCTCTTCCGACTACAAACCCTGAGGCCATGTTTATTTTCATTGATGCCGGGCCCGCCACATTTTCTACCCTCACTGGCCATAATCCGGCCCTCCTAAAATCTGAACCACAGTAAAGTGGCCCTTTGTTTGAAAAGTTTGGAGACTTGTGCCTTAGAGGAACAGGAAGGACTTTTTTTGCCCAATTGGCTCAAACTGGACAACTATTTGAAGTAAATGTTTGCCTTCATCCAGATCCAATGCAGGTGTAAAGGTTCTGTGGACACATGATTTTATTTTATTTATTTTTTGTCTTTGGTTGAAATCGATGGGCATTTTTTTTTTTTCAACCTATGTATTTACTTTATCCACACTCCAGTGTTGTCTCAACTTGCATCCAGACACTTCTGCATCAGTTACACATGTTCCCCTACTTCCCACCATCACATGACTGCACTCAGGCCGACGATTGGCCACCCAAGCACTGAGCACCATATTGTTGGAGGCTGGGGAATGCCATGTGTTTCTCTATATTTGGAAGTAGTGGGTATTTCTTGGGCTCTGGTGACATATCAAGACTCCTGGGAAGATCATTGGTGGTTTTCCCTTCATGCCCTGTACACACGACCAGTTTTCCCGTCGGAATAAACTCTGAAGGTTTTTCTGAAGGAGTTTCGATGGAATTCTGCTCAAGCTGTCTTGTATACACACGGTCACACCAAATTCCGACTGTCCAGAACGCGGTGACATACAACACGTACGACGGGACTAGAAAACGGAAGTTCAATAGCCAGTAGCCAATAGCTTCCGTCTCGTTCTTGCTTCAGAGCATGCGTCGTTTGGTACGTTGGAACAGCATACAGACAAGCGGTTTTCCTGATAGGAATTGGTTCTGTTGGAAAAATGTAGAACATGTTCTCTTTCTAGGTCTGTCAGAATTTTCGACGTAAAAAGTCTGATGGGGCATACACACGATCGGAATATACGATGAAAAGCTCCCGTCGTACTTCTTCTGTCGGACATTCTGCTCGTGTGTACACGACATTACTTTCTGTCCTAGAAACACAACAGGAAAAGAAAGAAAATTTCCCCAAAGGTAGAGCAGTTCCCTTCATATACAGTTGTCCCAATTGGACGATTTAGCCTTTTTTTTTTGTTCTGGTGATAATAATAACATTTTGGATTTTCTTATCACTTTCTGTTTCAGTTACAATGGTCACCAGTACTAATAGGTTGAATCATACCAGTGGGGATTAATTAAGTACTGGGTCAAGGAAATGGAAAGCCACAAGTAAATGGCTGATTAACTGCTCCTCTCCCCTTTTTTGCCCCTACTTATATTACCCATAGTTCATCATGTACTATAATAAATATTGTGGGCATATCCTTTTTGATTTTTGTAGTTTTCTTGGGTGATATCCTGTCCATAGTGTCTCGGAGTAACTAGCTTGGTCTGATTTATCCATCCCCTGGGACCCCCGCCACCGTCCTCCGCTTGTCCTACGCCAATCCCTATGTCTACAGGGGTCCTAGGGAAGCAGTTAAAGTGAAATGAGCCAGTCTCTTTTTTCTTGGTTTATTCTTTGGGGGGCTCAAAAAAGAATTGAGTGGTATATTTTGTTATGTTGGTCCCCTAGGACACAGGGGACCTTAAAAAGAATGTGTGGTCATTTTTTAACATGTGTTTTTAACTATAATAAACTTTGTATAAACTTTTTACACTAATGGCATTGTCTGTCCCATCTGTGCCTATAGAGTCCAATCACAATACTTGGGTTGAGTTAATAGCATAAAACTTGTCATGGGGATCTAACCCTTCCCAACTCTATCCAAAACTAATCAAAAGAAAAAAATTCCCTTTACATAATGTTTTGTTTCACATGTTGCTTTATGCATTAATAGACCTCCTTAGACCCAGTCTCTCTGGACAGTATGGTCACCTGCTGTTTTGGCCCCATCCACAGGCAGTTTAACTCTCCAGTAAGGCACAGAAGTTCAATCCAACACTTTTCTTTCAGCTAATTCCAGTACAGAGGATGTTTTTTCCAGTCTTTTGAAGACTTTCCTGAGCCCTGTCTGTGTGAAGAAATAACACTGACTGAGGGAACATGGAAGAAATAGGGAGGGTCTAGCTAGGAGTAAACTAACTAGCACTAAACAGGAAGGGAGGACAGAGAAAGATACCAAATCACATACATAAACAAGTTGTGGTGGTACAAAACCACCAGTAGATGCTAGCATACTAATAATCAATAATAATAGTCCATCTTGGGAGCAAAAAGGAGAAGGGTGGCTGCTTTCATCCATATACAGTGGAACCTCGGATTGTGAGTAATGCGGTTAACGAGCGTTTCGCAATATGAGCACTGTATTTTTAAAAATCGTAACTCAGTTTGCGAGTGTTATCTCGCAAAATGAGCATGATTCAGGCCAAAGCAGTGTGCAGTACTGCTTTGGCCTGAGGTGGGGGGCGCCGGAGCCGAGCAGAGCCGAACGTCCTGTACAGAAATGCACGGAAAGACCCAAGTACAGCACGGCCGACCTCGGCAAATCTCAGGTAGGAAGTCTTTCCGAGGTTTGCCGAGGTCAGCCGAAGTGTCCTCGGGCCTTTTCGGCCATTTCCAAGGCTCTCCGGTGCCCCCCCGCCTCTGGTCGCATGCAGTATTGTATCCCATTAAGGTCAATGCAGAACAAATTATTTTTGTTTCCATTGGCTTCAATGGGCAAACTCGCTTTGATATGCGAGTACTTTGGATTACGAGCATACTCCTGGAACAGATTATGCTCGTAATCCGAGGTTCCACTGTAGTAAGACCATGGAGAATGAATGTAGCCACCCTAAAACAGGAAATCAGTTCACAGCAGCAAAAAAAATAAAAGAAAATTTGGAGATTTGGAGGAAGCTGAGAGCATTAAAAGGCACCTTTGGTCTTAAAAATACATACTTGAATAGATTTTTTTTTTTTATATATCGGAGTTTGTTGTCATTTTAAAAAATTATTCCATAAGATAAATATCCTAGAAAAGGTACAAGCTCTTGTACTTTTCCCTCTAAGCTGTATAGAAGTGCAGCATAATAAATGTCACTACACTTAAAAAAAACATTGATTAGGCTTTAGCTATTTATCAAGGAATCAGTGTTCTTTGGATGTAATTTGCTTTAAATTACTCTCAAGGCATTTGATTTAGTGCATTGTGAAAGAAAAGCACTCTCTGCATATCAAGCAACCTAGCCTTGTTTTTCCTATAAACACACTAAACAGAGCTGAAAGAATCCAGATGAAAAATCCTCAACTTTCAGGAGTTTAATTTTTTACTACAAAAAACAAACATAACCTTGAAATGTGTTCTGTCTGGTTCTTTTTTTATATATATGTTTAGAAAGTTTCTGCTGGATAACATTATGCCAGGAACGAGGCGGAAATCTGGGAGGTCATTTTTTTTTTATTTTAGTGAATTTCTGGGTGTTTGTAGACACTATAACTTTTGTGCAAACCAATCAATATACACTTATTGGGGTTTTTTTTTACTAAAAATATGTAAAATACATATTGGCCTAAATGGAAGAAGAAATAAGATTTTTGACTTTTTTTATTGAATGTGTTTTATAGCAGAAAGTAAAAAATATTGTTCTTTTTTTTTTAATTATCGGTCTTTTTCTGTTTATAGCACAAAAAATAAAAACCGCAGAGATGATCAAATACCACCAAAAGAAAGCTCTATTTTTTGGAAAAAACTACATCAATTTTATTTGTGTACACCGTTGCACAACCAGGTAATTGTCAGTTAAAGTAAGGCAGTGCCGTATCACAAAAAATGCCCTGGTCATGAAGGGGGGTAAACCTTATGGGGCTGAAGTGGTAAATATAACCTTTACTAAAATAATTTGTGTTTTTGAGCATTCATTACAGATATTTGATCTTAAAGTATTTTTGCGATATTTAGTATTGGTGAATTTATATCTATTAGTTTGTATTTCTTGTTGGTATCATGTCCTATTTCTTTTGAGAGTTTGAGTATGGGGTGTTCACTAGGGCTCCAAGCTATGAATAGTAAGAATTAGTGAAGTGCTAGCCCTCTGAAACAGTAATATAATTTATGCTATGGTATTAGATATGCCAAAAAAAAAAAAACTACTACTAATAATATATATGCAACATAAAAATGAAGTAAAATTCATATTTTCAACAGTGGTGGAAACCCCTAATAGCCAAAACTGCATAACCCACTCAAAGCAAATTGCAAATAGCTATGATATAAACAACATAAACACATTTAATCTGTGACGTATATAATAAATAAAAAAACAATTTATAAGGACACCCTCTGCTAATACGACTGGGTGTATCGAAATGCTCATCCAGTAAGAGTGAACGATGTACTTGTAAATAGACAATTGACTGTAAACACTCGTTCTAAGTAGAAAAACATCTAAAATAGTGAATACCTCTGAGTTGAATTTTTAAGGCAATTTTGAAAAAGTGGGAAGTAGGTATATATTCAAAAAATAGAAATTTATTGATACAAAATTTTAAACATGATTAAAACATTCTTGAATGGGAAACCAAGACAGAAAAACACATGTATATGTATCATATTATTACAAAAATTGTATCACAAGTGGTATCAAACTTTATTTTTTTGATACCAACTTGTGATACAATTTTTGTAATATTATGACACATGTACATGTGTTTTTCTGTCTTGGTTTCCCATTTGGGTGTCTTTTAATCATGTTTAAAATTTTGTATCAATAAATTTCTTTTTTTTTGAATATATACTTCCCACTTTTTCAAAATTGCCTTATAAATCCCACTCAGAGGCATTCACTATTTTATATATACAGGGATGATGGCAATTTACACGCCAACTTGCATGAGTTTAATAAATTCTTTAGTAGAAAAACACATTAGTGTTTATTCACTAAAACTGGAGCGTGCAGAATCTGCAACTGTGCATGGGAGCCAATCAGCTTCTAACTTCAGCTTCTTCAGTTAAGGCTTTGATAATAAAACCTGGAAGCTGATTGGCTCCCACGCACAGCTGCACCAGATTCTGCACCCTCCAGTTTTAGTAAATAAACCCCCTTGTGTCCCTCCATCAGCATATATATGCGCTCCCCTCATATTCAGACCTGTGAAATTATCTAAACACGCCTCCTCCTATAATTTCTTGTTGGTATCATGCCATATTTCTCTTGAAAGTTTGAGTATGGAATGTTTAGTATATACTAGGGCTCCAAGATCGTTTCCCTTAGGATGTCATCCAGATTAAGCATTGTTTTAGCTTCAACTTCAAGTCATTTTGGAGTTTATTTACTATCTGGTTCAGCTCTGCACAGAAACCAATCAGCTTCCAGGTTTTATTGTCCAAGCTAAAGTTAGAAGCTGATTGGTTTCCATGCACAGCTGCACCAGATTTTGCACTCTTTAGCTTTACTAAAGTGGTTGTATACCCTAAAAAGTCAAAATGCAGCGCTTAGGTGAAACAAATTTACAATTAAATGTGATAGTTCATAGAAAATCAATAAGTGTAAAAATGACGTGAAGCCTCCACCAAATTTCAGTGTGCAAAGGAAAGGCACACCACACCCACGTGCTATCAATCTGCTTACCAGAAAGATATGAAAACAAGCGATGTAATCATATGATGCAAAGGGTTAACACAGGGCACACTCCATCATTGACAGGCAGATCATGGAAATAGTCAGGTCGTCACATATCAAAAGGACTCACATAAGAAGATGGATAATTTGTGCAATCACCAGCAGGATAAAACCCAGTAGGAAGAAAGCAACAATAGTGAAGCCCGTAAAGGTACAATCAGGGGCGGGCTGGGCCGGGGGGCAGGGATGCAATTGCCCCCTGGACTGCTCTAATGTCCTGCAGCTCGGGTGGCGGGCAAGGCCGGATTCAGTACTGCAAGGTTGTATACCCTAATTTGTCATTTTTACCTACAGGTAAGCCTATAATAAGGCTTACCTGTAGGTACAATTAATATCTCCTAAACCTATACGGTTTAGGAGATATTCCCTTTGCATGCAGCCGCTGACATCAGTGGCACATGCGCTCTGAATGCCCGCCCGAAGGTCCAGCAGACACTGCCTGACCTTGCCGGGAAGAAGACTCCTGCACGCATGTGCGGGCGTGATGTCATCGCGGCTCCGGCCACTCACAGCGCCGGAGGCGCGATCCCAGGAGAAACGCTGAGGGCAAGATGTCAGCTCCCACTGGGTGGACTGGGCTGCAATACGGGGGCTTTGATCTAGGGTAAGTATTTCATAATGAGCTGGTATGCGGTTCATACTAGCTTTTGCCTTGCAGGATTTTTTTTTCTTTTTTAGATGTCAGCTCCCTCGGAGTGGACCAGGCTGCAATAGGTAGGCTTTGATCTAGGGTAAGTATTTCATAATGAGCTAGTATGCTGTGCATACTAGCTCATTATGCCTTTGCCTTGCAGGATTTTTTTTTTTTTTTTTTAGATGTACAGGTATACAAACGCTTTAAGTCAGTTCCTGTGGCATCATGTAAGAGCTAGGAGTAGCAGTTGCTACCAGGACAAGAAAGCACCATCCTTCCTCACAAAAAATAAATTTGTCCTAGAGCAAAATTTGCTCTATCCACATTTTTGGCTAAATTTAGAAATTTTTCATGGCAAAATATATTGGGAGCAATAAGGAAGGCAAACTATGGTTAGGGCGATTTTAGTTTTTTTGAAAGGATTTTAAGTGCTTTAATGCCTTTTCAGTGTATTTCTTTATGTCTTGAGTGTTTTTTTTTTATATATTTTTTTTGCTTTGTTTGGACAATATATTTACAATTTTTTTATACAATTGTGCCTTGGCATAATGGCAAAGTATATTGGGGGAAATAAGGAGGGAAACATGGTTAGGGTCTTTCAGGGCTGGACTGGGACAAAAATTTGGCCCTGGACTTCACCCAGACCGGCCCACTTTATTTTTGCAAACATGCACCAAAACAGTATATAAAACTATACGCAAATGCGCAATATGGATACTTATTGAGTTTGGGATGGATCTGAGGGAAGCGGTGCGACCTTTGTATGGGGCATCAGAGCGGCCGGGGGGGAAATTGCCACCTTGCCCCCTGGTAGGGTGACCACATTTTCAGACTGCCATTCAGGGACAATTTTGCCAAGGACCAGGGGGGATGTAGTCTCAGGGTTGACAGGGAATTCAGCGGTGGGGGTGATTTGTCAAGTGAATGGCTGGTGCTAGCACTGAAAACATCCCGACACCATGCTTAATATGGTGTCAGGATGATCAAATCACATTATTTCTATTACTACATTGTAATATATAATGAAATAGTTCAACTCACCAGAATGCAGAATCAGTGGGAACCCTGAGCTTGTCACCTGCCACCAGATGCAGTGTGTCACAATTGCCTGCGACCAGATGCAGTGTGTTATTTGCCACCGTCGCTTGCCACCAAAAGCAGCGTGTCACTTGCCACTGTCGCAGAGAGGGGTGGAGAGAGAGAGGGGCAGAGAGAGAGAAGGGGGCAGAGAGAGAGAGGGGGCAGAGAGAGAGAGGGGCAGAGAGAGAGGGGCAGAGAGAGAAGGGGGCAGAGAGAGAAGCGGGCAGAGAGAGCGAGGGAGGCAGAGAGAAGGGGGCAGAGAGAGAAGGGGGCAAAGAGAGAAGGGGGCAGAGAGAGAAAGGGGCAGAGAGAGAAGGGGGCAGAGAGAGAAGGAGGCAAAGAGAGAAGGGGCAGAGCGAGAAGGGGCAAAGAGAGGAGGTAAAGAGAGAAGGGGCAAAGAGAGAAGGGGTAGAGAAAGAGAAGTGGGCAAAGAGAGAAGGGGGCAGAGAGAGAAGGGGGCAGAGAGAGAAGGGGCAGAGAGAGAGGGGCAGAGAGAGAGAGGGGCAGAGAGAGAAGGGAGCTGAGAGAGAAGGGGTAGAGAGAGAGGGGCAGAGAGAGGGGGCAGAGAGGGGCAGAGAGAGAAGGGGACAGAGAGAGAGAGAGGGGCAGAGAGAGAGAGAGAGAGAAGGGGGCAGAGAGGTAGAGAGAGAGAAGGGGGCAGAGAGAGAGAGAATGGGGCAGAGAGGGGCAGAAAGAGAGACAGAGAAGGGGCAGAGAGGGGCAGAGAGAGAGAGAGAGGGGGGGGACAGAGAGGGGCAGAGAGAGAGAAAGAGAGAGAGAGAGAAGGGGACAGAGAAGCAGAGGGAGAGAGAGAAGGGGGCAGAGAAGCAGAGAGAGAGAGAGAAGGGGCGGAGAGGGGCAGAGAGAGAGAGAAGGGGGCAGAGAGGGGAAGAGAGAGAGAGAGAGAAGGGGCAGAGAAGCAGAGAGGGGAGGGGGCAGAGAGAGAGGGAGAGAGAGAGAGAGAGAGAGAGAGAAGGGGGCAGAGAGACAGGGAGAGAGAGAGGAGGGAGAGAGGGGTCCGGGTCTGGTCAGTGCTCAGCTAACTCACTTGAATTGTGGAGGGCTTTAATGTGGCTGTCAGCTGCTTGTTTAATCTTCCCGCTCCCTCTTGCTCTTCAAAGATGCAATGCATGGGCAGGGAGAGAGGGGCAGGAGAAGCAGTGTTTGTCACAAGCTGGCTGAGGAGCAGTGTGCGAATCCTCTCCTCTAGTGCAGCTGCACCGAGCCGGCTGTCACCCACTGGAGGATGGAGTGGCAGCGGCCGTCGGAGGACTTCCCCACCCACCAGCGTGACCTTACAGTAACCTACTGCAGCGGCAAAGGAAGTGCTCTGTGCTACAGGTGGTGGGCGAGCCGGCAGTGAAACACTAAAGCACCCAGCCAGCTCCCACCATCCCGGCCAAGTCCACCCCTAAATTGCCGCCTCGGTCCCATGGTAGGGCCGGCCCGGCAGTACAGCAGTGCTCAAAATAATGGCTGCATGGGCCACGCATCCATTATTTTGACAGGCTGTCTGTCACTGAAACAGGCCCACTGAGCCATCGGCCCACCGGGAAACTCCCGGTAGTCCCGATGGCCAGTACATGCCTGGAGTCTTTTATGTTTTATAAATATATTTTTTTCCTTTTTTGGACAACAGGAAAAAACTATTGTACTCACTTCACTGCAGACTACTACTGTATATGAATGATCCCATCTACATAACACAGACCAATCATGTGCAGGAGAAGCTGATATAGCCACTGGAACTGAGAAAGCTTTGCCTACTGTACAAAGTCTGGTGCACAATAGGGGTCATCATTAGCTAAGTGCTTGCATAAGTGTTCAAGGATAGCAATGTGTTCACGGATAGCTTAAATTTACAAGCATTTTTTCTATTGTCAATTTGATGAAAATGGTCACAAATTTTGGTGACCATGAAACTGCTTCTTTCCTGTTGAAATTCAGTTTTCATCTCATATCTATTAAAGAGATGTTCTATAATTTCCTCTCTCCCAAAAGGAAGTTAAGGGGAACTCTACCAATATAAAAACATAGTTGAAAATCCCTGGAATAGTGACAGAGATAAGTATAGTGAAGGAAAAAAGTATTTGATCCCCTGCTGAATTTTGTGTGTTTGCCCACTGACAAAGAAATGATCAGTCTATAATTTTAATGGTAGGTTTATTTTAACAGTGAGACAAAAATATCAACAAAAATATCCAGAAAAATGCATTTAAAAAAATTATAAATTGATTTGCATTTTAATGAGTGAAATAAGTATTGGATCCCCTATCAATCAGCAAGATTTCTGGCTCCCAGGTGTCTTCTAGACAGGTAACGAGCTGAGATTAGGAGCACTCTCTTAAAGGGAGTGCTCCTAATCTCAGCTTGTTACCCATATAAAAGACACCTGTTCACAGAAGCAACCAATCAATCAGATTCCAATTTCTCCACCATGGCCAAGACTAAAGAGCTGTCCAAGTATGTCAGGGACAAGATTGGTGGACCTACAAAGGGCTGGAATGGGCTACAAGACCATTGCCAAGCAGCTTGGTGAGAGGGTGACAACAGTTGGTGCGATTATTCGCAAATGGAAGAAACACAAAATAACTGTCAATCTCCCTTGGTCTGGGGGTCCATGCAGGATCCCACCTTGTGGAGTTTAAATGATCATGAGAATCACGAGGAATCAGCCCAGAACTACACAAGAGAATCTTGTCAATGATTTCAAGGGACCATAGTCACCAAGAAAACAATCGGTAACACACTATGCCATGGAGGACTGAAATCCTGCAGTGCCCGCAAGGTTACCTTGCTCAAGAAAGCACATTTACAGGTCCGTCTGAAGCTTCCGAGGAGAACTGTGTGAAAGTGTTGTGGTCAGATGAGACCAAAATCGGGCTTTTTGGCATCAACTGAACTCCTCGTGTTTGGAGGAGGAGGAATGCTGCCTATGACCCCAAGAACAACAACCCCACTGTCAACATGGAGGTGGAAACATTATGCTTTGGGGGTGTTTTTCTGCTAAGGGGACAGGACATCTTCACAGCATCAAAAGGATGATGAATGGGGCCATGTACCGTCAAATCTTGAGTGAAAACCTTCTTCCCTCAGCCAGGGCATTGAAAATGGGTCGTGTATGGGTATTCTAGCATGACAATGCCAAGGCAACAAAGGAGTGGCTCAAGAAGAAGCCCATTAAGATCCTGGAG
The DNA here is from genome assembly GCF_042186555.1 of Aquarana catesbeiana. NCBI lineage: Eukaryota > Metazoa > Chordata > Amphibia > Anura > Ranidae > Aquarana > Aquarana catesbeiana. The sequence goes on from NC_133327.1 coordinate 647,961,941, forward strand.
TTTCCTAGCCAGTCTCCAGACTTTAATCCCATATCTGTGGAGGGAGCTGAAGGTTCGAGTTACCAAATGTCAGCCTCAAAACCTTAATGACTTGGAGAAGATCTGCAAAGAGGAGTGGGACAAAATCCAGTGTTTGTCGGTCTGTCCACCTGCAAGGTGATTAATGTGACCAGTCTCTGGGTGGAGACCAAACCTGATTTAAGCCAGCCAAGCCTGTAGTTTCATGCTTGTGATAGCATGTGTAACATGTATTCCAAGCTCCCTGTTTGTTTGCCTTGCTCTGCTGTATGAATTCCCTCGTTGATGACCTTGGATTGGATATCGGACTATTCTCTGAACTCTGCCTGCCTTTTAGATTATGGATTGACCCTAACTATTCTGTACCTTGTTTGCCTGGACTCTCATTGAATCACACTGCCTGTCTGCCAACTGCAAGTACATGTTTGCTTTGCTCAGTTTGTGCAGCCCTGGTGTGGTGGCCAGGCACTATAGCAATGTGTATAAGTCCTGGGGGCAACCGAGTACTGGTAGGAATGCTTGTCTTATGGGAAAGAGGGCTGCTATAGGTATAGAACACAGAAGCCAGCTATAGTGTCTGACCACCTGTGTTAGGGGTAAGCGTGACAACTGATTGATCCTGCCAGTTTCTAATTATTCATCTCTGATATAGGGTGACAACCCTCAGGCTGCTCTAACCATGTTAGAGCACTCCTTCCCACGCATGATCCTTCCTTTGTTGTCACCAGCCCATGTCAAAGTCATAACAACTTGATAGGGAGTTTTGCTGAGTGCATAGTGGTCTTTATTAATTTTTTTTACTCGATTTAACACAGATTGTTTGTTTATTGTGTGCACTAGTAGAGGCGATAAAGATGTAATCTTTTTTCATTCAACATTTTCCAGCATTTGCAGTTTCATGGTAAATGATTGGCAGGAACTTCAAATATCAATAGGTATATACTTAGAAGACAACCTGCATAACCAAGTAATGGTCATAATGGATACCAAAAGGAATTGTTTCTGGATTTTACATGAGCATGTGGTCAAGTGTACATTCCACTGTGCATGGCCAAGCCAAAGAACAAAACTTGTCAAATTTGTAAAAAAAAAAAATATAACAATAAATGAACTGAAATGCTTTCTCATGACTAAAAGGGACCATAGTCTCACCACCACTTGTTTTTGAAGGATTTCAGCTTCTGATTAGCAATACTTCACTAACAAAATACAAACAATAATAAAAATGCAATGCGACAATTATGTTTTCCCCGCAAACACAGACATGGTACATTGCAAGCCTTTGTTTATTCCAGATTTAAAATAAATTACTCCTCTGTTGGGCAAGGGAGTCCATGGACACAAGCACAAATGTATTTTATTTGTGGCTAAACATTTATATAAAACCCTAATTGCAACTGGCAGAGTAATTAATGAGACCATCTGTGTCCCTTAAAATTATTGATCTTAGTTCCAAGAAAGTACAATTCCAAAATGAAATAATCACAGTTTTAACTTAATTATCGTCCATTGTTATGGAACAAACGCGTAAAAGGATCAAAAGTCCGATAATGAATTGTTGTCTCCTAGGGGAATTTTACACGCTGTTTATTTTTTTCCTCACCAGGCAAAATGTTAATTTGTTAAAGATTGAGTAAGTTTTCTGCATTTTATGATGTGCATGACTTGTAGAGGACAATTAAGACACACAATTCTCAATATTTTCTTAAAAACTCTGGAGTAATTATCACAGAACAGAAGTCCACTGAGTTTAAACATTTTCAAAGCCATTTTTTTTTTTCCTCATTTTTTTTTAAATTAGGGGATGGTTAAAGCAGTAGCAAACACCACTTGGCGACCTGTACCTACAGGTAAGCTTATAATAAAGCTTACCTGTGGGTACAAGGAATAGTTGAAGGTATTCGCTATTTCTGCAACGGGTAACATCATGGTGCATGTTCACTGTGCTCTGAATAGATGGCATGCTGAGTATGCCATCCATGCAGAGTGCCATGCCACGATAATGGCTTCCATGCACTTGCATGGGAGTGAAGTCATTGCGGTTCGGCCTGTCAAATGGCCAGGGCCTCCAAACCTGCAAGGAAGACTCTGTGAAGATTTAAGCCCTGTCAGGGGTGAGAAATAGTAGGTGACCCTGTGCTACGGTATCTATCAAGCAAAAAGAAAATGGACCTAGTGATAAGGTCCAATAGATGGATGCCACAAATAACAAAAATAAGAAAGTAGTATATATATATATATATATATATATATATATATATATATATATATATAAAACTATAAGAAAGGTGTGTAGGAAAGAGAAAGGAGAATTGCTGCCTCTACATAATACTACCACCTAGGTGGAGTATACAAATAAATGATGAAGTGTAGAAATGGCGCTATTCTACTCTTGATATAGTATGATGAATAAAAAAGAGAGCGCCATAGGGACACTACACCCTATAAATAGACTGGAGGTGTAGCAAGATGGACGCTCCAGATGATGTCTTGATGACAAAACGCGTAGGGCGGTACCATACGTCTTTGCATCACTTCCAGTCAGAGTGGCGATTGTTTTTATACAGCGCGGCTACATTTTTATCCTATCTCACTGCTGCATGTAAAATTTTGACTCAATGTGAGTATATATCTACCTATTTTTATTATAAATAAAGGCTTTTATAAAACAATATCACGCTATGGCCATTCCTCTCTCCTGCATGTGATAACTTGGGAGAAAGCCAGCTTTTGATGTGCAGACCATCCAGCACGCCCCAGAGAGCTACACAGTGGCTAAAACTGTGAATGTCTAATACCCCTGGAGGGTAATGGCATCTGGTGAGTGCAACATATTTCCAGCACGGAAAAGTCACTTGGCACTATTGTCACCCAAGAGAAAATAATCAGCACTAAACCTGAATAGTCACTGAACACAGTTTGAAGCACAAAGTCATTTTAATCAATGAAACTATATCTTTTAAAACAGTTGGACAATTTTTTTCACAATTCTTTATATTCAATATGCAATTGCTTATCATGGAATATTCACTATTTATATTTGTGGTTATATGTGTATAGTTTGAATTCTGATACAGAGGATCAAACACACTTATTATTACACTTATTATTTTACTTGCAAAGAGTTTTTTTTCTTCATACATCCTCTATTTTCAGAGGGTGTAACACTCCCAGTCCACTTTTGCTTTGTTTTATTTTTGCTGCATGATTGTTGTTTTTCATGGTTTCAATTCATCACTCTGACACCCACCAGAGGGTGTAACACACCTATCCATTTTGTGGTTTTTGGCATTCATTTTATTAGTGATCCATGTTTGTGGTTTTTGGCACAAGTTTTTATCACATAATTTTATATTACTAGGAATATGAAATTGCACCATTTGCACATATTTCACGAGTTTTGTGATAGGCAGGGGGTGTAACACATTTACACCAATTTTTTTGTTTTCAAAGTCGGTTTGAAATCCGAAGTTCACCATATTCTCCAGGGAGAGTAACACCATTATATAATCCTTTTAGCCTAGTTGTCTGCCCTAATAAGGCAAAGGGTATAACACCGGTTTTCACAGTTTCATTTTTTCTTTTTATTGGAAACAATTCCGATTTATTCTTAATTTTACTTTTATCATCTTAATTTTTTCTGTCAGGGGTGACAGCGTGCCACTGGAAGGATTTGTTTTAAAGTAAGTCTTTCATGCAGTGCACACTAGCACATTATGCCATTGACTTGCAGGTTGGTGTTTTTGTTTTCACTGCCTCTACTACTACTGCTTTAAAAACACCATCAGAGTTTTTTTGCCTTTTTTGTCCCTTTGGTGAAAGGTCCCTTCACTACCTATGCGGCAGACACATCAGGAAAAGAGAGGAGATCTCTCCAAATTTAGGGAAATGCCCTTTTAGACAGCTGTCACACAATCAAGTGGAACATTTCTCTTCTATTTCTGTTCTTGTGACAACTTAATTTTGAATTTGTCTTCACTTTTAGCCCCGGTGACTGTGGTCATTAGGACAAAGTAAGTCTCTCTAATGGGGACACTTACAGCAATACAAACCTGACAGAGGTTCAAACTCACCACCACTCTATCCAAAGCAAAAACTAAATTATAGCTTTAGGTACATTTTAAAGTTTAACCCACCTAAAAATGTTCAGGTTTTGATAAAAGCTGGAGAGTTAAACTGCCCAGCTGATCCTTACTTCACTCATTGAATCCACTGGTGATATCCTTATTCTTGTTTTCTACAACTGAAAACCTACTGCACCTATGAGAACAAGGTGCCACCCTCAGTGTTGACCTTGGCATTCATTTTTTAGTATGGTAATGTAACTGGAGGAGCTAGAAGAAACCTTCATGGACCAAGGTGGATTGAAACCAACCCGAAATCCATTCTGCTCCGGATATTCATCAGTGGAGAGGGCTGCTTTAAAAGAGAAGTACAGCCAAAGCTCGTTTGGCTGTACTCCTCCTATGGATCACAGGAGTGCAGCTAGTTCTGCACTCCTGTGACCCGTTTTCAGCAGACAGACCACCCTTTGCATCTATAACAGCTTCAACTCTTCTGGGAAGGCTGTCCACAAGGTTTAGGAGTGTGTCTATGGGAATGTTTGACCATTTTTCCAGAAGCGCATTTCTGAGGTCAGGCACTGAGCTGGACGAGAAGGCCTGGCTCACAGTCTCCACTCTAATTCATCCCAAAGGTGTTCTATCGTGTTGAGATCAGGACTCTGTCAAGTTCCTCCACCCCTTACTTGCTCATGCATGTCTTTTTGGACTGTGCTTTGTGCACTGGTGTGCAGTCATGTTGGAACAAGAAAGGGGCCATCCCCAAGCTGTTCCCAAAAAGTTGGGAGCATGAAACTGTCCAAAATGTCTTAGTATGCTGAACCCTTAAGAGTTCCTGTCACTAGAACAAAGAGGCCAAGCCCAACCCCTGAAAAACAACCCCACACCATAATCCCCCCTCCACCAAATGATTTGGACCAGCGCACTAAGCAAGGTCCATAAAGACATAGATGAGCAAGTTTCGGGTGGAGAACCTTGACTGGCCTGCACAAAGTCTTGACCTCAAACCAATAGAACACCTTTGGGATGAATTAGAGCGGAGACTGCGAGCCAAGCCTTCTCGTCCACATCAGTGCCTGACCTCACAAATGCAGAAGAATGGTCAAACATTCCCAAAGACACACTCCTAAACCTTGTGGACAGCCTTCCAAGAAGGTGTGAAGCTGTTATAGCTGCAAAGGGTGGGCCAACTCAATATTGAACCCTACAGACTAAGACTGGGATGCCAGCGTGTGTAAAGGCAGACATCCCGATACTTTTGGCAATATAGTATACAGTGTATATATATATATATATATATATATATATATATATATATATATACAGTGGGGACGGAAAGTATTCAGACCCCCTTAAATTTTTCACTCTTTGTTATATTGCAGCAATTTGCTAAAATCATTTAAGTTCATTTTTTTCCTCATTAATGTACACACAGCACCCCATATTGACAGAAAACACAGAATTGTTGACATTTTTGCAGATTTATTAAAAAAGAAAAACTGAAATATCACATGGTCCTAAGTATTCAGACCCTTTGCTTAGGATTTGCTTTTGATTAGGAAAGCCACACACCTGTCTATATAAGACTTTACAGCTCACAGTGCATGTCAGAGCAAATGAGAATCATGAGGTCAAAGGAACTGCCTGAAGAGCTCAGCGACAGAATTGTGGCAAGGCACAGATCTGGCCAAGGTTACAAAAAAATTTCTGCTGCATTTAAGGTTCCTAAGAGCACAGTGGCCGCCATAATCCTTAAATGGAAGACGTTTGGGACAACCAGAACCCTTCCTAGAGCTGGCCGTCAGGCCAAACTGAGCTATCAGGGGAGAAGAGCCTTGGTGAGAGAGGTAAAGAAGAACCCAAAGATCACTGTGGCTGAGCTCCAGAGATGCAGTCGAGTGATGGGAGAGAGTTGTAGAAAGTCAACCATCACTGCAGCCCTCCACCAGTGGGGGCTTTATGGCAGAGTGGCCCGACAGAAGCCTCTCCTCAGTGCAAGACACATGAAACCCGCATGGAGTTTGCTAAAAAACACCTGAAGGACTCCAAGATGGTGAGAAATAAGATTCTTTGGTCTGATGAGACCAAGATAGAACTTTTTGGCATTAATTCTAAGCAGTATGTGTGGAGAAAACCAGGCACTGCTCATCACCTGTCCAATACAGTCCCAACAGTGAAGCATGGTGGTGGCAGCATCATGCTGTGGGGGTGTTTTTCAGCTGCAGGGAAAGGATGACTGGTTGCAATCGAGGGAAAGATGAATGCGGCCAAGTACAGGGATATCCTGGACGAAAACCTTCTCCAGAGTGCTCAGGACCTCAGACTGGGCCGAAGGTTTACCTTCCAACAAGACAATGACCCTAAGCACACAGCTAAAATAACAAAGGAGTGGTTTCACAACAACTCCATGACTGTTCTTGAATGGCCCAGCCAGAGCCCTGACTTAAACCCAATTGAGCATCTCTGGAGAGACCTAAAAATGGCTGTCCACCAACGTTTACCATCCAACCTGACAGAACTGGAGAGGATCTGCAAGGAGGAATGGCAGAGGATCCCCAAATCCAGGTGTGAAAAACTTGTTGCATCTTTCCCAAAAAGACTCATGGCTGTATTAGATCAAAAGGAGCTTCTATTAAATACTGAGCAAAGGGTCTGAATACTTAGGACCATGTGATATTTCAGTTTTTCTTTTTTAATAAATCTGCAAAAATGTCAACAATTCTGTGTTTTTCTGTCAATATGGGGTGCTGTGTGTACATTAATGAGGAAAAAAAATGAACTTAAATGATTTTAGCAAATGGCTGCAATATAACAAAGAGTGAAAAATTTAAGGGGGTCTGAATACTTTCCGTCCCTACTGTGTGTATATATATATATATATATATATATATATATATATATTATATATAATTTATTTGTATATTATATCTGTGTATTTTGCTGTATGTCCTAAAGTCTATCTTTAAGAAATGTGTTATATTGTGCAAAACATCAATTTGCTCTTAAATATTCATGCTTTAAAAACCCATCACAAAGTATATAGTAATGCAAATCATTTAATAATGCTAAATACTTCTTACATTTCTATTTACCTAAAGGAAATGGTTTTCCAAGATTTATAAACTGTTTTGTTGGCACCATGACAGTATTCTTGGATGGAGATCACAAAGCTTGTGCAAGTCACCATCTGCAGATGAGAGAGGATTGCGATAGTCTTGCCAAGACAAAAATAAATACATATGAAGGGTAACACATTACAGATATTTGGGATGAGATATTTTATTGTGACATAAAAAGGAGAATACAAAAATTGGCTATGATATTGATTAACACCCATGTGTACAGAGAAGTACTGAAAAACTATTTATAGTGAGCGTAACAAATCAAGAGGCAATTAAAGCTTTGCAGGCAAGGTTAAAAGAAAAGATCACTGCACATTTGCTTTGCTTCATGTTTCCTTGATTTGTGCTGATACTGTATTCCTCCTTACATCTCTTGCTTCACAACACAAGTTACTTCCCCCACCTTGAAGAACATCAGACAACAGACACTGTGCACTCTTTGATGCATGCATGTGATCTCTTGAATGTGTGTATGCATCCTGGATACCTGGTTACTAAGCTTTTAGATTATGCAAAATTATAGACAAAATGTACAGATTTTTCTGTTTTAATATTTGTATTGTTTTATACAAGAAGATATAATTGTTATAAAAACTTATTTATTGCATTGTACAGCAGCTTATAGCTGCACAATAATTGATGCGCAGCGAAAGAGCTGTTTTTAAAATTACATGTTTTATTTTTTTTAAACAATAGGTAATACAGTTGTATTGTTACCATCATGAGATGCAAATATGGCTTTTATCAGTTGAGTTCAGTACCTGTTGATTTTGAGTTGTGTGTGCTAATGGACCAGAAGAATTGCATGAGAAATTAAAATATGTAAAAGGTTGAAATTGTCTATATGGGGGTAGTTGTCAATGAAGAAGGGAGGATATGAAACCTGAAGAGAAATGTGAAATAACCCTTTCATGCCTAAACCTATTTCTGACATTTGTTGCCTCCATGTTAAAATCCGTATTTTTTGCCCCTGTTGAAGACTGTTTAGTCGAAGCGCGTAGGGATAGCATTTTCAGCTTCCCACATTGCCATTTTATCTCAAAGTGATCACTTTTTATCTATGTATGGTGATTTACTATAATAAATCCCATTTGTTTGACCTACACCATGTGGAGCCCCCCTTTTTTCTTTTTCACGCTGAACCATCACCCCCGGATCATCCCCCCTTGGAAACTGGGAATTTGAGGGACAGTCGTTTAACTCCCGCTTGTGTCTATCATCATCCACCGGGGCTCGTGGCCTACAAGACATCACTTGGTCTGGATACCATGGGAGATCCTTCCTATGCCTGTCTGATGCACTGCTATAGGGTATGTGCGTCCTACGGATCCGGTAAGGGTACCCTCTCATTTTTTATTGAATATCCATACATCTTCTGATGTTCACCGTTACCTTCCAACTTGAAGAGCTATCCCTCTAACATTTTCCATATGGACTTTTTTCATTTGCTGTTCCATATTTCACACAGGACTTTTGATTATATTTGATGTTCACAATTTTTCAGATCTACAAGGGTGTTCATTTTATATTTATATGCTTATTATCACATGTTAGATACTTTTAGCGCTGCACTTTTTGTTGTTATTTCTCATTGGACTTGGTTTGTTTGTGTGTCAGCTGCTTTTGTTTTCTGTTTTTTATATTTTGGGTTTAGCGCAGCATTTTCACCCTCCATATATATATTTTTAGCAGAGACCCTAAAGAATAAAATGGCGATCATTGCAATATTTTATATCACACGGTTTTTGCGCAGCGGTCTTTCAAAAGCAATATTTTGGGAAAAAAGACACTTTCATGAATTAAAAAAAAAACTAAACAGTAAAGTTAGCCCAATTTTTTGTAAAATGAGAAAGAGGATGTTACGCAGAGTAAATAGATACCTAACATGTCATGCTTTTAAATTGTGCACAATTGTGGAATGGCGACAAACTATAGTACCAAAAAATCTGTATAGGTGACGCTTTAAAATAAATAACGGTTACCAGGTTAGAGTTACAGAGGAGGTCTTTTGCTAAAATGATTGCTCTTACTCTAATGATTGCGGTGATACCTCACATGTGTGATTTGAACACCATTTACATATGCGAGCGCAACTTACGCACGTGTTTTCTTTGTTGTGCGAGCACGCGGGGACAGGGGCGCTTTAAAACATTTATTTTTTCTTATTCTTTATTTATTTATTTTTTTTTTTTACATTGTCCCTTTAAAAAAAAAATTCTGATCACTTTTATTGCTGTCACAAGGAATGTAAACATTCCTTGTGACAGTAATAGGTGGTTACACGTACTCTTTATGGAGGGATCGGGGGTCTAAAAGACCCCAAATTCCTCCTTTGCACTTAAAGGTATTCAGATCGACAAAAACTGTAATTCTGAATACTGTAATTTTTTTTAAATCGGCGCCATTGGCAGTCAAGTAAACCGGAAATGACATTGTGACGTCCCTTCCGTGTTTTTACATAAGAGACTATATCAAAGCCATTTCTGGCCTTATTACAGTCTCAGCCTAGCCGACGGAAGTGCCAGATCGTGAAACTGGTCTCCCGGTGGGACGGGAGGCCCAGCAAGAGCAGCGGAATGCCAGGGGGGTGGGATGTTCCCTCCCGCTTCTTTAGGATAATAGCTGAATGGCTTTTAGCCGCATTGGTTGTTATCACTAAAAAGCCGACCACCAGCTCTAAAAAAATGGCATCACCCCGGTGTAACCCTTCAAGCTAAGGCCGCATATGTGTGTACAGTCGGCACTAAGGGGTTTATAATGTAGAAGAGGAGGGGGAAAGGGGATAAGGTAGAAAGAAGATATGCTTTTCCTCATGGGCTCTAGTTAGGTTGCTAAAATAACAAAGAAAAAAATGAATAGCAGGGCGCTGAGGTCAGTATCAAATAAAAAAAATCACTTTATTAAAATAAGCAGCACACTTACATTGAAGTTAGCATGAAACAGCGTGGATAGGGAGCACCTGAGACCAAGCAGCTGTGATCAGTGTGAGGCTGTAGGCATCACTGAGCAAACAGAAAACAAGGGTGACAGGGCTCCAGCCAGCTCAAGGTATAGATCAGTGATGGTGAACCTTGGCACCCCAGATGTTTTGGAACTACATTTCCCATGATGCTCATGCACTCTGCAGTGTAGTTGAGCATCATGGGAAGTGTAGTTCCAAAACATCTGGGGTGTCAAGGTTCGCCATCACTGGTATAGATAGTAGCAGCGGCGTCCTCAGCCACACACAAGGATGACAGCTGTCAAAATGACTGGTGTATGTTGGGAGAGGGGGTGTGCATAATGCGTTTCCAAGGACTTCTCCCTCTTTTTCTGATGATTGCTCTACCAATGGCCTTTGGGTTTGGGTTTTGGAACAAATTCCACCCTGTGACTTTTTGAATGTATCATCTAAATACTCTGCCACTAGGAGGTCTCAATGAGAAACTTGAGGTGTGTACTATCTTGTAATAAGTACCCGGTTCCCTCTATGTTCTTATACATTTTTCAATTTTGGAAAATAATCCCAGCATCTGTTGTCATGTACTTTTTGCTACATACCATTTATTCTCATTAGACTAAAAATGGATAGCAATTTTTTCTATTTTTTCTTTGTTACATAAGTGCATATATTTATTTTCCAGACATGTTTATTACATACATCACCATTTTTTATATATATATTTGTCTTATATACATCGTTATTCCTAATATATATATATATATATATATATATATATATATATATATATATATATATATATATATATACATTTTTAATTATATATGTATATATTTTCTAGTAATTGTAATATCATTTGCACTGCATGTATCTTTTTATCTCTTATTTTGGTGTAATATTTTATCCATGTATATTCAAGTATTTCACGTGGTGTAATGCTTAATCCTTAAAATTTACAGAGCAGCTATTTTGTTTGATCTGCTTTTGTATTTTCTTCTTTCTTTCCCAGTCTCCAATAGTAACATTGAATTCCCTGATACTGGCAGTCTGCAAGCCGAGGGTTAACTGCTCAGCTATGTCTTCTGTGCTTGCCCCCCCCCTCCAGTCCTTATGTCTATATGCATTAGCTGGGCTTTCTCCTTCTTTCTACTCTTATATTCCTCTGCTTCACGCCCTTTTGGCTTTATAAACCCATCACTTTCTTCCACTGTCCATGCATTTGAAAAAGAAGGCAAAGTCCCTGGAAACACGTCATGCACACCCCCTCTTCCGACATCCACCAGGCATTTTGGCAGCTGTCATCCTCGTGTGTGGCTGAGGATGCTGCTGCTTCTATCCATACCTTGAGCTGGCTGGAGCCCTGTCATCCTTGGTTTGTGTTTGCTCAGTGATGCCTACAGCCTCACACTGATCACAGCTGCTTGGTATCAGGTGTTCCCGATAAATGCTGATTCATGCTAACTTCAATGTAAGTGTGCTGAATATTTTAATAAAGTGTTTTTTATTTGATACTGACCTCAGCACCCTGCTATTCTATTTCTTCTGCACTTAGGTAACCCTACCCAGATCTTCTGCTGGAGCTGCAGAGGTTACAGTCTCTGTCCCTTCTCCTGCTCAGCCGTCCATCCATTGATTACGCTCTCATCCATCCATCCAGATGCCTCATCCCTTCCTCTACCCTGTTGATGGTCTACAGACACAGATGAAGGTTTCAATTGACTAAGTGACTCTACACTTTTCCTAGGAGCGCTGTATGTACTGTATACTTGTACACTTTTTGGATTCACTATACTGTTAAAATAACAAGTCTGAATAGTAGTTTCCTATCTTTTTTGTTAAGTAGGGAACGTAGGGATTTTTGAAAAGTTTGAACTGCAATAATCATGCCAAGTTCTGGGCCTCAGTTATTACTACCCAGGTTCACTAAATGACTCGCTGGGCTGGCATTAAAACAATCAGATTATTTCTAAGCACTACATATACTGCAAAAACTTTAGATAATCGAGGTTAAAAAATGTAATAAAATTACAAATGTAAAATGTGAGTTCCAAAGTATTCCTCCGTTGATAAGCATCTAAATATTTGCACCTTGCCTAATTAAATTCTGTAACAGGTGGGATTTCGGTTAATCATAACAATACTGGATTAATTCCCTGCAACTACAAAGTGCATTAGCATTAATTTCAATTACTGTAGATGCTCAGGTAATTAGTGATTCTCTGGTCGTATACCAAGTTCTTCTGTCTGTTGTGAGAGTGGTTGCAAACAATTAAAGTGAAAATGATGGAATAGCATTATTATCATTATAACTACCTTCATTTTGAAATTATGTTATTTTGCACAGCACTGAATTGAGCTGTCGATGGTCAAATTTTGCTGGCAGACAACCTTAGTGGACAGAACAATTACCCATGCACAAGTCCTTACTTCTGTAACTGTTAAGTGCCCATAGTCACTCTAGAAAAGGCAAAAAATAGAAGTGTGATCACATGTTTTACTGACCACAAAAATATATGTTTTCATCAGGATTTCCCTTTATTTCCTGTCCTTGTGAGGACTAGGACAAAATGTGAGAGGAAATATCACTATTGTGGCCACAATCACCAGTAAAAACTTGACACGTACTCTGACCCTTACCTGTTATGTCAAAAACTTTTTTGACTAGGGTAACACATTGAGCTTATAACAAATCAAGCCATTTAAAGAAGAAAATAAGTCACTAGTTCTAAGACAGTGGCAGAACTCAGTGCTTAAAACATATATGAACCAAAGAGAACAATTGTTCACCCATGGGACTTTGTGCCAAATTGTGCCAAATAAGATAAATATTGGCGTAATGAAAAAATATACAATTTATTCCATAGAAAGTTTTAAAATCAAGCAAAAGAGACACTACATGTGTCATAAAAACAAGCACAATATACACATTACTGAAAATGACATACAGTTGTGCTCATAAGTTTACATACCCTGGCAGAATTTATGATTTCTTGGCCGTTTTTCCAGAGAATATGAATAACACAAACACATTTCTTTCACTCATGGTTAGTGTTTGGCTGAAGCCATTTATTATCAATCAACTGTGTTTACTCTTTTTAAATCATAATGGCAACAGAAACTACCCAAATGACCCTGATCAAAAGTTTACATACCCTGGAGATTTTGGCCTGATAACATGCACACAAGTTGACACAAAGGGGTTTGAATGACTATTAAAGGTAACCATCCTCACCTGGGATCTTTTTGCTTGTAATTAGTGTGTGTGTATAAAAAATCAATGCGTTTCTGGACTCCTGACAGACCCTTGCATCTTTCATCCATCTTTCACTGACGTTTCTGGATTCTGAGTCATGGGGAACGCAAAAGAATTGTCAAAAGATCTGTGGGAAAAGGTAGTTGAACTGTATAAAACAGGAAAGGGATATAAAAAGATATCCACGGAATTGAAAATGCCAATCAACAGTGTTCAAACTCTAATCAAGAAGTGGAAAATGAGGGGTTCTGTTGAAAGCAAACCATGGTCAGGTAGACCAACTAAAATTCCAGCCATAACTGCCAGGAAAATTGTTTGGGATGCAAAGAAAAACCCACAAATAACTTCAGGTGAAATACAGGACTCTCTGAAAACATGTGGTGTGGCTGTTTCAAGATGCACAATAATGAGGTACTTGAAGAAAGATGGGCTGCTTGGTCGAGTCGTCAGAAGAAAACCATTACTACACAAATGCCACAAAGTATCCCGCGTACAAAATGCCAAACAGCACAGAGACAAGGCTCAAACCTTCTGGCACAAAGTCATTTGAAGTGATGAGACCAAAATGTAGCTTTTTGGCCACAACCATAAACACTACATTTGGAGAGGAGTCAACAAGGCCTATGATGAAAGGTACAGAGGTGGATCAGTGATTTTTTGGGGATGTGTGAGCTACAAAGGCACAGGAAATTTGGTCAAATTTGTTGGCAAGATGAATGCAGTATGTTATCAAAAAATACTGGAGGAACACTTGCATTCATCAGCTAGGAAGCTGCGCATGGCACGTACGTGGACATTCCAACATGATGATGATCCAAAACACAAGGCCAAGTTGACCTGTCATTGGATACAACAGAATAAAGTAAAGGTGGCCATCTCGGTCTCCTGATCTTAATATCATTGAGCCTCTCTGGGGAGATCTCAAATGTTCAGTTAATGCAAGACAGCCCAAGAATTTACAGGAACTGGAGGCTTTTTGCCAAGAGGAATGGGCAGCTTTACTATCTTAGAAAATAAAGAGCCTCATCCACAAATATCACAAAAGACTTAGAGCTGTCATTGATGTTAAAGGGGGCAATACACGGTATTAAGAACTGGGATATGTAAAATTTTGATCAGTGTCATTTGGGTAGTTTCTTTTGCCATTATAATTTAAAAAGAGTAAACACAGTTGATTGATAATAAATGACTTCAGCCAAACACTAACCATGAGTGAAAGAAACAATTTTCTGTTATCATTCATATTCTCTGAAAAATGGCCAAGAAATCATAAATTCTGCCAGAGTATGTAAACTTATGAGCACAACTGTATATACAATGTTGGAAGAACAATTGAATAAATTCACTTGAGGACTGTAGTCTCTACGCATTTCGTGGAGCAGCATCCACTTGGAGACAGCCATAGTACTTTTGTGTCTGTAGAAAAAAACAAGTCATAAACAAGAGTTGTATGAATATATATATATATATATATATATATATATATATATATATATATATATATATATATATATATATATATATATATATATATATATATATATATATATATATATATATATAAAATTGCATAATTAGTATGTCATGAATCTGCATGATGGATATACTTACATATAAATTGAAGTGAAAATTAAACCCTTGCACAGCAAACCCAGGCAGGGTGAGTATATCAAGGATCAACCACGAAGTTGGAATAAATCCAATGGGGTAAGCTCAGATATAGAGGAGCAGGCCTGGGGCCAGGACACAGCCAAGACAAACAATCAAATCAAGCCAACGTTATTCATATACTAGTAAAAAACATCTCACAACAATTCAGCTCTTTTAAACAGCGTGATGAGGCATCTGTAATTTTAATAGTGAAGAATGTGATTTTTTGGATTCTGTAAACTTACAGAAATACCTTTTATTGGTGAGAAAAGTGAGAAAGGTTCAAAATAGAAAAAGCCCTTCTAATTCTTGTTTAAAAATTCAAAATGGATTTATTAACAAAATAGCGTAAGATTACAAGAAAAATGTTACAATAGAGAAAATAAAACAATGTAAAAAAAGTATAATTATGTTCTTGACATAAACACTGTATATGAATGTGTATGTAGATTTGATTGTCTGTCTATATCTCCTCTCTTAGGCTGGGTTCACACTAATGCGATGCCAGACATCGCATGTGATTCGCACCGCATTGCTGTGCACATCACATGTGTTGTCTGTGCTTTGTGAATTCAGCCATACAGTTTGTATGGTTGAAATTGCATTGCATTCACACCAAAATGGTGCAGGTCCCTTTTTTTGGGCCGCACTGGAATCGGATCACATGGGTGCTCAGGACCATGCAATCCGATTCCACAGTTCACACTGTGTTCTGCAAATGGATTTAGGGGTGTCATTAACTTTACATTGACACCCGCAGTGGTTTGCAGATGTCAGTGTGAGCTGCCTGCGAATCAGATGCAATGTGGGAACCCACACAGGAATCGCACCAGTGTGAACCGAGACTTACTCCTCGTGTAAGGGTATGAGAGCCCAAAGTCCCTTTGTTGTCTTCTGCTCATAGGAGCATGATTCAGCCCCCACTTTCTCCTAAAATTGGGCTGGATTTCCTTCTGGGTCTGGGTCCCACACAAGCATCTTATTACGAATGCATATGCAATGGGCAAGTTTTCAACCTCCCACAATGCACAAGTTACTGATCCATTCCTAGAATATAATTATCTTGGTGTGTTCAGGAATCAGTATGCTGTGGGGGAAGGGAGAAATGTATCTATATACTTATTTTCAAACTACTATACAAACATGCAAAGTATTCCAAAAATCCACATATCAAGAAATGTATGCTCAATGCAAAATCCTTTCCCATATTCAAATCTTAATCAAGAAATATTACAGTAAAAAAACTCGTATTCTTAACTTCTACATACTTAAAGTGGTTGTAAACCGTTGGAAGTTTTTTTTTCCTACTGTAGCACTGACCCCCTAAGGAGCTGATGATAATTAATTGGGCCTGCACTCTGCCTATCAACCCCAAATAAATGGCTCAATCCCCTTGGCACAACTGTATAGCAATGTTAGTGTAAGACCCAATGGTAAAGAGAAGCACAGTAATAACACACTGTACTGGATATTTACCGTCACCTTGGTCTGCGTCACTCCACCAGAATATATTAAAGGGGTTGTTAAGAAATTTTTTTTTTTTTTAAATAACAAATATGTTACACTTACCTCCACTGTGCAGCTCGTTTTGCACAGAGTGGCCCCGAACCAGGTCTTCTGGGGTCCCTCGGTGGCTGTCTCAGCTCCTCCCCGCAAGAACTAATCATCTTCATGCGAGCCCACTCACTGTATCACTCGGCACTGCCACTCGGCGTGCCGCATCATTGGATGTGATTGACAGCAGCGCAAGCCAATGGCTTTGCTGCTTTCAATCCATCAAACTCTAGCCAGTCAACGGCCAGGCTGAGCGGCGAAGAGGACATCGGGGGCGAGCGCAGCAGGTTTAGTGGCTCAGGTAAGTAAAACGGGGGCCTGGGGGGGCCGGTATTGTCGGATGTTTTTTCACCTTAATGCATAGGATGCATTAAGGTGAAAAAACGCGAACCTTTACAACCCCTTTAAGCTCCATATGGCAGTGAAATACAATACATTTTGTCCATATAATGTACTCAAGGGCTCCCCCTAGATTGTAGTACACTGTTCAGCTCTGTGAACCTGAAGTTGTGATGCTGTATAGGAAATGACAAAGTCTCTTTTCTTCTTCCTCTTCAGCTAGCTTAATTAGATTATACTACAGGGTTTGTAAATCCAGGTAAGGAAACAAGTAGATAGTAAATTAATAATAGAACTGATGTGCTGGTAACTGAAAGTTTGCACATAGAATACACTTGCAGAGCTTCTTCTTTAATAAAGGTTGCAACTCAATATTAACTTTGCAGCACAGAGAAAACAACCTTGAAGTTGTACTGCACACAGTTTATGTCTGAATGAACTCACTCCTGTGGGACTACAGATCTCAGCAATCTTCTGGAACTAGTTTAAATAGTAACAGTGCACTGTATTTATATGGGCAAGTGCCGCTCACCAACACAGGTCCAGATGCTTGCAAGGCTATTCTCCTGGTGTCTCAGTTCGTTTCAAACTGGCGCCGCTGCACCATGCTGTTCCCACTGATGGCTGATGTAACTGTAATGCAGGAGATCTTCAGAAATCTTGGATCCTCCGGTCCATCCACTGACTGTGTTCTGGAGCTCTTCAGAGGCCAAACGATTCTGCTCTGCGCCTTCCAGGCCACAGTCTGTCGGTCACACACAGACCTCCCTGCAGGCAGGTTTTGAATGGCGTCCCAAGAGGCCGGAAACATGGCCACACGGCCCCTTTTATTTGCTTACCCAGTAGGCTGTTCGGTGACTTGGCTTTGTGGGTAGGTGAATTGAGCATTGTGGGTAGGTAGTTCACAGACTGAGTTTTAGCACATGAGTCACTTCCTCCTTCACTACATCTGCCACAATGCTTTGTATCATGGCTTAATGAAACCAAAGTCTTAATAACATTAATTATAATGGACACTAGAGGGAGCCAAACTCTTATTTAAAGAACATCACATTATTTACATAGTAACTTAGGTGGCAAAAACCCCTGCGCTACACTACCCTGCAAGTTAAAGTCATAATGTGCTGGTATGCATTGCATACTAGCACATTATAGTAAACTTACTTTAAAACAAAGCTTTTCCAGCCCTGAGATGTCAGTGCTGCAGCCGCTTCCATCTTCACCCGTCTTGTTTCGGGTTCGCGGACTCCAACGTTACTGGCCAGAGCCGCAATTACATCACTGCTGCGCGAAGCCGCTGATTACAGCACAGAGCTCTGAAGGAATGGCATGGATGGCCGTTCCCTCAGAGCACATAGGCCAGTGATGTCACTGGCTGCATGTATAGTAAATATCTCCTAAATGGTGCAAGTTACCTATAGGTAAGCCTTATTATAGGTTTATCTTTAGGTAAAAGCTATAGAGGAAAGTTTACTTCCTCTTTAACAAACTCTTATAGAAACCTTAGCTTCACAGAAGTTAGGAGGAGGAGTGCTAGCCAACTCATGACTTACTGACACCACATGCTGCTCACTAGAGATGTACAGAAAAAGAGAGAGAGAGAGAGAGAGAGAGAGAGAGAGAGAGAGAGAGAGAGAGAGAGAGAGAGAACATTATAAAAAGCCATCACCCTTCCGACAAAGTGCCGTATAGTCAAAGCTATGGTATTCCCAGTAGTAAACTATGGCTGTGAAAGTTGGACCATAAGGAAGGCTGAACACCAAAGAATCGATTCTTTTGAACTATGGTGTTGGAGAAGACTCTTGAAAGTCCCTTGGATGGCAAGAAGATCAAGCTAGTCAATCCTGAAGGAAATCAATCCTGAATATTCGCTGGAAGGACAGATCCTGAAGCTGAAACATGAATACTTTGGCCACCTAATGCAAAGAGAGGACTCATTGGAAAAGACCCTAATGCTGGGAAACATGGAAGGAAAAAGGAAAAGAGGATGACAGAAAACAAGATGGATAGATAGCATCATCGAAACAATGAACATAAAAATAAGCAATCTTTGGGAGACAGTGGAGGACAGGAAAGCCTGGCGCGCGATGGTCCATGAGGTCACAAAGAGTCGGAAATGACTAAACAACTGAACAATAACAACATATATATATATATATATATATATATATATTTTTTTTTTTTTTTTCCCCACATAGACTATAAAGTCTATTTACTTTTCCCAATCTAAAACAAATAAAAGTTAACAACTCAATTGTACTTTTAATTAACACCTTTACACGTATATATTGGCATGTTAAAAGGCATATTACATTAAGGAAGGCTTCTAACAAATAGATGCAACATATTGGGGGTTATTTACGAAAGGCAAATCCACTTTGCATTGCAAGTGCACTTGAAAGTGCGGTCGCTCTAAATCTAAGGGGGAAATCTGAAAAAAGTGGAAGCCCTGCTGATTTTATCATCCAATCATGTGCAAGCTAATATGCTGTTTTTTATTTTTCCTTGCATGTCCCCCTCGGATCTACAGCGACTTTACTTCCAAGTGCACTTGCAGTGCAAAGTGGATTTTCTTTTAGTAAATAACTCCCATTGAGTGGTTATGTGCACCTTCTTCTCTCCATGGGTTCCTCGTCCATATGGGCAATACAGTTTCTCAATGTATAGCACTTCTGCCTGCAACATTGGGTTTCCTGCTTTGAATCCTGGTCAGGAACATTGGCTCTATTATGTATGTGTGCTTATGCCTGTGTGATAGGAACCTTAGATGGTAAGTTCCTTGAGGGCAAGAACTGATGTGAATGCACAATATGTAAAGTGCTGTGAAATAAACATCACTGGCTGTATTAGAAACTTAAAAATAATTTTTCTTTTCTTTTTCCGAGCTCTCAATATGCTGTTTCTTCTGTTTGCATTGTCACTTTCTGAGTCAATATTTCAGAGGTGTTCCTTCCCATCCATTTTCACACAAACTCCTGTTATCTCAGCTTTGTTAATTTCCTCTTGATTCATATGTTTTCTTAGTTATTCTCATTTGGTTACATAAGTGGCAGATTAGATGCATATACAGATAGTCCTAGAGCAAAACAACAACTAAACATAAGCTTAAAGCGGGGGTCCACCCACACCGCCAAAAAAAAAAAATATTAAAAGCCAGCAGCTACAAATACTGCAGCTGCTGACTTTTAATACATGGCCACTTACCTGTCCCAGGGTCCAGCGATGTCGGCAGGCGACGCCGAGAACCCGCTCGGTTCTCGGCAGCTGCTGCCGCCATCCTAGGTGAGGGAATCAGGAAGTGAAGCGTTGCTTCACTTCCAGTTTCCCTACTGCGCATGCGCGAGTCGCGCTGCGCGTCCCAAGTGGTCCCCGCTCTCTCCTGGGAGCTGTGTGTTCCCAGCAGACAGCGCGGTGGGGACGGGAAGAGGCGTAGACTCCCATGGGAGTCTATGCCGGAAGTGGGTGCAAATACCTGTCTTAGAAATGATTTTTTATTTGTAGCTGCTGACTTTTATATTTTTGGGGGAAACCTGGAGCTTCTCTTTAAACCGAAAGGAAAACATTTTGTTATATTGCAGCTCACCAATTCTTTTATAACTGTTTTGGGTTTTTTTTTGTAGTGGCTGGTGATCCAGCTAGCAAGTCTTAAAAAGAAGAAGCTCTCCTGCTGATATATCACTTACAGGGATAAGACAAACCATTTACCATTGAAAGAGGGGATTACAGTGGTCATCTTTTATATATTTATGTAAACCTTTATCCCAAAAGGAATAAAAAACTGTTTGCTGTACCTGCTTTAAGGCCTCATGCACATGGACGTTTTAAAAAACGTGTTGTAAAACTAGGTCTGAAGCCTGGAAAAAGCCTATGCCATTTGCAGCTCAAAAACGCCTAGGTGGGCATGAAGCCTTAGTCTAACATAGACAGGCGTTTTTAAGCTCAAAAAAGCAGCTGTAAAAATGTCCGTGTGCATGAGACCTTAAAGTGTGAGCTGGAGTTTGGCTTCAATTTGTTACAATATATAAATCTGCTAGTACATCTAACACTCCCCTCCCCCCCAGACTGACAATGCTGATGTCCAAAGGTGCCCCCTGTGCTCCTTCATGATGAGTGGGGACACTCTCATACAGAAGGTGTGTTACTGGCCAGATCAAAACAGAGGGAAAAAAGCCTAAATAAGAAAGAAAACAAATGTAGCCACCACGCCTAATGATTGGTAAACTGCAATATATTACATTTTTTTGTTTTGGGTTTAATACCACTTTAAACTGCTCTCTTTTGCATATAGGTTGTGGCATGCACTTTGGTCATTTACTGATAATAAAGGATGTAGCGTGTACATATTTGATATTATACATTGGTTGAACTTAGAACTGTGTCTAATCTCTGTCAGGGAAACATTATAAATGATTAGTGATTAATCTAGACGAATCCATGGGGATTGAAATTCATTTCTTTTAAGTGATTTCAAAAGGCTGTATGATTCTTGAAAATCTGAGTATATAAAATATGTGCTTTGTATAATTGGATGACCTTATTAAAAAAATATGAACTCTTGTAATTTATTACATGGGAGATTTGTTTTTCTATGGTTATGAAACTTTTTTTCTAAACTCAGTGTGGTAAAAAAAATTAAAGTGGATGTTAACCATACTGATGCTCACATATACCCAGTGAAATGAACCGCCTCAGATGATACACAGAGATTAAACAAATCCTCCCACATAGGTTTTACTTGTTTATCTGCAGCCATCTCTTTCCTTCAAAAGGGCAGAATTGCTTTAAAGTGATTGTAAAGTCTTGTTTAAAAAAACCAAACATGTTATACTTACCTGCCCTGTGTAGTGGTTTTGCACAGAGCAGCCCTGATCCTGCTCTTCTCGGTTCCTTCTTCGCTGCACCTGGCCCCTCCCTCCTGTTGAGTGCCCCCACAGCAAGCAGCTTGCTATGGGGGCACCCGAGCCAAGTCACAGCTCCCTGTATCCATTCAGACATTGACGTGACCCCGCCCCCTCTCTCTTCTGATTGGCTAACTGATTTTGATCGACAGCCAAGGGAGCCAATGGCACCGCTGCTATGTCTCAGCTAATCAGGAGGAATGTATCGGATGCCTAAGGAACTTGTGGACATCAAAGGAGAGAGATGGGGCTCAGGTAAGTAATTAGGGGGTGCTGGGGAGTCTGCTACACACAGAAGGTTTTTTATCTTAATGCATTAGAAAAACCTTTTGCCTTCTCCATTAAAATCCTCCCCATCTGTTGGTATCACAGAGGAGGGGGCAGAGAGCTGCAGTTACACTGTGCGAGAGCTGATTGGAGGAAAGAAACACACCCCCCTTCACACAGCAGCATAACTGTGTTGTGAATAGACAAGCTGCGTGCTTACCTCCGTCCCTGACACAAATTTTATCTCATGTGTCGGGAAAACTTCTCAGAAGTGACTCATGCTGATAACAGAGGAATGAAGCACCAGAGAGAAACAACACTTAGAGCTTTGGAGAGAGATAAGTAAATACTGCAAATATATGTTCTTTGTTTGCAACCACTTTAACCAGTTACTGATCGCCCCATATCACTTCTGCTTGCAGGGGGTGCACTCGCGCTGCTTCTGCTGTGATTATTCACAGCAGAAGGCGATCTGCGGGTGCCGGGCACTGGATGTCTGCTGGTACCTGCCGATTGCCAGGCAGAGACACAGAATGGGGCTCTGCCTATGCAAACAAAGCAAAGTTCTGTTCTGACAGGGGGGAACGTTTTTTGTTTTTTTCAAAATTGTCAGGGTTTTTTTTTGTATAGCACAAAAAATAAAAAACACAGTGGTGATCAAATACCACCAAAAGAAAGCTCTATTTGTGGGAAAACAATTACATGAAATTTATTTGGGTACAGCGTCACATGGCCACGCAATTGTCATTTAAAGTAACGCAGTGACGTATCGCAAAAAATGACCTGGCAATGAAGGGGGGTAAATCTTCCGGAGGTCAAGTGGTTAAAGAGGTATTTCAGCATGCCATGAATTGGGGCTCATGCCCACTTTTCCACTCTGCCATCTTTGGTTATCCCTTGTGTGCGCAGATGTACTGCAAGTCTCTGCCAGATCTTTGCCAGAACAAACACATGGTACATATGCACACATACAGTGAGGGGAAAAAGCATTTGATCCCCTGATGATTTTGTACATTTGCCAATTGCCAAAGTAATGATAGGTTTATTTTAATAAATAATAACAGAATAACAACACAAATTTCCAGAAAAAAAACATTTAAAAAAAGTTATAAATTGATTTGCAGTTTAATGAGTTAAATAAGTATTTGATCCCCTATCAATCAGCAAGATTTCTGGCTCCCAGGTGTCTTCTATACAGTTAACAAGCTGATATTAAAGGGAGTGCTCCTAATCTCAGCTTGTTACCTGTATAAAAGACACCTGTTCACAGAAGCAATCAATCAATCTCTCCACCATGGCCAAGACCAAAGAGCTGTCAAAGGATGTCAGGGACAAGATTGTAGACCTACACAAGGCTGAAATGAGCTACAAGACCATCACCAAGAAGCTTGGTGAGAGGGTGACAACAGTTGGTGCGATAATTCGCAATCGGCAGGGGATCAAATACTTTTTTTTCCTCGCTGTATGGGCACACACCACTGGTATCTGGGACCTTGACACCTGGTGCATTTAGACATTTATGCCTAAGTCCCCACAAATGTGCAGATATGCAACCGGTTTCTTAAACAAAGTTTTTATTGAGCATATTGACATGTTACACCACATTCTTTAACCAATAGGTTGTTATACATCACATTAAAGATATCACGTTATCTCTACACACAAAACATATCAAGTTTCCCTTTTTAATAGGTCTTCCTGTCAATGGTAGAGATCCCTTTACTTCATTCAACCTGAGTGTTTGCTCTCTCTTTTTTTTTTTTTTTTTTATTTTATTAAAGAAACACTCAAATAAAGGAACATCGGAACAGTCAACATGAACCATTGCAACTTAGTTTTAACTAAACCCCCCCCAGATGAATTCCCTCCCCTCCCCCCTTCATTATTAATCTGCTCATAACATTGTATGCAGCCTTTCTTTCAACACACTACCGTTTACCTTCATCATTGCCTACATTCTTTCATCTCTACTGCTCCCCTCCTCTTCTGCCGTTAAAGTATTTTTGGACTCAGTCCACCTGTACCACACTTTCTTAAATTTTTTGGGGGCTCCTCTCGCCTCATATGTCATTTTATATAAAAGTATATCAGCATTTATTATTTTTATCCACATTCCCAAGGTGAGTTGTTCATCATGAATCCATCTTCGAGCGATCAGTTTTCTCATGCCAAAATAGAGAAGTCTGAGAAACAGTTTTGTATTCACATTAAGCTCTTCTTGATCAAAAACCCCCAACAGACACCTCATAGGAGAACATATGTTTGGAAGATCAAAGTGGTCAGATATGAACTCGGTCAGCTGGGACCATAATGGTCTTATCTTAGGACAATCCCACACGACATGGAGAAAAGTTCCCTCATTTCCCCTACACTTATGACACTCTGGATTGTCCCTTCTTTGCATTTTAAATAACCTGGTTGGAGTGTAGTACGTCTGGTGTAAATATCGAAGCTGAATCATTCTGTCCGTGGAGGAGATCACCGATATCAGATATGTATCAAGCACCTCTTGCCACAATTCCTCAGTCAGTTCCGGTATAAAAGCCATCCATCTAGCTCTGGTCCTAGCAGTCAGGTCAGGGCCTCCCAATCCAATCTCCTTGTAGTATCTAGATATACGCTTAGTTGGTTCCGGGTCGATCAGGACCCTTTCCAAGGCTGTGTTCTGTACCTTCACCTCCCCTCTCCCAAACTGAGCTGTCGCTGCATGTTGCAGTTGGGTATATCTGAACTGCCAGGTCCTAGGTACACCAAACTGCTCCCTTAGTTGTGCAAAAGATGTTAGCTTACCATCCTGGTATATATGATGAAGATATTTTATCCCGTATTTGGCCCATCTATGCCCATCCTCTATTTTGCAAAACTCTTTTAGGGACTTATTGTACCAGAGAGGACAATTAGGTGACAACCACAAAGGATCATCCATTATTCTCTGCGCACATAGGTGAAACACCCTACCTGGTAATGCCATAACAGACCCCACTCCTCTCCCTGGTATCTCCTTTCTAAACAGCATATTTAGTAATGTTTCTTGAGATGTGGCCACAGCCGCTTCCAATAGAGTAGTGGCATTAGGGATCTGGGGGAAGCACTGCCAATGCAAGAATGTCATTTGGGACGCAAAAAAATAGGATCTCATATCCGGCATAGCCAACCCCCCTCGAGTTATTGGTAACTTCAGGATTGCTAGAGATATCCTGGGGGCCTTGGATCCCCACAAGAAATCCACCACAATGGAGTCTATGTGTTTGAACATTTTCAACAAGTCTCCCCTCCCGCCTAGCAGTCAGAAACACTCGTAGTAGTCGGGGCGCTAGTCCACCACTAAAGGTAGTCTAGCATTCTGAGGGTATACCATCCAGGCCCAGAGATTTCCTAGGGGCAAAAGAGGCTATCGCCCCCTCAACCTCCTCCTCATTCAAATAATTTTCTAGAGCGTTACCTCCCGGTGGGATGCATGACTTATAAAGTTCTTTGTAAAACTGGGTAAAGACCTGTAGTATACCCTCTGAATCAGGGCCGGACTGGCCTACCAGGATACCAGGATATTTCCCGGGAGGCTGGCTGCATTTAGTACCGCTGGGGCCGCTTTTGCCTCGTAGCTTGGCTGGCTGCCTGTGTCAGCAATATAAAGAGCAGCGGCCGCCGCCGCACTATGCAATGGCTGTGTCATTGTGTCTCCTCCTCCGATCCGGCGCGCCGCCCACACTAAACTATAGTGTAATGTGCCTGAGGGGAGGAGCAGGAGAACGCCGTGCTGCTTGATTTTTCCCTTCGTGAATCATCCCCATTAATCTGCACAAGGAGAATAGAAGTGGCCGGCTGTGCATCTCTCTCTCTCTCTCACGCAGCCACTGTACACATCGATTACAGCCACTGTGCCCATCAAGCCTAGCCACTGTGCCCATCAAACGCAGCCATTGTACCCATCGATTGCAGCCACTGTGCCATCAAGCCCAGCCACTGTACCCATACATTGCTACCACTGTGCCCATCAAATGCAGCCACTGTACTATCAAACGCAGCCACTGTACCATCAAACGCAGCCACTGTACCATCAAACGCAGCCACTGTACCCATCGATTGCAGCCACTGTGCCATCAAGCCCAGCCACTGTACTCATAAATTGCCACCACTGTGCCCATTAAACACAGCCACTGTGCCATCAAACGCAGCCACTGTACCCATCAATTGCAGCCACTGTGCCCATCAAACACAGCCACTGTACCATCAAACGCAGCCACTGTACCCATCGATTACAGCCACTGTGCCCAGTAAACGCAGCCACTGTGCCATCAAACGCAGCCACTATACCCATAAATTACAGCCACTGTGCCCATTAAATGCAGCCAATGTGCCATCAAGCCCAGCCACTGTACCCATAATTTGCCACCACTGTGCCCATTAAACGCTGCCACTGTACCATCAAACGCAGCCACTGTACCCATCAATTACAGCCACTGTGCTCATTAAACGCAGCCACTGTGCCATCAAGCCCAGCCACTGTACCCATAAATTGCCACCATGGTGCCGATTAAACACAGCCACTGTGTCCATCAAACGCAGCCACTGTACCCATAAAGTGCCATCACTGTGCCCATTAAACGCAACCACTGTGCCCATAAATTCCCACCACTGTGCCCATCAAACACAGCCACTGTGCCATCAAACGCAGCCACTGTACCCATCAATTGCAGCCACTGTGCCCATTAAACACAGCCACTGTGCCATCAAGCGCAGCCACTGTACCCATAAATTGCCACCACTGTGCCCATTAAACGCAGCCACTGTGCCCATAAATTCCCACCACTGTGCCCATCAAACACAGCCACTGTGCCCATCAAACGCAGCCACTGTAGCCATAAATTGCTACCACTGTGCCCATTAAACGCAGCCACTGTGCCCATAAATTCCCACCACTGTGTCCATCAAACACAGCCACTGTGCCATCAAACGCAGCCACTGTACCCATCAATTGCAGCCACTGTGCCCATTAAACACAGCCACTGTTCCATCAAGCGCAGCCACTGTACCCATAAACTGCCACCACTGTGCCCATCAAACGCTGTCACTGTGCCCATCAAACGCAGCCACTGTGCCCATCAAACGCAGCCACTATGCCATCAAACGCAGCCACTGTAACCATCAATTGCCGCCAGTTTGCCCCATCAATTGCCACCAGTTTGCCATCAAATCCTGCCAGTGTCCCCCCCGCCCGGCACTTACCTGTCTCAGGTCAGCGCGTTGCTCCACGCTCCCTCCGATAGGCATCCAATCACAGTCCCTTTCTCTTCAGCCAATCAGGTGACAGGTAACCAGACCCAGTGCCCCTGATTGGCTGAGAGGCAGGTCAGTGTTAGGGAAGCGATTTTTTTGATTTTATAACACAGCACTGTGTAAGCAGAGAACGCACAGCAGTGTATATATATTTATATATAAAGACCTATGTGCTTTTATATGTGTCTTATCTATATATAATGCACTCTTTAAATGTGCTTTAAAATGCATGGTTTTCCATTTTATGAACATAAAAATAATGACGTTATGCTGTTGGGCTGGTATAATAATGCTATGGGGCTGGTATGACATTTTTTCCAGGGCTGGTTTTTATACCCAGTCCGGCCCTGCTCTGAATTACTCACCTCCACCCCACCTTGGTCATATATACTCATTATACATATGGGTACGTATTCTGGTCGTGCCAAATAAGCTAACAGTCTACTATTTTTGTCTCCAAATTCAAAAATACGTCTACGCTGCGCAAGTCTAAGTTTGGTAGTCTGGTCAGTTAGTATTTCCTTTTATGCCCGCGTCTTATCCTGTAGAGTGCGCAATCCCTCCCTAGTCAGTCGCCTAACGTAGTCTGCCTCTGCTAGAGACACCTCTCGCTCCCTGTCCAGTATTGAAGAGGCCAGTTGCTTCCTGAAGCCACTCACCTCCGCCATAAACACCCCTCGTAAAGTGGCCTTGAATGCCTCCCACTTTATTAGGTCAGAACCAGCGTCCCTGTTTTCTTTCCAGAACAGCTGAATAGTCTCAGTACATTTAATTTTAACATATTCCTCCTGCAACCAGCTAGCCTCCATCCTCCAATGTCTGATTCCCTGTCTCTGTCCCACTACAATATCTACTAGTATAGGTGAATGGTCCGAGTGCACTCTAGGTAGGTACCTCGTCCCAGTCACCATTTGCAATCCCTCAGGTTCAACCAACACAGTGTCTATCCTTGACAGTGTTTTATGCGTCTCAGAGTAACAAGAATATTCCCTAATCTCTGGATGTCTCGCCCGCCATGCATCACAGAAGCCGTTAACTGACAGCCACTTCGCCAGTGGTGCTGGCATCCCTGGTGGCGCATCCAACTTATCCATTGTCGGATCCGCCACCGCGTTCAAGTCCCCCAAAATGAAAATCCTCCCTTCCGCTATCTCATAAGCCGCTTGAAGCATGTCATTCAAATGAGACAAGGAGAAGGGAGGCGGGACATACAAATTCACAAAGGTCATAAATCTATTATGAACCTTTATCACTAGGACAACATATCTTCCCTTTATATCTGTTTTATTTTTTTTTTTTCAAATAACAATTTTTATTGGTCGCAGGTATATATAGATACAAAAGATTTGTAATTTGCTCAATACAAAAAACATTTGGCAGACATTCAAACTGGTATTCAGTAGGCAGTAGGATGGGTTCATCCAGATAAAGTAGTAATGTAGTAGGTACTTCAACTACAAAATTCGTCAACCAACAAATATCTATTTTGTTTTGGACATAATCCCTTTATATCCGTTTTAATTGCATGAATACATATGGGTAAAGACTTAGCTACTAGTGTGGATAAAGAGGGGAGTTGGGACTTTAAATGAAGCACCAATAGGTGCCTCCATCCCGATAATTGTTTCAAAATTCAAAGGGAGTTGGGACTTTAAAATGAGGCAACTGGACAGTGGAGGTATAAGCACACTATCAAAATGTATTTACAAAGCGTTTAAAATACATAGTTCATCTTGTATATATAGCATAGAGCATGCATACGACCTAAACATAATGTATAAAAGATGTATAAAACAGTTACATGCGAACAACGTATAGTCAAAGTAGTGAACATATCCATGTTAAATGGCGATAAGCCTGATACTGGTACATGCGTCCACATGGTGTACATGCATTCATCAATGAGTATAAAAGTATATCATATGGTAGAATGGTTGTAGATGGGTAAGTAACAGTCCATATGGGGTGTAGTTGTGGCATCAAGTATAGCTCGACGCGTTTCGTGGGTTATCCCACTCGTCAGGAGCAGATGCGATAGACATACCTATGGAGTATATATAAATGTAAAGATGGAGTAAATCATACTCTAAAGAGAATTTATTTATAATACTTTGATGTATAGAGCTGATTGGCCATCCACACTCACCCACTCAGACAGCACCTGCAATGCGGGGCAGCCAGCACAGGGGTGGCCGGGGACATAGCTCCACCACGGGAGCTGAGGCGGCATAATTCAACGATGCAACGTCAGGCAGTATGAAGGCATGTATGATGTGACTGGAATCTCCATGTGGCAAACAATAATGTAAATTCCATAAAAGGGCCATCTGGGAACAAATATTGAGTGTGTGTAAGTTATAAGAAAAAAAAAAAAAAAAAATTATTAAAAATAATAATAGTATTTTTCAATAATGGACCCAATATGTGCCATAGAAAATAAAAATAAAATTAAGTTTTACGTGCTGTTAGAAGTTGATAAAAAAGGGGGGCTATGTCTAAAAATGATAAATGATTGTATAAGTGTGAAGAACGTGTTAACAATTAGTTAAAGGAATTACCATGTGAAAAGTATTGAGTAAAAGAATAATGTGAGAGCTACACCACCAGGCAACAAGAAAGAAAAGGGAGGGAGTCAGAACCAGAACAAAGACAGATAAATAGCTTACCCCAACGTTGCAACAAGACACCACACCAGCAAGCCAGTGTAGCTGGTGTGTGATAACCCCAGAGGGAGACTGGTCAAAATGAGCAGCTCACTCCACTGGGGAAGTGAATATATGCCGCCAACGCCACGCCGGTGAACCAATAAGGGGGAGAGTAGCGCACCTGAGCCGAGTAATAACTCAGCGGCAGGCGCGAAAACTTCCCCACATGGATACACCAGATGATATGGCCGAGCGTCGGCGCAGTGACGTCATAACTGACGTCACCCGCACGGCGCGTCAGCCGTCACATACAGCGTGACAGACGTGGCGCCGATGCGCTGAGGGGCACCCGCCCGATCCCCCTGAGGAATAGAGGAAGGAGGGGGAGGGGCCGCTGAGCGCATCGCAGCTCCCGCGATGAAGAAGACCACAGCGAGACCCAAATGCCCAACCATCCACACAAGCAAAATTGCTGACTAGAGGGAAGGATGTGTCAGATATCATAGTAAATCAAATCATGTGTACACATTGACCAGTAGATGGAGTGTTGTATGTAAAGGGATACCATATGCAATGCTCCAAAGAATGGACATAAACAGTGTACATAATTAGTATAAACAGTAGATAAGTTTAAACATAAATACCCTATAAATGAGGGCAGACCTCACACCGGGGATGGCAGGGGAACACTGCCAATCCCACATATACAGTTGCTTCCATCCCGGTATATATTTGTAAATAAAGAGGGGAGTTGGGACTTTAAATGAAGCACCAATAGGTGCCTCCATCCCGATAATTGTTTCAAAATTCAAAGGGAGTTGGGACTTTAAAATGAGGCAACTGGACAGTGGAGGTATAAGCACACTATCAAAATGTATTTACAAAGCGTTTAAAATACATAGTTCATCTTGTATATATAGCATAGAGCATGCATACGACCTAAACATAATGTATAAAAGATGTATAAAACAGTTACATGCGAACAACGTATAGTCAAAGTAGTGAACATATCCATGTTAAATGGCGATAAGCCTGATACTGGTACATGCGTCCACATGGTGTACATGCATTCATCAATGAGTATAAAAGTATATCATATGGTAGAATGGTTGTAGATGGGTAAGTAACAGTCCATATGGGGTGTAGTTGTGGCATCAAGTATAGCTCGACGCGTTTCGTGGGTTATCCCACTCGTCAGGAGCAGATGCGATAGACATACCTATGGAGTATATATAAATGTAAAGATGGAGTAAATCATACTCTAAAGAGAATTTATTTATAATACTTTGATGTATAGAGCTGATTGGCCATCCACACTCACCCACTCAGACAGCACCTGCAATGCGGGGCAGCCAGCACAGGGGTGGCCGGGGACATAGCTCCACCACGGGAGCTGAGGCGGCATAATTCAACGATGCAACGTCAGGCAGTATGAAGGCATGTATGATGTGACTGGAATCTCCATGTGGCAAACAATAATGTAAATTCCATAAAAGGGCCATCTGGGAACAAATATTGAGTGTGTG